>NC_056731.1:1133023953-1133648953 GCF_019279795.1 Protopterus annectens
ATTACTTCTTTTTTAACAACATGGCTCCCTAAAACTTTAGACTTACCAGAAGCATTCTCTTTTGGTATCGAAAGAGCACATAGATCTATAGCTAATACTAACTCTAACAAAAACTATCCTAGATCAGTTATAGTTAGATTTCTATCATCTTTTGATAAAGAGATGGTTCTTAAATCTGCTTGGGCTAAAGCTCCTGTTAAGATTAATGAGACAACTGTGCGTTTTGACAATGACTATTCTTCCTTGGTAATAACTGTAAAAATGTGAAAGCAGCCACCACGAATATCAGCAGGACATAGGTTACAGCAACTCCCAAGTAATGACCATAGGCAATCCTTCAAAAACAGCAAGAACTTTTATTCAAATAACATGAAATGGCGCTTTGATAGCCAAGCTATGCTTCTTCAGATATCTGAAGAAGCATAGCTTGGCTATGACATTCATGTTATTTGAATAAAAGTTCTTGCTGCTGATATTACAATGCTACAGTTTTTTCTTCTTTTTGTTTGGTGAGAGCACCTTCAGCTGTGAGTAGTATTCCTGGTACTGTTATCTTCCTTGGTAATAGCTAAAAGAAAAGTTTTTCTGCCACTAATAAGGGAGCTTAAAAAAGCACAGTTTAAAACATACCTTCTGTTTCCTGCCAAGCTAAAAATCTTCCTTCCTGATGGTCCTAAAATTTTTGATGACTTAGACTCTGCTTTACTGTTTATCAAAAAAAATAAGATTTTGGATAAAATAGAGGAAATGGAATGGGCTAGTCCTTCATTAAAGAGACTGGCAACTGAAACTTCGTGGAAGACTTCAGAGAAGAAGAAGAGACTAAAAAACAAATGATTTGTTCTATGTTTTTTTTTTTTTCTCTCATCATTTTACTTCATTATTAATCTTTTTAAATATAGTTCCTGCATTTCCAGAAAGCCACAGGTATTCTGAAAAAAGATTTAATCAAAGTTATTCTCTGTGTGCAAAGAAATGTTTTGTTTCATAACCAGTCAAAATATCTGAGGAACTAATAACAAGCTATTATTCAATTTGTTTCTCTTTCTGAAAAAGAGAAGTAAGGTCAGTAATTTGATACATTTTTTTTTCTCTTTTTTTTCTCCTTTTCTTCTTTTCTTTGTTTAAACAATGACATTCTATTTAGATTATGTAGTGGGTAAAGGGTGGGGGAGGGCAGGGAGAGAAGAGTAATGAAAATATGATAAATGGAATAATAACATATTTATTCCTTGTAAAAAGTGTATATGTTCTTCAAATGCTATTCCTAATTATACTTTCTTGATTATACTGCTTATGATTGTTTGTAAATAATCTGTCATGCTTTAACTAATAATAATTAGAGCTAAATAATATGTTTTATTTTAACTCTATTAATATAAACAGTAAGTAATATTCCATTGTATATACTTCTTATAGCTTTCTCTTACATTTTTTTATTTCTGCTTTACACTCTTTTATTTTCTACTCTCTTTTTCTTTTCTTTATTCTTTCTCTTTATTTTTTTTCATATTAATATATAGAAATGCTTTTGATCATATAGACACAGTAAATAATAAGATTTGCATAAAAATTGAGTTGGGACAAAAATATTTGAGTTTTATTACTTATTAATAACTTTGGGCTTAATTTCACTTACATAGAGGCTGTAATAACCTGTAAAATACATCGCGAAGGTTTTGTCATGTTTTGATGCATTTACACTGCTAAATGAATGTTTGTCACTAGTTTTTAACAAGTTTCCCGCCAAAATGTTAAGGGAGACAATCTGGGATGTGTGCTACCTCATGAACAGTGCCCTCGAGTTGTTTTAAAAGCTTCAACTCTCAGAATTCTCACAGACAAGCTGAAAGCAGTCAATTTGACCTTTGACCTAGATATCACACTGACACATCGCAGATTCAGGAAGAACACTCTACCAGGAAGTAGAACTGATGCAAATGCGACTATGTGAAGGAAAATGAACTCTTTAACATTTAAATGTGAGTTATTTTATATAATTACTTAAATATCTGACTAATAAATCAAATTCTATATGAAATGGTATATGGATGGGCATCAAAAATATCTCACGCACATTTTATTGCATGTCTTTATCAGTGCAAAGTAATAATAAAAAGAAAAATTTTTTTAACAATTCACTGACAATCCAAACACATCTTTAAGCATATTCCTTAACAATCTACAACCCCAACCAGACTTCAGACTTTTATGTTCTGAAACCTAGGAAACTGGTATTTTAAAATGTTTTTTATGGTTAGTCATTTTTATTTAAGTACTTAAATATCTATGTTATAATTCATAAAATATGTCAGTTATAATGATTTTAACTGATGCAGTTTCTTGTAGTAAGTAAATGTCTTATTTTAGAAGGCATAGAAAATGAAACATTTATTCAAGTGTTTTTGAAAATGTACTTGACTGCAGCATACTAATCTGTGTTAAAAACTTATGTTCCAAACATATACATTACTATAACTCATTTAATTCATCTGATTGACAAGCATAAATAACTTTATAACTCTATTCTGGAAGAAATTGTCATGTGATATATTTTAAAGCAGTAGTATAGACATACAAAATACAGATGGCTTTTTTTACAATAATGCAAGTGTTTCTGAGAATATGCATAACTATGCAGTATGATTTATAACAATTTCTATAAATATAATATTTTATTCTATTGACAATAATGAGTATGAGTAAAATGCTCATATACAAGCAATTCAAGGTTTTTTTGGAAGCTGTTGACTGCATTTACATGACAGAAAATAGATGCATCTTAATATATGTAATGTCTGAACCATAGTAGTCAAAGTTTTTGATTTAAATGAATGTTAGAACTTATTTTTACATACTTTGAATAAATTAATATGTAAATATGCCTTCCTTTTTTTTTTTTCTCTCTCTCTCCCTCTTTCACGTCTTTTATTTCTCTCTCTCCTCTTGGTTCCTAATATCAAGATTATTTGAATGCTATTTTAATACAAGTGTATTATATTACATAGATGTATATAGTAGTATGAATAGTTTAAAAAAAAAAAAAAAAAGTTTACTTTAGTTTATATGATGCTGTTTTATCAAATGTGTAGTCTTTTCTTGCTAGATAATTGAATTGAAAGCTTTTAATTTAAGTTAAATATAACCAGTATTAAATTGATAAGGTGGTAGCTGAGGTACTGCTGCTTAGGGTAGAGGGTTAACTTGAGTGGTAAATACTACTCTAAGTTGGAGTTTTTAACTCCAGGCTGGATGCAAGGTTTAATCCTTACATTATTTTCACTTGTTCATTGTTATATGCATATAGTTTTGACATCCACAATATATTTTGTACACTCATTGTCACTACAAACAAAATTGAATCCTATACAAAATCCCATAAGAGATTCAATAAATACAGCTATATTTAAAGGTACACCTAAAGGAGGAGATGTAACATTACTTATGTTGTTATTTGTTATTTTGATCATAAGATTCTTAAGTTTTAAAAATGCCAAATGACATCTTTAAAAGGAATTTCTTTAAACATTAATGGATTGAATAATCCGTGTAAAGGGCAAGCCTAATAAGATACATTAATTTACATAAGGCCAACTTAGTCTTCCTGCAAGAAACCCATCTCTTGAAAAAGATATTGATAAACTAGCCACAAACAAATATACAGTATTGGTTAGTTCAGAGCGCACTCAGAAAAAAGAGGAGTGGCTATTTTATGGAATAAAAGTATGCCCATTCCTAAAACCATTAAGTCTTATCAGGATGACAAAGGAATGTTTTGTATGGTTACAATACAAATTAATGGGAAGACTTACACTTTAATTAATGTATATTGGATACCTGGAATTGGTATTAATACAGTGAAACATTATCTTGATAAGATCATATCATTCTCTATAGGAGATATTATTTTAGCTGGTGACTTTAATTGTATACTACATGAAAGTGATACTACCACTATAGGAAAAAGAAGAATTACATCTAATGCAAAACATTTAAATGATTTTGCTAATTCTTATCATTTGAATGATATTAATAATCAGATCATTACCATACACCTTTTTTTCTAACAGATACAAAACTTATTAAAAAATAGATAGAGTCTTTATTTCTAACCAGATGGTAACAGATTTAATTAATTCCAAAATCATTTCATGTCCTATAACTGATCATAATTCAATTGTTTTTGAATTCATGATAAAAAATACTCATAATGTTCAGATCAAAAGGATACCAGCATACTTAACCCAACTAAAAGACTATAAAGAATATATACTTTCAGAAGTAAAACATTTTTTAGACATAAATAATACTCCTGAAGTCTCCATTGTCTATGTTTGGGATGCCTTAAAATCATATCTATATGGACAAAGTATCAGATGGTATAATAATAAAAGGAAATCTTGGGATAAGGAATTGTTAGATATTCAAAGTAAATTAGACTCTTATAAACATAATAATAAAGGAAATATTATGGACAAGAAAGTTATTGAAGAAATAAACAAACTAAATGAGAAATACAAAGAAATTTTAACTCATAAAGTTAAAATAACTTTAGAGAAATACAAGTTTTTGTCTTATTCAATAAGCCCCAAATACTCGCATGGACTTAAAAATAAAACAAAAAGGTTGAATAAACAAAACCATATCAAAGAAATCTTTTCTCTAAGGAAAAAGAAGAATGTTTCTAGTATACCAGAAATACTAGATGAATTTAGAAATCACTTTCACAAAATTAACCATAATAACATTAATATGGAACCTAAAGATAAAATAAAGGAGTTTATAACCACAAACATGAATAAAAAGCTTAATAAACAACAGATTAAACTATTGGACAAAAGTATTTCATATACGGAGGTTATTACACAAATAAATAAGCTTAAATCGAACAAAGCACCGGGTAATGATGGTATTATACCAGAGATATAAAAAATCCTTTCTAAAAGTACATATTCATTAATACACAAGGTTTTTATTTTGGCCCAGACTGAGTTAATAACCCCCCATCTTGGCAATATACATTTATTTCGCCAATTTTAAAACCTAATAAAGATCCAACTAGATGTACTTCATATCGGCCCATCTCATTACTTAATGTTGATTATAAAATGTTTATGAGTATTTTTGCTGATAGATTGAAGACAATCATCCCCGGCATTATAGATATAGATCAGACAGGCTTCATTGTAAATAGAAATACTTTTGATAATATAAGAAGAACTTTAACATTAATTGATTTTGCAAATAGGAAAAAGAAAGATTTAACACTTATTAGTCTTGATATAAGTTCAGCATTTGATTCAGTAAGTTGGGGCTATCTGTTTACCTTACTGAAGTGCACAAACTTCTCAGATGCATTTGTAAATCTAATTGAGCATTTATACAAAGGAACATTGGCTTATATTAAGGTAGGAACATATGTTTCACAAAAAATACCCATTTTTAAAAATACAAAACAAGGATGTCCACTTTCTCCACTATTATTCACTTTAGTAATGGAGCCTTGGGCTAATTTGATCAGAAACAGTACTGACATAGAGGGTTTTGAAATAGATGAAAATACAACATCCAAAATTCAACTTTTTGCAGATGATGTTCTAATTACATCAGCAGGATCTAATTCTTCTATGCAGTCTCTATTTGATAAAATGATGAATTTTAAAAGTATTTCTGGTTTAATATTCAATGAAGAAAAAACTAAAATACTACCTATATATATATACATGAAAAAATATTCTCATTAGTGATTTTACTAAATATGTACCCAATTCAGGTCAGATAACTTATTTAGGTATAATACTATCTAAAGATATTAAATCTATTATATATAATAATTATAATACCTGTTTTCTTAATATACAAAATCCTTTTAATACCTGGAATAATATGTTTTTTACTATGGAGGAGAGACTTACAATTATTAAAATTATAATATTCCCCAAGATTTTATACTTAATACAATCAATAATACTTCCACCTACAAAAATAATTATCAAGAAACTGAATACACTAATGTTAAATTTCCTATGGGCACCTAATAGACCTAGGATTGCATTAAAGAAACATACTAATAGCTGGTCTCAAGGGGGTATTTCTTTTCCAGACTTTAATTTATATACTATCTCTTCTATTGTAAAAGTTATTACTTTATTAATAGATCAGTCATATGTCAAAATGGAAAGATTATTGGGAGCTAATTAGTATGCACTTCATGAAAATCTCCTTAACACATAAAAATATGATTGTAAATAACTCCATGTTATGGTTACTAAAGGAATTTTGTACTTCACCTATTACACCTAAACATATGGTTTGTTACCCATTAAATATTATTATTAGCTATCGTAACTTTATATTCATGCACCCTAAGTATAGGGAATGGAATTTTATTATATTCCCTATAATGTATACTCAGGGTATGCTTTTGTCATCTACTTCTGAAGGAACTCATTTAGCTATAGATAATGATCTAAAGTACTGGTATCAGTAGATATCTGATAATAAAGTTAAAAATCTAGATTTCTTAAAACAAGAATTTGATCTAAGAGAAACTTGCTGGTTAGAGGTTCAGACCTTTAGACAACATCTCATTAATAAAATAGATCTAATGTCTATAACAGTTAAAGAATCTATTCCAACACTGATTGATTACTTGATATTAAATTTACAACATAAAGTTTCTGATAAAGGTAAACTTTCATACATACATAAAATTATCAGACAAGAAACTTTTTACAGTGTAGATACATACTGGAATTATTTCACTTCTATTAATGGGGACCCACCAAATCAACAAGATAAACAATATATATTGGAATCTGCCTATAGAACTACGCCTTCCATTGTCTGGAGACTTTATACATGGAAATTTTTACATAGATCTTTTATACACCTTTGATGATGAATAAAATAAATAATAAAGATAATCTATGTAAGAGATGTAATGTAGAAATTAATGCTGACTGGGCTCATATGTTTTTTGACTGTATAAAATTGAAAGAATACTGGAAGTCAATTAATGAATTTTTGCAGGCTCTTTTTACAGATAATTTCATTATTTCTAAATCTCTTATATTATTCAACACACCTGTACCTCAAAGTGTTAAAAAGGTTAAGCTTCCCTTGTTATGGTCTATTCTAGCAGTGGCTAGGAAAATAATAACCAGAAATTGGATTTCAGATACACCTCCTTCGTTCAATGAATTTAAAAATGTTATGAATATAGTGTGCCATATGGAAATAAACACAATTAGGTCAAGAACAACTAGAAAAACATCTTATTATATTGTATGGGATAATTTACAAAATTTGTTAAAAAAAATCCTAATTTCAATAGCATGGTATTTTAGTTTAATTAATTGATCTGATTGTAGTGGATGTCTTTGTAAATACTTTAGTTGTTTTGTTGAATGTTATAATTATATCTATTTTTAATTACTTGTATAAAATTGTTATGATATTTCTCTTGTATGTTAAAACAATAAACCTGTTTTGAAAAAAAAAAGAAAGAGAGAAAGTCACAAGATCACATTCAAGAGTAGCCAACATGCTACTCAGGTAGAGTTCCTCCTAGTAAGGAAAAGGCACTGGGGTAGAATCCTTGATTGCAAAGTCATCCCCAGCGAGATTGTTGGCCCACAGCATAAACCACTAGTTGCTACACTCAGTTGCAAGCAGTTGTCAGAGAAGGCTCTAAGGTCAACAGAGAAAAGGCTGAAGACCTGGAAGTTGATTGGAGAGAAAGTACAGCAGTTCAAGGAATTACTCATGGCTCTAGCACCCCAAGAAGAGTATGAAATAGGTGCAGCTGAACAAGAATGGCAGCGCCTAAGAACAGCATGTGTTAGGACTACAGAAAAGATATGTGGCCGAGCCAAGTATGGAAATAATGTACATAAGGAAAGCTGGTGGTGGAATGCAGATGCCCAGGAACTCATCAAAAGAAAGGAGGAGTGCAGGAAGAAGTGGGAGATAGAAAAGACTGACCAACTAGGAAGGACTACTGGTTGGCTAATATGAAACTAAGAAAGAGGTTGCAATAGCAAAGAATAGGGCATCGGAGGCACTCTACCAACTTCTGGAAAGTGACTCAGTAAGTGGCACAAAGAAACTATATCAGGTTGCAAGGCAAAGACAGACAAAGAAGATAGTCAGACACCCTTCATAAGGGATGCCAGCAACAACCTGCTCACCAGTCCACAGGACATCAAAAGCAGATAGAAGGAGTGCTTCCAGCAGCTTTTGAATGAAGAAAACCCCACAGAAGCTGTTCTGCCCCAGAAAGAGCCTACGATGAGAGAAGAAGAGGAGCCCACTCTAGAAGAAGTAAGAATACCACTAAGGAAAATAAAGTCAGGGAAAGCAGCACACTCAGATGAGGTTACAGTAGCTATGATAAAGATGTTGTATGAGATAGGGGAGAAATGGCTCCTGAAGGTACTCATAGCAGTGTGGAGAGAAAGGCATATTCCAGATGACTGGAGAATAAGAGTCGTGCCAGTGTACAAGAACAAAGTGGACATCCACAACTGTGGGCAGTACAGAGGCATCAAACTCCTATCACATTGCATGAAAGTTCTGGACAGTGTGATTGATAAATGGATACGTAGAGTAGTAGAATGTAAGATGGGAGATGAGCAGTTTGGATTCAGATCTGGATGCAGTACAACTGACCCTATGTTTGCAGTGAGACAGTTACTTGAGAAGAAGCTTGAGATGAGGAGAAAGTCCAACTGGGCATTCCTAGACTTGGAGAAATTATACAACAAGGTCCCAAGAAAGCTGATCTGGGCAGTACTGCGGTGGTCTGAAGTCCCAGAAACATTGGTAGAATTAATGCAGGCTATGTACAAGGATCCATGTTCAAGGATCCAATGACTCAAGTATGAAAAGTGTTCTGCCACACACTGGGGTTCCTAGTGGGAGTGGGTGTACAATAGGGTTCTGCTCTGAGCCCACTGCTGTTCATATTGGTGATGGACTACATTAGCAAACAGGTTGGAGGGGACATATCAACAAAGTTGTATGCAGACAATGTGGCCTTACAGGCAGATTCTGAGCAAGAAATTCAGCAAAGGATAGGAGAATGGAATGCAAAACTAAAGGCACATGGGATGAAACTAAGCACAGATAAGACAGTGGTAATGACAGTAAATTGGGGAAATCAGAAGAAACTGAGAATAGAGACAGAAGGGAAAATAATGGAACAAGTAAACAGCTTCAAGTATCTGGGAGGGGTGGCTGAGGAAACAGGACGCCTGAATGAAGAGGTCAAATCTAGAATCAGAGGAGGTTGCAGCCAACTGGAACAGAATGTTAGGTATAGTCTATGACAAAAGAATGCCAAAGAAGCTGAAAAGTAAGGTGTACAAGGCAGTGGCATGATCAGTAATACTGTATGGTACAGAAACCTGGGCAGTAAAGGCAGAACAGTTGAAAAAGCTAGAGGTGATGGAAACGAAGTGCCTGAAAAAGGTGGTAAGATGCACATTGTGGGACAGATGAAAAAATGAGGACATAAGAGCAGAAGCCAGAGTAGCTCCAATTGCAGAAAAGATAGAACAGTTTACGGTGGTTTGGACACGTGCAAAAAAGCAGAAGACAATCTGGTGAGGAAGATTTGGGACAGACAGGAAGAAGGTAAGAGGAAGTGAGGACATCCAGCAAAGAGGTGGATGGAATGTGTGAAAGATCTGCAATATGCTCCTAATATATATATATATATTCATATATATACATATACATAAATATACGTATATACATACATATACATATATATTCATATTTATACATATATATATATATTCATATACATATATGTATGTATATATGTATATATATATATATATATATATATATATATATATACACATTATATATATATATATATATATATATATACATTTTATATATACATTTTTATATATATATATATATAATTTATATATATATATATATATATATATATATATATATATATATACATAGATGTACCATTTACAAGAGGAAACAACTGGCTGCATGAACAACCACCACAGATGATCGAAAAAACTGAAGTCAACACAGCTAAGAACTAAGGAAGATTTTTATGGCGCAAAGAACCGTTTTCAGAACTACCTGGCAGAGTAAATCTGATTCAAAACCATGCTGGAACAATATTGTGGGAAAAGTTAGCTTAAACACTACAGAATACTATGGCACTGAACAAAGGCAATATAGGAAATAGTAAGTAAATTGCTTTAAGTACACATACAAGAGGAGCCGCAATAACAGCACCAAACCATCCGACCCAAAACCAAAAGGAAAGAATGATAAAACACTGATCGTAAGAAGCAGATTAGCATTATAACAGAGGACAACAGCCCGATGCAAGGGAAGAGAAACAAGCAGAAATGTTAGAGAAGGAAAGAGTCTAAAATGCACAAAGTAGGTTACAACCAATCAAGGGGAAATGTATGAACTGGCCTGTCTGAAACACCAGAAAGCAGATGACATGTTTCAGGCACACAGAATATCCAACAGGCATGACTACAAAGGTTGTGTGCTTACCATAAAGATTGATCCATGCTGTCTGATTTTCATCTAGTTCAATATGTGGGATGTCAGATCCGACCTTGACACCCGAATTTGAAGCTTCTCAGATCCCAGGAGCTAACTCCTCCCCTATTCATAATTCCCACTCCACCTTAGTCCTCAGATCGAGTTTGCCCCACTAAAAAATAATCTACAGCAATGATATTACATTCAAGGCTAAACACTACCAGACAGGTAAGAAGTAGGACTGGAAGGCAGTCTATTAGGACTGCTCACAGACAAAGTGAGAATTATCCAGCACCAGAAGCTCATCTGCAAGAATTTGGAAGGGGGGCAGGAGGGAGAGAAGATGCAATGGACAAAAAATAAGACATCACGGATCCATCATTATGATAAGTACAAATTTTTTATCCAGTTTTGTCTATTTTCGTCTGATTCAACACACGGAACAGATTCCCAAGCTGTTTTACGTGGGTGGTATCAAGTTAGAATATTCCTGAAAATGGTGGAACCAAAAGAAGAATATGATCTGGACTGTACATTCAGTTTATAATGAGATACAAAAGTGTGAACTGTCGACCAAGTTGCTGCAACACTAACATCATCAATAGGGAGTCTACTTGTAAAGGCTGTTGATGTTGCTATTGCCTTGTGGAGTGAGTTTTAGGTTTAGAATGTAGGCACTTGCCCTTTTTACTACTTTCAAAAGAAATGTAGTCTGATAACTATCTTGAAAGAGTAACCTTAGCAACTGCTTTGCCTAATGTTGGCCTTGAGAAGGCAACAAACAAGTAATTAGACTGTCTGAATTCTTTGGTCCTATGAAGGTAGAATCTGAGCTGGTGGTCAACATCCAGTATATGTAAAGTGTATTTACCTTTATTTGAGATTTTGGGAAAAATGACTGGCAGATTTATTGACTGATTTAAGTTTTTCACAGCTGCCACCTTATGCAGGAAGGATGCGTTGATCCTCAAGGAAACACTGTCTTTATGGAATGCAACACAGGGAGAGTAACAGGAAAGGGCTATTCACTCTGAATTCCATCTGGCTGAATAACAGCCACTAGAAAGATTGTCTTCCAAAAGAAGAGCTTCAAATCCATTGATGCCGCTGGTTCAAATGGAGGTTTGAGTTAATGCTTGGAGCAGTATAGTAATATCCCAGGGAGGTACTGGGTCCCTGATAGAGGGTCACAGGAGAAATGTTCACCTCATAAAGGATCCCAGGGAGGTACTGGGTCCCTGATAGAGGGTCACAGGAGAAAAGTTCACCTCAGAAAGGCTTTACCGTCTTTTAGGGACACTATAGAAGTGCCATACTGCCCTAAATTTGAGATTGCAATCATTTGTACTTTGATAGTGGAATAACTAGAGTCACTATGGAAAAGTTCAGACAAAAACTCTAATATGGAAGAAATGGAAGCAGAAAAGGAGTCTAATCCTTTCAATACTGCCCAAATGGAATATTTCTTCCATTTGCTATGATAAACCTTTTTTGTAGATATTAAGAGGGTGATATGACCTGAACAACTGATGTTGGGAGCCTGGCATCTCTGGCTATGGTCAGAGCTGAAGGAATCAACCGATTAATGTAATGGATTTCTAGTCCAGAGGAGGCAATCTGGATGGATGAGTTAATAGTTGTGGATACTGATCCAGCATCCATAGGGAATCTACTAGAAAAGGTCACAGGAAACTAAAAGGAACTGTTTTTGGGGCCAGAAAGGAGCAAAAGAGAATCACTCTGGCCTTGACCTTCTTGCTTTTTGGATGAATTTGTTCATTAGTGGCAACGGGGGAAATGTATAAACGAGAACTGAGGACCAGCTGAGGGCCAGAGTGTCACCTGGTGCCTGCCCCTGTGCAGGGATCACAGCAAAGTAACTGCTGCACCTGTTGTTTAGGTAGTACTCAAAGAGGTCACAGCAAGGTTGGCTTTAGTGATGAAAAATCAAAGATGTCACTGTTGGATTTAGGGACCACTTATGGGGCATTAAGATTGCTCTGCTTAGTTTGTTCGTTAAAACACTGAGCATTCCCTGTACATGTGCTGCTGTCAGAATACAGTGTGAAGTCATCAGAGATTGCCAAACTCTTTATGGCTTCTCAACAAAGGGGATAGGAACGGGTTGCTCACAGTTTGTTGATATAAGATATTACTGCCATGTTGTCTGTCTTTATGGAAATCACACCCTTGGAAAGAACATCCTAGAATGCCTAAAACTATGTGAGGACTGCCTTCATCTCCAAGACATTGATGCGAGGATTGATCTCTAGGGGTGACTGAGTACCATGGATCATCCTCCCTTTGGAATGCTTCCCCCACGCCACAAAGGAGGCAACCATGGTTACTACCACTAAAAGTGGATTCATATGGAATGAGCGTCCTTTTGTCACCAAAGGTGACTTTATCCACCAAGAGATGTGTTCTCTGCAGCCCTGAGTAATGTGAATCCTCACATGCAGTGGATGAATGTTTTGAGACCATTGCACTGCTAACGCCCAATGGAGAATTCTTGTGGAATCTAGTTAGCAGAACCATCAAAATGTTAGATGCCATTAGCCTAAGAGCTGTAAAATCACTCTTGCTGGGGGAGAAGGGTGTTGAAGTACCTGTGTATCTGTTAGATGTACAGAAAGCACTCTGGCCCTGGGGAGACTAGCAATCTGTACTGTTGAGTCTAGGTGGCATCCAATAAATTGAGTCTAGGTGGCATCCAATAAATTCTATCTGTTGTGTCGGAATTAACTGACTCTTGGTCAGACTGATAGTAATTCCTAAATCTTTAGTGGACCAAAAGATCTAGGTAACAAATCAGCAGGTCCTTGGAGGTAGCAGTTATGAGCCAGTCATCAAGATGTGGGAAAACATGGATCCTCAGAAGGCATAAATACTCTGCAACCACTGCCATTATCTTGGTGAACAGCTTGGGAGCTGTGTTAAGACTGAAAGGCAAGAGCTCTGAATTGGTAATGACTGGCTCTCAGATGGAAACGGAGGAATCTCCTGGATTGCTTCTCTATCTTTACATGATACTATGCATCCTGGAGATCTATGGAGCACATCCAATCATCCTTCCTCAACAGAGGCAAAATGGACTGAATCTTGACCATCTGTAATTCTGCTTGCTTTACAAACTGGTTTGGATGATTCATATCCAGAATGGGTCTGAAGTCCCCTGTGTTCTTGGGTACTAAAAAAGAAGCTTGAATAGACTCTGGACTCTAACTGGGGGACCAGTTGGATGAAACTCTTTTCTAGCAGCTTCAAACATCTGTGACAGCAGATTCCCACTGACTGGGTGGAACATGGGGAACCTTAGTTTTTTAATGGGGGAAGAGAAAAGGGAATTGAATAACCTCTGGGAATTATGTTTAGCACCCATGAATTTGTTGTATGTTTTGCCAGGCTTGAGGATGCATGCACAAGTGCCCCCAACTACCTCCAGAGTGCAGCAGTTGGGCAACCCTTTCAGGAGCGTTAGTTGCACTTTTTGGTGAAGGGACAGCAAAAGCCCTGATTGTGCCAGTCTGCTTCTGCCTCTACGGCAATGTAGGGAGAGGAGAAAAAAGGGTTATAACCCAAGGGATATAAATTTTATATTGAGCCCTCAAGAAACACGTCTCAAGTCTTTATGCGGCACATGAGGTATTAAGGTGCAGTACAGGGAACTATGGGTAGGGAAAGGGTAAGAGTCCTGCATCTGAGAAGCTTCAAAATTGGTGCTGAGGTCAGATTCGATCAGATCTGACAACCCACATGTTGAACTGGATGAAAACTGACAGCACTGAATCTGAAGATTTCACAATGAGGAGGGGTCAACTCCAGCACAGTGTGGTAGTTTTCACCATTTAAAAACACACAAGTGACCAAAAAGGTATAAAAAGTTTCATAAATAATTCTTACAGCAGTATTATGAAGAGCTCATTCTAAATAAATGATATCTAATACAGTCTTATATAGAATTCACTGCAAAAAGACAGAATTTTCCTTAAATAAGGTTATACTTGTTTCTTTAAAGTGTATTGTCAATGTTTAGATGAGTCTTTGTTTTACAATTAATTTCTTTTCCTGTCATAGACCTCATGATAAAGTTGCAAGTGACTTTGAAAAAATGAAGATTATAGTGTGCTATTTGACTTTTTAGTTTCACTATTTAATCTTTTTTCTATAACCACACCCATAAAATACCTGAGGTATACCCCATCGATAGACTACACTCAGAAACACATCCCTGTGTAGTATCCATTTGTGGGATTAAGTCATGGACCAGCTCAGTGTGTCTTCCACCACATTCTGAGTCGAGGGAATGTAAACCTCCTGGAGGAAAAGATGACTCTAGACAGCTAATTCCAAGGCCTGCAAGACCAGTCTGCACAGGAGATAAGACTTTGTCCCTCCTTGTTTACTGACATATCAGAGAACCATGGTATTGTCTGTAAACTATCTTAAAACCCCTGGGGATAGATGAGGTTTGAAGATTTGTAGGGCAAAGATCAGGGCCCTCATTGCCTTTATATTGATGTGCTCCCTTTTCTGGGCTGAAGACCAGACATTTCTGACCCTCCATGAGTCCAGAGCTGCTCCCCATCCCATGTCTGACGCATCCATGTAGAGATCCTGAGTAAAAGGAGGTGGTTGTAAGGGTAAACCTGGATTCTTTGCCACCTGTTGGATGCAGCAGTGCAATTCCTTTTTCAGACAAGGCAGGAGTGGGATAACAAACTCCAGAGGGTGACAGTGTTGCACCAATACTGTTCTCAAAAACCACTGGAATGTGCAACTTGGCTAAGGGAAGCATGGGAATTGTGCAAGCCATGAACTCCAGGAAGCGAAGAAACTCCCTGGCTGTCAGGGATTGTGGGAGCAAGAGGTCCTGGAAGTAGGTGGTGAGGGACAGGACTTTTTCTGGGGGTAAGGAAGCTAACACCCTGTCTGATTAGATCCTGCATCCCATTAAGATGTGATCTTGGGAAGGAACCAGAGAAGATTTCTGGTAACTGATTACGAATCCTAACAATAACACTATGAAGAAGAGGTTCTCCTGGAGGATGTTTGGAGTCTGAGCTTGGAGGAGAAGGTCGTCTACGCATGGAAAGATCTGTATGCCCTGTAGCCTGCAAAAGGCTATGACAGGAGCTAAGAATTTTGTGAACACCCTTGGAGCTGTAGACAAACCAAAGGGCAAAGCCCAAAACTGAAAATGTGATGAAGCAATAGCAAAGTGAAGAAATTTCCTGAACTGCAGATGAATGGGAATATGAAGATAGACATCCTTGATGTCCAGTGACACCATGAATGCCTGAGGAAGGATAAGAGTGAAAAGGATAGGTAAGGTTAACATACAAAAGGTGGGAACTTTCAGAAAGGGTCTAGAATGGGTCTCCAAGGATCATCCTTCTTAGGTACTAGGAACATCCTGGAGTAGAACCCTTTTCCTACTTGGGAGGGGGGCATCACCTGAATAGTACCCTGAGAAAGGAGGTTGGAAATGATTTGGTGAAAGAGTTCTAGTTGTTCTTTTGGAGATTGTGGAATGCCCTTGAAAGGAGAAGGTCTTCCACACCATAAAGTATCCTTGTAGGATGATGGAAAGGACCCAAGAGTCCTGAGTTATCTGTTTCCATGCAGGGAGTGAAACAGAGAGGCAAAGGGACAGAAGTGTTGATGGCTTGGGAGATGGGTAGTCACAGACTACCTGGCTTAGCCTGAAAAGACTATTTCTGTGTGGGAGTACAGGAGGTGGATTTCCAGGAAAATTATTTCCTGGAGTCCCTCTTACCTTTGGAAAATTGGGGCCTTACAAACTTTCTAACAAAGGTGGTCTTGGTAGGATTTTTTCTCTGGAACCTGGGGACCAGGGAGTCAAAGATATGCTTATGGTCTTGCAGCTCTTTGCCCTTCTCCTGAAAAGATTTAAAAGTCCTGCAGCTGAGGTACCAAACAAGGCCTTGTTGTCCAGAGGGGCATCCATGATTTTTACCTTAATGTCATCAGGCAAAGGTTGGAGCCTGAGCCAAGAATACCTCCTCCGCACTAGCGGATGCCTCCACAACATCATAGCTACATTTTATGGAATGCCGTGTAGCCTGAGCTGAGGAGTTAAGGATGGAGGAAAGCTTAGTGGGAGAGGCAGGAAGCTCAGATAATAGTTTGCCAACATCTGAAAAGAGCCAAAGAATACTTGGCCATATGGGTCTGATAGTTAATGTCCCTGAAGGCCTTCACTAGCTGAAGTATAATTGTAACGTCTTGGATGCTTTGTATGCAGAAACTGAAATGGTAGCAGGGTCACAGAGGGACATTTGAACAGAAATTTGGAGTCCTCTGGCACTTTATAAAATCTATCTGGCCTCTTGGGTGCTGAAGGTTGAGAATCTGGGAACTTGGAAGCAGCAGCAAATTTATTAAGGAATGCTGAAGGATTGGGGTTATGGCAGATGGGGAAGGGGAGTCAATCTGTAGCAGGTTATAGTACCTTTTTTGGATGCCTCATACTTGACAACAATTCCAGTTGAAAAACTCCCTCATCTTAAGAATAGTTTCCCCAATTTCCCCAAATGAAATATCCTCCCCCAGGGAATCAGTGCCATTAGATTCCTCTTCTAGGGAGGCATACCCCAAAGGGGAAGAAATTTGGGCTGACTAAGCCAAAGATTTGTCCCCTGAGGATTCCTCATCATCTGAGGATAACTCTTTATAAGTCCTCTTTTGAGAGGTAGAGGAAAGAATGGAAGGAGAAGGGAGAGAGGGAGCTGAAAACTGCCTCAAAGCCATAAAGGCGTTGAAAAAGCCTTGGAAGAAGGTCTGCCAATACGCAGGCTGTTCCTGAGGGGCTGGAAAAACATGTTTAGTCTTAATGTTTTTCTTTTTGGGAGCCTCCAAGTGGTGGAAAGTGGATGGGCCAGACATTGGCCTACACTCCACAATGTCGGTAGGAACATCCACTTGCACGAAGATCTGGATAATACCACACAGACCCTCAGTCACGAATCAGACACCTGCAATTCGCTTGAGGATGTGCTGGTAGGGTCCTGCATGGCCTCCACACTGGTACCCATTAAAGGAGAATCTACTGACTCCAGAATGGTCTCTGGGTCAACACTGGCCTCTGGAAAGATGTCTAGAACAGATGGAGCAGCGGGTAAATCAGGCCTAGGCTTCTTGCCCTTCTTAGCTTGCGGCTTGGCTGAAGAGCCTGATGTAGCTTCCATGTCACACGCGAGACACTTAAGATGCTGATTTTTGAGATATAAGTTGAGGGAAGCTGAGTGACTAAGTAGGGTCTTGGGTACAAAGGTCTTACAAATAGCACAGGGAGGATGGTCATGATCCCGGCCTTGCCAAAATAAACAAAGGTCATGCGAGTCCTTATGTGGAATCCGTCTTCCACACTGACACTTGCCCTTCCTAGCTGACATGTAATCAAAACAGTACACCTTAGCCAAAGATTGTAATGAAAATACCCCAGTGGGGAATTTATCTGAACCGAGGTTCGCAACTTGTCTGACGGCCGACGACCAAAGCATACGATCGGACAGATGGCAGAAAAGTTCTGAGGTCTGGTACATGCCAACATCTGTTTTACACCCGACTTCACTTTATGACCAACATACATTTTGGATACCATGCAACATCGCATGTACTTCACAGCAGTGGCAGACTTTTGTATACTGGACAGATGTACGAGTCTGCCAGAGGCGGACTTCCTCATGTTATGAATACTGCAGCATATGAACAGAAGGACATCAGTAGATGTCCTTCACTGTTGCAGTACAGTGCAGATGTCCTTCACTGTTACAGTATTCTTTACTATAGGGCTCTCCTGTCCAGGGAAGCCTGATGTTCAGCCAGTATACCAAAGCCTTATGATCTTGTATACACCGTATGTCACAAATATGCTCCCCACACAAGACATAGGGCATAAAAGGCACATACAGACGCAGTTTACCTAGAGCGGAATTGTCAAGTACAGATCAGTCTCCAGAGGACAAGAGTCTATGCCATCCAGGATAAACTGCAGAAGAGAAAGGAGAGACCCTCAGTCAGAAGGAAATCCAAATCAAAAACCAGAAAAAAACAAGAGGGGGTTGGAGGAAGGGAGTCAGTACTGCAGTAGTAAAGAGAAGGACATCTACTGTTATGGTAAAACTTTACGCAACTGTACTATGTCCTGCTGTATCACTATTGCAGTATTTTCACTATAGGGAGTAAAAAAAACTCAAGAAACAAAATGGGAGGTGGAAGGAAGGCTGAAAAGAGACCTCAACAAACCCATATAAAATGGTTCTAGCAAAACCTGCTCTGGCCCTTGAAAATATATCCAGTTTATAATACTTTGCAAAGAAATGCACTGAAGACCAAGTAGCAGGTTCAAAGATGGAATTGCTGTCCAACCCCTTGAATAACACACCAGAAGAAGCAACAGCCCTTGTGGAAGGAGCTCTAACAGAACTAGACAAAGATTTGTCATGAAAAGAATAACAAAAAGAAATGGCCTTAGATATCCAGAAGATTTTTGCTTAGAAACAGCCAAACCTAATATCCTGTTATGAAAGTTAACAAAAGCTTGTCAGACTTACAAATGGAATTAGTTTTATCTAAATATCACCTGAGCTATTTGTGCAAATCCAAGGTATGCAAGACCCTCTCACTAGCGGACCAAGAAGAAGAGAAAAAAGAAGGGAGTTGTGCTGACTGATTCAAGGACAACTCATTTACTATCTTGGACAGAAAAGAAGGATTAGTACGAAGTGACACCCTGTCTATGTAAAAAAACAAAAATGGCCATGGAGCTCAGAAACCCTCCGAGTAAGAGCCAGCAACAAAACAGTCTTCCAGGTACAATGCTGCAAAGAAGCAGAATCGGCAGGCTAAAAAAGAGCCCAAGCCAATTTTTCTAAAACAAAATTAAGGTCCAAAGAAGAAGAAGAAATAGATTTCCTTGAAGGTCTAACATGCAGGACACCTTTAGGAAATTGTCTGACCTCAAAACACAAACCCAAGGCAGGATTCAAGGGCAGACAAGCAGAAATGGCTGAGAAATGGGCCTTCACTGAAAAATATGCCAAGCCAGACTGCAGCAACTCACACAAATAAGACAGGACCAAAGGGACCCCTGCTGAAATCCTGGTTAACAGCATGGCATCAGACAGAACAGCTTTTCCATTTGGACATACAAGATTTACTGGTTGAGGGTTTCCTTGCATCCTGTAAAACCTTGAGCGCATCCTCAGAAAAAAGGTGCCTGAAAGGGATCAAAACCCTATCGCCCATAGTGTCAGTTGAAGAGTGGACAAGTGGGTATGGATAAGAGACCCCTTATCCTGTGTAAGAGGTCAAACCAGTGAGGTAACTTGTCGTGAATGCCTCCGGCCAGATGCATTAAGAGAGGAACCAGTGCTGTCTTGGCCAAAAGGGAATCACTAGCAAGACTTTTGGGGAGTCCAGCTGAATCTTCTGCAGGACTCTTGGAAGTAGGGGAAGAGGAGAAAAAGCATAAAGAAACATCCCCTTCCAAGGAAAAGAAATGGCATCCATCTAAAGAGAGGGAGCTACCTGTTCAGAGGGGAGGCAAAAGATATACCTGAGGAACACCCTACTGATGGACAATGTCTTGAAACATGTCTCTGTGAAGCATACATTCATGAGCCTGTGTCTTGGACCTGCTCAAACAGTCTGGCACTAGATTGTGCTCTGAGGGAATGTAAACTTCCTGAAGAGTTAATAACTGACAGCCACATCCCAAGACTGTCCTACAGATGAGGTAAGATTTTGTGCATCCCTGCTTGTTGACATACCACATCACTGTAATGTTCTCTGTGTGCACTTTCAAGGGGCCTGATGAGATATGGGGTGAAAAGCCTAAAGGGCCAGAATCAGAGCTCTCATCTCTTTGATGTTGATATGGTCTGAGTTCTGATGGGGGTGGACCAGAGACCCTGAACTTTCAGGTGACAACATGAAGCCCCCCACCCCATGCCTGAGCACTGATGAACAATTGTTGAGAAGGGACTGGAGGCTGAAAGGGCAGGCTGGGGTTGACAGCAAACTATTCAATCTACCACTTGAATTCCTTCTCTAGACACTGAAGGATAGGTACACTGAAATCCAGAGGGTGGAATGCTGCAGCTAAACTGACTTGAGATACCACTGAACCTTCTGTATATGCAGTCTGGCAACAGGGAGTATTGGAAAAGAACAGGCCATGAATCCCAGGGCCTGAAGAAAGTCTCTGGATGAAATGGCAGTCAGAGGAAGAACATACCAAAAGAAGGCGGTCAATGACAAAACTTTTGGAGGTTGAACAGAGGCCAACATTGGCACTGTCTGAATCCTGCATCTCAGATGCACATGATCCTGAGAGGGAGCCAGAATGGACTTTTGGAAGTTGATAGTGAACCCCAGACTTTGAAGAAGAGAGATGCTTTACTCCAGATCCTGTAACAGGTGACTGGGAGAAGGAGCCTCAATCAGGTCAAGTAGATAAGTAAAAATCTGAATGACTTTGAACCTGCAGAAAGCAATCACAGGAGCTAGACTTTTTTGTGAATACTCTTGGGACAGTATAGAGGCCAAAGGGCAAAGCAAATAAATGAAAATAAAAGGAAGAAACAGAGAAACATACCAACTTCCTGAAAAGAGGGTGAACAGGGACCAGAAAATACTGGGGTAGTAAAAGAGGAAACGAGATTTGGAGAGTAAGCATTTGAAAAGAGGGAACCTTGAGGTATTGAGCAGGGAGAGAGCCAGACTAGGTCTCCAAGTGCCCTCCTTTCAAGAAACTACAAACATCCTGGAATAAACACTTTCCCACTTGGGAAGGGTGAACAGGTTGAATTGTTCTTTGGTTTACCAGGGACCCTAGAACCTCTAGGAAATGAGGAAGTTGTTCCTGAGGAGGTTGAGAAATCCCTGAAAAAGAAGGGAGAGACTTCCATACCATGAAGTAACATGGAGAAATTATAGAAAGTACCCAAGAGTCTGAAGTGAAGAGAAACCAATTTGTAAGATGAAGGCAAAGCTGAAGGGTAAAAAGGAACCTGGTCTAAGAGAAGGGGGGGCACATTGTCAAATAGAAGGCTTATCAGATAAAGAAGGCTTCTGGGCCACATAAGTCTGAGAAGCCTTAGCAGAGGAGGTTCGCCTACCACACTTCCTGACCTATGAAGGCCTGGTGAGGTTGCCTGAGGAGAAAGTAGATCTAGAAGGATAATTCCTCTGGAACATAGGAATAGGAGAGACAAAAATATGTTTAAGATCCTGCAAGGCTTTGCCTTTCTCTTGAACAGCTTAAACAGGTCAGCAGCAGCAGTCCGAAAAAGATATTTATTATCCAAAGGAACACCCAAAGGTTTGGCCTTAATGTCCTCAGGTAAAGACTGGAGATGAAGCCAAGAATAACATCTCATGACAGACCCAAAGGCCGCAGCCCTAGAAGAGATAGCAGCAGCATCACAGCTTCACTTGACAGAGCGGCGAGCCACTTGACAAGTAGAACCTAAAACATATAAGGCAGAAGATTTGCCTTCAAAATCAGGAAGGTCAGAAATAACCAACCAAGCCTGAGCAATCAAGGCCAGAAAATATCTGGTCATGTGGATCTGGTAATTACTACCCTTAAAGGCCAAAGCAGAAGCAGTGTAAACCTTCATACCAATTCCTTCCATTGCCCTACAAGCCTTATCAGAAAGCAAAAGTCTGGAAGAGGGCAAGAGCATGGAAGGTCTGTCAGATGCGACTGACATTGTAGCAAGGTCAGCAGAAGGACACTTAAATAAAAATTGACAATCCTCATGGACTTTACAGAACCAATCAGGTTTCTTAGGAGCAGGCTGAAAATCAGGAGACTTGGAGGCAGCAATAAAGTGTCTAGCAAAGCAGACAACACAGGAGTATCCACCTGAAGCAACACATAATATCTCCTCTAAATGTCAGACACTTGAGAAGAATCCCACTTAAAGTATTCCATCATCCTAGTAATTGAGTCCCCAAATGAAAATTCCTCAAAGGGAGACTCGGGACTAATAAACTCCTCCTCATCAGAAACATAAGCTAAAGGTGAAGGCATCTGAGAAGAACAGGACAAGGACCCCTCATCAGACTCTACATCCTCATCCGAGGAATCCAATTCCCTAGGCCATTTAAAAGGGGTAGAGGTCCAAGGAGAAGCAGGCACCGAAACTCCTGAGGAGGCTTCAGGGCCATCAAGGCAGAAATCAGGCCCCGAGTAAACTTTTGCCATTCCATTTGAGGATTCTTAGGATGGACCAAAATATGTTTCATCTTTTTTCTTTTCTTAGAATGGACATCAACTTTAACAAATACTGGAGGCTCAGACTCTTGCTGAGATTCAGTAAGAGTACCTGGAACCTCCTCCCTAAACAATATCTACAGAATCCCTCTAGGATCTTCCAAGATAATCAAACTTGGTTCCCCCTCAACGTCCACAGCAGGCTCCTGCAAAGCCTCAGAGGAGGTGTGAAAAGACAGATCCATGCTAGCCTCTGACAGGGTCATGGCAGAAGAAGTCGATGCTGAATGGCCTACAGAGATATTACCCACTTCTAGAGGGACATCCGGTGGAGAATGGACAGCTAAAGATTCTGGCAAAGACTTCTTGGCCTTCTTCTTACCTAACAGGAGTATCTCGGGGTTAAAGGATTCCATCATGTTACCCTGGGCTAACTGTTAAAGCTATTTACTTTCAAGATAAATGGCCAGAGAAGACAAATCCCTTTTGAGTGTCTTAGGCACAAACGCCTTACAGATACTACAAGAGGTATGGTCTTGGGAAGCACCCAAACAAAAAAAAATATTGTACATGAAGATCCTTATGGGGAATCTGCCTCCCACACTGACATTTGCCCTTCATGGATAACATGAATCCTAGGTAAGAAAAATAAATACATAACCAAAGAAAAGAGAGGGGAAAAAAGATAATCCCAATGGGGCACTTATCTGACTGTTAGATTTTTAGGACACCAACAAGGCGTCCAGACCAATGAGCAATAAAGGTGTTCAAATTGGTGGCACAGAAGTTCTAGGTAACTGAGTCTGTATGTCACTTTTATGCCCTACGTCCTGTGTGGTGAGCATATGTGCGATGTATGGTTCATACAAGATCAGAAGGCTTTGATAAACTAGCCAAATATCAGACTGTCCTGGACAAGAGATCCCTATACTAAAGAATACTGCAAAGGTGATACAGAAGAACATCTTGCCTTTCTAGGAAGAAAGAAACAACTACTACTTTTTCATTTAACACGGAAATACAATAGTGTATACATTCATTTAGATAGTGAGATATTGTGGGTTCAGTCTTTCATGATGTTATGGCAAGGATTTTCAGCTCTTAGAAAATTTTTCAGGGGACTGTCCTTACCAACAAAATAAAATGTAAAAACAACCCTCTTTTTTGCTTCAGAATTGATATAATTTGGCATTGTATATAGTAAGGAAATTATATCCGACTCCAAAAGTTACTTAACACTTGCTTTATAACATATCCAATACACTTTAAAAACAGAACGATAAATGAGCTGTATTAGTGAAAGCAAGTTTGTCTAATAAGCTAGGGAATGCAATATAAAAAGAGGGATAAAATAAGCCCAGTCAGTGAGCATTTGATGAGTTTGATTTCTGCAAATCTTTTGGATTTCTAATATTGTGACTGGACCCTGTTCCTAAGTCAAAGTATGAATAAGGTTCATGAGATTAGTACT
Organism: Protopterus annectens; assembly: GCF_019279795.1. NCBI lineage: Eukaryota > Metazoa > Chordata > Ceratodontiformes > Protopteridae > Protopterus > Protopterus annectens. The sequence goes on from NC_056731.1 coordinate 1,133,048,214, forward strand.
GTTTCAATCTTTGATGATAGCCAAAAGTGTCCTTTGCAGCACCCACAATGTGCCCATGATTGTCTCCTGCAATTTATATAGAGTTACATCTATAGGTACCATACCTAAATAAGACTGTAAATTCTATTTTTTATGAGACCCATTCCTCCTACTATTACTGGAACTGTCTGGGTACATTTCTTCCATAATTCCCTCATTTCTGCCTGCAAATACTGCTATTTTATGACTTTGTGTCTCTCTGTACATAATACACTGTAATCAATGGATGTAGCAATTTCAATTATCAATGCTACTTTTGTCTTCTTTTCATGGACTACTATATCTGGTTTTCTTGCATCTATTTTTGAACCACTGACAAATATGTAATCCCACATGATATAAACTTCATCATTCTCTATAATGCTTTGTGGCTCATGTTTCCAATGCTTCTCAGCTACTTCAGTATTGTAATGTTTGCACAATCCCCAGTGCAACAGTCTTTCAGTATACTGGCCCTCTGCCATTAGTGTAGTACACCCGGACTTCCAAGATGGCTGAACAATGATTAACAGCTTAATTCTAGCTCTCCCAGTGAAAAAAGGAACTCAGCAGAGAAAGCCAGTAGAGTTGTACTTATGTGTAAATTTCAGTAACTGGCTAGTAAGTGTACTGCCTGGATGCCAGGAAAAAAAAAGAAATACAAAAGACCTGGAAAAAATCAGCTGCAAAAATTGAGGAAGAAACACTGACTGGGGAAAGTTTTGCAGCTGTGCAGCAAAAAGCAATGCAATCTCCAAACATGAATTCCAGTAACCAACAGGAAGACATAAGACAACTGCACAGAGACCTGGTTAAAATAAATGAAACACTGAAGGAGTATATCAACACAAACAACAAAAGGTTGGAAAAAAAATGGAAGAAGCTTTAAACAGATATTCAGCTATACCAGAGAAGCTGAAAGGAACAGACTGCATGAATTTTATAAAAGCTCAAATAAGCAACTGGACTGGTATTCCACAGAAGGAGCTTTTAGTTGAAAAGGCACATCATGTGTATGCTCCATACCTGGCTATGAGAAAGCCACATAGACTTTTAATAGGGAGAAGGACAAAGTATTAAAATTGGGAGACGGCAGAGTGTTTGTGGAGAATTATTACTGACTGTTGGTGTTGGGAGGGTGGCCTAATGCTTAAAGAGTTTGCCTTACAAACACAAAGTGCAGGGTTTGAGTCTCACAAGGAATAATTGGCTAGGCTTAAAGATAGCTCGCAAGGGCAGTTAGCTTAGTACTAACCTATGAACCTATGAACCTATGAACCTGTACACCAGGAAGAAGAGGAGCACATTTATTCCACTATTCAGGGTTGTGTGAGTGGAATTTGACTTACGGATATGCAACAACTCCATCAAGGCTGGGTCTGAGATTGGCTTATATGCCAGACACAGGTCACCTCTGAGCAGTCTGTACAAGACTGAGTAGAGGGACAGGGCTTTTAGCCTATCTGTATAGGATAGGTGCTTGAGATCCTGTATTTTCCTAGTTAGGATCCTCTGTGGTCTCTCCAGCTGCTGCATGTGCTTGGCAAGGTACATGCTGAAGGGGCATTGTACTCGATAATGGGTCTGAAAAGGGAGGAGTACTGGGATGTTATGACCTCCTTGTTCCTGGATGAAATACCCTTATTTAAGAGGTGGGCCATGCAGAAAGCCTTCCGTACAATGGAGGCAACGTGATGGTCAAAAGTCAGGTTGCTATCAACCTGGGTGCCCAAGTCCCTCACGACTGATTGCGTGCTTAGTACATTATTAATGTGATAATTAGTGGGGATGCCATTTTCCTCAAAGGGGATAATAATGCATTTCCTGGCATTCAGTTTGAAACCATGCTTCTGGCACAAGTCATTAGTTTGAGTAAGGCCCTCTTGGAGGATGTTCACATCACTAGGGGAATTTAAGACAGCACCCAGCTTGCAGTCATCTGCAAACTTGGTCAGCCACAGACCAGTGGTTTTGGCTTGCACTTCAGAAAAGTATATCCCAAACAGTAGCGGTCCCAAGACCAATCCCTGGGGTTAAAAAAATAGGTAACTACTATGCTAACTGTCTTGAAGGGCCACTTTAAGCATAGCCAGTAACCTCTGGTCAGAATCAAACCTGTACCTTGTGTGTAGTAGGAAAAGACCTTAACCATTATGCCAAACCCACCCTTATAATCACCCCTGCCAAGCCTTGAACCCGGTCCCCTGTCAACTACAGCCTATTGCACTAACCACTAGGCCACACAGATCTTCTTAAGATTTTTTCTTAAATAGTACTATTTTTATGATGTGTGGTTTTCTTTACATGATATAAAGAAAAGTTTTTCACATTTATTTTTAAATGTAATAGGGATTGTAAATAGGTGCTACTGTTCTTTTTTTCTTTTCTTTCTCCCTTTTTTCTCTTTCTTCCTGTTCACTTTTAAGAAATGTAGGCACCACAATGTAAAAGAAAAGACCTGGTTAAAAAAGCATGAAGAGAAAAAGTAATGTGCTTTTTCTCATTTTTGCATAGGGGAATGACAGGATTAAGAAACAAAGACTGATTTGGTAACAAGCTTTAAGAGAGCAAGTAAATGAAAAAAAATATTGACTATTATGATGCTTTTGTCTAGGAAATACATGCTTGCTAAGTAGCAATTCTGCAGTTGGTATTCACGTTTCCATGGAAACAATCTGATAGAGAGAAACTGGTTGCATGGTTTTCATGTCTCCATGGAGATCATCTGATAAAGAGAAAATGGTTATAGTCTTGGTGGAGAGTAACTTGCTGAGGAAAAAAAAAGAAAAGAGAAACTGGCTAGGATATAATGTTCTCTGAAAGCATTCAAGAGTTTTCACACCTGGGAGAGCTATAAAGCTAAGACAAAACCAATAAGCACTTAGTAGAAGCACAGGCTGCAACATGTGTTTTAGCATGCATAACCTTTCTTTTAGCTTAACTCAGGTCTGTAAGTGTGGCTGTCAGTTTGGGACTTTTGTTCCTATTAGAAGGGTAAAACTTCTGTTAGTATTATGTTAATATGTTTTAGGGGGTATTGGGGGTGTTTTTTTGAGGGATTTCAATAAAATAAAAAGTTTTGTAAGGTGACATAGGCTCAAATGGATATGATAAGAAACAACTGTATAACAGTTCAACCTGCCACACAGTATATGCACGTAACAAAAGATGGAACTAGACATTTAACAAAAAAGGTGCTATACATAAAAGGTAGGAATAATAACTTTTTAATGCAATGATGCTTTCTGTAATGTCTTTACATGTCAATGGTCTCACAGATGAACACAAAAGGAAAGAGTAGTGCACTACATTAAAAAATGTAGAGTACAAATTGCTATCTTAGGTGAGACACATTTAGAAAGAACTGAACATGTGAATTTGATAAAGAAATGTTTTCAGGATGGTTATTCAGAGGAATACCTGGGATAATTGCAAGAGGAATTCCAATAGTGACAGAAGAGGATAAAAAAGATAATAATAGCAAATGTGTAGTGCTAACAGGGTATTGGCAAGGGAGGAGGATTACAATGGCATGTACTTATATTCTACCTAAAACTGCCATAATGGCATTTAAGAAAATTCTGGGAGAAATAATCAGTTTTAAGCAAGGAATATTACTTACAGGTGGGACTGTAATGTAATTTGCAGCAGTGAAGATGTGTCTGGGGGCCAGAAGGGAAAGTGTAACAAAGGAGGGTAGACTTTTGAAGACATTTATAAAAATATTTGGCATGGAAGATGTGAATTTGGTAATAGGAGTTCAGAGTGAATTTACATGTTATTCCCCAAGATATGGGCTAGGCTAGACAGAATTTACATCTCATAAGAACATGTACATTTAACTGAAGGTCTCGATACACACTCAATAACTATTTCAGATCATGCGCCAATAATAACTAAAATAAAAACAGAGAGTAATGAAATAAAAATGGGACACTGGTGCTTTTCCACCTATCTGCTGAAAGGAGAGGAATTTAAGGAATGGGTAGTGGAGATTACTCAGGAGCTATTAGAAAGGATAGAATTTTTTTCTGAAAATATAGATAACTGTGGGATAAAATTACAGTGGAGTTTAAAAATAGGGTGGACATAAAAGAAATGAAGCTATAGTTAAGAAGTAACAAAAATTATTCAGAGGGACTGACCAATGTTAAAGTATTGCAGAATAGGGGGAATCTTACAGAAGAAGATGATCACCTGCAGAATGCTAAGCAGAAAATAAGAGATTACCTTGATAATATGCACAAGTTTAGAAAGACTACTGTTAAGCTACTGTTTTTTGATAATAACACTAGAGCACAAAAACTTTTAGCATAACGACTCAGGCAACAGAAAGTAGAAAGGGGTGTCGCCAACCTTAGGAAGCCTATAACAAGGAAGGTAACAAAAGATCCTGTAGAGGTATTAGAAACATTATGGAAATTCTATGAAAGTTTGTATACAGCAAAGAAACATGGAAATCAAGAAAAGATACAAATGGAAATGTTTATGTAAGAATTAAATATGCCAAAGTTAGAGGCAGATGAGTCTCAATTACTAATGGTTAGGATAGTAGAAGATGAGGTAAAAATTGTGATGTATAACCAATCTATAGGAAAATCCCCAGGAATAGATGGTATTCGGGAGGAAGTTTGGAAGCTAGGAGGGCAAAAAGCTGATAACGGTCTGGAAGGTTTTGTTTAACAGTACTTTAACAGAAGGAGAAGTACCGACATCCTGGAAGAAAGCAGTGGTAGCTGTAATATCTAAAGAGGGTAAAGATCCATCGGACCCAGCTTCATACAGGCCCATTTCTATACTAAACCATAGAAATAAAGTGTGCATGTCTATAAGGGCTAAAAGAATGACAAAAGCTATGCCAAAATTTATAGATGAGGATCAATGTGGTTTTGTGGAGGGGAGGCAAACATTTGACAACATTAACAGAACACTGATGATCCACAGGGAAGCAGAATGCAAGAAAATACCACTGTTGGTGGTGGGTCTTGATGCAGAGAAAGCATTTGACAGAGTAAACTATAAAGCTTGATGTACACTTCTGGAACCACTTTTGAAACTTAAATAGTGGGATTTTTTTACGTTTTCTCAAAATGTAGCAATGCCTACTTGTCATTCTCCTTGAGTCACAATTTTAGAAGAGAACCTGATGTGAGTGATCAGTGGCTCTGAGACCAGTGTGTACTGAGCACACTTATTCTTAGCTGATGCTAAACATATGAAAATGATGATACTACAAAGGGGACTGTATGAGGTTATCTAATAAATGCAAGATGTAGATATATGGGCTTTTATGTTGAAAAAACATTGAATGGAACATTAGCTTCTGTCTCTCTCTTGCTGTGTTACACTGCACTTTGACGGAATGTTGGTAAAGCAAGGAAGAAGACTACAACCTCTTGTAGAGATATACTTTTAGTGGAAATTTGTTTTTTTTCTGCAATGCCAGATGATAAAAACTTGTAGTATCATAGGAGGTTACTGGGCTATTGGCCCTGAGGCCCTTTATAAGCCTAGCCAAGAGTTTAGCCCATGTTTAGTCAAGTCAGCACTCAAAGCCCCTGTCCAGCAGGGACACAGATGGAATCCCAGGGGTGTATTTTCTGTTTCCCATCCAGTTTTCCAGGCTGCGCTTAAAAAGGGAAAATAAGGTACTCTGCTTGATGTGGAGAGGGAGTGTATTCCACAGAAGGGCGGAGTCTCTGGGACACAAATCTGTCCCGCCAACAAGTCCTATTGATATCACAGACCAGGTTGAGGCCGCGCGTACAGGTTGCTCGAGTGGATCTTGACTTGTGGATATGCAGCAGTCCCATCAAGGCGGGGTCTGAGATTGCTTTGTACCTTTGAGGAGTCTGTATGAAACTGAGTAGAAGGACAGGACTTTTATCCTATCTGTGTAGGGTAGATGTTTGAGGTGCAGACAGGATATACTACTGTGCAGCTAACTGATTTTATTTATTTATTTATTTATTTAACATTTGTTTATGGGAAAGTCCGACTGGGATAGAGCCCATTTTCAGTGCAGGCCCATGGACAAATGCTCCAAACACATTTTTGCAATGAGGGAGGAAATTGGGGCACCCAGAGGAAATCCACATGAACGCAGGGAGGACATGCAGACTCCACACAGAAGGCACCCCAGCTGAGAATCAAACCGGAGAACCTGTGAGGCGACAATGCTAACTGGTGAAAAAGTAAAAAAGGCAAACAGGTCCACCACAGGAATAGAGTCACAATAAGGCTAAGACCACTGGTGCACCACTCGAGTCTGTTGAACCTAAGAGGGTAACTCTTAGCCTTCCCTGATTTTGCAAAATGTCCATGACTTTGGTTCATGTTTTTTCTCTGTCCCTTCTAATTTTGAACTTGTGGTCATACAGTGAGGATTACAGTCAGTTAGAAGTATCAACAATCTTTGAATCATAGATTCACTGATTCACAGGACATACAAAGTAAACAGATCAAAGGCCATGTGCAACTTGCCCGTAACCATTGGCTCTAACACCGTTTACCAGGATGGTATGCCTTGTAAATAAATGTTATTACTTATACTCCAATTCCAGCATAAAGCAACCATGTATTTTGGACAATATTTGGCTTTGTCAGTCATGTGTAGAATTCAGGTAAGAAAAAGGGCTCAGTAATATATGTGTTGCACTACTTTTACTGAATTACTCTGGTCGATGGCAATGACTCAGTCTTACATTACACATACACAAGGAATACAATGAATGTCTACTCAACAGGTTACGTGTAGCAATTATCACCTTTGTCTGAGCACACAGAACCTTGCAGCAATGAAATGCAACTCATTATCGCATTATTAAATTACAATATGTTGTCGCCTCACAGTAAGACGTTGTCCTGTTCGATTCTCAGCTAAAGCGTCTTCTGTGTGGAGACGTGCGTGAATAAGTGTACCTTCATTGAAGGTTGTGCGTTAGGGCTCGCAACTCAGTACTTAAAACTCTACTGCCAATCATTAGCGGACCGGAGTTCTGCTGTGGTCGAAGACACAACAACAACAACAAGTAGTTACAGTATAACACTGAGTCATTATCACTTGTCAGTTAAAACTCAGCAGCTGGCAGTGTCATTCACATTACTAAAAGTTATCACATTTTCCCTTGTGCTCTTTGTGTAGCTCACCTGTCACTCTCCCTTCCCTCTGATACATCAAATGTATTTAGGGTCAGGGTAAGAGACATTAGATTAGCCCTCCCCCCTTGGATTCCTTATGTCCACTGCTGAATGGACACATGGAAAGGGAAAAAGCAGAGGTAAGGCAGATGGCTGACATTGAAGGAAGTCATTGAGACAGTGCCAGTATCAGCAGTCTTAATGGGTAGCCAGCACAGGTATGGGACACTTCAGATGCCCTTGAGTACCAGTGAAGCCCCATGTCTGTCCTGTGTTCATTAGTGGAGTGGCAGTCCTTATCCTGCTTTTTCTCTTTACAAGGGCTCTTTCGGTTGCTCCTTGTCAGTACCCATTCATGCAGTACTTTGGCAAGGGCAAGAATGTTTCTGTTTACAGTGATATGTGGCTACTGCCGTTCTGACAGTGTGTGTGAGTTGGTGTTTTCCTAGTTGTTGGGTATGTACCTCTGCATCATCTTTAAAAATAATAAACTTTATCAAAAGAATAATGCCAATGCGGATAGGAGTGAAGATTTGAACTGGCAGACAAGGTAATGCATATTATAGATATAGATGTAGTAATCCAATGAATCTATCAAACATCCCAGTAAACCCATTTACATTTTTGTTCCCTGTGCAATTGATTCCACCTTGTGACAGTGGCATGGCTTCAAGATCAGGAGAACGACAAGTGAGAGTGTGGCCATTCCTAAGTTCACTGGGCTGCCAGCCATGTTTCCAGAAGTAAGAAATACCACAACTTAAGTTTCCCAAAATCTAGCATAAAGGTACACTGGATTGTAAGAAGAGGTATGCATTGGAGTGGACTCCTGCATTTTCTGGAAAAGAAGCGGTCCATCTCCTCTGACCTTGACATTCTTGTGTTGCACATTGGGGGAAACAATGTCATCACTCATCCACTTAGAGAGCTGCAGTTTGAAATCAAGGCGATTTTACAGATGCAGTTGTGGTGGCCACGTTATCATTTTGTGTGGTCTGACATAATTCCTTGCCAAAACTGGAGAAATGCAAACAGCCACTGCTAGGAAAGATAGAGTGAGGTATCCTTTTTGAGCCACTATCCATATGTTCAGCTTTATGTAATAATATGAATTGTGAGTATCATACATAGACGGATATCCCAGTTTGATTGCTTGTAGGATTATGAAAATTAATATATTTGCCATACTTCTGTGAATATGCGTGCAAGGAAGTAAGGCAAGGTCAGGGGTGAAGTGTAATATTCACAATAGAACTTCTTCTTTTTTCGGCTTTTCTCGGTTAAGGGTCACCACAGCGGATCACCTGTCCGCTCATGATTGGCAGTGGAGCTTTACAGTGTCGAGTTGCCAGCCCGGCACCCAACCTTCCACAGAAGGCACACACATGCACACACTCACACCTAGGGCAAATTTAGAGTGCCCAATCCACCTACAGCATGTCTTTGGGATGCGGGAGGAAACCGGAGCACCCAGAGGAAACTCACGCAACCACAAGGAGGACATGCAGACTTCGCACAGAAGGCACCCCAGCCGAGGATCGAACCAGAGAACCTCTTGCTGTGAGGTGGCAATGCTAACTGCTGCACCACTGTGGCTGCCCGAAATATTCACAACAGAACAAACAAACAAATTTCTGCTAAAAATCAATGTTCATGTATGACAAGGACAGAAATAAAATACTTGGTGTATTTGTCTCATTATGGAAATTAGGATATTTATTGTTTTATTTTATTTACTTATTTCAGTTTGATGACTGGGGAAGTCCACTGGGCTGTGAAGAGTCAGTTTTCAGTGCAGGCCCAGGGAGCAAAGCTCCAAAAAAATAAAAAAATAAAAAAATAAAAGAATTTGATTAAAACTTAACACGTTGTAAGATAAAACATCATTTGAGAATTATACAGTATGTTACATATAAAATATAGTAGTTGAACATAGTAAATTGGGCATACAAAGCACAATGAAAAATAAGTATACAATAACTTGAAAAGTAGTACATCCATAAAAGGAAATAGGTCATCCCATAACATGGAAGAGATCATCCCAGGTACAGTTGGAGAACTGTAAAGGGGAGTCAGGTGGAAGAAATTAGAAAAGGGATATAAGGGTTATATAATGAAAAGGAGAATGAGAGAGGGTTAGATGGGTGGTTAAGTTGGGGCATGACATGGGCATTCCCATTTGGAAGACAGATGAGACAACAGCTGAGATTTGAAATTGTGATGGTTAGATAGATTGTGTAGGAGTGAGGGGAGAGAGTTCCACTGTTTAGCTATGGCGCAGGATAGTAGTAGTTGGCCAGCAGGACGTGAGGGTTTGTAGACTTGTAGGAGATTTTGGTTTTCAGAACTGAGTGAATGGTTAGGTATGTAGGGGCTTAATGATGTAGCGAGAGAGGGGCAGTTTTCAGGTTTGAAGATAAGCTTGTGGGCAGTGGTAAGCTGGAGATATCTCAGATAGTTGGGGAGATCGAGCCATTGCAGGGTATGTAGGGAGTGGCAGTGATGGGATGAGGTTTTTGAATTGGTTCCAAATTTGCAGATTTTGTGGTAACAGGATTTGAGTTTGGATCATAGGTCAAGCTAGAGATTGGCGAATAGAGGAGCACTATACATAAGAGAAGGGAAAAGGAAGGAGGATGCAAGAGTTTGTCTGGTGGAGGGGCTGAGGAAGCAGTTGTGTCTGTAGAGGAGACAAATTTTTTATAGGTTTTCTTAATTGAGGAATTGATGTGGGTGTCAAATTTTAGGTCTTTATCAATAATGATGCCTAGTAGCTTGGTAATGGGAACGATTTCAAGGGGGGTGCTATTCTGGCTAAGTATTGAGAATGAGTTTTTGTTGATATTGGATTTTCTGGAGGGAGTAAAAAACGTTAGTTTAGTTTTATTTGCGTTTAAGGCCAGGTGTTTGGATTGCATCCAGGTTTCAGTTTTGGAGAAGGCTGATTGGGATTTTAATAGGAGTTCAGAGGGGGAGTAGACTGAGCAGATGACAGTAGAGTCATCTGCGTACTGGATGAGTGAGGATTCGGGGATGGGGTGGTGGAAGTTGTTGATAAATATGCTGAAGATTAGAGGACCAAGAACAGAACTTTGGGGTACACCGGTGGGTGTGGGAAGGAAGGGAGAGGTTGATGCTTTCCATTGGACATATTTCTTATTATTATTATGCCCTATCATTGCAAGGGAGCATGGTGACGACATGCATGAAGTTTTGTTTCGAAGCTGACACTGAGCCACACAACCTGAACATGGATGTATAGCCTCTGTCTGTTACAGCTGATGAGATATCATGCTTTAATTATCAGATTATGAAAATATAATACTAATCATATTTCTGTGAATATCGCAGTACAGGAGCATCACACAGTAATGGTTAAGGTATCATTTTAAAGCTGACATTCATACAAACAAATTAATTACAAGTGTATGGGTCTACACGGTATGTTCACCAATATATTGTTAAATTTCTTTTACCAAAAAAGGTAAAAAACATGCATAACATCAGCATTCCTTGGCAAATATTTAATAATGACTTAGATGCATACTATCAACGTTTACAACTTCGCAAAGATCAGTGTCTACTGAACAACTTTCACATTTACATTTCTAGTCTAGTTCTAACGGTTAAAAAGTTATGAACATTTGTTTTCTGTATGGCATTACAAATGGATTATCTGAAAAAGAGCTCAGGCTGCACTGTTGTTCCTATGGTGGAAGTAAGCAGGCAGCATTTCTGAGCTGCTCCAGAATGAATGACATAAGGAGAATAACAATAATCATACAGATAATTATACCCATAAAGTAGCAGAAAGCATTCTAAGAACTAAGCCAACACGGGAATGGAGAAAATAGATTCTGTCGATAGGGATAACTGCAATTAGGGATATAGATAATAAGCAAGAGGAGGATGGACTTTATTGGAGAAAACTGGTAACGGAACCAAGGTATTGGGAGCAAATAATTAGAGGGGGAAAGATGGCAATGGGAAGACACCAAGAATTTAATTATGGTGGCTGCCAAAAAAAGCATTTACTAGAAAATGGATATCAAAATATCAAAATCTAAACTAGCTACATTAGAAGTAGTAAATATACCAACAGAGATAAAACAATTGGAATTGAGATCTTTATACAAAGGTAGGAGCAAACTGCATAGGAAAAAATGAGAATTGTGGGAGCAATACAGGGGAGGAATGAGGTTTTAGGCAGAACTTAAATGAACTATGTAATGTTTGAAAACGACTAGGTAGATAAGTGATGTATAACGTTTTAAACTGGAAGTGTGTCAGTATGGTTTGTGATGTAAAATGCTTGCAACCAGAATTGTGCTGGTGTGGTTTGTTTTCATTTATATAAATGTGACTGCTTATGTTGTAAAAGATGGTTTAATAAAGATGCTTCTTGTTTAAAAAAGGGGGAAGGAATTGAATAATTTATGTAATGTTGCTTAGGTTATATAATATATAGCAATATATGTGAAGCACAATGTTTAATTTTAACTTGTTAATACAGTTTGATTACTTTTATATAAATGTAAATGTGCCTATGCCATAAGTGATAATTCAATAAAGGTGATTAAAAAAGTTAGTGTATACAACTATTTCTAGTTCTGTTTTACAGCACCTGTATTTGTCTGTTTCTCCCACATGTTCAATAAACTTCATAAACTAACATATATGTAGTCCACTATCCTGGGCCCCTAATATTAATCTTTCAGTTTTTGGTTTAAATTCACCTCTCCTTAACCATTCCTGCATCAGATCCTGATCAACATGAGTTTGTTCCAGGCACTTTCTGTACCTGCAACTGTATTTATGCCTTTTCCACATTTCTTGCCTTCTCATCTGATCCTTCTCCTTATATTCTTTTTTTGTTTGTTTTTTTTTTGGCATATTCAGTTACTGCTGCTTAATTTCTGTCTACTTCTGGTTTGGTTTCCATTCCTGCTTGACACTGATATGCCTCTGCTAAACTAAGCAGGGAAGTCATCTTAGATCTGTTCTCTTCATATTTCAAAACTTTTACAATGTTTGGATCTGGTGAGGTCAACACGTATATGTGCACACCTACAATTGCAGACCTATACATGTAATCAATTTTGATGTGGCCTATACCTTCTTCTGAAAGAGGAATTATATATAATCTTGGTATAGACTGATGTTTGTATATCATTTGATAAGCATGAACCATTTTTCTTATTTTCCTGTCCAGCTGATCCAATACCTTTTGGGGCCAGTCAGTCACCCCAAAACTGTAAGTTAGAACAGGAAGAGCAATTTGGTTTATAGCTTGAACTTCGTTCCTAGATGTCAAGGCTGTTTTTGGTATTACGTTTAGTCATCTAAAATATTCCTTGCTGAGTTTTGTTTGCATTTGTTCATGTTTTATTGTTGATCCTTTATCAATTTCCAAATATGTGCGGCACAGTGGTGCAGTGGTTAACATTGTCACCTCACAACAAGAGGTTCTCTGGTTCGATTCTCGGCTGGGGTGCCTTCTGTGTGGAGTTTGCATGTTCTCCCTGTGTTCGCGTGGGTTTCCTCCCACATTCCAAAGACATGCATCTGGAGCATTTCTCCCCGGGCCTCCGCTGAAAACAGGCTCTGTGGAACCTAGTCGGACATTCCCGGTCAACAAATGTTAAATAAATAAATAAAATAAATATGTCTACACTCCCTCCTACTCAAGTTCCTTTAAAACACATCCCTATCCCAGACTGACATTTTCTTGGTACTGCAGCTTTCCTGCTTTAAATGCTGCATTTGCACATTTATCAAGAGTAAATGACATTCTTATACCATTTGAGAACGTTTTGACCACTTTCAGCTCCTCAGCTGATGAACTACACATTTTTAAATCATCATCAAAAAAAAAAGACGAGGTCTTTCCACTGTTGTTGTCTGGGAGCCAAAACTCATCTAACCTATTAAGTAGACAGCTTAATGGGTTAAGGGCAAGACAAAAGAGCAGTGGTGACAGAGGCCCTGGAATATCCCCATTTTAATTTTTATCCCTGGGATAATCATTTGTCCTTTATTATGGCTTAGCTACAAAGTGGTTTGCCACTGTTTCATGGTCACTGCAATGAAAATGATCAATGTAGGGTGCATCTTATACATCTGTAAGCACTCCTTTATCCAAGAATGTGGGATACTGTCAAATGCTTTTTGTTATCTATGTGTAGAACGGACAGTGTGTGAGTAACTTTAAGAAACATTTCCAGATATAGGCACATGCATATAAACAAGTGAGCATGGGCAGGCAGCAGTGCCATTTTGAAAGAACAGCCAGAGTGTTAACATGTATGAGTGTAGTAGTCAGTCTGTTTATAAGTTTAAGTTACTAAGCCTCAGTCCTGATGTGTTTGTGTGTAATAAAGCTGCTTGAATTCAACCCACAACTGTTCATCTGTCTTATCCTGACCGGACGAGCGACATGGTGTCAGAATCGGGATTGAGAGTGCAACTTGTTCAAGCCATGAGGTGCAGAGTTGATGGAAAGGTATATTGAGCAGGTTGGGCGATCCAGTGCTCAAACGATTAAAAAGGGCCATAAATGAACTTCAGGTAACAAAAACTTGCACAAATTATTTATTTTGCAAAGAAAATGAAACTGAGCATTCGTAAGGCACAAAACACATTATTAATCAGACAAGTAGCACAAAACACGTTATTAATTAAATGACGTGTTTGAAACCACATTTGAAAAAACTATCAGAAATATTTACATGGGGCACAGAATTGCCTTCAATTTGCATAATGAACTTGTTTAAAGTAAGTCGAGCACAAGAAAAATACCACAAGCATGAATTGAGAATAACAAAAGTTAATTTATTTACCAGTACTGACTTACGACCAGACCCTTCCAAACAAGCAGCCATTCTTCAGATGCCGGCTCCAGACAATGTCCAGTCCCTACAGCGTTTCCTTGGTATGGCTATTTGGGCAAAGTTATCCCTGAATTTAGTGAATTATCAGCATCTTTAAGAGAGGTGACATGCAAAAATGTTGCCTGGTCATGGTTAGAACAACACCAGAGAGCATTTGATAACCTCAAACAGCAAACTGCCAACCCACCTACATTGAGATATTATGATATCCACAAACCAGTAGTTCTTTCCTGTGATGCTTCAAAGTTCAGTCTTGGTGCAGTTATTCTTCAAAAGGACAGACCTGTTGCCTTTGCATCCAGAACTCTTACCCAAACTGAGATGCAGTATGCTCAAATTGAGAAGGAACTTTTGGCAATTGTGTTTGCATGTTCGAGGTTCCAGGATTATATTTATACAATATATACATACCTATACATATATATAATAGTGGGGAAAAGAGCAATAGCATGCAAATGTGCTCAGATTCCAGCACATGAACTATTAGCAGATGAATTACAATCAAATGAAACATTTATGCAATGTGTCACATAATAAATAAATCCACACCAGCAATGACACATTATCTATGTTTAAACATAGTTTTATCCAATACACGTAACATTAAGTCTAATTAGCAGTAATGTAATACATAATGTTCAAGAAAAAAAATGGGAACTCCACTGTGCAAAAATACTTATTCAGCAAAGTCATTGCATCTCTTTTCATCAGATGCAATGACATTACTGGTGATTATAACTGAAACAAGAGGTGCAAGGAAGCTTCCTGTTGCATTAGTGTGTGCGTGTGTGCGAGATGTCATTCAGAGGAAGAAAAAAAAAAAGACAGGACCATGCAAGTCTACAAAACTCAGCTTTCTTTAGTCTTCACAAGGCCTACCTACATCTCAGAAAAAAAGTTTTTAGAACTCCATTCTGTAAAATGTGCCTGCAACAGTAAAACGTTCAGATGTTCGAAAGAGTCCTTAGAAATGTCACTGCATCTCTAATTAAATGCTATATGCCAGTAAATCATTTTAACTGAAATACAAATATTAGCTTAACGTATCTACACAAAATGCTATAGTACATTTGTAGGCTATCTGCAGCAGAACAATCAATGCAATGGTACAATAAGTATTATTCAATGACTACAAATTATGTTTTCAAAAATTCAGCACATCACCTGCTTGTGTAGAACTTAAATCCAGTGAAACGGCATTTGAAAATTACTGCTTCTATTACAAATTCATAATAATTACATATTTACAGTGAAGTTATACAAATCCAAACCCGTTTTACAGGATTCTTCACTCCTGTATGTCTAATGTGGTGGCTATGTCCCTACAGCCCCATTAACTAAATACGCTACCTTGAAGCAAAATCATATATATATATATATATATATATATATATATATATATATATATACACACACACACACACACACACACATACACACACACACATACACACACACACACACACATATATATATATATATATATATATTTTTTTTTTTTGGAAAATAAAGTATTCCTTTTACTCTGATGTACTGCAACCACAGAGTTAGTACATTTGGTTAGGGATTTAAGGGGTGCAGCAGGAGCTGCAAAAAAAAACTTTTGAATATTTGGTTATCTAATAGTGCATTACACAAAATATAATGGGAAACACAAGTTTTGACAGGAAATTATACTTCGAGAGGTATTTAAATATGACCTCAAGAATGAACCCCCGAGAGGTTCCAATTATTTGTTCACAACTCATACGGTATAAATTTCCTAACACAGTTAATTATGACACAAGCAACTAAAAAGTCTCAAGCTTTGGTCTTCAGGTTGTAAGTATTCAGACACACCTCTTGAAATACAACTTCACTGTAAAATCTGAAAGGTAAACCTTATTTTTTAGAACATGGCATTTTGCACTTTGTAAATTTTGAAATTGATTTTTGTTTCTTCTGTTTTAGCTTTGTGACAGAAATAGCTTCTATGAGAGATTCTGGGATGTTAACACTTACTTTTCTCACCAGGTTACAGCTGAAACCATGGTGCAGCTGGTCCATGATCTGCCTTAATTTATCTGAAATTAGGCATTTTCCTGACTTCCTCCTTCCATCCCTAGACTTTCTCCAACTCACGGCAGGGCCGGCATGGATCTTAAGGGTGCACTGGATGGGGGGTCATCATGCCAGCATGTTTCTGTCAGCATTTCGTTTTTTCATTTTATTTAATGACCTACCCTAGTCTACCTACCCCACCATGTTTGCCTATTCTGTCCACGTGCTACTCCTCTCTATGGATAAGGCCTACCCATCCCACCCTCCCTGTCAGCCCCTCAGACATCCGAGCCGCTAATCAAACACAGGTCACTTGGGATATAGTTAGGGCTTTACTCCTTTATGCTATGCCCTAGCCAGGCTTATAGCTTTGAACTTACAATTAATCCTCACATTTCTATAAAGCAGTTGTAACTGACAGATCTCATGGCACAATATTAATCTTTGTTTTTCTATTTTTGGGATCACTGAGGCAGGGTTTGAAAAAGGTCTTAATTGTAAACATACAGGAGGAAGTGTGCAAAGGGCATTTTTTGATGCTCTACCAACTATCCTGCTCACCTTCACATGTATATTGCATATACACCATGCTCTAGGTCTATAGTCAATGGTCTCCAACCATCACAGCTAGTCCTTTAACAGGGAACCTGCCCCTTCTTCCATGTCAGAAGATGCTCCTCTCATCCCAGTGGCTGATTCTTTAGAGAATGTTCTTGCTAAACTGAATGAGAAGTGCCTGTGTTATACTTAGTCTTCTATACCTCTATTCCACAGGGCTGAAAGAACTTTGGTATCTGTTCTACTATATTCCAATCAGTTATTTAGGTGCTTCTAATACACAAATGATATGCATATTTAGATAGCAGTAATGCTACTTGACTACTTTACATGCTTTAACTTACCCAAATTATATTTATTACATTTTTTATCTTTTTGTCTCCACTGCCAATCCAAACCATCTGGCTCTCTCTGTTGGCCAACTGACCCATTAGTTTCCTGTACTCCAGGATGAAAGCCATATTAGAGGGTCCAACATTTGCAGCCATTGGAGTTGTTCATTTTTTTCTTTTTGCATCCCTACCCAATTGCGTGTATATAGCAACAAACCCAGTTTTCAGAAAACAATAAGACACCAGCAAGAGGATGTCAACTGCTTCCTTCAGTGACATAATCCTTCAAGACAGCCCTGACCCCCTTAAAGCCAAATGCAGGAAGGAAAAGACTGATTCAGACACTTTCTAGTAACCACCTTAGACATAAGGATAGATTAGTTCTAAGGGATAGCCTGTTCTTGAGGAAAACTAGAAAACGTGGAATAGAAATGAGGGCTTGTAATCTGAAACCCGTTCTGCAGTGATTAAAGCTATGAGAAGAAAGTACAGTTCTATCTACTTACCATAAATGTAGATGTTCTGATTGTCTTCACTATTGTAGTAATAACAGTATGGATATCCTTGCTGTGGTAACCCTTGACCAGCCTGAATACAAGAGACTTCATCCTCTCCTCTAGGGTTGGTGGACACCCTGGGCTTAAAGTCAGGATGCCTGGGTATAAGGATCATCACACAGCAATATGTTTTCAGGTCTTTCTTGACCCCCCCCCTGAAATGGAGCCCCACACTCTGAACTCCAGGCCAGGGGCACAAGGGACTCAAAGTGCCCCAATGGGCCCCTGAATAGGGCAGCCAAAAACCTGATCTAAGGAGGGGTGAATCCTGGGGATTAAAGGAATGGAGAGGGAGCTCATGACAACCACTGGGAACAACAGAGGAGAAGAAGAGTAGGAAAAATACTACAACAGTGAAGACAAGCAGACATTCAAATTTATGGCAGGTCAACACAAATTCACTACGTTCATATTGCTCTACTGCTTTCAAAGTAAAAAACAGGGTGGCTGGAAACATATTATTCTGAAGAAAGAATGGCCTGTAAAGCAACATAGGCAAATCCAGCCTTAGCCCTGGGGAATACAGGTCAATTGTAGTGCTTGGTAAAGAAGTTTTCAGAACACCAGGTGGCAGCTTCCATGATTTCTTTGGTGGGGAACTCTCTTAAGAAAAGCTGCTGTTGCAGTAGCAGCCCTAATGTAAAGTGTTTTTATATACTCAGGGTGTTGTTTACTATGATGTTTGTAACACTTGGTAACACATCTAGAAATCCAATGAGAAATGGTTGCTTGCTTATAGGCTTCCCTATTTTGTTGGTAGCAAAGGCTACAAAAAGTTTTCCTAATGTTCTTGATTTTTTCAAGGCAATATCTGAACTGCCAGTGAACATCTAGGGAATGAAGAGGGGTCTATATTACAACGTCAAACTAAAACAAGTTTGAATGTTATAATATCGAACCTTAAAGTCCGAAAGTTGAAAATAGTGAAGCCATAGCACATCGACTTTTTTCCCAGGGAAAAAAAATCCGTGGGCCATTTTCGGGGCTTTGCTATTTCCTCCACTGTGGTGTGATCTCGGAGATGGTATATTTAAGTAGGGGAGTACGGGGGGGCAAGGCCCCCCACATTGGGGGGTGTGGGGGGCAAAGCCCCCAAGTTTAGTTTAAGTTTAATTTTTTTTTTGTCACGGAACAGCGATTTATTTTCCCTGGGAAACAATTGCTGTTCGGTGTTTTCGGTTTTGTTGGGTTTCGGAGTTTAGGGTTCGATATTACAACGATTGAACTTTTGTTAGTTCGATGTTGTGATATAGACCCAACGAAGAATACACTCTCCTCTGTTTTCAGGATTAGGAAAGAAGACAGGAAGGTGTATAAATTTATGTGGTTAAACCTGCAAAAACTGTTTGGCAGTTTGCATAGATATAGCCTTGTCCTCCATTTTTTTTGAAAATGGATTTAGCCTTAGGTCCAAACAAAAACTCCTTGCCTAGAGGTGCATCTAGGAGTTCAGACAACATGCTTTGGATAAGGCTGTTCCTTTAACCAAGCATACCTATCAATGACCGACCCACAGACAGTCAACGTGCTTGATGCTTCTAAAGCATCAAAACCAAAGTGTAAAGAAAGCTTAGCAACCTGGGAACAAGAGTTGAAGTGTTCAAGGAAATCATAGAGAAAGCTCTATCCTCCATCCCCTTCCAGTTTCTCCCTCATTTCATTCAGAAGAGTTTCCTGGAGTTTAATCATATGGAACTGGCACATGAGAGCTCTCATGGCCAGAGTGGCAGAAGTGTACACTTCTTTTTTTTTTTTTGTCATATCTTTCAAGGGTCCTTCCTTCTTTCTCATTTGGCAAAGGGTTCCGAGTGATGCTGCCCTTAGCCTCCTTAGGACTCTGAGACACTACCTCAAGATCTGCCACAGGATTTCTAAACAGGTATTTGCAGAAACCCAAGACCCTGTAAAAATAATATGAAAAAGCAGATCCGCTACAGAGGAACCATCAGCTTTAATATAAAATTCACACTGACTAAGTGCTTTCACCCATAGTTGGGCTTCTTCAAGAAGGCTTCCTGGGGGGCTTGATATGAAGGACTCCTTTCAGGAACAGCTTAACATCCAATCTGGACACCAGCCATGGTATAATGGGCAGACAGACATAGATGGCAAATAAGTGGACTTTGACTGATGAGTAAGTTAGTCCTGAGTGAAGGAGCTCACACAAATAGGAAAGGACCAAGGGAAGAGGGATAGTCATAGGGTCCTGTTTTTTCCTCTGACACCACCTGGTGAATCTTTTCCATTTAGCAATGTAATTTCTCCTGGTGCTAGGTTTCCTGGCTTCCGGCAGGACATTGAGTACGTTTTCTGAATATAGGTGTCTGAAGGGGATTAGAAACCTATCACCCATAAGGTCAGCTTTACCTTGTTCATTTGAGGGTGTAATAGGGATCCCCTGTTTTGTGTGAGCAAGTCTATCAGGTGGGGTAACCTGTGGTGATTGCCCTTGACTAGTAGGTAGAGAAAGGGAAACCAGTGCTGTCTTGGCCAGTAGGGGGTCACCAACAGGATTTTTGGGTTGTCCTTCTGGATCTTGAGGACAACTTTGTGAATCAGAGTGAAGGGTGGGAAGGCATAGAAATACATTCTCTCCCCAAGGAAAGGAGAAGGCGTTCACTTTCCAGGCTTGTTGATGTGGGGCCCTTATGCAAAATTAGGGCATCTGTTTGTTCTGGGAGAAGGCAAACAGACCTAGTTAAGGAATACCCCACCAGTGTATAAGATCTAGGAATATCTCTCTGTGAAGCATCCGTTTGTGAGATGGAGATGAAGTTCTGCTTATATAGTCTGCTATAACATTCTCTGTGGAGGGAATGTAAACTGCTAGTAGATGGACGTTGAGGGTTGTTACTAAGGTCCAGATTTGGATGGCAGAGCTGCAAAGGGGGTAGGATCTTGTCCCCCCCACTTCTTTATATAACACATGACAGTCATGTTGTTTGTGATCACTTTGAGAGTCCCTGGAAGTAGGGCATTTTGAAAGTTTGTAGGGCTAGGTGGAGTGCCCTCATTTCTTTGACATGGATGTGGTCCCTTAGTCTTAGTGTGGACCATTTTCCCTGTACAGTGATCTGTCTTAGGTTGTGCTGTAGCACTGCCCCCCAACTCAAGTCTGATGCGTCTGTGGTGAGTTCTTGCCGGGGGGGCAGATACCTGTAATGGAATTCCCTGGTTGTGATGGATGGAAGGTAGCCAACACTGGATTTCTCTCTTCACACACTAGAGTAAGGGAAGAGGACAGTCCAGGGGATGGGAGTGTTTGCTCCATAAGTTCTTCAAGAAACACTGGATATTTCTCATGTGGAGTCTTGCTAGGGGTAACATGAGTATCAGGGAAGCCATGTGTCCCAGCATCCTTAGGAATTCTCCTGCTGGTAATGAAGTGAGACTGGTGAGTTTGTTGAAGTATGCGCCAAGATCCAAGATTCTTTGTTCTGGGACACAGGCTTTCATTAGGTCTGTTCTGGTTCTGCATCCCAAGAAAATCATGTCTTGTGTGGGTTGCAGATAACACTTTTCATTGTTTATAGTAACCCCTAGATGGATCACGGTGTAGATCACCCCTCTTAGGTGCTCTTGACGGACTTTGCAGTCTTGAAGAAGAACCATCAGGTCATCTACACAGGGGTATATTTGCATACCCTGTGTTCTGCAATGAGCAATGAAAGGTGCTAGACATTTTGTCAACACTCAAAGGGCTATGGAGAGGCCAAATGGCAAGAATAAGAATTGAAAATGCCAGGAACCTACTGCAAAGTAAAGGAATTTCCTGTAGTCTGGGTGAACTGGTATGTGGAGATAGGCATCCTTCAAATCTAGGCCTACCATGATGGCCTGATTGGGAATGAGTGGCAGGAGCAAAGGTAGGGTGATCATTTTGAAGCTGTGTACCTTGAGAAACAGGTTTAGGAAAGGTAAGTCTAGAATTGGTCTCCATGGGCCATCTTTCCTTGGTACCAGAAACATTCTTGAATAAAATCCTTTGTTTTTTGGGGTGGGTGTTACTTGTTTTATGGTGCCTTGGGCTAGAAGTAGTTGAATGATAGTGGGGAAGAGGTGGATTTGGTTTGTTGGTGGTTAAGAAATTCCCTGGAAGGGGGCAGCATCCACCAAGTCATGAAGTAACTCCTTTGAATGATGGAAAGTACCCATTTTTCTGTAGTAATCTTCTACCAGGAGGGTAGGGAGAGGGTGAGGCAGAGGGACAGAGGGGTGTTTAGAAGTTGCAAAGGTAAGTCACAGAGGAGATGGTCTGCCTTGGTCAGACTGTCTCTGAAAGGGTGGAGTGGCAGGAGTTGAGGGGAAACCTGGGGCCAGAGGTTTTCCTTGGTTGCCTGCATCCCTTTGTTTGAGGAGCTGTGTGGGAGGTTTGTCGCCTGACAAAAGAAGTTTTCTGTGGATAGTTTCTGTGGTATCTGGGAATGGGGGATACCATCAAGTGTTTTAGGTTTTGCAGTTCTTTTCCCTTCTCTTGAAGGGATTTAAGAAGTTCAGCTGAGGCCTGGCCAAAAAGGGCTTTACTGTCCAGGGGGGCATCTAGGAATTTTGTTTATACATCTAAGGGCAGAGGCTGAAGTCTTAGCCAGAAGTATCACCTTAGTAGTGAGCCAGAAGCAGTAGATTTGGATGATGCTTCCACAACATCGTAACTGCACTTGATGAGTGCCTAGTTACTTGGGATACTGTCCAGAGTAGGTTGCTTAGCTGAGTTTTAATATTGGATTCGGGAGCCTCTGAAAGCAGGGTAGAAGCCTTGGCAATTGTGTCCAGGACATACTTAGCCATGTGGGTTTGGTAGTTCAATGCTCTTACAGCAAGAGTAGAGGAGGTATATACCTTTTTTTCCTAGTCTATCCATAAATTTACTGTCCTTATCAGTAGGATAGAGGGCAGTAGAAGGTAAATGTCTAGTTTTATCTGCAGAGACTGCAATAACAGCAGGGTCTGCTGTTGGGTTTCTGAAAAGGAACTGGGTGTCCTGTGAGACCTTATAAAACCGGTCAGGACGTTTAGAGGCTGGGGGCTGCGAGTCAGATGTTTAAGAGGTGGCTAAAAAGGCATCCTGGAAGGCAGGGAGAAAGGGAGGCACAGCTGAAGGGGATGGCTGTTCCATTTGGGGGAGGCCAAAATACCTTTTCTTACTATCTGAAACCTTTGAGGCCTGCCACTTAAAATGTTCCCTCATGAGTGAAATGGTAACTCCTCAGGAGACTCAGGGGTGATGGGATCCTCTTCCTCTGGGGTAATAACATCCTTGGATGAATCTATCTGAGATTCATAGGTCACAGAATCTTCATCTGAGGAGAGCTCTTCCTCTGATACAAGTGAAGGGGGCCCTGTAGGAGATACAATAGGTTGTGGCTGTGTCTGTAGGGCCTGAAATACCTTAAACAGGCTCTGAGAGAAAGCTTCCCATCCTGAACAGGATGCGTTTCTGTGTGCTTTACTTGCTGTTTTCTCTTCATATGGGTAGATGGTAGAAAAAGAGAGGGAGCCGACATCTGGGTGGATGGAGGAGCAACAGCAGGCCCCTCCAACTGAATGAGTCATGGCTCCCCTCTGCCATCAGGATCTGATGGCTGGCATGCCTCAGCGAACATACTCGAGTTTCCAGCAGTCAAGCTTCCATAGTGGTTCCTGGGCCTAGCAAGGAAACGGATATCTGAAGAGATCCCGGGCTTTCATTAGTCTCAAGAATCTCCCCTGACGCCTGAGGCGCAGCATGGGAATCAGGCCTGATTTTCTTGGCCTTCTTCTGCAGCGGCTCTTCGGATGGGCCTGCTCCTCCCTTCATACCGAATGCGAGATGTAGAAGCCTCTGATTTTCCAAGTAAAGTTTAAGCATGGCCAGACAGCTGTGAAACATCTTCGGAACAAATGATATGCAAATGGGGCAGGACGTATGGTCATGTGCCTTGCCTAAACAGAACACACACTTATCATGTGAATCCTTGTGAGGAATTTGTCTTCCACAAGCACTCTTCCCCTTTCTAGTGAACATGTACGTATTAGCAATAAACAAAAGGATAAAGAAAACTCCACAGGGTACTTATCTGTAGCGGTCATTTGTAGCGGTCATCTGAAATCAGGATCAGCTTCCCAAACTGGAGAACTGAAGTCCGACATTCATTGGGGCAGAAAAATTCTGAAGAGGGTATGTATAGACGTCACTTTTATACCCTACGTCGCTTTATGACCCTGGCGCAGGATGTCACACGTGCCCTCCTGAAGCAAGTCTTTGGTATACTGGCCTGATGTTGGTGCTGCAGGCAGCATCCGCCCTACTGTTATGAATACTGCAACATATGAATAGAAGGACATCCAGGCGTGCATGCTCAATGCTCGGGGAGTTTTAAACATTCTCTAACCCTCTTCTTAGATTGAGGGTAATCCTGAGCATCCCAGTGGAAGTACTCTCTCATTTTATGCAGTGTCTCCCCAAAAGTGAAATCCCCAGGTGGTGAAAAAAAACCCCTCCAAGAAGTAGGACCAAAAATCCAAAAAAGAGAGACTCCAAACAGAAAGGCAAAGCAGTTTAATAACAGTTGTGTGAACAGTAAATAAAAGGTTAAGCGCTTTCACCCGGAAAACTTCCAGGCTTCTTCAGAACAATTCTACATTACAAAATGCACTTATTTAAAAGTAACCAGCAATCAGAACCTGCCAATCACCGAATAACACATATTCTAAAACCCCTCTCAACCCAACACTACAGTGTTAACCCTTTAATGCTCAGGGCAAACAGAATAAAATTAACACTGTGTATTAAATGCAGTGATTAAAATAAGTCCTTGAACAATGCTGTATTAATAAAATCTTTCACAATTTAGCAGCCTTTAGTCTAAGGAAACTGTTAATACTAATATAATCAATCAACCCTGGGGGTTTGCCTGCATCCAGTTTAATCTGCCGGAATAACTCCCTATATTCTAATTTGGCTTCCCAACCACCACCCCTGGGGTCATGTAAAACTTGTTCTACAACAAAGAACCTGAATGTGGCATTCCTGCAGTTTTTAATGTGCTTAAACAGTGCACTAGTCTCCTTTTCTCTTACTATATCATATGAGTGTAAATATACCCACTTCCTTAAGCACCTCTCTGTCTTCTCATTATAAAAACTGGGACATACTTCACAGGTAACCAAATACACTACTCCTGTACTATTGCAGTTATAGTGTCCCGAGGACTTAAACAAAAAGTCCCTTGGTGCCAAATAAATACTTTCCTGGTTGGCCATGAGAGTGCACTGATTGCAAAACCCACACCTAAATGTACCAGGTTTCCTGTTGTTCAGCCTCAAATCAACACAATCTCTCCTCTCAAACATCTCCTTTAGATTCATGTCCCTTCTCCTGATAAATCTAGGTTCCTTAAGTATAAATTTATTGGTATCTTCGTTGGTTGTAAGCACACCCCAGTATTTCTTAATAATGTTCTCTATGTCTGAGGATGTAGCTGAATATGTGTGGATAAAAGCTAAGCCAAAATCTCCACCAATCTGCTCACTGGTTGTTGATGGCAAACAATCCAAACCTAAAAGGGGCTTATATTTCAGCTCCCCTGTCTCTAACTTCTTCTTCTGTCAAACTGTCTATAAGCCAACATGGGTACTTCCTTTGTAAAATAAGTTATTTAATAAATTCTATCTCTTTTTTAAAGTTTACCACATCACTACACATCCTTGAGGCTCTGATTAACTGGCCCTTGACTATCCCTTTCTTCTGTGAAAAGGGATGTCCACTGTCCAAATGTAAATAATAATTTGAAAATGTGTGTTTTCGAAAAATCTTGGATTGGAAGCAATTATTGGCATAATCTTTGCAGATGGTAACATCCAAGTAGTTAACGGTCTGATGAGTTGTATGTAAACTTTAAAAATGCGGTAGTACTATTAATGTAACTCAGAAACTGAATAAGCTTATCCCCGGGTCCCAGCCAAAAAAGACAAATGTCCAGGAACCTGATATAAAATGTAATATATCTAAAACCACTCAGTTTATAAGACAAACTTCCTTTCTCAATAGTATAAAACACAATTTAAATACAAGGGGGCAGAAGCGGCCTCCCCATTGCTACTCCCCCCTCTCCTATTTATAGTATTCCCCTTTGAAAAACACAAAATTATTTCTCAAGACAGTCTCTATAAATTCTAATATACAGTTCACTTGCTGGGATTCCAGATAGTCGATTTCTAATAACAACTTGTGAAACTATTCCAAACCAACAGTGTGTGGTATATTCGAAAACAGTTCCACCACATCAATAGTAACTAATTCCAGGTCCTTAATGAACCTGTCAGGGGTAATGTTTTTCAAAAAATCCCAAGAGTCTCTAGAAATGTTTCAAAGAGTTAAATTTCTTGACATGGTGGTCAACATATAAAGCTAGGAGCTTCGTAATAGAACCTGCCCCAGCAACAATAGGACAAAAAAAAGAATTTATGTCTTACCATAACGTTCCATCTGTATTGTTGATCTTCGTTCAGTCATTACATGTGGGTATCGGTTCTGAACTCGGAACCGAGCCGGCCATCTTCCAAGCTCCTGCCGGCTACAAACTCTCGAGCTAAAAACTCTTACCCAGAATCCCCCTCTCCCTGCTACCTCAGATTGAGTTTGCAAGTCAGAAGAAGGTAGAGGCTACCTCTGATCAAATGACCTAACAGAACCAGATGGTGAGATCCACTAGAAGCCACAGGAGGGGGAAGGAGGGAGGGTCGTAATGACTGAACGAGGATCAACAATAAAGATGGAACATTATGGTAAGACATAACTTCTTTATCTGATATTGTTAATCCTCGTTCAGTCCTTACAGGTAGGACAGAGTCCCCAGCTACCCTTATTCCTGGGAGGCTCTCATGGAAGGACATTTCAGAGCACCATAGAACCAAAAGATGCTCTTCCCCTGGAGGCCAAATCCAATTTGTTATGATTGATGAAGGTATGAGGAGTAGCCCAAGTTGCAGCTGCACAAATGTCATGTAAAGAGCCTCTGGCATGGAAGGCAGCAGAAGTTGCCACCGACCTTGTAGAATGAGCCTTTATGGTAGTAGGTAATGGAATATTGCGTTTTCTATAAATGAAGGTTACTCAGTCTTTTAAACATTTAGCCAATGTGACCTTAGCAACAACACATCTTAATCTAGGTCCAGAATAGGACAAAAATAACTGGTCTGATTTACGAGAAGCCTTAGTCCTGTTCAAGTAGAAGTAAATTTGCCTGTGAATATCTAGAGTATGTAAGCAATACTCTCCTCTGTTTGAATGATTGGGGAAGAAAACTGGCAATTCAATGGTTTGATTGATGGACATTTCAGAGATCACTTTTGGCAGAAAGGAAGGATTAGTTCTCAATAAAACTCTATCTCTATGAAAAATCAAATATGGTCTTTTGTTGCATAAGGCTTGAAGCTCAGAGATAAGTCTGGCAGAAGTAATGGCGACCAAAAACAAGGTTTTCCATGACAAATATTTGAGGTTGCAAGAAGAAGCTGGTTCGAAAGGTGGCATTGTCAAAGCTTGTAGGACTAATGACAGGTCCCATGGTTGAGTAGGTTCTCTAAAAGGGGGTCTTAGATGATTCACGTCTTTTATGAAAGTCTTGCACAATTTGTGTGACATAAGAGAAGAGTCTTGGACACCATCATGAAAATTAGATACTGCAGCCAAATGAACTCTAATGGTAGAGGCAGACAGACCGGACTGAAATAGGGTAGACAGATATTCCAGTCCTATCAACACTGGTGCTGAAAAAGGATCTACTTGTTTTTCTTTCAGCCAAAAAGTAAATCTTTTCCACTTGCTGAGATATGTAATTCTGGTGGAAGACTTATGAGATGCAATAAGAATGTCACGTACTGGCAAAGAAAGATCATTCTGCCTGGAAATCAAAGGAATTGGAGGAGCCAAGCTGTGAGCTTCAGGCTGTCCAAGTTGGGGTGAATCAGATTCTGCGGCTGGGAGATCAACCTCGGGGTTGGAGGGAGAATCCACGGTTGATCTAGCAGGTGAGGCCAAAGGAAGGGAAACCAAATCTGATGAGGCCAATATGGAGCTATGAGGATTACTTTGCTCTTCAACCGGCAGGCTTTCTTCAGAAACTGGGGAATGAGGGGGAGAGGTGGAAATGCATAAAGCAGACCAGAGGGCCAATCGTGGACTAGAACGTCTCTGGGTGACTGTCCCAGAGGGGAAATCAGGGCGAAATAGTTGCTGTATTTGTAGTTGGTCGGGGACGCAAAGAGGTCGCAGCAAGGAAGACCCCAGAGGTTGAAAATCTCCGCTGCTATCAAGGCATTCAGGGACCACTCGTGAGGTTGTAGAATACACCTGCTGAGTCTGTCTGCTATCACAATGGAACTCCCAGGAATGTGTGTTGCTAGAAGAAAGCAATTGGTAGCCATCACCCATTGCCATATCCTCATGGCCTCTCGACAGAGTGGGTAAGATTTGGTTCCACCTTGTTTGTTGATGTACCAGACCACTGCCATGTTGTCTGATTGTATCGCAATAGTCCCAGACGGCAGCAGGGGATGGAATGCTTGCAATTTCAGAAGCACCGCCTTCAGCTCTAGAACATTTATATGCAGATGGGCCTCCATTTCAGACCAAGTACCTTGGACTGTCTGTCCCTGAAATAGCCCCCCCCACCCCATCAGGGAGACGTCCATGGTCACTGTAGCCTTGGGCTGTTGGGGGGAGAAGGGGCGAGACCATCGTGATGGATTGTGCGCCATCCACCAATTTAGATCTTGTTTGCACCTGTGAGTTACCCGAATCTTGGCTGAAAGAGGGTACTGAAAGGGATACCACTGGGGGAGCAGTAGCCATTGTAGAAGCCTCATGTGAAACCTGGCCAGGGGGACAATTGTAATGGAGGCTGCCACGGAACCCAACAACTGGAGAACAGAATCAGCTGTGGATTTCACCCTTGAAAGGATTGGAATCAGTTGCTGCTTTATCCTTTGAATTCTGTGCTCTGGAATGGACGAGGCTTCAATGGGAGCATTGAGAAAGGAAGCCTTGAAGGGTTCCGCGAAATTACACAAGCGCATCCAGGCATGTTGTCTCAGAACAATGCCTGAACCCGCCGCTCCAGCTGCTCCTTCTGATGCGTGAGATATCAGGTTCATGGTGGAGTTAGATATCGATTCAATGGTGGCTAGCGGAGAGGCCACTTTGTCACAGACCTCATCAGACACAGCTCCGGCCAAAGTTTCAGAGAACTCAGAAATTAAGTCTCTTTGAAGCCTGGTAAAATGTGCCATATAGTTCAGGGACCTGACTGCAAAGGTCGCTGATGCAAAAGTATGCTTCCCTATTCTGTCCAGAGCCCGGGACTCTTTGTTGGGCAGATGGACAGTCTGGCTTTCTTCTTCCACCAGGTCATTTTTAGTTGCGGCACCACCACCAAAGCATCTACAGGAAGACCTTTGGACCAATGGGGATCACTAGCAGGAGGGGACAAAATTTTATCTGGCCTCCGGGGAATGGCCTCAACGGTGTCAGGAGCCTTCCACGCACGCTGCACAACGAGCTGGACAAGTTCGTCAGCAGGTGGAGTAACCCAGGAGGTAGGGGGCCGGGCCCGAAAGGCCTGCAGGAACACAGACTCTTCCGAAGTCAGGTTAGAGGACTGCCAGTCACCCCTTTATTTAAGGATTTCAAGGATATCACCAAAGGATACCTCAGAGGGTTATTGAGGGGACCCTTCCCCATCATCAAAGTCTGGGTCTTCAGTAAGGGACTCCTCTGTGGAGTCCATGTGCTTCATCTTCCATGAGCTCTTTTGATGATCTTCCTCAGAGGGAGAAGCTGGGGAAGACCGCTCAAAAGGGGTCTCCTGTGGGAGTATGTCCTCAGGCCCTTGTGCTCGGTGTCTGTTAGGAGCGGCTTGTGTACATTGCGGTCCAGAGGAGGGTGGGGAAGAGTAATAGCACAGGATTGCCAACCGACGCCAGAGCCTTCTCTATAAGCTAGAAAGCCGGTCCACCTGATGAGGTTTGGGGTCCCAGGGCAGGGGTCACCCCTCGCCTAAGTGGCTCAGCCTGCCGACTCAGAGTCCCTGGATGGCTGTGAAATGCCCAAGTACATATGCCACAGCTGACATCCTGGGCCGTGACAAGACTCTCCTGCCACAAAGGTAACTGTGGCTCCTTAGTGAGGTCCATAAAAGGAACCGTAGTGGTGGAAGACTGTGCTATATCAAGGGGCTTCAAAGGCAATGAAGGAGGAGAATAAGTAGGGGTCTTTGGTAAAGAGTGATCACATATCCGAGGAAGGATAGGTCCTGGGGGGCGGGATACCTCTGGCCAAAAGCACTTGATCCACAAGACGCAACACATCGTGTTCAGCGAGGCTTCTAGTGGATTTCATGGATATGGCTGAGGGAGAGTCAGGTCTATCCAAGGATGGAGCAAACTCTGTATCCACCACAGAGGTGGTCTGCACTGAGAACAACAGAGCTGTAATGGACTGAACTACTGGTGTCTGCACCGAGGAAATCATCGGTGCCGAAGGCGTGTTCTGCACCAATGATGAGGTCGGTACCAAAGTGGATGTTGGCGCTAAAGCCTGAGACGAAAACATCGGTGACGAAAACTGAATGGTCGGTACCAAGAGGGTAGTCTGTGCCGGGTAATTAGTTGGAGCCAAAAAGGAAATGGGCATTGAAACATCCATCGACGTCATAACAGTTTGCATCGGCTGGACAGTCGGTGCTGGTAAGGGAGTCTGAACTGAGGAGCTCCTCGGTACTGATGCGGTATGGGGCACACTAGTCGGTGCCCAGGTCTCAGATGGTGCCGATGGCCTTGGTGCTGAAGGTCTAGGCACTAAAAGCGCTGGAGCTGAAGAAGACAAATCCGAACTGTAAAGCTTAGCTTTCTTGGGTCTCAGTTCCTGAGTGTCCCCAGCTGGGGACGAAGGAAGAGACTTGGCCTTTTTATGTTTATCACTCTTTTTCTTATGGGATCTTGGAGGGGTTGAAGCCTCTGACCCAGAAATAGCCTCTGAAAAAGGAGATTTAAGTAGCCCCTTCAATATGAATTTATTTTTCCCTTCAATTAACGTCCTGTTAGAGAAATTCTTACAAATACCACAAGGCGGGTCAACTGTTAAATGAGGCACACCCAAGCAATAGACACACAGGGAATGTGCATCTGAAGTAGGTAATGTATGTCCACAATCTAAACATCTTTTAAACCCTGGGCTACCTTTTTTATCTGTCATGTTGTTAAGGAAAGAAAGAAAAATACCAGCAATGGTGCAAGAAATACCCGAAGGTAAGAAGGAAAAGGGGTTTACCAACGATGGCAAAAAAAGGAATTACCTCTCAGTAAAAAGAGAGGAAAGGAGTTGAAAAGGATTCGAAAAAGGGTAGTTGCTAAATGTGATAAGGTAAGAGATAATTATCTAATAACTTTTTTGTGAAAAAAAGCTGTCTTAGAACTTAGTATGAAGAAAAACACTGTACTTAGCTCAAGAGAAGTAGCTTGACACGACCGAATGGCAATGCGGCAAACGAAATCTGAGGTAACAGGGAGAGGGATATTCTGGGTAAGGGTTTTTAGCTCGAGAGTTTGTAGCCGGAGCGAGCTTGGAAGATGGCCGGCTTGGTTCCGAGGTTGGAACTGATACCCACATGTAAGGACTGAATGAGGATTAACAATATTAGATGTAAGGTTCTCTATATTTTTGTGTGTTTTAGGTATTCCAAACAAGGCGGGAATACGTGGTCTACTAACATGCAAAAAGTCATATAAACTTTTGTCAAAAGTACCCTGCAACAGGTGATCTTTTAAATAATACTCAATTTTAGAGTAAGCTATAGTAATCTCATTTTTTGATGCAACAGCATATTTAGCATCACTGAGAATTTCAAACACATGTGCCTCGTAGTCAGTAGAGTCCGTTAACACTAACCCCCCCTTGTCGGGTTTCATCACCCTGCACTTATTCTGTGAGAGAGTCTGTACAATGCCTTTTTAAATTTCACTAAAATTACATTTAGTACTCTGCTTCAAATTTAATTTCCTGACATCTCTCGCTACCAGTTGTGCTTCATCCCTTTAAAGAATAAATTCAAGTTTAATTACCTTGTAAACAGCTTAACATCAAAGTTCTAACCAAACTCACCGGCCTTGCTGGTACATATTGAAAACCCTTAGTAAATAGTTCAAAATGCTTATTTTCAATTACTAAGTCTGTATAGTTAAAAATGCTGAAACCACCTAGTTCTGTATACCAGAACGAGCAACTACAATCACCCACAATCACCATCACCCAGTAGAAGGCGAACTATACAAGCAAACAAAAGGTGTGGCTATGGGGCAGCATGTGCCCTCATATTTGCTAACCTTGTATTATTGGACTGGGAAGATAAAACCATTTTTAGTAGTAGATTCATGGCTAATATTAGATGCTACGTCCATTTTTTGGATAACATTTTTGTCCTGTGGGAAGGTACTAAGGAGGGTATCGAGCAATTTGTGAACTATATAAATAAGTCTAGTACGTATTTAAAGTTCACCCACACCCACAGCAAAGAGGGTATAGCTTATTTAGACACCTATGTAGAACATTCAGGAACTGGATTCAAATCTAAAATTTATAGGAAAAACACATTTAGTAACTCCTATTTGGAGTATTCTAGCTGCCACCCATGGAAACAAAAGAAGAGCATTTTAAAAGGTCAATGTATTAGGGTAGCACAAATGACCTCAACAGTACGAGGATATGAAGAAAGAGATTGAATATATAGCTAATGTGTTTCAGGAAAGAGGGTAGGGCAGCCACGGTGGTGCAGCGGTTAGCGTTGCTGCCTCACAGTAAGAGGTTCGCTGATTCGATCCTCGGCTGGGGTGCCTTCCGTGCGGAGTCTGCATGTCCTCCCTGTGGTCGTGTGGGTTTTCTCCGGGTGCTCAGGTTTCCTCCCACATTCCAAAGACATGCTGTAGGTGGATTGGACACTCCAAATTGGCCCTAGGTGTGAGTGTGTATGTGTGTGCATTCTGTGGAAGATTGGGTGCTGGGCTGGCAACTTGACACCGTAAAACACCATTGCTAATCATGAGCGGACAGGTGATCCACTGTGGGGACCCCTAACTGGGAAAAGCCGAAAGATGAAGAAGAAGGTTTCAGGAAAGAGGGTATCCTGTTTCCATGATTAGGGAGGTGTCTCAATACGTTATTAGTGAATGGGGTGTTAGGTACAACCCCCCCCCCCCTACTAAGTGACGGTATGATTTATACACATGAATGCACAAATAATGACAATTATGGGAGGACTTCATATTGGAATACAATCAGCCTGCTGAAGCTATAAAGAGCACTGTTCAACAAAATTGGGTTTTGTTAAAGGGGGATATGGAAGTGTATAACATTTTGGAAGAGAAGCCCATTTTTGTGTATAAAACAGGACAAGATTTAAAGCACAGACTAGAATACAAAGGAAATGCTATAGGCAAACATAAAGCACCTGCAAAGAACTAGAAAATGTGGCAGCTGCAACCAATGCTTTGCAATAAATGAGGAAACAACATTTGTATTAGACAACATCCATAGAACTAGGGTGCATTTCAGGAGAGGTAATTGTAACACTATGAGGGTAATATATTTGGCAAAATGTTGCAGCTGTTCTGCATTCTATGTAGGGCAAACCAACAGAGACCTAAGAAGAGAATTTATGAGCATTATTACTGCATTAGGAAAATGGACAAAAATAATGCATTGTACAGACATTTAGAATCTAGTAATGGATGTTCCAATTTTAAGCTCGCCATTTTGGAATGTGTTTATATGAATCCCAGAGGAGGGGACATTAAGTGTATCTTAAAAGAAAGAGAAGTCAGATGGCAGTTATTGTTAAATGCAGCCAGCTATCCAAGTATTAATTACAGTGTTACCATCACCCCAGTCTTAGAAATGAGACGATAGATTACATCTTTCTAGTATTGTTGCAGTAGCTCAGAAGACAGAGCATCAGACTTCAGATATGAGCAACCTGGGTTTTATCCTTGGTTATGCTTTTTATGGAAATCTGCCATTTTACATTTTTTTCATATTTCTTGTGCAGATATTTTTAATAAATTTGGTTAGCATTATGTTTTTGTGAATAATTTTATAATTAATAGTAAATATATGTTTTTTACATATTTTAGAAATGTTATTGTGAATTGTATGTTGTGAAATACATTGTAATGAGTTTTATTCCTTTTTTTAAATGACAGATTACTTAAAATGTAAAATATAGTAGTTAAAGTTATTTTATTGGTTGTAACTAACTATATAAGCACATCTAATGGCATTTTTAACAGATTCTGATGAAGTCTGCAGTTTGCAGACAAAAGTGCTTAATCTATGTGACTATTAAAGATTTGTTATCTGCATAGTGAGTTGGTTAATTTTGTTCAGGACTGCTGCAGGGGAGCACAGGTGCAATTTGCATGGACCCCAAATTGTTTCATTTGGTTCAGTTGTTGGGGAGTGCAACATTTCTTGTGTATTTGAAGAACTGAAACTTGTCTAAAGGAAGAAAGGCCAATCATTAGGGCTGTGTTGTGATGGCAACCCAAGAGCACCAGAGAATGGCAGGGAGGAAGATTGGACTTGAAGTTCACAGTGAAACATACGTTCTGGAAAAGGTTGACAGCAAACTACAAGTCTTGAAAAACTTTCTGTAAAGAAATGTTCAGAATCAGAAAAATAATGATATAGTTGGATACCCTGGAGTCTGCAGAGTGCTATAACAAGCGCTACACAGTTTGTGAGAACTCTTGGAGCAGGAGGAAGCTCAAAACGCAAAGAAATAATCAGAAGGTATAATTCAAAGGTACAGAATCTTAAAAATATCCTGTGACATGGATGGATGGGAATATGAAGGTAAGCATCTTTGAGATTCAAGGTAACCAAAAAATCTTTTGGAAAAAATCAACGGGAAAAGATTTTAGTGTCAGCATCTTGAATTTTGGAATCTTTAAAAAGGTGTTGAGGGTAGAGAAAGATCCAAAATTGGTCTTCTGGTACCTTTGTTTCTTGGACCTAGGAAAAACCTGAAATAGATGCCTTTCCCTTTCCAGTGGGGAAGGAAGGTCTGAAATGATGGGAGAAAGCAAATGTTGTTGGTTTGGAGATACTTCTGATACTGTACGTTAAACAGGAACAAAATTCCATTACCTGATAATCTGCTGTGATTGTTTTCCAGAGGAAAATCTGCCAAGTTGTTGGAAGGTTTGATGGAAGACAGGCTGAGAGGGGCAAGGTATTAAAGAAGCATCTGTAAAGGGTCCTTTGGTGCCTTTAAAATCAGATTTAGGCTTGTCCTTGCACTTATTTTTGGATTGTTTGCCTTTTTGTTGAGCAGTCTCTTGGGGGAAGAAAGGACCTGGTTTGATGGAGTAATTTTTTTGAAATTTTGGAACAGGAGTAAGAAAATGCTGCTTAAACTCCTAAATAAATTTTCCCTTCCTTACACTTTTTTTTTTAATCTCAGCAGAGGTGGGATGAAAGTAGTAGTCTTTCTCCACAGAAGCATCTAAGATTTTGTTTTTGACATTTTCTGGGAGAGAGATATTGGAGTTTTTGCCAGGAAAACCTTCCAAGGACAGATACAGTGGCATCAGCCCTGGAAAAAGCAAAATCTATAAACCAAAGTGGAAAAGGATGCTGATGAAATGGGGAGGGAGTTAAGAAATAAAGAAAGAACTGGAGTTTGGATGCACATCCTTAAACAATATAAATATCATATAGAATATTATACTCATAAAATAGAGTAAAACATCCTAAAAATAGAGCCAACACAGGAAATGAGAAGAGAGACTTTGCCACTAGGGATGACTGCAAGTAAGGATACAGAAAATAGGTAGGAGGGGGAGGAATGTACTGAAGAAATTTAGCAAACAAACCAAGACACTGGGAGCAAATAACTGGAGAGGGAAAGGTAATACAGTGAGATGAAGTCAAGCAGAAGTTTTGGGTGCAGGTTGGAGACTGCCTTCCCTACCAGGGATTCATATTACAGTAAAGACAAACAGAAGGGGATAGGAAAGGATTAAGTGAATGACCAGCACTGGTAGAGTTTTTAGTAGGGTACAGAACCGAAGCAACTCTTTAAAAAGTAATTAGCAGGACATATGCAATATTTCATGGTAACTGTAAGAATCAATTAAAGGAGGTCAAAAAGGATTGGGAAGAGAGACTGGAAAGGCAATTTGCAGAGGAACTACGGGAAGACATCTTTATGACTCCCAAGTATGCAACAAAGTCCACAAGGGTTGGGATTTTTACTAAGAACTGTTTACACTGGTAATTTTATATCCTAAGCAGACTTCAGAGAATTTTTCCTCAGGTAAACAGCAAATGTTGGGGGAGGTATAATAGAAAAGAGAGAGAGGTAACTAGCAATGTGTTTTTTGTGAGTGTAACAAGTAAGCACATTTTAAAAATTATCTACAGAGCAAGTACTTTTATCAGAAATGTTGGGGAGACAATGGCTTACACAAAGGAAATGATAAATTTGGGCTGGGACATAAGATCTGAACTAGCAAGACATGGGTCTTACTAACTTTAATGTTACTGGCTGCCAAAAAAAAAGCAATTATTAGAAAATGGAAATCAAAACCAACTATAACTGAAGTACTGAATACTGGCAGTGGGATCTTTAGAAAAAGGAAGGGCTGAATTACATAGAAATATACAGAATTTCCATACCTCTCAACTGTACAGATTTTTGCAGAATGTCCAGAGTTTTGCCTCATATTTTTGGTCCGTTTTTCTTAAAATTGTGTTTTTTCTGGCAAGTCACTGATGAATCATTAAAGAGTGAAGTCAGAAAATAATGACAGACATTTGGGTTTCAGACTTCATACCCTTCAGAAAATACATACAAATGGAAAACCTGTTATTCTATCAACTTTCTAAGTTTGTAAGAGCAGTATTTAAAAATTGTGCCTATTTTGGGCCTTTGTTCCCTCATTACTTATAGCTTTGTCCAGATTTCTTGCTCGAAGAGGTTGAAAGGTATGGTGGGATCACTTCATGCAGAATAATGTTGAGGCGGCAGAGGAAGAATAAGGTTTATGGAAAGACATGAACTGAGCAATCTTAAGTAATGCTGGAGTGAATATTTACTGTAAAAAAAATCTGTACTACATAATGCATGAAAATGAAAATGTTGCTATGATTTCTTTTCTATGAGTGAATGTTTGCCTATGTCTAAAGTGATAATTTAAATAAAGGTGTTTAAAAAATCTAAAAATCATAATTGTGACTGCCTATATTCTACATAAATTGCTAAAGAAACATCAGTAATATCTTATCTACTATTTAAAATCTCATTGAAAACATCTGTCAATACAATGGTCCTGTACTACTAAGTTCCCCATTACCAAACTCCCTTCTTATTCTAATCATTTACCATCTATATTTTAAAATCCTTGTGAAATTATACTTCTGAACAAAACAATCATGACTTGTGCCAGTGCCATTACCAAGTCTCTTCCTTATGAAGCTAAATCATGTTAAGAATCATAAACTCGCACATTTTTTGTCCTGTTTACATGTTTCAAGTGAATAACTGTTTGGATAAAATATACATCTGCCTCATCTGGTCAATGTGTACTAAAATTTCTAACTGATTTTTATACATTAACTATAAAATAATACAGAACGCTCTGTAGATACATGTGATTTTAGCTTGCTGTAAATACTGTATAGTGTACTAAACATGGTTGAGCAACTATTAAACTAAATACAGTTCAGTGATAAATAGTATATTATTATTGTTAGCTAATGCTAAATGACTGTGAAAGAGCATATAAAGAGGGGCCTTTCTCCCCATGCCTCTGCTGAAAGGGGGCTTTGCCCATTTGGACTTTCCCAGTTATTGAAGAGATAGATACATAAATAATTATATCAAAAGTTTAATGATAAAACATGCCACTAATTAATTGTTAAATTATGAGTTAAAAAATACAATCATAAAAGGGTGTAGAGGAATCAAATATTTTGGCCTCATAATATCTAATAATTTAGTAAATATTAATGCAAATTACAATATAATCAAGCACAATGATGACCTTGTAAGTGATCTCATGCATATTTGTTTTAGTTTGTAAGGCAGATTATATGTCACTAAAATTGTATTACTTCCAAAAGTGTTTTACTATGTCATTCAAACTATTTAATTAGTCCCATCTAAATGACAGACAAAATAACTTAAGATCCTATTAAAATTGCTGTGTTTCCATAACAGATCATGATTAGCTCAAAACATTACATTAGGTTTTGGAATAAGGCAATAAAATAAATTAGCTTCTGTTTTTAGTACCATACTATACTGGTTAGATATCACTTATTTAGCGTCTTGTGAACATGTACATCTTAATTTAATTCCTGATGAAAATCTGAAAGTAAGAAACGCAGAATTCATTAGCATAGTTAAAATACATTTATTGAGTTCATATTTACATTTACAGCAAGTATTCCAGCTCCCTATATTAACAACATAATTACTTAATTCAAAAATGTTGTTCAGACATCCATTACTGTAATACTAGAATTTCCTGATATTCCCAAATTGTTGTTCAAATATATTTATTACTTTTTCCTCAATCTCAATTTAGAGAACAGGCTAAAAGAGGTATTGTAATTCTTCATGATAACATCAAGTTTATGTCCTCTTTGTATACACTATTAATATATTTTTTCTAATAAAAAAGGTCAGTGAAAAATCAAAAATGCAATAATACACAGTCAGAAAGAGTTTACTAATAAACACAAATATTTTCATGTTTCTAACACTATAGTATGTCACCTGTGTCCATGCTGCCTTGTGCACTGTTGGCCCTTGCCAGACTGAGACTACGATGGCTGGCATTTCGAAATTGTGAAAATGAAGCAGTGGAATCAACGGTGTTTCTTCGACCTCCAAATGCATTAGTAGAATAGAGGAAATGAGTATATGAAACTGTCTACAAAGAAAAGAAAACGCATTCTTTCTAATTAAGACAGAATAATGTACAGTTATGTGAAGACACATCACAATAAGTAGATCTTTGAGATTACATTACTATAGGTTGTGCTCTTTCAGCTGATGCCATCAGTCATAGGATCAGTTTTTCCACTTTTTTCTACTACTTATTTGACTTTGACTGCTCCATATAAACATTATGTACTGACTTTTCATCATTAGTTCTATTATTAATATTTATTTATTGTTATCTACAAGCAACCATAAAACAACAAACAATACAGTAGTAACAAAACAATTAAAAACTACAGGTAAGAGATGTATTAGGCAAAAAAATGATGCATTAAGCAGGTTCTACAAAAAAACTATTGCTGCTATATTTCTAGAAATTTACTTTGAATAATAATCCTTATAAAAGGAGAATGGGAAGGCCTACTCACTGCAGGAGTAGTATATCAAATGTCTTCAACCTCAGCAAGTATATACACAAATATAGCATCTTCTTCAACAATGTGCATGCAGCAATGTGCACTACGAAGACACAGTAAATGGCAATACCAGGTTACTTTACCATATGGATAAAAAAACACCTGGAATTAAAGGATAATCACAGCAGAAGCCATGTAAAACTGCACTGTCCAAGGAGGTTCCTGATCAATTCAGTTTACAATAATGAAGTATGTGCTAGGTAACCAAGCTTCCATTACAAATATGTCATCAACAGGCACAGCGCATTAAAAAAATCTACTGAAGAAGCCACAGCTGTTTTAGAATTACCTTTATCTGAGCTGGCTAAAGTCTTCAGTGTTGCACATGCCAGACAGCAATGTAGTCTGTCTGTCAACTATTTAGACAGACTCTCCACAGTAATTTTCAAATATGTCATGTTTTTTTTTAATTAAGACAACAAATGACAATGTTCTCCCACAGCCTGACCTTAGCAAATGAAAACACAACTAGTGATGCACATCCAAGATGTGCAGCAGTTAATATCTTAATTACAGCACTCCAGAGAGGAATCCAGCAAATTACTGCAGTGAGATAAGTTAATGGATGTACTTTCCTTGGTACAAAGTTAGGATTAGTCCAGACAGATACTATCTCATTATGAGAGAACAGGCAAGGCTCTAGTACCACCATGGTATGGAACTCTGAACTAGTTAACAACTACTTTTCTACTTGGAAAAGCTGTGTTCTTCTACATACAGAAATCTCAATACCCATTATACACCTTTCCAATGATATTAATCCAAGAACTCTTTTCAAAACTGATCACTGTCCCCCCAAAAAGTCATAAACATAAACAAAGCTGTGCAGTGTCCATATTAGAGGTGGATACATCAAGAGACTTCCAAGATGGCTGCACACTGAGCAGCAGCTTAATTTCAGCTCTCACAGTATGAAAAAAAGTAACTGAGAAATAAGCCAGTGATATTGTCAGCTTGAGTTAAATTCATTTACTGGATAGTAAGTACACTGACTGGATGCCAGCAAAGAAGACATTTGAGAACCTGAAAGAAAATCAACAAGAAAAGCTGAAGAGAAAACACTGGCTGGGAAGAGTCTTGCTGCTGTTCAGCTTCAGCTCCGATACAAGAGATGGCTTCCAACAAAATTAGAGGAAAATAATAAATCAAATGTATTCAGCGGTGATTAACACAAATGAAAATTAAAGGCGTGTATTAACTCAATTAACAAAAGGCTGGAAAAAATAAAAGAACCTTTAACTAGCTATTCAGGTGAACTGAATGAAGATACGTCTGGCTGAGTATGAGACTTCTCAAGAAAAGTTGTTGCAAAAATGGTAGAGTTAAGTGCACAGAGAAATCCTGACATATTCTGCTGTACCACAGAAACTAGATGGAAATAGATTTGTATAAGAACTTACCATAATGGTAGATGTCCTACTAATCACTGTTGCATTATTCCTAACTCATAGTTTATCTTTGCTGTCATGTGGCCGTACAAAAGCTTTCCTTTCCAGGATTGTACGAACAATGTGTGACCACAGCAATCATGGGGGTACTTAGGCAGACATAAGAGCGCAATTCCATAGACTATCTCCAAGCCAGAGGCCTGAAGACCCCTGAGATAGCGGGTCTATATTACAAGATTGAAACTCTAGTTAATCGAATAACTAAAGATCGATCTTGTAATATCGAAACCTAAATATCTTGAATGGCCGATTTAACCCAGGGAAACACCTCCCTTGGCCGTTATGTGGATTATGCCCTTTTCTCCAATTCGGAGCGATCTCAGAGTTGGTATATTTAGTTAGGGGGTGTGGGGGCGAAGCCCCCCACTTGATTTGGAGTTTAAAGTTTTTTTTTTTATGCAGCCAAGGGAAGTGTTTCACTGGGTTAAATCGGCCATTCTAGATTTTCAAGTTTCGATATTACAAGATCGATCTTTAGTTATTCGATTAACTAAAGTTTCGATCTTGTAATATAAACCTGAGATAGAAGTGGTAAGAAAGCCCCCTCAGTTCTAGGGTGTTTCCCATGGGATATGAACTGAGGGAGGAAAAATGGAGAAAGGAGATGATGAAGGTATAGAGGAGGAACAGGGTGGGAAGGAATACAGTAACAGTGATCAGCATGACATCTACTGTTACAGTAAGTTCTTAAACAACTGTATTATGTCCTGTCTGAAACGACTGTTGCAGTACTCCCAACACATGGGTTATTCCCAGAGCTAAAGGGAAAGTAAAGGAGGTTAGTAAAAAGGCAGCAGAACTGTCCAAGGGACCACACAGGACTAACCTTGTGAAAGTAGCTCTACCTTGAAAAGGCATCTATCTTGTAGTGTTTAGTACAAGTGTGTACAGGTGGTAGCCTCCAGAATGGATCTGGCATCCACGCCTTTGTAAAAAGCTCCAGAGGCTGCTACTGTTGTGGCAGCGTGAGCTCAAGGGCTTGAGAGTAAGGACTTGCCATATTGAGAGTAACAAAATTAGATGGCCTTAGAGATCCAGCTTGTAATGGTTTGCTTGGGTCAGTTCAGAGTCCAAGAAAGAAACAAACAGTTGATCAGATGTTTGAATGGATTTTGTTTTCTACAAATACAATCTCAGTCGTCTGTGAACGTCCAGAGAATGTAACATTCTACTCCCCCTCCCATTCTGTGGATGGGGGAAAAAAGGTAGGCAGGTTTATGGCCTGACAGAAGGACAGCTCACTTACTACATTAGGCATAAATGTAGGATTAGTCCTGCGGGTCACCCTGTCTTTGTGTTACACAAGAAAAGAAGGAATGGCCATGACAGCGTAAAGCTCCAAACTCTCCTAGCTGAAGTGAGGGTCAGAAGGACGGCAGTCCTCCAAGTACAGAATTTGAGGTTTGATGACACTGCTGGTTCTTAAAGGAGGTAACGTAAGCAGCTTCACCACAAAGTTGAGGTCTCAGATAGGGGTAATGGTCTTTCAAGGTGGTCTAAGATGCTGGACCCCATTAAGGAATAGCTTGACCTCAGATATGGACATACGTGGGGGCGTGAAGGAAAACAAGAAGTGATGGCCGACAGGTGGGCTTAGATGGAAGAATAGGCCAGACTTGTATGTAACAGTTCACACAGATATTTTAGAATGGAAAGTACCTCTGACTGGTCCGGGTCATGTCCATTTCTTTGGCACCAATATGACAATCTCATTCATTTAGCTATGTAAGACTTTTAAGTGGTGGGTTTCTTGGCTTCTTAGAGAAGCTTTTAAGTGGTGGGTTTCCTGGCTTCTTAGAGAAGATTAATAACATCCTCAGAAAAATAGTGTCTGTGAGGAATCAGAACCTTATCACCCACATAGTTTAGTTAAGGGATGACAGATTGGGATGTAGTAGTTTGTAGTAATAACAATTTCTGTTGAATGATAAAATCAGCTTGGTGTGGCAGTTTGCAGTACCTGCCCCTAGCTAAAAGAAAAAGAAGAGGAACTAATGCTGTCTTGGCCTAAAGTGAATCCCTAACAAGAGTTTTGTTTTTCTTTCTGGGTCTTTAGAAGAACTCTTGGAATAAGGTGTAGTGAAAAAAAAGACACAGAGGAACTTCCCTATCCACTGAAAAGAGACAGTATCTGTCCTACTAGCTGAGGGGCAAAGGTCCCTAGTGCAAAACAGTGGAAGCTCTTTCTTTGTCTTTGAAGCAAACAGGTCTATCTGAGGGGTCCCTCAATGGTGAATGATGCCCTGTTAAACCTTCAGTTCAGGGTCCATTTGTGAGTGTTCTCCAAGGACCTGCTTAAAGAGTCTGCCAGGACATTGTCCTGTGATGGGATGTATGTAGCTGAGAGCAACATGTTTTTCTGGGTGGCAAGGTCCCAGGCTTTCTGTGTTAATCTGCATAATTGGTAAGATCTGTCCATTCATGGTGTTTCTGTACCACATTACTGTTGTGCTGTCTGTGAACACTTGTAAAGTAGCTGGTTTCCAGAGATGTGAAAAGATCTGCAGAGCTTGGATGAGGACCCTCATTTCTTTCATGTTGATGTGTTCTTTTAGTAGCATTGGCCACCAGCTGCCCTGAACAAGTTGGGTGCCTGTTCAGGCTCCCTATGCCTCGTCCAAGGCAACTGTGTGTATTTCCTGAAATGGGAGATTCACCTGCTCCTTCTACTATAAAAGTTTCTGCCTGAGACAGGATAAAAGGGGATTGCTATGTTTAGATGGTGTGAGTGCGGAGACCAAACTGTTTTTGGGTACCATTGGATTTTCCTCATATGTAGCCTGGCTAGGGGGGGCACTGGGATAGTAGCTGCCACGAACACCAGAGCCCTTAGGATTTTAGTGAGCATTGTCTGAGGGAGGTAACATTGTGGAAGTAGTTTGTAGAGCTCTGTACTTTCTCTTGAGGTAAGAAGGTCTGCATTCTTTTTGTGTCTAGCCTGCAGCCCAGAAAAACTAGATCCTAAGATGACTGCTGGAAATATTTTTTTTTGTAGTTTATGGTGAACCCCAACTGAGATAAAAGGAAGAGGATGAACTGGAGATGCTGCTGAAGAATTTGAGGTTAAGTACTTTGGATTAATATGGAATCTAAGCAGGGAAAAATACAAATTCTCTGGGTTTGTCAGAAGGTGATCACTGGTGCAAGAGCTGTGGAAAGCCCAAAAGACAAAGCAGCAAACTGACAGTGAAACGATCCAGTACATAACCTAAGGCATCTCTTGTAAGGGGTCCAGAATGGTATATGGAGGTATGCATCCTATAGATATAGGGATGCCTGGGGCAGAATAAAAAAATATAAGATTGTGCAGGGACAGCATTTTGAAAGTTGGCATTTTTAAGAAGGTATTTAAGTAAGGAGAGATCCAGTATGAGTCTCC
The DNA here is from genome assembly GCF_019279795.1 of Protopterus annectens. Taxonomy (NCBI): domain Eukaryota; kingdom Metazoa; phylum Chordata; order Ceratodontiformes; family Protopteridae; genus Protopterus; species Protopterus annectens. The sequence continues at coordinate 1,133,092,036 of NC_056731.1, forward strand.
ACTGCCCTTCATTCCTTGGCACTAGGAAAGGTCTAAAGTAAAACCTTTTTCACACATTTTTTTCTGGCAACTGCTCTAATGTGCCTTGTGCTCGAAGTTCCTGTAAAATGGGTGGGAGTGGGTGAATCTTATTTTGTGGAGGTTGGGGTATGCCATTTAGAGGAACAATCTGCATCTGAGACATGACATCATTTTTATGCTAGAAAGTACCCTTTGTCTATGGTAATCTTTTCCCAGGTGGAGGAAGACTGGGTCAGCCTTTTTGAGAGGAGCAGAGTCGGGTTGGTGGTGAGGGGAAAAGGAGGTTAAAATAGCCACAAAATCTCCAAATGGGAGGTCTCCCAGATGAGGATTACCTCTGTGGTATTTCTGGGAATCTTTTTCTGAGAGCTTTTATGTGTTTCTGGCAAGGCCTACGGTCCCTTCTAACAGAAGAGATAGGTTAGGTTGGGGAATTCTTCTGGTACCAAGGTTAACAGAAGCTGTCTGCTTTCCTTCATGGTTTCCTCCTGCTCTTGAAGTGTTTTGAAAAGGTTAGCCACTTGGGGTCCAAAAAAGAGATCCTTGTCTAAAGGGGACTATTTTTGCTTTCATGTCCTCAGGAATAGGATGGCTATGTAACCATGCATAGCTGCAGATTACAGAGCCTATAGCAGCTGCTCTGGACAAGGACTCTACAGCATCATAACTGCATTTAATGCTGTGTCTGGCTACTTGTGTACCCTACGTAAGGAAAACATTTGCTGTTTAGAGGCAGTATCCTTCAAATCCACAATTACCTTATATAAAAAATTGGGAATGAATATCAAGTATTTGGTCATCCGGGTTTGGTAGTTAGTAGCCCTGCATGCCAAAGAAGAAAAAATATAACCCTTTTATCCCACCTATCCATAGCCGTGCTATCCCTGTCTGGAGGGAGGGCACTGGCATTGGGAAGGAGATTAGAAGGGTCCCTATTAAATTGCTGAACATTTCAAAGTTCAAATGTCATATGGGCGACACCATATGATCGAACTCTGAAAAGTTCGAAGGTGAAAGTCAACGGCTCTGTACATGCAGAATGGGAAAATTTCCCTTTTCTGCACTGAAGTGTGGTCTCGGAGTTGGCATATTTAAGTACCGGGTATTGGGGGGTGCAGGGGGGCTTGCCCCCCCTGCTCTTTTTTTTTTTTTTACTTTTTTATTATATATTTGAGGTTTTAAGTTTTGCTCATATGTTGTCAAACATATGAGGTTCAAAATTTTGAAGCTTCGAATATATAATATAGACCCGATTAGAAGGCTCAGATGAGACGGAAACTCCAAAAGGGTGTGCTACAGCATTTTTAAACAGAAACTTAAGATCAACAAGGACTTTATAAAATCTGTCTGGTCTTTTAGAAGCCTGAGGCTGAGAGTCAGAGGCAAGAGAAATGGACTAAAAAGCATCCAAAAAGGCCTCAAGAACAGGAGGTACAGGGGTAGGGGCTGGGGTGCCTAGTTCTTAAATACTGCACCTCTGAAATCTGCTTAGACTCCCACTCAAATGCTTCATCATATTTAATACTGCCTCTTCAAAGTAAGTCATTTCTACTGGAGAATCAAGTAAAATTGAGTCCTTGTCATCTGAAGGGACTTGGCCATGAGACTGCATTTGAGAGGAGTAGGTCAGAATTAGAAGCCTCTTCATTTTCAAGAGGAAGATAAATCCATGCCATCTTTTGAGAGGTGAGGGGAGGGGATGACAGGAGAAAGAAGGAGGCTTCAGAGCCAAAATGGCCTTAAAGAAACCTTGACAGAAATCCATGCATTCCTTCTCCTTAGAACAGGAAGGAGGAGGTTGTGGGGAATCAACATTTTTTTGTTTTCTGAAGCTTCTGTTTTGGTGAAGTCCACCTATATTAGGTATGATGGTTTAATACCCTGAACGTACCGCAATTAGTTTGCTTGGGATATCTTCCCTAACCAGGATTTGAAGGACGCTCTCTGGTCCCTCTCATAAGATGATGATTCATAGTTCACTTCTGTCTGCAGATTCCTCAGCCATCAAGGCCCCTGACATTATACCAGCTTCCAGCAGGGTCTTGGTAGAGGGCATCTGTGAAGGGCTCAGACATAATGGTTCTGAAACCACAGCAGGTACACCAGAGTTAGAAAGGGATGACCGAGCCTCGGACCTAGGCCTTTTAAGTTTTATATTAGGTGGGGGGAGGTACGCCCAGGGAAGCAGAATCCATCATCTTGGAGTGGGCCAAGTGTCTGGGATGTTGAGTCCCAAGGAAAGTGTTAAGAGAAGACAAACAGGATCACAAGGTCTTAAGAACAAAGAATTGGTAGATGGAACAAACTCTGTAGTTGTGTTCCACTCCTAAGTAAAAAGGACAATAAGTGTGCAAGTCTCTATATGGGATTTGGCTACTGCACTTGCACTTAACCCTCCTATCTGACATTTAATACTAGTAAGAAAAAAACAGTAAATAAACATAAAGGAAAATTTTTCAAAAGGGCACTTATCTGAGTATTTGAAGCAACAGTATTTAACTACCAAACGAAAATCAGTCTGATGAATAAACAAGCTGTGTTCAGGAAGGCTTATAGACAGTCTGAAGAATTACACTTGTACATTCACCTATTTACGCCATGCTTGTGAACTGAGGTCACATGCTGGATGTACAGTCTTGGGAAGGTAAAGCTTTGGTACGCTGGCTGGATGACAGAGGTGATGATAACCCATGCTCTAAGAATACTGAAATGGTGATTTCAGTCAGGACATCAGGCTGTATTAATTTTATGAAAGAACAAATAAGCAAATAGACTGGTATTTCACATCAGAATTTGATAACTGAAAAGGCACATCAAGTGTATGCTTCAAATCTAGCCATGAAAAAGCAGCCAAGAACTGTATTACCAAAGACGCAATCATACCAGCGGAAAAAAAAATTGTTTGTGACAAAACTATGGAAGAAAGGAAAAATATTAAATCTTAGAAACAGCAGAGTGTTTGTGGAAAATGATTACTCACTTTACACCAGGCAGAAGAGAAGCAAACTTATCCCAGTGATCAGGGAATGTCGAGAGGGAGGTGTGAGTCACGATGCTGTATCTAGCTGTCTTTAGAATATGTTTTATTGGAGAATCAAAGAGATTTTTTGATACAAAACAGGCTAAAGACAAAATAAAAAAAGTTTATCCAACAAAAAGTGAGACAGCAAACAGAAGAATCTGCTTTTCATTCTTCACACAATAAAGCTCATACTGAGACTTTGCTGGTGAAATATTTTTCAATGTTCCAAAGGAAAATGCTTGAGATACACAAAAAAAACACAGGAAATAGTTAGAAGAATCAGAAGCACCTTGGACTTGAATTGGAGCTGGCTGCTGGGAAATGAAGAAGAACAGGAAGACCAGTAACAATAAAATTAATGAATAAAAGTTAGACTATAAAGCATCACTCACATCTATGAAATACAGTTTTCGGAAAAAATTAGCTGAGAAAAACTAGACTTTTGTTGACTTTGTTAAATTTGTAGGTGGATTGTTAAGCAAGCAAATACCCCACCATATGTCACTAATGTTTAGAAGGGCACTAAAAGGGAAAAAAGTAACTGTTAAGTAAAACAATCTTTGTTCTTATTAGTATTTGTATAAACAATTTCATGACATAAACACAGTGTGCTATATATAGCAAAGCAGTTTTGAGTAGTGTGCAGTTAGGGGTATTTTAAATGTGGGGGTGTCTTTTCAATGACTGCTGCCAGTGTTTACTTTTTTAGTTGTAAGAAGTATAGGCTTTACAGTACAATGAGAAGAAATGCCGGACAAAAACAAGCTTAATGTTAATATGTTGTGGTCTTGCACGACTGGGGTGGGGGTGGGGGTGGGGGTGTAAAAGTGCACTGATTACATTATATGAAGAACTAAGATATTTTCTCTTATTTTTTATGTGTGAATGTCAAGATGAATGCCTTTAGCTTAATCTAGAAACAACATTTTTTTTAGTTTGAAAAGTAAGACAAAATGATGAAAGTCATGAAACATGCCAAGCGTTTTCCATCTGCAAAGATATTAGTTGTTTTTTTTCCCCATTAACAAATGTTTAGTAGGAGTCAAGAAGTTTGCTGCATAGTAGCTGTACATTCTGTTCTAAGTGAAATTTACGATTCACTGGTGGCTTTTATATGGTGATGAGATGTCTGAAGTCCAAGCAATTAATCTTCAGAGTTCTGAGTATTATTTGCTGAGGGAAATGCAAAATGTAAAGGTACAATGGCAAGCAGTTTAGTCTAAAATAAAGTCTGAAATTACGAAAAGTGAATAAGAGATTGCTGCCTCTCTAGCAGACTTAATACTCTCTCTCTCTAGCAGACTTAAGACTGTTTATGGTGTTGAAAGACTGTGATGGTTATATCTCTTTAATTAAATGACTGCTTATTAATCAAATTATAGGCTAATTGCTAATAAATGTGTGTATAAAAAGGTACTGCAAATTGTAAGAGTCAGTGGCCTGAGGAAGCCTACGGGTGAAAGCGCTAGCCTATTTTATGTGTTTTAAATAAAGCCCTTATCGTGTCTCCTTGGCTTTATTATTTGAAGTAATAGACCCTGGAAATATTAGTGGACTAAGAGAAGTAAGAACCGACTCTAACGTAATGGAATAATTGTGTCGAAGGGCTCTTCTGTTATGTTGTCAACTGGTAACAGAGACATTGAACTGTCTGTTTGCTGTAAAGTATATTTCTGAACAAGTGGTTAACTGAAAAGCGTTGTCGACTGGTAATAGAAACACTAAATTGTTTTGTTTGCTGAAAAGCGTATCCTTGAAGTGGTTACTAGCTGGAAAGCGAGTCGCTCTGTTGTTGGCTGAACAACTTATGCTAAGTATTGACATCTGCCTATATTTTCTCCCTTTTTGTGTTTTATTACTACTTGTGCAGTTTTGCTTCGGGAGAAATAATCGCGAACAAGTGGTGGTACTGTTGTTTTTTATTACTTTAATGCATTTAATAAGAGTGTACAATTTAGTTTCATTTAAAGATAGCCATTGCACTTTTTCTTAGTGCTAAACATTATTTTTCTGAAAGTACATAAGCTTTTTTTTCACATCTGGGAGGGGAATAAAGACAAGAAAAGAACAGACTGTAATCAATGTATGAGGGAACAGTGGCTGTAGCATGCACCTTAGCATGGGTAACCTTAATTTTAGGTTAGGTAATGCCTGTGGGTGCAGCTGTTGATTTGGCACAATTATTACGATCTGGAGGGGTAAACTTCAATTTTTGAAGCTGTACACAATTTTGCATGTTTGTTTTAAATTAACAGGGTTGGGGTGTTTTGAAAATGTATTTAGTTTTTTGATTAAAGGTTTTCATTAAAACAAAAAGTCTTGAAAAATGAAACATAGGTTCAAATGGAGAAGAGAAGAAACAACTGTATAAAACATTAGCTTACTAAAAATATTACTATGTGCATGTAACATGAAAGGTAGAAATATATATTAAAAAACTGACATGTATAACAGGTGGGGGGAAAAAGCTTTTATCATAATTGCTATGCTATCCAGATTATCATGGAACATAAATTACCTTACAGGTGTAGACAAAAGGGAAAGAGTATTGAATTATATTAAGAAATGCAGAGTGCAAATAGCAATGCTGCAGGAGACACATTTGGAAAGAAATGAGCATGCGAATTTGAAAAAGAAAGGATTTCAGAATGGATATTCAGAAGAATACAGGGAATAAAGGAAAGGACGAGTAAATATACTAATAGCTACAGGAGCTCCAATAGTGATAGAAGCGGGAAAAAAACAATAGTGGTAGATTTATGGTAGTAAGGGGCTACTGACAAAGGACAAGAATTATACTGGCATGAATTTATATTCCAGCAAAAATGGCTACAATGGAGCTTAAGAAAATTTTGGAGAAATAATCAGCTTTCATCAAGGAATATTGCTTACAGGGGGGGACTGGAACTTGATTTGAAATAGTGAGGATGTATCAGGGGGATCTAGAAGGGAAAGGAAAATATAACAGAAGAGGGTGGATTTCTGAAGACATGAAAAATATTTGCTATGGAAGGTGTGAATTCAATAGTAGGAACTCAGTGAGAATTTACATATTACAGGGCTAGACTGGACAGAAATTATATTTCACAGCAACAACATCTGACTGAAAGCCTTGACACATCCAATAACTATTTCAATAAAAACAAGATAAAAATGCAGGGTATTGAAGTAAAAATAAAACTTGCTTTCCCATCTACCTGTTAAAAAAAGAGGAATTTAAGGAGTGCGTAGTGGAGAGAGTTATTAGGGAAGACAGGAATATCTTCAGAAGTTATAGCTAAAGAGTCTGAAATGGGAGTTTAAAAAGAGGGTAGCAATAAAACAAAAGAAATATGATTAAGAAGTAATAGGATTTACTTAGAGGAGTTGACAAAGGTTAAAATATTGAGTAACAAGGGGAATCTCAGAACAAAAACAGATACAAATTCAGAGTGTTAAAGAGAAAATAAGGGAATATCTGGATAACACACAAGTTTAGAAAGATTACTGTTAAACAACTATTTTCTATAGCAACTCTAGAGCAGAAAAACTTTAATACAATGATTTAGGCAACAGAAAGAAGAAAGGGTTGTAACAAAACTTAAGAAAGCACATAACAAGAAAAATAACCAGAGATCCTGTAGCAGTATTATTAGAGATATTTCAAAAATTCTATGCAACTTTTATAAAATAAAGAACAAGTAGAAATGGAAATATTTACGGAAGACTTTAATTAGAGGAAGATGAGGCTCAACAACTAACAGTTAAGATGGAAGGAGATCAGATAAAAATGGTGATGTATAATCAAACTTCAGGAAAGTCTCCAGGAACAGATGTTATCCCTATGGAAGTTTGGAGGAAAGAAAAATACAGTTGTGTACACTTACCATAAATGTAGATGTTCGAGTATATTCACTGTTGCAGTCATCACATTTGGGTTATCCCTGCCAGGGTAGCCCTCGGCCGGCCCGAATACCAGAGACTTAGTATTTCAGTGCCAGTTTGTGTCGCTTGAGGACTGACGTCAGGTCGTCAGTAGTATAAAGTAAGGCAGCCGACGCCATTACATCAGTTTTTCTTGCCCTAACCTGTCAGGAGCCCCCAAGTAGGAGGCCAGGCTCTGGTGGAAGAAACCCCATCAGTGGAAAATAAATACCAATATGTCCCTTGTAAAGCAAGGAGAACAACAAGTTAGAAAGGTAATAAAAATAGAAAGAGAAGAAGGGGGATGGAGGGAGGGAAACCAGGACTGCAACAGTGAATGCACTCTAACATCTACATTTATAGTAAGTGTACACAACTATACTCTGTTCTTCGTGTTTCCCTGTTGCAATTATCACATTTGGGTTGATTCCCAAAACTGAGGAAAAGGGTGGAGGCAGTCAATGAAACTAGGGGCTGGTTAGGATGCCCTGTAAGACTGCAGAGGCAAACCCTGCCCTGGATTTGGAGAAGAGAGGCAGGTGGTAATGCTTAGTAAAAGTGTGAACAGAAGTCCAGGTGGCAGCCTCCAGGATGTCCTTGGTGGGGACTCATCTGAGGAAAACTGCAGAGGTGGAGGCTGCTCTGGTGGAGTGTGTCCTGGCCCCCTTGGGGGGAGGCTTTCCATGCTGTTTGCAGCAGAAATGGATGCAGTGTGCTATCCATTTGGAGATGGCTTTGCCTTCTGCCCCTGTAGCAAAGCTAACCAGCAATTGATCAGACTTTCTGAAGGATTTATTCCTGTCTAGATAGAATCTGAGCTATCTGTGCACATCTAGAGAGTGAATAATCCTTTCCCCCTTGTTCTGGGGGTTAGGAAAAAAGGTGGGCAAAGAATGGTTTGGTTGAGAGCCACACTGGACACCACCTTGGGAATGAAGGATGGGTTAGTTCTGAGGGATACCCTGTCTGCATGGAAGTTGATGAAGGGTTCCACAGCCATGAGTGCTTGCAGCTCAGAGACTCTTCTGGCTGAAGTTATGGCCAGAAAGAATGCTGTTTTCCAGGAGAGAAATTTTAGCTCTGCAGAAGAAGCTGGTTCGAAAGGGGCAGGGTGAGCTTTTCCAGTATGAAGTTAAGGTCCCAAGCTGGTGTTGGGGTCCTTCTGGGTGGCCTCAAGTTGCTAGCCCCTCTTAGGAACTGTCTGATCAGAGGGTGTGAGAAAAGGGGCTGCTCAGTGGGAAAATGAGCAGAAATAACAGAGGCATGATTTTTTGTAGAGGAAAAAGAGAGACCACTGTGTAGTAGTTCAGCTAAGTAATCCAGGATGAGAGGGATGGAGGGCTGTGCCATACTAGCTCTTTAGCCTGGATCCAGGTGCAGAACCTTTTCCATTTATCAGCATAAGACTTTCTGGTGCTAGGGCGTCTGGCCTCACAGATAACATCCAGAGCCTGTTTACTGAGATTGGCAGATTGTTTCAGGTTTAGGGAATAAGCCAAGCAGCCAAAATGAGTGTCTGCAATTTGGGATGCATGAATTCTCCTTCCCTCTGGGTCAGGAGGTTTGGAATCTGAGGAAGATGCCATGGGGGTAGCAGTGGCAGGCTGTGCAGCAAGGGGTACCAGTGCTGCCGGGGCCAGTCTGGAGCTATAAGAATGGTCCTTGGGTTTCCCTCCCTTATTTTGAGCAGTACCCTGGGGATGAGAGGTAGGGGAGGAAAGGCATAGACCGACAGATTGATCCAGGGGAAGGACAGGGCATCCACTTTCCAAGCCATGCAGTGATGCTCCCTGGTGCAGAATTTGCTGAGCTGATGGTTGGTGTGGGAGGCAAAGAGATCAACCTTGGGTTCCCCATTTCTGAGTTATTAGGGTGAAGGTACTTCTGTTGAGTTGCCACTCATGTGGGTCCAGAAGACTACTGATTAATTGGTCTGCCAGAGAGTTGAGAGAGCCTGGCAGGAATTGTGCTAACAGGTGTAGTTTCATGGCAAAGGCTGTGTGCCAAAGGGTCATGGCCAGCCTGCATAGAGGGTAGGACTGAGTCCCTCCCTGCTTGTTGATGTACCACACCACAGTGGTGTTGTCTGTTTTGATCAGGAGAGCCCCTGGACAGAGAAGGGGTTTGAAAGCTAACAAGGCGTGCTGCACAGCCATCATCACTTTTTGACTGAAGTGCAGAGGGATTTGCTGTGGGCTCCATTGTCCCTGTATCAACCTGCCATCCATGTGCGCACCCCAAGCATAGTCTGATGCGTTTGTGGTGAGGGTCTGGGCAGTGAGGGGGTGGGGAGAAAGGCATTTCCTTGTTGTGGGAGCATCCTGTTGCCCACCAAAGGAAATCTTTTCTGAGGCAAGGAATTATAGGTAGAAGAGTTTCAAGCTCTCGAGAGTGTTGGCACCAAAGGCACTTTAGGTACCACTAAAGTTTCCTCATATGCAGTCTGGCATATGGAATGAGGAGTATGCAAGATGCCATGAACCCCAGAGCTTGCAGGATCTTCCTTGCAGTTAGCTGGGGCCTGGTGGCTAGTTGAGAGAAGTAGGCTGTCAGGAAAATTTGTTTCTCTGGAGTAAGGCATGCCATCTGGGATGCTGTCTCCAGACTTGCTCCCAGGAAGATTATCCTTTGGGTGGGCACCTGTTTGGATTTCTTTTCATTGACAGTGTACCCTAGGGGAGGTAAGTAGGGTCTTTACAAAGGCCAGGTGCTTGAGCAGCTTTTCCTGGCTGTCTGCCTGAATAAGGCATTTGTCTAAGTATGGGCAAATCTGAACATTTCTTTGTCTGCAAAAGGCAATGGCTGGAGCCAGACATTTTGTGAAAACTCTGGGAGCAGTAGATAAACCAAAGGGAAGCGCAGAGAACTGAAAGTGTTGAGGTCCTGCCCTGAAGTGGAGATATTTCTTGCATGATTCCCTGATAGGAATGTGGAGGTAGGCCTCTTTTAGATCTAGGGTGGCTAACCAAGCGTCCTTGGACAGCATGGGTAGCAGCTGCTGGAGGGTGAGCATTTTGAATTTTTGAATTTTGGGATCACCAGAAAGGTGTTTAAAATGGATAGACAGAGAATGGGGCACCAGGTGCCCTCTTTTCTGAGCACCAGAAAAAGTCTGGAGTAGAAACCTTGGCCTATCGGCAGGAATGTGCTCTACTGAGGGCCATAGAGAGCAGGGAAAGGATTTGCTTTTGTTCCTCTGCCCACTGATTTGCTGGTAGGTCTGGGAACCCTTTTGGGGTTGAAAGGGTGTGGAAGGAAAATTTGTATCCCTGAGACACAATGTTCAGAACCCAGTGGTCCTTGGTAATGGTGGCCTAAGTGCTTGAGTGAAAGGAGAGTTTTCCACCTAAGGGTAAGTGAAGGTGGGCAGAGGGAGGGGGGTGGAGGAGGTGAGTCATTGTGAGTTCTTACCATAAGGGGGTGGCTTAGAACTCTCTGGTTTCGAAGTGAGGGTAGTCCACTGCTTAGATCTCTGGATTCCCTGGGGCTGCTGTCTGGGGGTGGGTATGCTTCCACGGGGCCTAGGCAGGGCTGGTTTACTGGGAGTAGGAAAGGATCAGTGTTTGGAGGGACAATGCCTGCTGAACCTAGGGGGCTGGTCCAGCAAGAAATACTTAACTGTTTGCACATATTTTGTTTTTTCTTCCATCTTTTTTAAGACCTCTTCTGCCTTAGTGCCAAATAAGTTATCTTTGTGCAAGGGGCCATCCAACAATTTAAATATGACATGGTCTGTCAGGAGCTGTTCCTTAAGCCATGCATGCCTTCTAATTTCAAATCCAGTGACTGCTGCCCTACAAGAAGCGTTTAGGGTGTGAAAAGCACAGTGCAAAGTGTGTTTTGTTACTTGACTTACAGAATGGATTAACTCTTGTAAATATTTAGATTCTGCCCAAGCAGGAAAGGAAGCCATTTTTTGTTTAAGGAGCTGAAGGTATGTTGCTGAAATTTCAGCATATGGAACTGACAGTTTAGTGCCCTGATAGCAAGAGGTGTATACTTTTTTACCCCATCTGTCTAATGCTTGGGAATCCCTCTCTGGGGGGGTGGGATTCTTAGTAGAGGTAGCTTTAATCCATTTTGGCCCTTGAGAAATTACCTCAGGGTTAGCTGTAGGATTTTTAAAAAGATATTTGTGTGAGTCAGGGACTCTATAGTACCTGTCAGGTTTTCTGGGAGCAGGAGGAAGGGCATTAGGAGTCAAGCTGGATTCAAGGAAAACATCCTCCACAACATCCAGGACTGGGTGGATGGCCAACAGTCTGTGTTGTGGAAGATAGTACAGATTTGTACCTACCATAAATGTAGATGTTCTAGTGTTCACCCTGCTGCAGTCATCACACTTGGGTTATCCTGCCATCAGGCAGTCCCGCAGTCGGCCAGAGTTCCAAAGTCTTAGTCCGGCATCGGTTGCTGTCACTTCTTCCCTGACGTCAGTGCGCCAGGGGTATATAAGAGGCATCCAACGCCATTTTCTTCAGTTTTTCTTGCCCCAGATGTCAGGTGCCTCCAATAGGTAAGCAATACATATTGCTATATCAAAATATACATATAAAAATAAAACAATACCTTCAGTCACAAACAAATACACCACAGAGGTTGTATAGGATAGAAAGGTACAGATAAGTCTAGTTAGTTCAGAGGGGATGGAGGGAGGGTAACCTGGACTGCAGCAGGGTGAACACTCGAACATCTACATTTATGGTATGTACAAAACTGTACTATGTTCATCGTGTTACCCTGCTGCAGTCATCACACTTGGGTTGAATCCCAAAGCTATGGATGGGTGATGGAGTTAAACAGGATTAGAAGAAGCTAGTAGGCCGTGCAAAACTGCAGTGGCAAAACCAGCTCTAGTCTTAGAATATAGAGGCAAGTGATAGTGTTTGGTGAAGGTGTGCACTGAACTCCAAGTTGCAGCTTCCAGAATATCCTTGGTTGGCACCCCCCCAAGAAAGGCTGCTGATGTAGCTGTAGCCCTGGTGGAGTGGGACCTAATGCTAGCAGGTACCGGTTTCCCATGATGCGTGTAGCAGAAACGTATGCAATGTCCTATCCATTTTAAAATGGTCTGTTTTGAGATAGCTTTTCCTTGTGATCCTGGCAGCATAGGCTACAAAGAGCTGGTCAGATTTTCTGAAAGCCTTAGTTTTATCCAAGTAGTAACGTAATTGCCTGTGAATGTCCAAAGAGTGCAGGAGTCTTTCGCCTTTGTTCTGGGGATTTGGAAAAAGGTGGGCAAATGAATGGTTCGGTTTAGGGCCACACTGGATACCACCTTTGGCATAAAGGAAGATTTAGTTCATAGAGAGACTCTGTCTTGATGAAAAATGGGAAAAGGCTCCACTGCCATTAGTGCCTGTAGTTCTGAGATTCTTCTAGCTGAAGTTATTGCTAGCAGCAGGGCAGTTTTCCATGAAAGAAATTTTAAATCAGCTGAAAAAGCTGGTTCAAAAGGCGGCAGTGTAAGCTTTTCCAGAACTAAGTTGAGATCCCAAGTAGGTGTTGGTGCTCTCCTTGGTGGTCTTATGTTCTTAGCTCCTCTGAGGAACTGTCTTAGGAGTGGATGTGAAAATAAAGGAGGATCTGTGTTGTAATGGGCTGAAATTGCTGAGGCGTGGATCTTAATAGATGAAAAGGAAAGTCCTTTGTGCAACATCTCAGTTAAATATTGTAGAATCTGAGGAATGTTTGGATCAAGGGGATTTTGGCCTTTAGCCTGGTTCCAGGCGCAAAATCTTTTCCATTTGTCTGAATAGGTTTTCCTGGTGCTAGGCCTCCTGGCCTCCAGAATGACATCCATAACAGCTTTGGATAGAGGTGTTGGCTGGTTGTTTAGGTAATTTGCCATGCAGCCAGGTTTAAAGTCTTAAGCTGGCTGTGTAGAATCTGATTGTCTTGCTGGGTGAGCAGGTGAGGAATTTGTGGTAAAATCCATGGTGGGCCGTGGGCTATGTTCCTTAGAATTGGATACCAGTGCTGGCGTGGCCAGTCTGGAGCAATGAGTATCATTTGTGGCCTCTCTAATCTGACTTTCAGCAGAACCTTTGCTAGAAGAGGCAGCGGAGGAAAGGCATACACTGTTAATGTTTTCCAACTGAATGAGAGGGCGTCCACTTTCCAAGCTTGTGGGTGGAATGTCCTTGTGCAAAATTTTTGAAGTTGGTAGTTTTGGGGGTTGCAAACAGATCTATGTCTGGGCGTCCCCATTTCTGAGTTATCATTGCAAATACTTGTGGATCTAGTTTCCACTCATGGGGATCCATGATGTTTCTGCTTAGGTCATCTGCCAATGTGTTTTTCTTTCCTGGCAGGAATTGTGCTTGTAGTTGAACTTGGTAAGACAGTGTTGTGTTCCCCAAGGTCATTGCTTGCCTGCATAGGGGGTAGGAATGTGTGCCCCCTTGCTTGTTTATGTACCACATTACTGTGGTATTTTCCGTCTTTATTATTAGTTGATTAGTTGTCCTGGGTGTAAGAGGTCCTTGAAGGATGTTAGGGCATTCTGTACTGCTAGCATTTCTTTTTGATTGATATGCAGATGCCTTTGATCTGTAGTCCATTTGCCCTGAATGCACTGTCCTGCCATGTGTGCTCTCCAGGCATAGTCCGATGCATCTGTTGTTAAAGTTTGCCTGGCTCTGGGTAAGGTGAAAGGCTGGCCCTTGTTGAGGTGACATGCCTGTGCCCACCATAGAAACTCCTGTTGAAGGCAGGGAATGAGTGGTATCATTGTTTCTAAGCTGTGGCTGTGCTGAGTCGATACGCTTTTCAGGTACCATTGTAATTTCCTCATATGCAGTTTTGCAAATGGTATTAATAGTATGCAAGATGCCATGAATCCCAAGGCCTGCAGATTTTTTCTTGCAGGGAGTTGGGTCTTTGTTGCCATTATTTTGAAGTATTGAGTCAGCTGTTGTTGCTTGTCTGGCGTGAGATAAGCCATCTGGGCCGTTGTATTCAAGCTGCCACCCAGGAATATTATGTTTTGTGAGGGCACTAGTTTTGATTTCTTTTTGTTTACTGTGTACCCTAAGCAACTTAGAACGTGTTTGACAAATGCCAGATGCTTTAAAAGAATGTCCTTGCTTTCTGCTTAAATAAAGCAGTCGTCCAGGTATGGGTATATTTGAATTCCTCCTGTAGAAAATCAAATGAACCAAGCCTCGGAGTACTCCACAAACTGCTGGAACACCAAATACAGTGCTTAGATCATACCAGACAGCAAACAAAACGACAAATTCAGAGCAACTAGTAATCCAGAACTGAGTTTTATTTAAGCGCTTTTCGTTTGCTACTGTAGGCAAACTTCTTCAGAATAAACTCATATTCCATTCCTACCAATTTATACAAAAAACATAATTGATTAATTACCTAATTCAATAGTCATTACTCATTTTTAAAAACGCAGTAGCTAAAAATACCAATATAGAACTCTACATTATATTATAAAACAATTTACACAAGTTAGATAGAATAAACATGTAACCAAATACATCTTATAATACTGTCTCCATATTTACTTGTTAAAATCATAACCATATAACAATGAAACAAATTAGAAAACGGAAAATGCTCTTAATGTGAGAAAACCAAAAACAGATATAAATTGAATATATATGTATAACCCACTATTCATTAAATTGTAATACTTCATTTTCATGTATATAAACAATTTTGTTGTGTAAATAAATAGATTTCAAATTAATACAACTATGAAGAACTCGAATGTATTTTTTAAAACATTAAATTGAATGTTCATGTAACATTAGAAAATCTATCTCTTTAAACTTAACATACTGAGAAGGCAACCAATAGAGCATGCTTCATTTAAACCAGGGGGATGATAGGATGCCAACCTGATTTGCCAATAAAGTTCTAGAACTAGTAATTTTAATGAAGCAGGACCCCCTCTAATATCGTTGAAAACTTGATCAATGCCAATAAATTTAAATTGATGATTAGGATACTCTGAAACGTGTTTAGCCAATGCATTTGTAAGCTTACACTTCCTAATGGCATACTGATGTTCGTAAATTCTTTCTTTAAACTTACGTTAAGTTTTCCCTACATAGTGGGCACTGCAATTTTGGCATTGGGCTACATATACTATCATCTTTGAGTTACATGTGAATCTATGTTTAAGTTTAAATTCACCCTTATTGATGTGAAATCTGTTGGATTCCATTATGAATTGACAGTAGTTACAGTTGTGACATCTAAACATCCCTGGAGTTCTATCTAACAGATGTTTCATCTCGAACCAAGATTTAAGGTTCCTACCTTTTTTGTAAGCCACTAAAGGTGTAGTGCCTAACTTGGTTGATACTGTCGAGTCTACTGCAAATAACTGCCAATTTTTCTGAATGATGGACCACAATATGGTACTATCTACTGCAAACGTAGTAATAAATCTAGGAATGTCCATCGTGTCTACTCTTCTAGAATCCACGTGGATCTGAACCCCTGCTGGGCTTAAAAGTGGCAACATACTCTCCCTTTCTCTCACTTGAAGTAGTGGCACATAAAAATTGCTGTTCCTTTTTGTAGTGATCTCATCTATAAGTTCTTCAACTAAACAGTTGGGGTATCCTCTACTTAAAAACATTAATTTAAGTGTGTTACATTCCACAAAGAACTCTTCGTCTTTACTAATAATTCTCGCTGCTCTAACAAGCTGCCCTTTCACTACTGCACGCTTTTGTGTGTGAGGGTGACAACTTGTGAAATGTAGTAAAGTGTTAGAGTATAACGGTTTCCTATATATCTTGGATGTAAAACAAGACATGTTCTCATCTTTGGTTAGAAGAATGTCAAGATAAGCTATCTCGTTACTACTGAAAGTTGAAGTAAATGCTAAAAACTCTGTGGAATTGTTCAAAAAATCAATAAATGAAATAGCATGTGCTTCACTCCCATTGAAAAGGATGAAAATATCATCCAAGTAACGAGTATAGTAAACTAACTGGTCAGAAAAAGATGGATTGTTGAGAATAAATAGATGTTCCCACTGGGCCATGACTAAATTGGCCACACTAGCTCCATATGGTGAGCCCATCCCAACACCAACCGTCTGCAAGTAATAGTTGTCACCAAACATGAAAAAGTTCCTTGGTAATGTTAAATCAAGTAGTTCTGCTACCAATGAGATGTCATAGCTATTGCCTCCTCTAGCTCTTAACCTGTCACAAACCCATTCAATAGCTGTTTCCTGGGGGATACAGGTGTATAGATCTTTGACATCAACTGTAAGGAGGTTGTGATGCTGTTCAAATCTTAATTCATTAATTTGGGAAAGGAAAGTCCACGAATCTTTGCAGATCTGAGACTCGAAAGGGATGTACTTCCGTAGAATGTGATCCACTACTTTAGCACAAACGTAGGTTGGTGATCCACGACTATCAATAAGTGGACGCATGGGGGGATCATTAATGTTCTTGTGTATTTTCGGTATTCCGAATAAGTACGGTATCCTAGGGTGTAACGTGATCATATAGTTGTACTGATCTTGATTTATCCTCCCTTCTACGTACATCTCTTCTAAGTGGTCTTTGATCGTTTTGTAAGCTTTATTAATTTCATTCTTAGAGCTCAAAGCATAAGCAGAAGTGTCTAAAACTGATGTCATACGATTAAAATAATCACTGTTATCGAAAATCACAACTCCCCCACCCTTGTCTGGTTTACATATACGCAAGTTATTCATGTGAAGAATCCGAATATTTTCTATTTCTTCCATGTTACTATGTGGGATGGTGTTAGTACGATTCTTTATATGCCTCCTGATGTCAAGTTCACACATTAATTCAAACATAGCTAAAAGAGGATGAAGAGGGGGATTAAAAGTACTAGGGATGTATAACTGGTTAGTGTCACCTAAGTATGCTCCCCCTCCCATCATTAACCTAAAGTTGAGTTTCCGCGTGAAAGTTTTAACATCGATTAAGGCTTTAACCAAATCGATATGATGGTGTGGAACGTAAGTTAAGCCTTTAGCCATTAAGTCAGCCATTTCCATAGATATATCAACATTTGAAAAATTATACACTTTAAAATCACCCAATGAATTGGTGATAATAGTAGGTTCCTGATGTATATTCTCATCACTTAAGTCTACTTCCTCGGTTACAGGTGGAAGTTCTTGATTGCTACATAGACTTACATTCGATGTTAACGGTTGTTCCTCAATGAATTGGGATGGTTCTGCCGTTGGCGTTGTACTTTTGGTCTTGCTCCTGATTTTAAAGTGTACAATTTTTCAAATGTTGATATATCTATGGAAATGGCTGACTTAATGGCTAAAGGCTTAACTTACGTTCCACACCATCATATCGATTTGGTTAAAGCCTTAATCGATGTTAAAACTTTCACGCGGAAACTCAACTTTAGGTTAATGATGGGAGGGGGAGCATACTTAGGTGACACTAGCCAGTTATACATCCCTAGTACTTTTAATCCCCCTCTTCATCCTCTTTTAGCTATGTTTGAATTAATGTGTGAACTTGACATCAGGAGGCATATAAAGAATCGTACTAACACCATCCCACATAGTAACATGGAAGAAATAGAAAATATTCGGATTCTTCACATGAATAACTTGCGTATATGTAAACCAGACAAGGGTGGGGGAGTTGTGATTTTCGATAACAGTGATTATTTTAATCGTATGGCATCAGTTTTAGACACTTCTGCTTATGCTTTGAGCTCTAAGAATGAAATTAATAAAGCTTACAAAACGATCAAAGACCACTTAGAAGAGATGTACGTAGAAGGGAGGATAAATCAAGATCAGTACAACTATATGATCACGTTACACCCTAGGATACCGTACTTATTCGGAATACCGAAAATACACAAGAACATTAATGATCCCCCCATGCGTCCACTTATTGATAGTCGTGGATCACCAACCTACGCTTGTGCTAAAGTAGTGGATCACATTCCCACGGTACGCCCCTTCGAGTCTCAGATCTGCAAAGATTCGTGGACTTTCCTTTCCCAAATTAATGAATTAAGATTTGAACAGCATCACAACCTCCTTACAGTTGATGTCAAGATCTATACACCTGTATCCCCCAGGAAACAGCTATTGAATGGGTTTGTGACAGGTTAAGAGCTAGAGGAGGCAATAGCTATGACATCTCATTGGTAGCAGAACTACTTGATTTAACATTACCAAGGAACTTTTTCATGTTTGGTGACAACTATTACTTGCAGACGGTTGGTGTTGGGATGGGCTCACCATATGGAGCTAGTGGCCAATTTAGTCATGGCCCAGTGGGAACATCTATTTATTCTCAACAATCCATCTTTTTCTGACCAGTTAGTTTACTATACTCGTTACTTGGATGATATTTTCATCCTTTTCAATGGGAGTGAAGCACATGCTATTTCATTTATTGATTTTGAACAATTCCACAGAGTTTTAGCATTTACTTCAACTTTCAGTAGTAACGAGATAGCTTATCTTGACATTCTTCTAACCAAAGATGAGAACATGTCTTGTTTTACATCCAAGATATATAGGAAACCGTTATACTCTAACACTTTACTACATTTCACAAGTTGTCACCCTCACACACAAAAGCTGCAGTAGTGAAAGGGCAGCTTGTTGAGAGCGAGCAGAATTTATTAAAGAAAGAGTTCTTTTCTGTGGAATGTAACACACTTAAATTAATGTTTTAAGTAGAGGATACCCCAACTGTTTAGTTGAAGAACTTATAGATGAGATCACTACAAAAAGGAACAGCAATTTTTATGTGCCACTACTTCAAGTGAGAGAAAGGAAGAGTATGTTGCCACTTTTAAGCCCAGTAGGGGTTCAGATCCACGTGGATTCTAGAAGAGTAGACACGATGGACATTCCTAGATTTATTACTACGTTTGCAGTAGATAGTACCATATTGTGGTCCATCATTCAGAAAAATTGGCAGTTATTTGCAGTAGACTCGACAGTATCAACCAAGTTAGGCACTACACCTTTAGTGGCTTACAAAAAAGGTAGGAACCTTAAATCTTGGTTCGAGATGAAACATCTGTTAGTTAGAACTCCAGGGATGTTTAGATGTCACAACTGTAACTACTGTCAATTCATAATGGAATCCAACAGATTTCACATCAATAAGGGTGAATTTAAACTTAAACATAGATTCACATGTAACTCAAAGATGATAGTATATGTAGCCCAATGCCAAAATTGCAGTGCCCACTATGTAGGGAAAACTGAACGTAAGTTTAAAGAAAGAATTTACGAACATTAGGAAGTGTAAGCTTACAAATGCATTGGCTAAACACGTTTCAGAGTATCCTAATCATCAATTTAAATTTATTGGCATTGATCAAATTTTCAACAATATTAGAGGGGGTCCTGCTTCATTAAAATTACTAGTTCTAGAACTTTATTGGCAAATCAGGTTGGCATCCTATCATCCCCCTGGTTTAAATGAAGCATGCTCTATTGGTTGCCTTCTCAGTATGTTAAGTTTAAAGAGATAGATTTTCTAATGTTACATGAACATTCAATTTAATGTTTTAAAAAATACATTCGAGTTCTTCATAGTTGTATTAATTTGAAATCTATTTATTTACACAACAAAATTGTTTATATACATGAAAATGAAGTATTACAATTTAATGAATAGTGGGTTATACATATATATTCAATTTATATCTGTTTTTGGTTTTCTCACATTAAGAGCATTTTCCGTTTTCTAATTTGTTTCATTGTTATATGGTTATGATTTTAACAAGTAAATATGGAGACAGTATTATAAGATGTATTTGGTTACATGTTTATTCTATCTAACTTGTGTAAATTGTTTTATAATATAATGTAGAGTTCTATATTGGTATTTTTAGCTACTGCGTTTTTAAAAATGAGTAATGACTATTGAATTAGGTAATTAATCAATTATGTTTTTTGTATAAATTGGTAGGAATGGAATATGAGTTTATTCTGAAGAAGTTTGCCTACAGTAGCAAACGAAAAGCGCTTAAATAAAACTCAGTTCTGGATTACTAGTTGCTCTGAATTTGTCGTTTCGTTTGCTGTCTGGTATGATCTAAGCACTGTATTTGGTGTTCCAGCAGTTTGTGGAGTACTCCGAGGCTTGGTTCATTTGATTTTCTACAGTTGGTGTTTCACATTTTCTTTGGTATGATATTTGAATTCCTCCTTGTCTGCAGTATGCAATTACTGGTGCCAGGCATTTTGTGAAGACCCTGGGCGCAGTAGATAAGCCAAAGGGCAGTGCAGAGAATTGATAATGGGTTGAACCTGCAATGAAGTGGCGGTATCTTCTGCAATTTTGTCTGATAGGGACATGCAGGTATGCCTCCTTGAGATCCAACGTTACTAGCCAAGCCTTCTTGCCCAGCATGGGAAGAAGCTGCTGTAGTGTTAGCATCTTGAATTTTGGTACTTGCAGATAGGTGTTCAGAATTGAAAGATCCAGAATGGGTCTCCATGCTTTGTCCTTTCTGGGGACTAGAAAGAGTCTTGAGTAAAATCCTTGTCCTTGCTCCTGTGTAGGTACCTGTTGAATGGCTCTCATGTCCATGAGAGCTGTAATTTGTTTTTGTGCTTCTGACCATTGATTCGGTGGCAGGTTTGGCATTCCTTTTATCCTTGGCAAGGTATGAAAGTGGAATATGTATCCTTGTGAGAGAATGTTTAGGACCCATTTGTCTTTTGTGATGATGTGCCAGTTGTCTGCAAAAAGTGCTAATTTTCCTCCCACGGGAGCTGCCAAGTGAGATTTGCTTGGTAATTTGAGGGTTGAGTCATTGTGTTTGTCTTCTGCTAGCTTGGGGTCTGTCTTCTCCTCCCTTCTGGGTAGCAGTACCCCATTTGGCGAGGTTTGTAAGGGCCTTGGGACTGACCTCTGCCCCGTGGGTGTCTGTATTTGCCCCTCTGTGATCTGTCAGAAGCTGGAAAGGACCATTTTTTGTTGGCCAATTTCTGCTGAAACGAGGGGGTTGTACCTGTAAAAAATCCTTGACCATCTGCATAGACTTTGCCTTATCCTCCATTTTCTTTAAAACCTCTTCTGCTCTGACACCAAATAAGACATCCTGCTGTAAAGGTGCATCCAATAATTTTGCTTTAACATGATCAGGTAGGGTTTGTTCTTTTAACCAAGCATGTCTACGTATGACAGACCCAGTAACAGCTGCTCTACATGAAGCTTCCAATGAATCAAATCCACATTGTAAAGTATGTTTGCCCACCTGTTCAGCTGCATGCAACAGATCCTGCATTTCCTTGAATTCAGACTGTTCAGAATGTGTGCTCATTTTTGTTTTAATTGAGACATTAGGAATTGCTGATATTTCAGCATGTGAAACTGACAATTTAATGCTCTCATAGCCAGAGTAGCTGAGGTGTACATCTTCTTTCCCCATCTATCTAGGGCTCTGGAATCCCTTTCAGAGGGCACAGGATTTTTAGCCATAGAAGCTTTAGCCCCTTTGGGACCCTGGGAAATTGCTTCTGGATCAGCCACAGGGCTTTTATAAAGGAATTTGTGTGAGCCAGGTACTCTGTAGCATCTGTCTGGTTTGGCTGGAGCAGGCGGTAAAGAGTCTGGATTTAGACTAGACTCTAAGTAAACATCATCCACAATGTCTAAAACTGGAGGGATAGCAAGTGGTCTGTGCTGGGGTAGTAAAAGGAACTCTCTGAGCCTTTTCTTTGAATCAGAGTAGTCCTGTCCTTCCCAGTGGAAATGTTCCCTCATGGTGTGTAAAGTTTCCCCAAAGGAGTAGTCTTCAGAGGGAGATGCTGAGGGAATAGAGTCTTCAGCATCAGAGTCTTCGTAAGGGGGAAAAGTGTAATCCTGTCCCTCAGAAGAATCTGAGGAAATTGAAACCTGGTCAGAGGAAGCATAATCCTCCTCTTGTCTTGGTCTTTTATCTGGAGGGGAATGGGAACCCCTGATTAGGGTAATCAAATCTTCAGCCATCTTAAGCATCTGTTTCTTAGGCATGGGGCCTTGAACTGTAGACTGATGTACAGTCTTTTTTGGTTTTAATGGAGTTTTAAGCTTAGCATAAGATTTAATGGTGAGTGTAGTTGGTCTGAAGACACCTTCTGCAACTGAAGGTGTTTCTACTGCACCAGAATCTCCTTCTGCTCCGGTGTCGGAAGGGCCTAATGAAGATGGCTGTGACGGCCTAGTACACTCCGCTTGAGAATTCGCAGCTGTCTGGGGTTCCAATTCTCTGGTCGTCAGGGGCTGCGTAGGCACCTCACTGAAAACCGGAGAACCGGCGACAGGCCCAGCAGAGGCGTCGGAGTCTGGCTTGGTCCTAGGCTGCCTGTCCTTATCCTTGCATTTTTTATGTATGCCGGTCGTCGGCTGCTCCAACGGCATGATATAATTAAATTTCCTATCAAAGTAATGTCGTGCGAAGTCAAAACGGCGTTTGATAGTTTGTTTATTAAATCTAGCACAAAACCGACAACCTGTGACGTCGTGGTCTGGGCCTAGGCAAGGAATACAATAAGAATGGAAGTCTTTATGAGGTACTTGCTTCCCACAAGAAATGCAATTGTTAACTTTTTCTGACATCGGACTGAGGCAAGACAAGGTTCCCCAACGGGGTACTTAGCTTTACTGAAGACTTCGGACTGAAATTCGATTCGAAAATCTCAGATGTCGGCCGACCGGCACTTGTGAACTGCTTCTGCTTCGGGCACCACACGGCAAGAAAGACTGAAGAAAATGGTGTTGGATGCCTCTTATATACCCCTGGCACACTGACGTCAGGGAAGAAGCGACAGCAACTGACGCTGGACCAAGACTTTGGAACTCTGGCCGACTGCGGGACCGCCTGACGGCAGGATAACCCAAGTGTGATGACTGCAGCAGAGTAACACAATGAACATCTAGGAATTCCCTGAGTCTCTTTTTAGACTGAGGGTAGTCCTGACTCTCCCACTGGAATTGTTCCCTTAAAGTATGCAGGGTTTCCCCAAAATCCTCTGGGGGAGAGGCTGAAGGAATGGAATCCTCTGCATCAGAATCCTCATAAGTGGAGAGGGGCTGCAGGTCTTCATATTCAGTTGCATCAGATTTATCTGAGTCTTGTTCAGACAAAACTACAGGGGACAGATCTCTTTTCCTTTTGGAGAGGGTTGCTTGGCTTCCCCTGATCAGCATGATATTTTAAGCATTTGAGACTGATGCAAGGTAGCAGGCGCCTGAGAGTGGGTCATCAGTTTCTTGGGTGTGGTTCTTACCCTGGACCTGAGAATCTCAGTAGTTTTAGAAAGAACAGTAGTCGCTAAAGAAGACGTTGGTTTGTGTCGAGATTTAGTAGTGCGAAGGCCTTCCTCGGAAGCCGGTGCCTGCTCAGCGGCTCTGGACCCATCCAACGTTGAGACAACCGCAGGATCCTTAGTTGAAGAAGAGTATTGCGACATACATCCGAAAGGGTCTCGGTAGCCGCCTGCGAATCAACAGAAGCGGGCATCAGAGGCTGCGAAAGTGCCTCACTGAGTACCGGAGAACTGATGACTAGCTTAACGGAAGTGTCGTCGGTAGGTTTGGACCTGTGCAGTTTGTCTCTGTCTTTATCTTTACTATTTTTCGGAAGATCTGCTGTTGGATGGCTTACTGAAGCCATATTGGAATTCGAGGACTGTAAGAGAAAATATCTGGCTACAATAAGGGCCCGACGACGGATAGTTCTGGTGTTGAATAAAGCACAGAAGCAGCAACGAGGGACGTAGTGATCTGAGCCTAAACAAGTGATGCAGTAAGAGTGAAAGTCTCGGTGTGGTATTTGCTTTCCACAAGCGAGACAACTATTAACTTTTTCTGACATCAGTTACTGCAAGAAAAAAGGATCCCCAACAGGGTACTTAGCTTTAGAAGATTTCAACTTCAATTCGGTAGACGAAACTCAGGTAGCGGCCGATCGGCACTCATGCGAACTGCTTCTGCTTCGGGCTCCTCAGCAAGAAAGACTGATGTAATGGCATCGGCTGCCTTACTTTATACTACTGACGGCCTGACATAAGTCCTCAAGCAAGAGCGACCAACGCTGAAATACTAAGTCTCTGGTATTTGGGCCGGCCGAGGGCTACCCTGGCAGGGATAACCCAAATGTGATGACTGCAACAGTGAAACACGAAGAGCATGTGGTAATGATTTGAAGATTTTATTTAACAGTGTTTTAAAAGGAGGGGAAACACCAACTTCTTCCAAGAAGGCAGTATTATCCAAAGACAGCAAAGACCCATCAAACCCAGCTTCATATAGACCAATTTCAATTTTAAACCACGATTATAAAGTGTTTATGTCTATACTTGCTAAAATAATAGCAAAGGTGTTGCCAAAATTAATAGATATGGATCAATGTGGTTTTGTGGATGTGAGGCAAACATTTGATAGCAATAACACAACAATGAAAATCCAGAGGGAAGCAGAATGCAAGAAAATCCCACTGCTGTTAGTAAGCCTGATGCACAGAAAGTACTCAATAGAGTAATCTGGGATTTTATGAATAGGACAATGGATGCATTTGGATTTCCCTGATACAATAATAAGGTTTATTAGGAGGCTACATGAAGGCTCAAAGGGCAAGAATTAAAGTGGAAAGGTTTCTCTTTGATAAGTTGTGACTGAAACGAGGAAACAGATATGGGTGACTTCTTTCCCCTTAGTTATTTGCTTTACATTTAGTGCCAATGATAAAGAAAACAAGGGACTCAGAAATGCAAGGATATAATTAGTATGGTAATCTAGAAAAGCTGGCTTTATTTGAAAATATTTTGTACCTGATAAATCCAAAACAGGACAGCTCAAGTGTTGTGGAACATTTTGAGACAGTTTTAAGATTTCTTGGGATATAAAATTAATGACGATAAAACAAAGGCTATAGCCACAAATTATGTACCCACACATGAATGAGTTCAGCAATAGCCATATTTATGGGGACTTGATACAATGAAGTATTTATAAGAATGGATTAAAAAGGTTTCTGTTATTGCAGCTATGGATACACAGGAAGAGGCTAAACAAAAGACAATACAAAAACTGAGAAACTGGAAGCTCTTGTTTATGGATACAGATAGTAAGATAGAAGCAATAAAAATGTTTTTAGTCTCTTTAGTTTTGTATATGGTCAGGCACATTCTTATCAACAAGAAGATAAGTTGTGGGCAATAATTAATAATGTGGTGAAGGAATTTATCTGGGGAGGGAAGAGGGCAAAAGTTAAGTGGGATATGGGGACCCTTCCAACAGAGCAAGATGGTTTAAGATTACTTGACTTGAAAGGATATTTTAATGCTGCACAGTTAAAGCTCATGTACATAAGACAAGCAAATTGATACAATTCAAAATGAAAAGAAATGATGAAGCAGAGGAGGAAGTTCAAGAAATAGAGAGAGTAAGATTTTAGAAGCAGATCTTTTTTCATATTACCATATTTACATTTTTATTTGAAATGAACATATCAGCATAGCAAATTTTCATGACATACTGTTTAACCTCATGCAGGGCAAACCTGTTATCTGAACAGTGATTACTGACATAATTTTATAATTATTTGTCTACACAACACTAAGAAAGCAGCCTCCTGTCAGACAGTCAGTGTTTACATTCAGTCACCAGCAACTTGCCATTAAGCTCACAAATCCAAATATCATCATCTAGTTTTCATTTCATGCATAATATTGTTCATTACAAAAAAAAAAGTTAAACACAAAAATTAATTATTTACACACTAATTTGAAATAAGGAATCAGTTGTTAACCATACTGTTTTACTTTCACGATATACGAATACAAACACACACACACACACACACACACACTGAAATTCAAAATAAACACGGACGACAGTGCTGCTAAAACAGGTCCCAATGTCTAATTAACTTTGGGCTTTCATCTCCAATTCATACAAGAGACTTCATCAGAATTTTGAATTATTTTTATTATTATTACAGTAAACTCTCTGATAACTGGCATACATGGGGATTGGTAGATGCCGGATAACTGTAGTTTCTGGTTGCTTGAGAGTTACTATTAAAATAGGCCTGACTAATACTGTACCCTATACTATTTGTTTGGTTTGACTTGTTCTCAGGTTGGGGAGAGAGGGAGTGTATTCCTATCTTCCTTTTTAAAACTCTAAAACTTTACAAATGGGTATGTTTCTGTAAGGGGAAAACAGACAGTGCAACACATGAAAATTATACTGTATTTCTTCGATATTTTTTTGCCGTTTGCTTAAGAGTGCCAGTTGCTTGAGTTCCGGTTAACTGAGAGTTTACTGTATTTATTATTCTGAATTCATTTTTACTATATTACAAGTCTTAACAACTGGACTAGAAACCTCTCACCTTGTATTGGAGCCTACTTTATTAAACAAATACAAGACCTTTGGTACACATTGTTTTAAGTCAACATCTTCTTCAAGTTCACATTCCATTACATCATCCCATAGAGCCTATTGTTTTACTGTGGAGTTCTATTTCTGATCCCTAATAGTTATTGTTTCCATATTCTTAATCTCTGTAATCAATTTTTTCCTTCTGTATTAGTAATGGTTTGTCTTTGTTTTTTCCATTTTCTAGTTATAACTTTTTTGTCACTATCAACACTAAAGACAGCAAGCCCTTCACCTCTTCAATGTGTTATTTTCCACCAACTCCACAAAATACTTCTATATTGAGGTTAAATTATTTTCAAAATATACAACTCAGCATATTATTCAAATCATTTTTGTAATGAATCAATTCCATACATTCCCAAATATATACTTTCAAGTAACAATAGTTATGTACTTACCATAACGATAGATCCACATTGTCTGATTTTCATCAGGTTCAACACATTGTTTGTTGGATCCAACCTTGGCACTGACTCTGAAGCTTCTTTTGGTTCTAGCACCCTGACTCTTCCCCTAGCCATAATTCCTTGTACTCCTCCCGAATAACTCAGATTGATTTTGTCTAACCAAATAGCTTACAACATTATGAATATGATAACAGCTTCAATTAAGATAATCAGAGGGAGAAACAGAAAGCTGTCAGAACAGAACCATTCACAGACAGAGAGTTGAGAAGTACCCCCCAGTCATCCCAAAGTCATATGTGTCAATTTAGGAAAGGGGGGGTTGAACTGGATGAAAATCAGACAACATCGATCTATCATTATGGTAAGCAAATAACTTTCATTTCCAATGTTGGCTATTTTCATCCGATTCAACACATGAGACAGATTCCCAAGATGTCTACCTGGGTGGTATCAAGGAAGATGGATGGTGGAACCAAAAGAAGAACATGAACTACATTGTACATCCAAGTTTATAATGAAACACAGATGTTACGGATTGTGGACCAAGTTGCTACAGCACAAATATCATCAATGGAAAACCTTCTGAAAAATAATGTTGACGTAGATATTGCTCTAGCAAAATCAGCTTTAGACTTAGATTGCCAAACCAACTTCTTTTTGTTACAGACAAAAGAAATGCAGTCTAACATCTTGAAAGGATAACTTTAGTGACAGCTTTTCTTAATTTTTGTTTTGAAAAGGCAGTAACCAACAACTGATCAAATTATCTGAATTATTTCATTCTATGAAGATAGAATCTGAGTTGGAGATGAACATCTTAACATATGTAGTATGTATTCTCCTTTGTTCGAGTACCTGGGAAAAAATATTGGTAAATGTATGGACTGATTCAAGTTTCAGATGCCATCTTGGGAAGAAAGAGCACATTAGTTCTAAGAGAAACCCTGGCCTTGTGAAAAAACAGGGACGTTTGTATGAAAGTCCTTGTGAATCTAACTGTCTAGCTGATGTAACTGCCACACAAAAAAAATGTTTTTCAAGTCAGAGACCTAAGCTCTATTGTGGCAGCAGGTTTAAAGGGTGGTTGCATTAGAGTCTGTAGCATAATGGTATTATCCACTGGAGGAACTGGATCCCTGAAGCAGGTCATAAAGGAAAGGTTCCTCTCAAAAAGGCTTCCGAGCTATAAAGGAGTCCTTATGGCCTATGTGGAAGTTGGAGATCACTGCTCTTTGAACTTTGATAGCAGAATAACTGAAATCATCAGTATTGTGGATGACATTAGGCCCAAAAGATTTAAGATCAGTCTCGCTGGAGGCAAGGGATAATGAAGCACCTACATGGCTGTTATAATGCAAACATAAAAAGCTGGTTTTGGGAAGGCTGACGATCTGTAAGTTAGTATTAAGATGGCATCCTATGAATTCTATTTGCTATGTTGGTGTCAGATGGCATTTGGGAAAATTTATTGCCATCCTCAAGTTCCGCATCCACTGGAGCACAAGACCCAGATGGTATAACATAAGATGCACAGAGGTAGCAGTTAGGAACCAATAGTTGAGATAGGGGAAAATGTGGATCCTTAGCAAACGCAAGTATACTGTCACCACTGTCATTAACTTGATGAACACCTTGGCTGTTGTGGTTTGAGACCAAAAGGCAGAGCTCTGAATTGGTGTTGACTGGTTCCCAAATGCCAAAGAAGGAATCTCCTGGACTGCTTATCTGCCATCACATGATAATAAGCATCCTGAAGGTCTACTCAGCACATCCAACCATCCTTCTTCAGCAGAGGCAATATGAAATGACTCATGTCCAGTCGAAATTTTACCTGTTTCATGAAGTGATTCAGGTGATTGAGATCCAAAATTGATCTGAGGTCCCCCATTTTCTTTAGCACTAGAAAGAACCTGGTTCATGCTCCAGATTCTGACTGGTCTTGTGGTTATGGGACTGGTTGGATGACTTTTTCCAGGAGAGTCATGACAAGAGCTCTGTGATTTTTCAGAATCATATCTTCTTTCCCATCCTTTCATTCCTAGAAAAGGATCTTTGAGGAGTAGAAAAGCAGATTTTCCCTGTAGAGAGAGTCTTGCTATCCTGTTGACTCCTGGTAAGTGTATCTTTGACTTTTGGTCCAAATAACTTTTAGCTTATTTTTATTGTATTATGGAGCTTTTCTCACCCAGGACTCTGCTGAAAAAGGGCTCTGGCTCAGTCAGACATTCCCGATCAACAAATGTAAAATAAAATAAATAATAAATAAATAAAAGTGTGGACCAATCATAGGGAGCATTTACAAAGGACATCTTTAAGTCTTCCACAAAGAAACAAAGATGCATCGAGGCATGATGGTGCATGGTGATGCCAATGCCTGCTGCCTTGTCCAAGCTATAAACTGTATTAGACAGCAGTCACATTTCTACATTGGAAGTTGACTGTAGGGTAGATATCTGGGAGTCCATCACCTTCTGAACACCTGCAGGCAAGAAACCAAGAAGGGATTTGGAGAGTTCCCTAGTTAAGTCCTTCTGGAACCTAGTAAAATGAGCTAGATAATTCAGTGATCTGACAGCAAAAATTACTGATGCATAAGTCTGTTTCCCAAGCCTGTCCACTGTCCTGGACTCCTTGTTAGGGGGATGAACAGGGAACTTGCCTCAGATAATTCCTTCTTTGTGGCTGCTGCTACCACCATAGCATCTACTGCAGGACATTTACTCCAGTGTTTTCTGTCTTTCTGAGCTGATATAAATTCTGTTTGCTTTCTTAAGAGATAGGCTCCACCATATCAGGTTTCTTCCAGACCTATTAAGCCATAAGATCGATGAAAGGGTCAATGGATGGTACCATCTAGGACGATGCTGAGCCAGAACCAAAAGCTTCCAAGAACACTGACCCATCCATTGAGGGATCTTGGGTAGACCATCCCCTTCTCTGTTTCATCAATTCAAGAATTTCACCAAAGGTGACATCTTCTGAGGAGGAGCAGTGGGACCCTTCACCTTCATCCAAATCAGTATCTTCTGTGAAGGACTCTGGAGATGAGTCTGTGTGTTTCCGGCTGCATGTCTGCTTCTTCTGTAACATTTCTGGTGGGGATCAGAAGGCACAGACTCAGACTGGGAGCTAACATAGCAGAAAATCTCAGAAGTTCCTGGCTCCAACTGTTCCTGTCCAGCTGGACAAAGGAGGAAAAACAGCCATAGTCCTATTGGGCTTTGAGTACAGCAGAACTGGTTGAAGGTGCCTTCTCTTTAGGCATAAGACCCTGTAAAATGCCTGGAAGGCTGAGGACACAATCAGCTCCAAAGACCTACCCCTTGTCCAAGTACAACAGAGATCCCTCGGTACTACTTCGCCTCGACCCCGAACCTGACCTCGGATCCAAGCTGTTAAAAACGTGTCTGTCTCTTACTTCAAACCCAAGTACCAACATTTTGGCTCCAAGTCTCTTCCTCATGTGACTACTAGGTGGGTGGTAAACTGGCTCATAGACAGAACCCACAAGTCTGAAAGTAGCAGACTCCAAGTCAGACTGCCCACCAGTCACGAGTGGAGTCCCACAGGGATTGGTCCTGGGTCCTCTCCTGTTCGGCATCTACTTCTCTGAAGTCCAGGCCAACACAAAGGGTCTCTGGCTGGCCACGTCTGCAGATGATTGTAAGCTGGGAGCCATTATTAGTTCCCCAAGTGATGTAGACATCCTACAAAAAGGCCTCACCAAGACCAATGATTGGTGTCAAAACCAAGGCCTTAAAATCAATGCCAAAAATGCGTCGTCATCCCCTTTGGAAAAAAACTCGGTTCTCATGAATTGGCACATTGATGGCAGTCCACTGAACACTGAAGGTGTTACAAGAGATCTGTGAACACAGGTTGATGGCAACCTCTCCTTTGCCCACCACACAGCCACTATGGTCAGAAAGTCCTTCTATGTGACACATCTCATTACTAAGGGTTTTGCATCCAGGAAGAAGGAGGTTGTCGTCTCTCTCTACTTCTCCCTCATAAGACCAATCATTGAGTACAATGCCCCATTTGGCATGCACCTCACCAGACACCTGCAACAACTGGAGAAGTACCTCACAAACAGGATACTGGGCCTTAAACACATGTCCTATATGGACAGACTCAAAAAACTCCAGCTATTCTCTGTCTCATATCGCCTACTTAGAGGCGATCTCTGCTTGACTTACAAAGCCATGTCTGACTCAACCCTGTTAGATATGCTACAGCTAAAAAAAATCCCAATCCCTCCGCACTACATGCTCCAGAGACCTCAACCTCATTACTCAATTAACAGAAAATGCTGGAGGGACAGGTTCTTAACCCAGAGACTGCCCATGCCCTGGTGTAGACTTCCAATACACGTCAAGCAGAGCACCTCACACTGGCCCTCTTCAAGAGAAATCTTAACGAGCGGATGGGAAATAGAAAATTCACCCCGGGGATCACTTCAGTGGCTCTGCTCAACAGAGGCACTGGAAATTAATGTCAGGCGGCACGATCCCAGGGCAATCCTATGGGCTAGGCTTGTAAAGGCTCTAGTGTCATTAGCTAGTACACGCCTATGAACCTATGGAGTTGAGAGAGAAAGGAATGCTATCAGGGTCAAAGAAGCCACATCTGTCAACCTTGACAAAGGTACCTCAGTGCAGGTTGGAACTACTGTAACCAGTTCTTGTGTACAGTGGACCAGTACTGGAGAAAAAAGTGGAGGATAGGTTTGACCAATATTCACTACATTCTAGTGGGCATCACTGAGAACACCAAGCTAGATGTGTGTCTTGAGAATCTTCCTCATCATCCTGTTGTCATTCTTCTTGGTAAGACTTCAGGATGATTAGGAAGAAGAAGCCAGAGAGAAAGAATTGGAGAATGGAGTTTCAGACTTATCAGTTCTGTCGATAACCAGGGCCGAAGAGCTAACGGTTCCAACTACTGGGCCAACTGGTAATATTTGTATCCAGGGACAATTTCCTGGATAAATCTGATCTAGGTTTCTCAATTCTATCAGGTTTATCTTTCTCCTTATCCTCATCTCTGTCTTCATCCTTGGGTTTCTGCTTATATTTAGATTTAACCACTCTCTTAGATGGAAAAGAAGATGTGGAGGAAGAAAGTACAGTTGTGTACACTTACCATAAATGTAGATGTTTGAGTGTATTCATTGTTGCAGTCATTACATTTGGGTCTGCTTGCAGTAGCCCTCAGTTAGCCTGATTAACAAAGTCGTGGGTCCTGCATCAGATGCTGTCCCTTCTTCCATGACGTCATGCAGCCGACGCCATTACATCAGTTTTTCTTGCCCCAGATGTCAGGTGCCCCCCTAATGGGAAGCAATTAAATCTATAATTACAAGGATATACCTCCAACAAAAAAAGCAAACACACCAAAAAGCTTTATGAGCATAGTAAGGGAGTGTAGAGGTATAGCCAAAAGAAGTAAGGGGGCTGGAGGGAGGGTAACCATGACTGCAACAGTGAATACACTCGAACATCTACATTTATGGTAAGTGTACGCAACTGTAGTAAGTTCTTCGTGTCTCACTGTTGCAGTCATTACATTTGGATAGATTCCAAAAGCTAAGGCTGGGAGGATAAATTTAAATAGAATTAGGACCAGCTATAAGGCCATGCAAGACTGCAATGGCAAAGCCAGCTCTGGATTTAGAGAAAATGGGCAAATGATAATGCTTGGTGAAAGTATAACTCCAAGTAGGAGCTTCTAGGATGTCTCTGGTAGGGACACCCCTGAGAAAGGCTGTGGAGGTAGATGCAGCCCTGGCTGACTGGGGTCTGATGCCCTGTGGGATAGGTTTTTCATGGTGCTTATAGCAGAAATTAATGCAGTGGCCTAACCATTTTGAAATGGTTTGCTTTGAAATAGCTTTCTCCTCTGTCCCTGCAGCAAATGCCACCAGCAGTTGTTCAGATTTCCTTTGAGGTTTAGTCCTGTCCAAGTAAAATCTAAGTTGTCTGTGCACATCTAAGGAGTGCAGTATCCGTTCCCCTTTGTTCTGTGGGTTAGGAAAGAAGGTAGACAAATGAATGGACTGATTAAGAGCCACACTGGATACCACCTTGGGCATGAAGGAGGGATTGGTTCTGAGGGACACCCTGTCCGCATGAAAGATGATGAAAGGCTCCACTGCCATAAGGGCCTGTAATTCAGATACCCTTCTTGCAGAAGTGATTGCTAAAAGGAAAGCTGTTTTCCAGGAAAGGAATTTTACATCTGCAGTGGCAGCTGGCTCGAAAGGAGGAAGAGTGAGTTTCTCCAAGCCAAAGTTAAGGTCCCAGGCTAGAGTTGGAGCTCTCCTGGGTGGCCTTAAATTTTTGGCCCCTCTGAGGAACTGCTTGAGCAGTGGGTGAGAGAAGAGGGGAGGCTCTGTGTTGTAATGAGCTGAAATGGCTGAGGCATGAATTTTGATGGAGGAAAAGGACAAGCCCTTATGAAGCCTCTCAGTCAAGTATTGTAGAATCTGAGGTAAATTGGTCACTGCTGCGCTCATCCCTTGAGACCAATTCCAGGCACAAAATCTTTTCCATTTTGCAGCGTAAGATTTTCTAGTACTAGGCCTCCTTGCCTCTAAAATGATATCCATCACTGATTTACTGAGGGATGGTAAAGGAAAGATTAGGTAATTAGCCAGGCTGCTAGGTTCAAGGTTTGCAGCTGAGGGTGCAGAATCTGGTTCTCCTGCTGAGACAACAGGGAATGAGTCTGAGGCAGGTGCCATGGGGCCAAGCATGACACACTGCGCAAGAGCGTGACACACTGCGCAAGAGGGGGGGGGGTACCAATGTTGGCGTGGCCAGTCTGGTGCAATTAAAATAGTCCTTGGCTTGTCTTGTTTGATCTTTAGTAGTACCTTGGAGAGCAGAGGCAGAGGAGGAAAGGCATAAACTGATAGGTTTTTCCAACTGAAGGCTACAGCATCCACTTTCCAAGCCAGCTTGTGGGGAATCCTTGTGCAAAATTTGTCCAACTGATTGTTCAGGGGGAGGCAAACAGATCTATATCTGGGCTCCCCCACTTGCTTCTCAACAAGTTGAAAATCCTTGGTTCCAGTTTCCACTCGTGTGGGTCCATGAGATTTCTGCTTAGTCCGTCTGCCAGTTTATTTAGTTTTCCCGGCTGGAACTGAGCTTGTAGAGTCATTTGGTAGCTCAAGGCTGTATTCCACAATGCCATGACTAGTCTGCAGAGGGGGTAAGAATGTGTACCCCCCCCCGCTTGTTTATATACCACATAACAGTGGTGTTGTCCATCTTTACCATTAGTTGTCCTGGAAGAATGTGGTCCTTGAAGGCTGTCAGAGCATTCTGTACAGCTAACATTTCCTTTTGATTTATGTGCAGGTGCATTTGACTTGGGTTCCATTTGCCCTGAATGCACTTTCCTGCCAGGTGAGCCCCCCATGCATAGTCTGATGCGTCTGTTGTTAAGGTTTGGGCGGCAGGGGGTAGTGTGAATGGTAGTCCCCTGTTCTGGTGGCAGGCCTCTGCCCACCAAAGGAACTCTAGGCGTAGAGAAGGTATGATAGGAATCATTGTTTCTAGATCTTGTGAATGTTAACACCAAAGGCTTTTGAGATGCCATTGTAGTTTCCTCATATGCAGCCTTGCATATGGAATTAGAAGAATGCAGGAGGCCATGAACCCCAAGGCTTGCAGTATTTGCCTTGTATACAGCTGGGTTTTTGTGGCCACTTGTTTGAAGTAGGTTGTCAAATGAATCCATTTCTCTGGTGTGAGGAAAGTCATCTGGGAAGTTGTATTCAAGCTTGCTCCCAGGAATATAATTTGTTGACAGGGTACCAGATGTGATTTATTTTCGTTTATGGTGTACCCCAGACAAGTCAGCACCCTTTGAACAAAGGCCAGATGATTCAAAGGTATGTCCTGGCTTTCTGCCTGAATTAGACAATCGTCCAGGTATGGGTATAATTGACTATATCTTTGCCTGCAAAATGCAATGACTGGAGCTAGGCACTTTGTGAATACCTTGGATGCAGTAGATAAGCCAAAGGGCAGTGCAGAGAACTGTTAGTGCATGCAGCCTGCTTTGAAGCATAGGTATCTTCTGCAAACCTCCCTGATAGGGATGTGCAGGTATGCTTCTTCTAAGTCTTGTGTTGCCAACCATGCATCTTTGCCTAGCATAAGAAGCAGCTGGTGAACAGTCCGCATTTTGAATTCTGGAATCACCACAAAGGTGTTTAGAGAAGAAAGGTCCAGGATGGTACACCATGTATTGCCTTTTCTGGGTACCAGGAAAAGTCTGGAATAGAAACCTTGTCCCTTTTCCTCTTCTGGTACCAACTGAATAGCCCCATGCTTAAGAGAGAGAGAACTTGATGTTGGGCCTCTGCCCATTGATTTGGGGGTATATCTGGCCACCTGCTTGGTGTTGGTAACCTGTGGAAGTGAAATCTGTATCCTCGGCACACTATATTTAAAACCTATTTGTCCTAGGTAATGAGTTCCCAGTTTCTGGCCTGCAGACCAATCTTTACGCCTAAAGGAGCATTCAGTTGGGAAGTGCTTGTAAGTTTTAAAAGCAAGTCATTGAGACAGTTTTCCATAGGGGGGAGTCTTACTGCTCCCAGATTTGGGTGCAGAAATCCCCCACTGCTTAGTCATGTGTGTCCCCTGGGACTGAAATATGGGGTTTCTGCTGTGTCTGGGTTTGGCTTGAGAAGACCTGGAAGGGGCTGGAGAGGACCAATGCCTACTAAATATCTAGGAGGCTGAACTTGCAAGAAATCTTTAACAGTTTGCATAGATTTAGCTTTATCTTCCATCTTTTTAAGAACTTCCTCAGCTTTGTTGCCAAACAGGCAGTCCTGATTTAAGGAAGCATCCAACAGTTTAGCATGCCTTCTGAGCACAGACCCAGTAACAGCAGCCCTGTAAGAGGCCTCTAATGAATCAATCCACATTGCAAAGTATGTTTACCAACCTGTTCGGAAGAATGCATTAAATCCTGTAATTCTTTACTTTCAGCACAGTCAGGAATCAACATCATTTTCTGTTTAAGCAACCCAATAACATGTTGTTGATACTTTAACATATGAAACTGGCAGTTTAAAGCCCTAATGGCCAAGGCTGCAGAAGTGTAAACCTTCTTACCCCATCTATCAAGTACCCCAGAGTCTCTATCAGAAGGGGTAGGATTTTTAGCAGTAGAAGCCTTAATGCCCTTGGGGCCCTGTGAAATAGTCTCTGGATCCGCAATAGGATTTTTAAAAAGAAACTTGTGTGAATCAGGGACCCTGTAATATCTGTCAAGTTTTCCAGGAGCAGGAGTCAAAGAATCAGGGGCCAAACTAAATTCCAAAAAGGCATCATCAACAATGTCTAGTACAGGAGGTATAGCTAAAGGCCTATGCTGAGGCAGGCGTAAGAAATCCCTAAGCCTCTTTTCTGAATCATAAAAATCCTGGCTTTCCCAGTGGAAATGCTCCCTTAGAGTATGTAAGGTTTCACCAAAAGAAAAATCCTCTGGGGGGAAAGGAGAGGGAATAGAGCCCTCTGCATCAGAATTCTCATAAGTAGATAAGGGCAAATCCAGATCATCAGAAGAATCAGAAAAATCAAAATCCTAGTCAGAAGATTCATAAACAACTTCAGTCCTAGGTCTCTTAGAAGGGGAGGTTGGCTTCCCCTGATTGAAGTTATAAGATCTTCAGCCATTCTTATTTGTTTTTTTAGGCATAAAGACCTGAGCATGCTGCCTGGGCATCGGTTTCTTAGGCATGGTTCGAGATTTAGGCCTAAATGAAGAAGGAGGCGTCGGTTTAATATGCAAGTCCATAGGCCTGAAAACACCCACAGATGCCAGTGCCTGCACAGTGTCTATGGACCCATCCAAGGCACAGACATCCGCAGGTTCCACAGTTGAAGCATCTCGCGGCATACTGGACTCCGAATGGGTATCAGAACAGGCCTGTGAATCAAGCAGGTATCAGGGGCTGCGAAAGCACCTCACTGAGTACCAGAAAACTGGCGATTGGCTTAGGAGAAGCGTCGTCAGCAGCTTAGGACCTAGGCAGCCTGTCTCTGTCTTTATTTTTGCGTTTTTTTGGAATCCTGGTAGTCAGATGGCTAACCGACATTTCTGGATAATTAAACCGAGCACCGAAATATTTAAAGGTGAAAATATACTGACAACAAGGTATGTCGTGGCCAGGGCCCAGGCAAGGAATACAGTACGAATTAAAATCTTTGTGAGGTATTTGCTTTCCACAAGTAATGCAATTATTAACTTTTAGTGACATCAGTAAGGAGCAAGAAAATGTTTCCCCAATGGGGTGCTTAGCTTTAGTTGAAGACCGGTTCTGAAACTCGAAAACAAAAATTTCAGGAGTCGGCCAACCGGCACTTGTGAACTGCTTCTGCTTCGGGCACTGCACGGCAAGAAAGACTGATGTAATGGCATCGGCTGCATGTTTTATACCCCTGACAACCTGACGTCATGGAAGAAGGGACAGCATCCGACACAGGCCTAAAGACTTTGTTAATCAGGACGACTGTGGGCTACTGCAAGCAGATAACCCAAATGTAGACTTCAACAGTGAAACACGATGAACATCTTGCAGAAGATGAAGCCTTAGTCTATGGAGGAAATCTTCCTTTCACAATCTGTTCTTCTCTTCTAATTTTAAGGGCCCTGACAATGAAAGGCACAGAACTGGTAATCCGAATCCAGGTCAGCAGGACAATAAACACAGAGCAAATGAGGGTCCTGTGGAATCAGATTGTGCCTGCAGTGAGCACACTTTTTAAATACTTGGGAATTCAACATGGTGAAGTCACAACACCCAGACTAATGGCCAAAACTTAGAGCTACCTTGCCACATAACATCTAACAATAAATCTATTTCTATAACAACAACACACTAGAAGCTAATACACTATATGAAACACTAGAAGCTTATATACTATATGAAACATATCTACTTATTAAAAAAAAATCATGAAAATATGTGTCTAAATTTACTATAAATGCTAAATAACAACAGACCTCACCTATATCTACCTAACTCTATTTTAAAAGACAAAAAGCTTAAAGATACAAAAACAGTATAGCAAAAAATAAATACAAATTTTTAAAAACTCTAAATAGAGAAGAAGTGATGACTTGAAATCCAAAAAAAAAATTATAAACGCTACAAAATGAGCCCTTTAGAACACATTCAAAGTCTTCAGCAGCAAATGAGATCTGAGGAATCAGGGTGGGGTACAGGAAACTATAGGCAGGGGAGGAATCAGACCTTTGGAACCGAAAGAAGCTTCAGAGTCAATGCCAAGGTCAGATCCGGTCGGATCTGACAACCCATGTGTTGAATCAGATGAAAATAGACAAAATGGGATCCTCTTTCAGAACCATCGCATCTCTTTAACAAATGTCTCTTGTCTGCAGGAACATTTTTTCAAGTCCAATAGGGATATAGAAACATTTGTGAAAACATCTTCACACAAAAATTCTAAACTTTCTCAGTTTAGTTACACATCTGGTCTTCCAAGATTGCTGCACACTGAATAACAGCTTAATTTCAGGTCTCCCAGTCTGAAAACAGAAACTCAGAAAAGGGAACCAGTGAATTTGTGTTTTTTGGTAAATTTCAGCTACTACCTACTAAGCGATGCCAGCAAAGTAGAAATTTAGAGAACCTGAACGAAAATCAACCACAAAAGATGACGAGAAAACAGTGGCTGGAAAGACTCCTGAAGCTGTTCAGCAAAAAGCACTTCAAGCTCCAGCTTAGGTGCAAGATGTGGCTTCCAGTAATCTAGAGGAAAAATAAATGTGCTCAGAGCTGATTAAAATAAATGAACACTGAAGGAGTATATCAACTCAAATAACAAAAGGCTGAAAAATGGAAGAAGCTTTAAACAGATATTCACATGAGCTGATAAAACTGCAAAAATCATTGGCTGAAATGAAAAAAGGCTGGCTGAGCATGAGGCTGCTCAAGAAGAGGTGTTTCAAAAATGGTAGAATTAGATGACATACAGCTTACCTTGACTTGGCCAAGGCCTTTGACACAATCCCCCACTCGGGCATCACTGAAAAAATAACCTAACTTGGCATAAATTTGTCTCATCGGGTGGGTAGCTAACTGCCTCACTGATGGGACCCACAAGGTCAAAATAGGCGCCTCCACCTCCAACAGCAGATCTGTCCCAGGGATCTGTCCTGGGACTCTACTGTTTGGCATCTACTTCTCAGAGGTCCAGGCAAAGACAAAAGGCCTGTGGCTGACCAAGTCTGTGGATGACTAAGTTGGGTGCTGTCATTGACTTACCAAATAATGTTAACATACTGCAAGAGGGTATCACAGCAACAAATGACTGGTGCCAAAAGTCATGGCCTTAAATTAAATGTAAAAAAAAATGTATTTTCATACCATTTGGGAAAAACACGACCCCCTACTGATTACGACATCAATGGCAATACCCTAAGCACACAACCTGTGGTGAGAGACTTGAGTACTCAGGTTGACAACAACCTCACATTCGACCATCATGTAGCAGGTGTGGTCAGAAAAGCCTTTCACTTGGTTCATCTCATAAGTAAAGGGATCGCATCCAGAAAAAGGGAGGTTATTACCTTTCTGTACTCCTCCCTCATTAGGCCAATAATTGAGTATAACATCCCATTTTGTATGTACCTTTCCAAACACCTGCGCCAACTGGAAAGGCAACAGAAATACCTCACAAAGAGAATCAATGGCCTCCAAAACCTGTCCTATGTGGACAGGCTCAAATCACTATCACTCTACTCGGT
Source organism: Protopterus annectens (assembly GCF_019279795.1). Classification (NCBI taxonomy): domain Eukaryota; kingdom Metazoa; phylum Chordata; order Ceratodontiformes; family Protopteridae; genus Protopterus; species Protopterus annectens. The sequence continues at coordinate 1,133,131,593 of NC_056731.1, forward strand.
ATCGTACAGATTGCTCAGAGGTAGTCTGTGCCTCCCCTACAAGACAATATCGGACCCTGCCCTACTAGAGATGCTCCATATCCATAAGTCTAACTCCTCATGCATTACCCACTCGAAAAGCCTAAATCTAATATACAACATCAACAAAACCTGTTGGAGAGACAGGTTTGTCTCCTAGTGGTTGCCCTGTCTCTGGAATGGACTTCCCATACATGTCAAAGTATCTCACTGACTCTCTTCAAGTGGAACCTTGATGAGTGGCTGGGAACCACAAATTTGTCCCAGGGGTTCCACATGTATCCCTCACTGACAGGGGTGACAGGTACTGACTGAGGTTTCTTTTTTGGGGATAAACTCTTGGTTAGGCTTGTAAGAGCCCCAGGGTCATTAGCCCAGTAACTTCCTATGATCCCATGACTAAGCATGTAAGGAACTGAAAGGAACAAACTGTATTAATTTTATGAAAGCATAAGTAAGCAGTTGGACTGGTATTCTACAGCAGTAGATGTTAACTGAAATGGCATAACATGTGTATGCTCTAAATCTCTTATAAGAGAGCAGCCAATACCTCCAATAGTAAAGATGCAACCATACGAGCAGAAAAAGTTGATTATAACAAAACTGTGGCAACAGGACAAAGTACTAAAAGCTGGACATTGTAGAGTGTGGAAAAGGATTACTCACTGTACACCAGGCAGAAGTGGAATAAATTTGCTACAGAAATCAGGGAATGCCGAGAGGCGGGTGAGATTCAAGCTGCTGTATATCGCTATCTTCAGAATATTTTTTCCTGGAGGGTCAAAGTGATGTAGAATATGCTATGGGGAAAATACAAAAGTTTGCCCAGGAAAAAGTGAGCTATCAAGCAGAAGGTGACTCTGCTTCTTATTCTTCTGATAATAAAGCTCATACAGAGACTATACCAGTAAAACCTTTTCCAGTGTTCCAAAGGAAAATGCTTGACAGACAAGAAAAACATAGGAGTTAACTAGAAGAACCACTAGTACATTGGAAATGAATCAGAAACTGAGGTTGGGAGATGGAAATCAACAGGAAGAAAGCCAGCAACTTGGAAATTAATGAATAACTGTGGGATTACAAACCATCAATCACATTTGTGAAACATGGCAGAACAATAAAACCTGGAAATACTGGACTTTTTTTGACTTTATTAAACTTGCAGGGAACTCCATATCCCCTAATTCATGTTTGGAAGAAAATTAAGGGGAAAGGACAGAAAGGAAAGAGATAACTGTATGTAAAACAATTTTTGTTCTTAACAGTATTTTTATAAAACATGACACACATTGAATATTATATAGTGCAGTCTTTTCAGTAATTTCTGTGTGTTACAGGGATAATAAAGTAAACTGAGGCCCTTTTTCCCATCTTTCTTTTTTTTCTTCTTTTTTCATGTTTACTTTTAAGAAACATAGACACTGTAATGTAAAAAGAGAAGAAAGCCTGGACAAAAGCATGCTTAAAATAACAGGCTATAATCTTAGTTGCTGAGTGAAAGATGAGTTATAAAAGTATACAAACCATAATATAAGTAAAACTGACATGCTTTTTTTTTTTTTTACTTTTGCGCAGGGGGATGACTGGATTAAGGCCCTTTTCTTGATCTAACAATAAGTTTTCAGTGGAAGCAAGTAAATAAAAAAACACTGAATGTAATGAAAAGTTTTCCTTTAGCAAATAAAAGTTCACAGTGCAACATAAGTAGCTTGTAACAGAAGACAACTGTGTATCTGGTTCACATGTTTCCATGGAGGCAATCTAATAAGAGGGCAATAAAAACAGAATAATTTTTTCTTTCAAAGGCTAAAAGATAATGTTTTCTGAAAGCATTCAAGTTGTTTTCTACATCTGTAAACGGACTAAAGATAAGACAAAAAGAGACAGCACTTTGTGCAAGTAGAAACACAGGCTGTACTATACGTCTTAGAATGGATAAATTATAGTTATGTACTTACCATAGCTATGTATCAGTATGGTTCAACCTGTGGATTACTGGATCTGACTCGGATCCGATACTAGCCATATCCTTCAGAACTCCAACTTGTTGGTCTCTGCCTCCTTTACCCACAATCCCCTGCTCCTCCACTGACCCCTCAGATCAAGTTTTCCCCATATAAAATGAGCTACAATACTCCCAAAAGGAGGAGAACAAGGGACTCCAAGGAGATGACCATCACTGCCCAGTCATCTCAGATACGGAAATTCACCAAATAAACAAAGACGGGGCCAGGAAGGGGAGGAGACTGAACCACAAGGAGACAGACAACACAGATCTATCATTATTATAAGTACATAACTTTCAAATCTGAAGATGTCTTTTTCACCTGGCTTCAACCTGTGGGACAGAGTCCTCAGCCACATAAAAATCCTGTGTAGGAACTAAAGTAGGATATTCCACAGCACGGTGGAGCCAAAGGAAATCCTGGATCTAGAATGAAAATCCAGTTTTTAATGAGAAACAAAGGTATGATGGCCTACTCAAGTAGCAACTGCACAAAATTCATCCAAAGAGTTTCTGGAAAAGAAAACTGTAGAAATAGTCATAGCTCTGGGTAAGAACAAACAATCTCTTTTTGGTCACTAAGGGAGACTTTAACCACCACTGAATTTGATTATGACATACTTTCGTCAGCCTTTCCCAAAAATCCATTGGATGAGTCACGACTGACCATTGTACCACCAAGGTCCACTGCAGAACCCTCATATGGTACCTCACTAGAGGGACCAACCCTGCTGAAACTGCCATGTGGCCTAGGATACTGCATGTGCTGAAAACGTTGAAAGTGCAAGTACCGATACTGCCTGAGATGGAAGACTGATCACTCTGGAGCCTGGCAATTTGACTGACAGTATCCAAGTGGCAATCTATGAATGTAATGTCTGAAAATGTTGTAGACATGACCTTGGGTAATGGACTGTAATCCCTAACTAGTCACATGACTGGAGTAAGGTGTCTCTGGAAGTGCTAAGTTACGTTCTTGTGGGGGCTGTGAGGAGCCAATCACCCAGGTAAGGGACGACCTGGAAACACTGCAGTCTGCAGCCAGGCTGTGACCACTGCCATGCACTTGAACACCCTGGGCAGTGGTGAGACTGAAAGGTAAAACACTGAATTGACAATGGCTGAATCCAACTGGAAGTCCAGAAACCTCCTAGAGCGCCTCTCTATTTTGATATGATGATAGGCATCCTTGAGGTCTATCGAGCACATCCAGTTGTACTTCCTCAACAGAGGAAGAATGGACTGCAATGTGACCATCTAGAATATGGTCTGCTTTACAAAAGGATTCAACTTGATTAAATCCAAAGCAGGCCTGAGGTCCTTGCTCTTCTTTGACACCAAAAGTAACACTGAGTAGACATCCAGATCCTCATCGAGTAGACCCCAGATCCTTACTGGATTGGTGGGACTTCTTGGATAACTCAGAATCTCTACCATTGCCTGCAGTCCCTGACAGGGTGGAATGTCTGGGAGACACTTGTAGCAAAACTTTGGAATTTCTAAAACAAATGGAAAAGAATGGAATGGAAATGAATAGAATAGTATAGCCTCTGGTTATAACTCTAACACCCACATATCTGAGCCGATGGCCTGTCAAGCTTTTCTGTGAAGAGCCAAGCAACCCCCGATTGCCTCCAGAGTAGGACAGTCTGATAACCCTTCAGTGTCACTGAAAGGGCCCACCAGAGAAGGCTCCATGGAAGCCCTGATTCTGCGGACAGCCCCCTGCTCCACTGCAGCATCCACTATGGTTCCCCCAGCCTCTGAAGGAACCCACTGAAGTAGCATCCAGGGACGACTGGTGCAACTTTCTAAAAAAGAGAGATGTTTGCCCCTTTCTGATTCCTCAAAAAGGTTTCCTGAGTGGTAGTGAAACACACTCCTAAGACAGACAGCAACTTCCCTTCTTGCTCACTCCTAGTGAGAGTATCCTTAATTTTCAGTCCAAACAAGGAACAACAATAAAATGAGGCATCAATTAACAACACCTTGAAGCAATCTGCAAAGTTTCACAGTTGCATCCAAGCATGGCGACATATGGCAATGCCAGAGCTAGTGGCTCAAAAAGCTCTATTGGCTGCATTAGACATAAGACTCATGGAAAGGTAGAAATCTGAGTCTCAAGCATCTTCTGAATCTCCAGAGACTGCTGCATCTTAACATTCCTCAATACTTCAGATACCAGATCGTGCTGGAGTCCAGTTACTTGACATAAATAGTTAAGTGCCCTAAAAGTGAATGTTGCTGAGGGATAAGATCACTTCCTTAAATGGTCTAAAGCCCATGTTTCTTTGTTTGCGGGATGGGCCATGAAACTCTCCTCACAGATTTCCTTTTGGTGGAGGCCACCACTACAATCACATGCACGGCCGGACACTTACTCCAATGTGGTGGATCCTTGGGAGGGACAAGAATTTTGTAGGGCTTCTTAGGAATAAGCTCCAGTGTGTCAAGTTCCTTCCACATCCTCCAAGACACTAGTTTTACGAGCACATGGATGGGCATATGCTGCAAGAGGTCACCAAAGCAGGGCATCATCCCATAAAGACTAAGGGGACCCCTCTCTTTCCTCAAAGTCAATATCCTCTGTGAAAGACTCCTGTGGGGATTCACGGTGCTTCCTCTTACATGTGACTTCCTGCTCCAGTGATGCCAGAGGAGAGGGAGATGAGACAGGAAACTGAAATATGCTATAGCGGAGCAGACCTGATGACTGGTCACAGGTCAAGATGAGAAAAAGGATGGAATAGTGGCTGTGGACTCCCCGAGTCATCTCCTTAGAGGAGAACATGTTCTCCCCAAAGTACAGTTGTGTACACTTACCATAAATGTAGATGTTTCAGTGAATTCACTGTTGCAGTCATCACACTTGGGTTATCTGCCTGCAGGTAGCCCTTAGTCAGCCCGAATACCAGAGTCTTGGGATTTCTGCGTCTGATGCTGTCGCTTCTTCCATGATGTCAGGTCGTCAGGGGTATAAAACATGCAGCCAACGCCATTACATCAGTTTTTCTTGCCCCAGATGTTAGGAGCCCCCAAAATAGGAAGCAATTACATGGTGTGGAATACCTCCAGTAAAAGGTAAATATCATAGCCATAAGATATGGCCAAAAGGAGGATAGGTAGAAAGCACAGAAGAGTCAGGGGGCTGGAGGGAGGGTAACCAGGACTGCAACAGTGAATACACTTGAACTGATCCATTTATGGTAAGTGTACACAACTGTACTATGTTCTTCGTGTTTCACTGTTGCAGTCATCACACTTGGATTGATTCCCAAAGCTGAGGAAGGGTGGAGGCAGTCAAGAAATAGTAGGGCTGGCTAGCAGGCCTTGTAAGACTGTCGTGGCAAATCCAGCTCTGGATTTAGAAAAGACAGGTAAGTGGTAATGCTTGGTGAAGGTGTGTACAGAGCTCCAGGTTGCAGCTTCCGGGATGTCCCTGGTAGGGACTCCCCTAAGAAATGCTGTAGAAGTTGAGGTAGCCCTAGTGGAACGAGTTCTAATCCCCTGTGGGGTAGGTTTTCCATGGTGCTTGTAGCAGAAATGGATGCAGTGTGCTATCCACTTGGAAATGGTTTGCCTTGAATGGCCTTCCCCTCTGCCCCTGTAGCAAAGCTGACTAGCAGCTGGTCAGATTTTCTGAAATTAGTCCTATCAAGGTAGAACCTGAGTTGTCTGTCCACGTCCAGGGAGTGCAGTATCCTTTCCCATTTATTCCGAGGATTAGGGAAAAAGGTTGGTAAATGGATGGATTGATTTAGAGCCACACTGGATACCATCTTGGGCAGAAAAGATGGGTTAGTCCTGACGGAAACCCTGTCAGCATGGAAAATAATGGAGGGTTCCACAGCCATTAGTGCCTGTAACTCAGACACTCTTCTTGCTGTAGTGATGGCTAGAAGTAAAGCTGTTTTCCAAGAGAGGAATTTTAACTGTGCTGAAGCAGCAGGCTCAAAAGGGGGAAGCGTGAGCTTCTCTAGTACAAAGTTACGGTCCCAGGCAGGGGTGGGCACTCTCCTCAGTGGCCTTAAATTGTTAGCTACTCTCAGGAACTGTTTGACCAGAGGGTGAGAAAAGAGAGGTGGCTCAGTATTATAATGAGCTGAGATGGCCAAAGCATGAATCTTAATAGAAGAAAAGGATAGGCCTTTGTGGAGCAGCTCTGCTGGGTAATCTAGGATTTGAGGTAAGGTGGGCATGGCTGTGTCCTTTCCTTGAGACTGCCTCCAAGAACAGTATCTTTTCCATTTTTCTGAATAGGATTTCCTAATATAGGCCGTCTGGCCTCAAGGATGACGTCCAGCACCTGTTTGCTTAGGGTTGCTGGTGGAGTATTCAGGGAATAAGCCAGGCTGCAAGGTTCATGGTTTGCAGCTGAGGATGCAAAATCTGTTCCTCCTGCTGGGACAGCAGGGAGGGGGTCTGATGTAGGTGCCAGTGTGGCACTGCTGCCAGACTGCGTAGGAGTGGGTACCAGTGCTTGTGGGGCCAGTCTGGGGCAATAAGGATTGTCCTTGGTTTGTCCTGTTTGATCTTGAGTAGTACTTTTGAGAAGAGGGTAGAGGAGGAAAGGCATACATTGAGATATTTTCCCATGTAAAGGATAGGGTATCCACTTTCCATGCTTGGCTGTGTGGATTTCTGGTGCAGAATTTGCTCAATTGATGGTTTGGGGGGAGGCAAAGAGGTCCACCTTTGGTGTACCCCACCTATGTGTTAGAGGTTTGAATGAGTTGGGTTCCAGTTTCCACTTGTGTGGGTCCAGTAGATTTCTGCTTAAATCGTCTGCCAGTGAATTTTTTTTTTGTTTACCTGGTAGGAATTGAGTTTGCAGGTGCACTTGGTTGCTCAAGGCTGTGTTCCACAGGGCCATGGCTAACCTGCAGAGTAGGTAGGAATGAGTTACCCCTCCTTGTTTATGTACCACATAACTGTGGTGTTGTCTATCTTTATCAAAAGCTGTCCTGGAAGGATAAGGTTTTTGAAGGCTGTCAGGGCATTCTGTACAGCTAACATTTCTTTTTGATTGATATGTAGGTGAATTCGTTCTGGGATCCATTTGCCTTGAATGCATTTGCCAGCCATGTGAGCCCCCCCATGCATAGTCTGATGTGTCTGTTGTCAGGGCTTGGGCGGCAAAGGGTTGAGTGAAAGGAAGTCCCTTGTTGTGGTTGCAAGCCTCTGCCCACCAAAATAAACTCTGCCCTTAGACAAGGAATGATAGGAATAATTGTTTCCAGGTCCTGAGAATGTTGGCACCAGAGACTTTTTAAGTACCACTGAAGTTTCCTCATATGCAGTCTTGCATATGGAATTAGAAGAATGCATGAGGCCAAGAATCCTAGGGCTTGCAGTATATTTCTTGCAGACAGCTAGGTTCTGGTGGCCATTAGTTTGAAGTAGTTTGTGAAATAAACCTGCTTTTCTGGAGTAAGGAATGCCATCGGGGAAGTTGTGTTCAAGCTTGCTCCCAGGAATACAATCTTTTGGCTGGGCACTAGATGTGATCTATTTTAATTGATGGAGTACCCCAGAGAAGTTAGAAGTCTCTTTACAAATGTCAGGTGCTAAAGTAGCAATTCCTGACTGTCTGCCTGAATCAGGTAATCATCCAAGTATGGATACATTTGAATAGTTCTCTGCCTGCAGTATGCAATGGCTGGAGCCAGGCACTTTGTGAATACTCTGGGCGCAATAGATAAGCCAAAAGGAAGTGCAGAGAACTGAGAGTGCATAGAGCCTGCCCTGAAACATAGATATTTCATGCAAGATTCCCTTATGGGGATGTGCAGATAAGCTTCTTTTAAGTCTAGGGTGACTAGCCAGGAGTCCTTGGCTAGCATAGGAAGCAGCTGTTGTAGTGTAAGCATTTTGAATTTTGGGACCACCAGGAAGGTGTTGAGAATGGACAGGCCCAGGATAGGGCACCAAGAGCCCTCGTTTTCTGGGCACCAGGAACAGTCTGGAGTAGAAACCCTGTCCTTTTTGCTCTATTGGAACAGGTTGAATAGCCCTGATACTTTGAAGAGAAAGTACTTGCTTTTGAGCCTCTGCCCACTGGTTTGCAGGAGGGTCTGGCAACCCGCTTGGGGTTGTCACTGATTGGAAGTAGAATCTGTATCCCTGGGATACAATGTTTAGGACCCATTGGTCCGGGGTAATGGACATCCAGTTTTTTGCATGCAGGGTGAGTTTTCCTCCTAGGGGTGCAAGTACTTGGGCATGGCTGGGAAGGATGATAGACAAGTCATTATGAATTTTTCCATAAGGGGGTGGCTTAACACTCCCTGTTTTTGAGGAGGGAGCACTCCATTGTTTAGATCTCTGCGTACCCTGAGACTGTAGTCTTGGTGGTTTGTTGGCCCTGGGTTTGGGCTGAGAAGACCTGGTAGGGACTGGAAAGGACCGGATTTTTGAAGGCCAATGCCTACTGAATCTAGGTGGCTGTACTTGTAAGAAATCTTTAACAGTTTGCATAAATTTAGCTTTTTCCTCCATCTTTTTAAGAACCTCTCCTGCTTTTGTGCCAAACAAACGTTCCTGGTTTAATGGAGCATCTAATAATTTTGCTTTGACATGGTCTGGCAAGATTTGTTCCTTCAGCCAGGCATGCCTTCTCAGTACAAACCCAGTGACAGCAGCCCTGCAAGATGCTTCTAAGGCATCAGAACCACACTGCAAAGTATGTTTGCTGACTTGGTTTGCAGAATGCAGTAACTCTTGTAAATCTTTATTTTGTGCAAAATCTGGAAGCAACAACATTTTTTGTTTAATTAGTTTCATAATATGCTGCTGGTACTTCAACATATGAAACTGGCAATTTAAAGCCCTGATGACAAGAGTTGCAGAGGTGTATACCTTTTTGCCCCATCTGTCCAAAGCCCTCGAATCCCTGTACAAATGGGTAGGAATTTTGGCTGTAGTAGCCTTAATACCTTAGGTCCCTGGGAAATGGTCTCTGGATCTGCAGTGGGATTCTTAAAGTGAAATTTGTGAGCGTCAGGTACCCTGTAGTACCCGTCAGGCTTTCTAGGAGCTGGTGGTAAAGTATCAGGAGTAAGACTGGATTCCATGAAAACATCATCTACAATATCCAGGACAAGGGGTATAGCTAGAGGCCTGTGCTGAGGCAAGTCTAAAAATTCTCTGAATCTCTTCTTGGACTGTGGGTAGTCTTGGCATTCCCAGCAGAAATGCTCTCTTAATGTATGCAAGATTTCACCAAAAGAAAAGTCCTCTGGAGGGGAGGCAGAGGGAATGGAATCCTCTGCATCTGAATCCTCATAGGTAGATAAGAGTACGAGGGATCAGAGTCATCGGACTCATAGTCTGTTGAATCAGAAGGGAAATCAATTCTTTGTCTTTTAGAGGGGGAAGGCTGGCTTCCCCTAATTAGAGCCATTCTAAGCATTTGTTTCTGGGGCATGGAAGCTTGAGCATATGCTTTGGTCGTCGGTTTTCTAGGCGTAGTGTGAACTCTGGGTCTGAGAAGCTCGGTCGTTTTAGTCTGAAATGAAAGTAGTCAGTTTAATATGAACATTGGAAGGTCAGAATACACCCTTAGAAGCCGGTGCCTGCACAGCGGCTCCAGACCCATCCAAGGTAGAGACATCCACAGGTTCCATAATCGAAGAAGCATCTCGCTGCATACCGGACTCCGAATGGGTCTCAGCAGAGGCCTGCAAATCTGTAAAAGCAGGAATCAGGGGCTGCGAAGGCACCTCACTGAGTACTGACAGACTGGTGACTAGCATAACAGAAGTGTCATCAGCAATCTATGCAGTCTGTCTCTGTCTTTATCCTTACGTTTTTTTCAGAAGATCGGTAGGCGGATGGCTTACCAAAGCCATTTCAGAATACGGAGAATGAGAGCAAAAGAATTTAGCAACAAAGATAGCCCGACGATGAATAGTTCAGGCAATAAACAAGGCACAAAACCGACAGTGAGGGACGTTGTGGTCTGGGCCTAAACAGGTGATGCAGTAAGAATGAAAATCTCTGTGAGATATTTGCTATACACAGGCAAGACTATTGTTAACTTTTTCTTACATCGGTTAGAGCAAGAAAAAAGAATCCCCAACGGGGTACTTAGCTTTAGAAGACTTCAGGTTTGAAACTCGAAAAACGAAAATTTCAGGTAGCAGCTGACCATCACTTGCAAACTGGTTCTGCTTCGGGCACCCGCACAGCAAGAAAAGCTATGTAATGGCGTTGGCTGCATGTCGACCTGACATCATGGAAGAAGTGACAGCCTTCGACGTAAAAATCCCAAGACTCTGGTATTCGAGCCAACTGAGGGCTATCTGCAAGCAGATAACCCAAGTGTGATGACTGCAACAGTGAAACACGAAGAACATCAGTGAAGGCAGAAGTAGACATTGGCCTCCCAGAAATTATGGTATCAGTACCCAAAGATACCAAAAACTTGCCTGAGTCCGGGGGAGCTTCACTTCACTCTGAAATCAAGACTGGACCTGAGCTGTCGAATGCCAAAGCTCCGAGTGAAAGAGACAATCCTGAAACTAGAACCATTAACCCTGACCCAAAAATACCAGCCTCGACACCATGGCCCCGAAATAGAGTTGACGTGACAGAGGAGGGAGCCAGAACTGAGCAGCCAAGCCGTTGTATCCAGTACAGAGGGTGGGAATACCTCTGATCCAAATGGGTTGAGGGAAGAAACCAGGGAGATAGAGAAGAGGTTCTGGGAACAAGTTCTGGACCCAAAGGGATAAGACCAAAGAGCATCTGGGTCTCCGGCAGAGTGGATGGGGAGAAGGGAGAAGCTACTCGATCCAATGGAGCCCTTTAGACCAAGAAGAGGCTGATAAGACTGAGTGCTGGAGATGAAGCCTCGCTTGTAGTCAGCACCGAGGGTGATTGGCTTCAAGAGATCAAAGCTGACATTGGTGCTAAGACAGCCAGGCTACCTGAAAACCATGGGACCTTCGGGTCTGGCGAGCCAGGAGGAGGAGGACCAGGAACAGAAACCGAAGTGGACATCTTACAATCCCCCTTGCAGGTTTTGGGAGTCCCTAGGCAGGTGGTGCTCATTAGAGTCCACTCTCGGTGCCAAAGCATCAGAGGAGGAAGAGAAACAAGGCCCTTACGGACCAACTTCTTCCCCCACTTGCTAACTGCTCTGGACCCTCACCCCTCACAGATGGAACCAGAGGAGTCCAGATGGGCAGCCTCCAAACAATAAACGCACTTATCGTGTGCATCCTGAGAGTGTAATTTGTGCCAGCAGGCAACACATTTTTTAAAACCTTTATCCATCATGGAACACATTACCCAAACACTAAAACTTGAAGAAAAAGTAAAATAAGGCAACACCCTACACTTATGCTATCACTAAAACAGAAATGTACACAAAGAAGGGAAGGAAAGGCCAATATAAAGTACAGTTTTGTACCTACCATAAATGTAGATGTTCGAGGATTCCATTGCTGCAGTCCTGACTATTGGGTATAGTCCGCGTCCCAGTCGGCCCGAATACCAGAGTATAAGGCTGACGTCGGTCAGGGCGCATTAGACTGACGTCAGTACGTCAGGGTACTAATGCGCATGACCGACGTCATATCCTCAGTCTTTTCTTGCCCCAGATGTCAGAAGACCCAAAAGACAAGTCCCAAAACAACCTGCACCAAAAACATGTATAATATATACAACAATATATATATATATAAAAATACAAGCATGTAAACTCACCTACACAACCACCCCTAAACACAGAGGGGAAGGAGGGAGGGTAAATTGGACTGCAGCAATGGAATCCTCGAACATCTACATTTATGGTAGGTACAAAACTGTACTATGTTCTTCGTCTTCCATTGCTGCAGTCCTGACTATTGGGTAGAATCCCAAAGCAGAGGTAAGGGAGGCTGGCAAATTATAAAGTAGTAGGAGCTGACAACATGCCTTGTAAAACAGCTGTGGCAAAACCAGCCCTAGTCTTAGAGTATATAGGAAGGTGATAATGCCTAGAGAAAGTATGCACTGAACTCCAAGTAGCTGCTTCCAGAATATCCTTAGTTGCCACCCCTTAGAAATGCTGTTGAAGTGGCAGTAGCCCTAGTGGAATGAGGCCTAATCCCAGCTGGAATCTCCTTGCCATGATGGGAATAACAAAATGCAATGCAAAAGCCAATCCACCTAGAAATAGTTTGTTTTGACACAGGCTTGCCCTGTGAACTCAAAGCAAAGAAACAAGTAACTGCTGAGACTGCCTAAAATCCTTAGTCCTGCTCAAATAATAACGCAATTGCCTGTGTACATCTAAAGTGTGCAAAATCTTTTCCCCTTTATTTTGAGGATCTGCAAAAACGTAGGCAAAAGAATAGTTTGGTTTAAAGCCACACTAGAAACCACCTTAGGCATAAAGGAAGGATTAGAACGTAATGATACCCTGTCCTTATGGAAAATCAAAAGGGCTCTACTGCCATAAGGGCCTGCAACTCAGACACCCTTCTTGCAGAAGTAATAGCCAACAGAAAAGCAGTCTTCCATGACAAATATTTCAATTCAGCAGTAGCTGCAGGCTCAAAAGGTTGTAGAGTAAGTTTTTCCAACACAAAATTGAGATCCCAAGCAGGAGTGGGAGCTCTACGTGGGGGTCTTATATTCTTTGCCCCTCTAAGAAACTGCTTGAACAAAGGATGCGAAAACAAAGGTGGGTCACAATCATAGTGAGCTGAAATTGCTGCAGCATGAATCTTTATGGAAGAGAAGGACAAACCTTTGTCCAATAATTCAGTAAGATATTGAAGAGCCACACTCAAATTAGGCTCTGAAATCTCCAAATTCTTTGCTGTACTCCAAAATAAAAATCTCTTCCATTTTTCTGCGTACACTCTCCTTGTACTAGGCCTTCTAGCTTCCATAAGCACATTTAAAACTTGTTGAGGAAGTTGAGACCTGCTGTGTTTCAACACAGAATATGCCAGGCTGTTAGATGAAGAGAGTGAAGCTTGACATTGAGCAGATGACCGTCCTTCTGAGATAACAGATGAGGAATCAGAGGTAAAGGCCATGGAGGCTTCTTTACCAGACTCCGTAGTAGTGGGTACCAGTGTTGCCGAGGCCAATCTGGAGCTATCAAAATCATCCTTGGCCTGTCTTGTCTGACCTTTAATAGTACCTTTGGAAGAAGCGGTAGAGGTGGAAAGGCATACACATGAAGGTTTTTCCAACTGAAAGACAGAGCATCCACTTTCCAAGCTGTGTGATGAAACCCCTTTGTGCAATACTTTGGCAGCTGGTGGTTTAGTGGAGAAGCGAACAGATCTATGTCTGGAGTTCCCCATGACACTGTCAGTTTCTGAAATACATGAAGATCCAGTTTCCACTCGTGGGGATCCATGATTTGTCTGCTTAACACATCTGCTAAGGAGTTCTGTGCTCCTGGCAGAAACCTTGCCTGAAGAGTTAGTTGCAAGCTTAGCGCAGTCTCCCATAAAATCATTGCTTGCCTGCATAGAGGATAAGAATGTGTTCCCCCTTGCTTGTTGATGTACCACATGACAGTTGTGTTGTCTGTCAGAATCAACACCTGCCCTGGAAGAAGTAATTCCTTGAAAGCCATTAATGCAAACTGGACTGCTAACATCTCCTTCATGTTGATATGTAGATGCTGTAGTCTGGCAGGCCACTTGTCTTGTATCCACTTTCCATTTAGATGAGCTCCCCAAGCAATGTCCGAGGCATCTGTCGTTAGAATCTGACTTGCCTCTGGCCGGGTCACAGAGAGTCCCTTGTTTAGGTGACATTCCTGAGCCCACCACAAAAATTCCTTTTGAATGCAAGGTATTATTTGAATGACAGTGTCCAAATCCTGGCAGTGCTGTGTCCATACATTTTTGAGATACCATTGTAGCTTCCTCATATGCAGTTTGGCATTGGGAAGCACCAGAATACAAGATGCCATGAACCCTAATGCTTGAAGGACTGTCCTTGCAGTCAGCACGGACTGATGAGATAGTTGATGGAAGTAAAGTGACAGACTCTTTTGTTTGTCCGGGGTTAAAAAGGCCATCTGGGCTGCTGTATTCAGTCTTACACCCAGAAAGCACATGTCTTGAGAGGGTACTAGACTGGACTTTATTTCGTTCACAGAATACCCTAGGCATCTTAGCACTGCTATAACATATTCCAGATGCTGTAGAAGGTCTTCCTTTTCTTGAGCCAGAATCAGGCAGTCGTCCAAGTAAGGATAGATTTGAATTCCTTGAAGCCTGAAGTAAGCTATCACTGGAGCCAGAACCTTTGTGAATACTCTGGGCAGTAGATAAGCCAAAGGGCAATGCAGAGAACTGATAATGAGAATTTCCAGCTCGAAACCGCAGAAACTTTCTGCAACTTAGCCTTATAGGCACATGAAGGTAAGCTTCCTTGAGATCTAAAGTTACCATCCAGTGATCTTTGCCCAGCAGAGGTAAAAGCTGTTGTAACGTCAACATCTTGAACTTGGGAATGTCCAAAACGTGTTGAGGAGAGATAAATCCAAAATTGGTCTCCACGTGTTCCCCTTCTTTGGTACAAGGAACAGGCGAGAATAAAATCCTAGGCCCCTCTCTGACACAGGGACTGGCTGAATGGCCCCTATGTGAAGTAACTGTAAAACTTGCTTGTGAGCCTCTTTTCTTTGTAGAGGAGGAACGTCTGGCATGCCTTTGAAAGGGGCCATTGTATGGAAATAAAATCTGTAACCGTGGTGAATGATATCCAACACCCATTTGTCTTGAGTAATTAAATCCCAATTTTCTTTGAAAAGAGACAGTCTTCCCCCCAAAGGAGCTGCCAGACGTGAATCTGCTGGCAGCTGAAAAACAGGTCATTGGGTCTGTTTACGAAAGGACTGACCCCTGCCCTCACCAGAAGTCTGAGCAGGAGAACTCCCTGTTCTAGGCCTAAAAGAACTTTGAGCCCTGCCCCTACCACGTCTAGACCTACCCCTAGACTGAGAATCATAAGCAGGATATGTCCACCCCTTAGCAGGCCAATTTCTACTAAACTTGGTGGCTGCACCTGCAAAAATCTTTAACAGTTTGCATAGACTTAGCTTTGTCCTCCATTTTCTTTAAAACAGCTTCCACAGGCGAACCAAACAACACATCAGACTGTAAAGGAGCATCCAAAATCCTTGTCTTAACATGCTCAGCTAAATTCTGATCCTTCAACCAGGCATGCCTGCGAAGAACAGAGCTGGTAGCAGCTACCCTCGAGGAGGCCTGTACAGCATCAAAACCACATTGCAAAGAATGCTTACCTACTTGTTCAGACACATGAACCAAATCCAGCAACTCTTTACACTCAATACCTTCCGCCAAAGCATCCACCTTAGATTTCAATTGTGAAAGAAGGTAATTCTGATATTTTAACATGTGAAACTGACAATTCAAAGCTCTCATGGCTAGAGTGGAAGAAGTATACACTTTCTTTCCCCACCTATCCAAAGCCCTCGCCTCTTTATCAGTGGGGACAGGATTTTTAACCACAGAAGCTTTTACACCCTTAGGCCCCTGAGAAATAGTTTCTGGGTCCGCCCTAGGACTCTTAAACAAATATTTATGAGCTTGGGCACCCTATAATACCTATCAGGCTTAACAGGAGCAGGAGGCAAAGAGTCAGGGTTCAGGGAAGCCTCTGCAAAACATCTTCCACCACATTCAACACAGGAGGAATAGCTAAAGGCCTATGCTGGGGTAAAACAAGAACTCCCTAAGCCTTTTCCTGGAGTCAGAGTAATCCTGGCCTTCCCATTTAAAGTGCTCCCTCATGGAATGCAAAGTCTCTGAAAATGAGAAATCCTCAGGTGGAGACGCTGTAGGAGTGGAATCATCCACATCAGAATCAGAATAGGTAGGATACTCCTGCAAATCTTCCACAGAAGATTCTGAAGCCTCAGAACACTGTTCAAAACAATCAAACTCGGTTCCACCCTAGGCCTCTTATCAGGCGGGGCATAGAACCCCTAATCATAGTAATCAAATCTTCTGCCATCTTAAGCATATGTTTCTTAGGTACAGAACCTGAAATGGTAGGAGAAGCCCCCACTGAAGCTGAAGTAGGCCTGCCTCTCATAGAAGTTTTGGCAACAGAAGGAGAGGCCCGAACTACCTTGGGAAGAGAGGGAAGAACAGTCACCTGAGAAGCCCCCTCAGCCTGGCCTACCTCCTGAGAAGGCACATCCTGTAAGAGTATAGTTTCTGCCTGGGACTCCATGGAAACTCCTGGCAAAACCTCCGGCTCCACTGAGCCTTCTAAAGAACCGACGTCCGGGACTGCCGGTTCCTCAACCCTAGGCTTCACTGTTTTATCCTTGCGCTTCTTGGAGGAAGGCGCCGGAGCATCCGGCGGCATTTTATAATTGCAACGCTTCCCAAACACTAACCTGGCACAGTCTAACCTCCTCTTAATAGTGCGTTTGTTAAACCTAGCACAAGAGCGGCAACCAACAACGTCGTGCTCAGGCCCTAAACAAGGTATACACAAGGTATGATAATCCCTATGAGGTATCTGTTTCCCACAAGAAATACAGTTATTCACTTTTTCTGACATCCGGTAAAATACTGAGGCAAGAAAAACCAAAATGTTCCCCAACGGGGTACTTAGCCAACTCTGTTTCGGTCTGAAACTCCGGTTTCGGAAGTATTTCAGTACGCCAACCTGCACTCGCAAAACTGCTTCTGCATCGGACCATGCGGCAAAAAAGACTGAGGATATGACGTCGGTCATGCGCATTAGTACCCTGACGTACTGACGTCAGTCTAATGCGCCCTGACCGACGTCAGCCTTATACTCTGGTATTCGGGCCGACTGGGACGCGGACTATACCCAATAGTCAGGACTGCAGCAATGGAAGACGAAGAACATCACCACACACTCTAGAAGTCTAAGGTTTAAGCCTAGCTAAGGTAAATCTATACAACTACAAACACTAACAGGGGTAGGGGAGCAACAGTGATGAAAAAAACTATCACCTGAAAAACTATTAAACATAAGGATATGCTAATGCAAAGCCAGATCGAACTGCTGACAGGAATGGTGGCAAATCATATTTGACGGGTCAGATGTAGAACAGGGGATTGCGAGTAAGGGAGACAGAGCCCGTCAGATTTTTAGTCTGAAGGATATGGGCAGCATCAGATCTGAGTCAAATCAATAGCCCATAGATTGACGCTAGACAGAGAAGACAACATCAGATTCTTCATTGTAGGTCAATTAAAGCCTGTGAGTGTTGCTGCCAATCTGGGACAAGCGTTCCTATTAGGAAGCTTAAACTTCATTATATGAAGATGTACATAGTTTTGTGTGTTTGTATTAATAATTGTTTTGTGTTAATAGGTTATGTGGGTGTTTTGGGAATGTGTATGTCTTCTTGTTTGAGGATTTTCATTAAAATAAAAAGTCTTGTAAGACTGATTCTGATGAGGTCTCTGGTGGGAGACGAGACGAAAGCGCTAAATCCTTTTCAATTTCATTGTACAACATTCAGCAATTTAGTGTTTTATATCAATTCTTTACGTGGATTTGTTAATAAGAGTATTTTTGCATCATCAGTGGAATGTCAACTGTTTGAGCCCTGCAGCATTTGGTGGAGTTATTGGAGGTGTGGTGATCTCGGAAGACAGCCTTTATAGTAACCGCTTCCACTTTAAGTCTTGTAAGATGTGCAATATGTTTAAATGGATATGACAAGAAACAATTGTATAAAAGATCAACCAGCTAAACATTAGTGTATGCAGGTAAAACAAAATCGGATACTAGACATTAAAGAAAAGCTGTTGTCCACAACAGGTGGGAATAATAACTTCTTACAATGGCAACACTTTCTTTGAACATGAATGGTCTCACGTGTATATGCAAAAAAGAATCAGCAGTAAACTACATTAAGAAATGCAGATCACAAATAGCAATGCTACTAGAGACACATTTGGAAAGAAATGAACATGTGAATTTGATAAAGTATTTCAGGGTGGTTATTTAGCAGAATATCTGGGACAAACGAAAAGGGGAGTACTTACATTAATTGTGAGAGGAGCTCCAATAGTGATAGAAGAGGGAAAATATAATAATGGTAGATTTGTAGCTGTAAGGGGCTACTGGCAAAGAAAGAGGATTAGGCTGGTGTGTATTTATATTTAACAAAGTAAAAAGTCAAATCAACACCACAAACTGTAGAAAAACAAAAAATGCTGGATAAAGCACTTCAAAACTCAAGAATCTTCGGCTGTTCAGTCCTTTAGTAGAAAAGCAAAACACAGTGCCACACTGAGGAAATGAAGTAAAGCACTTTTCGTCTTGTGCAATGACCAAACTTCTTCAGACAAAAAACAACAGGCACAAAAACAGTTAGGTTTATATCCTCACAAGTACACTCCTCCCTCCACCCCTTAATTAAACAATTAACCAATACAACACAAAGGCAATTAATCATATACATGAATTGCAACTTGAAATACTAAAATAAAATTCATTTAGTTATTGCTAGTACTAAAAGCAACAGACACATCTATAATCATAAATAACAATTGTAAAATTTAAAATATAAAATAGAAACAACTACAAAAGTAAAACATCATACTAAATACTTTAAAAATAATAATGGATCAGAAATTAAACAGTGTTGTTGTTAAATACTTTGCCCCAGAATGTTTAATGCATTTAGAATTCAAAACTTATGTTGTTCAATCCTTTCACTGCTGTAAACCTTACTACCTTACAGGGCTGGTCCACCTATACATAAGGGGTCAACCATGTTTATCGTACTAATCATGCTTATTTATGATTATAAATGTGTCTGTTGCTTTTAGAACTAAATGAATTGTATTTTAGTGTTTCAAGTTGCAATTCATGTATATGATTAATTGCCTTTGTGTTGTAAACCTAACTGTTTTTGGGCCTGCTGTTTTATGTCTGAAGAAGTTTGGTCATTGCACCAGACGAAAACGCTTTACTTCATTTCTTCAGCGTGGCACTGTGTTTTGTTTTTCTATTAAAGGGCTGAATAGCTGAAGATTCTTGGGTTTTGAAGTGCTTTGTCCTGTATTTTGTGTATTTATACTTCACCTAAAACTGTTACAGTGGAGCTTAAATTATGGGAGAAATAATCAGCTTTTAGCAGGGAATATTATTTGTAAGTGGAGACTGGAATTTGATTTGGAACAGTAAGATGTATCTGCAGCCTATAAGGGAAAATATAACAAAACAGGGTCGATTTTTGAAGAAATCCAAATCAAGTTTCATATAGGCCCATTTCAATTCTAAACCACAAGTGTTTATGTCTACAATAGGTAAAAGAATGACAAAGGTGATGCTAAAATTGATAGATATGTACTCATGTAGTTTTGTGGATGGTAGGCAAACATTTGACAACACTGATAGAACAATGATGATCAAGATGTAAGAAGAATGTAAGAAAATACCACTGATGTTGGTGGGTCTTGATGCAGAGAAAGCACTCAACAGAGTAAGCTGGAATTTTATGAGTAGGGCAATGGAAGCATTGGCATTCTCAGATACAATAAGGGTAATTAAGAGAATATATGAGGGATCGTAGGCAAAACTTAAAGTGGGGGGAATCCTCTTGGATAAGTTTTGTTTGAATAGAGGAACCAACAGGAGTGTCCAATTTCCCCATTGTTATTTCCGTTACATTTAGAACCATTGGCAAAGAATATAAGGGACCCAGAAATTCAAGATAAGTTGGCTTTATTTGTAGATAATATTATTTTGTATCTGATAAAACCAGTCAGTGTTGTGGAACATTCCAAGACAGTTTCATGTCTTTTCGGGATACAAAATTAATGAAGATAAAGCAAAGGCAATAGCTGTATGGCATAAAAGAATCAATTAGAGGAGGTTAGAAAGGATTGGCACTATGTACCCACACACAAATTGGTTCAGTGATACTCACATTTATGGGGACATGACAACATGAAGTACTTAGGAATACAGGTTAAATGACTCTGTTATGGCAGCTAAGAATATGTGAAAAGAGACTAAACAAACGATAATATAAAACATGAGATACTGGAAGCTTTGTTCAATGGATACGGATAGGAAGATATAGACAGTGAAAATGTTTTCAGTTCCTGTAGTTTTATACACGTCAGGCATATTTTAATCAACCAGAGCAGAAGCTGTGGATAGCAATTAAAGAGTTGAAGGACTTAGGGGAAAAGGGCAAGGGTCAAGTGGGATAAGCTGATCGTTCCAATAGAACAAGGTGGTCTGGGATTACTGATTTGACTGGGTATTTCAGGGCTACAAAGTTAAGGCTCCTATACATAGCACAAGCAGAAAGCTACAATTCAAAGTGGAAAGGGATGATGATGAAATGGGGGAAGCTTAAGAAATAAGTAGAGACTGTGATTTTGGATGCAGATATTTAAGAAGAATAACAGTAACCATAAAGAATATTATATTCATAAAGTAACAGAAATTATTCTAACAACTAAGCCAACATGGGAATGGAGAAAGGAGATGCCATTGATAGGGATGACTGCAATTAGGGGTACAGAGAATAGGCAAAGGGGGACTGAAATTTAATGGAGAAAACTGGCAAAGTAACAAAAGTATTGGGAGCAAATAATTAGAAACAGAATGTGAAGAGGTCAAGAATACATTTGGACTGCAGGCTAGAGATTGCCTTCCCTATCAAGGGTTGATGCCAGAGTATAGAAAAACAAAAAGGAACAGGGGGACCATACCAAAAGATCACACTGGCAGAGTTTTTAGTAGAATCTACAAGAGAAGCTGCTGTTAAAAAAAGGTATAATTAGTATGGCATAAAATAATCAATTAGAGGAGGTTAGAAAGGATTGGCAAGAGTGACTGGATAAGCAATTTACAAAGAAACAATGGCAGAATATATGTATGGCTACCAAACATGAAACAAAGTCTAGAAGATTTAGGATTTTTACTTGAAAGTGTTGCATGGGTATTTTATGCCCTAAGGAGACTCCAAAGAAATTTTTCTCAGATATATTGGAAGTGTCAGAGGAGTGATGGGGAAGAAAAATGTAATTGGGGACAGATTTTTGGGAGTATAATGAGCTGGCAGACTTTAAAAATTACCTGCAGACCACTATGTCAGAAATATTGGGTGAGCAAACTGGTGTGACTAAGGAAATTATTTTCTTGATCTGTGATACAGAATCAGAAGCGCCTAGACATAGTAAGGCCTTTCTGAGTCTAATTTTGGTGGCTGCCATAAAAAACAATTACTAAACAATGGAAATCCAAGTCAAAACCAAGTGCACTACAAGCAGTAAATACAGCAACAGAGATAAAAGAAGAGAAAGTGGGATCTTTAGAAAAGGGTAGGAGCAAAAGAACAATGTTTTAGTGGAGGAATGAAGTTTAAGGGAAGGTAGAAATTGAATTAGCTGCACAGTGTTCAATATGTGATGTATAATGTTTGCAAGTGAAAATATGTCAATATAAAGAAGTTATGTACTCACCATAACATTCCATCTGAGTAGTTATACTTCATTTTTCTGCAACCTGTGGGTATACGGATCTGTATCGGATCCGAGCCGGCAACTTTTTTTGTAGCATCTGCTCCAAGCTCCGAGCTCCTCCCCTTACCCATAATGCCCTACCATCTCCTATCTTCCCTCAGATTGAGTTTGCTGCAAATAAAAATATATATGCAACTCAACCCAATAAAGCAACCCTGAAAACAGGATAAGGTCCGGGGGACGGAAGGAGGGAATGTTGCAGAAAAATGAAGTACAAGTACTCAGATGGAACGTTATGGTGAGTACATAACTTCTTTATCTGAAGGAATTAACTTAATTTTATCTGCAACCTGTGGGACAGAGTCCCCAGCTACTCTGATCCTGGGAGGCCCTTATGGAAGGGTATTCATGAGCACCACAGAACCAAAGGATGCTCTACCCCTCGAAATCAGTTCAAATTTGTAATGGGAAATGAAGGTATGTGAATTGGCCCATGTCGCTGCTGCACAAATATCATCCAAAGGCACCCTAGACCAAAAAGCAGCAGAAGTCGCCATGGACCTGGTAGATTGAGCCTTAACGATAGTAGGAGGAGATAAACCTTTTGTTTTGCAGGCATGTGAAATGCAAAGTGATCCATCTGGCTAAAGAAACTTTAGAAATTGCTTTTCCCATAAAAGCTTTGGAAAAGAAAACAAACAATTGGTTAGTCTTGCGGAAAGACTTCATTCTATGAAGATAGAACTGAAGTTGTCTATGAACATCTAACAAATGGAGTTTGTATTCACCTTTATTTTAGAAGTTGGGAAAGAAAACGGGCAGATTAATGGACTGGTTTATGTTTGCTTCAGATGCCACTTTGGGTAAGAAGGAAGGGTTAGTACGGTGAGAGACCCTACCCTTATGGAAGACCAAATACGGAGGCACGGCAGACAGAGCTTGAAGCTCAGAAACTCTCCTAGCTGATGTGATGGCGACTAGGAAAGCTGTCTTCCAGGACAAAAATTTAAAGTCCACCGAAGCTGCAGGTTCGAAAGGAGGAGCCACCAATTCCTGTAAAACAAATGTAAGGTCCCAAGGAGGTACAGAATCCTTGACAGGAGGCCATAACATAAAAGTACTTTTAAGAAAAGCCTTACACAGCCTAGAGGAGGCTAAGGCCATATTGTCTTCACCAACATGAAAACTGAAAATGGCTGCCAATTGTACTTTCACTGTGGAGGAACCAGCTCCTTGCTGAAAGATACCAGACAGGAAGTCCAACACCGCTGAAACAGAGGCTGTAAAGGGATCTATTTTTCTCTGTGAGGCCTAAATGGAAAAGCGCTTCCATTTACTGCAATAAAGTTTCCTAGTGGAGTCTTTAAGAGAGGCCACCAGAATTGATTTTACCAGGGATGAAAGACTGGCAGTCCTGGCAATTAACAGAACTGGAGCGACCAAGCTGTTAGCTTGAGGCTGCCGAGATCAGGCGGACGTGTCCCCGATGGATGGGAAATTAAATCCGGGCAGGGATCCAGAACCCACGGGGGAACCAAGAGATGAGACCAAAGGAATGGGAACCAAAACTGACGAGGCCAGAACGGGACAATGAGGATCACTTTGCACCATAGTTGGCAAGCTTTCTGAAGAAACTTCGGAATGAGTGGTAAAGGTGGATAAGCATACAAAATCCCGGTGGGCCAAGCATGGACTAGAGCGTCTCTGGGGACTTCCCCTGGTGAGGGAATCAGAGCGAAGAACTCGCTGCACTCTGCATTGGAAGGAGATGCAAAGAGATCGCAGCGAGGCTGACTCCATGCAAGGAAGATCTCCTCCGCTACTGACTGTTTCAGAGACCACTCGTAAGGCATCAGAATGGCCCGATTCAATCTGAGCACTAAAATGTTGGAGCACTCCGGGATGTGCGTTGCTATCAGAAACCAACCAGTGGAAATCGCCCATTCCCACATTCTCATGGCCTCTCAACATAGACGGTAGGATCTGGTTCCCTCCTGCTTGTTGATATACCAGACAACTGACATGTTGTCTGACTGAATTGCAATCAATCCGAGAGGGAGGACTGTGTGAAAGGCTTCCAACGCTAAAAGCACTGCCCTCATCTCTAGAACATTTATGTGCAAATTGGTCTCTGCCTGGGACCACGTGTCTTGGACAGTCCTTCCCGAACAGTGTCCCCCCACCTGAGTTGGGAGGCGTCCGTGGTCACTGTGGTTTGGACTGGAGGTGATGCAAAGGGGCATCCTTTTGATATCTCCAGTGAACTTAACCACCAAAGAAGAGATGTCTTGCAGACGTGACTGATCTTGATCGGAAATTCCATGGGCAGGTCTAGCCAAGACCATTGAACAGCCAGAGTCCATTGAAGAACCCGCATGTGAAGGCGCATAAGGGAGAATAGATATGGCGGCAGCCATGGAGCCCAGAGCCCGGAGAACCTTGCTCGCCTTTGAAGACTTGGAGTTCACTATCTGAGCTATGTGGCACCCGAGATGTAGAATCCTGTCTGGATTTAAGAATACCTTCATCTGTAAAGTGTCTAACCATGCCCCAATGAAGTCTAGAACTTGTACTGGTTGCAAATGGGATTTGTGAACATTGACTGTAATTCCCAGTAGATCTGCTAATCGAATGAAATAATCTCGGGCTAGACACAAGTGATGCCTGTTGGGCACAGCGAAGAGCCAGTCATCCAGGTATGGAAACACCTGAATACCCTGAAGCCTCAGATGAGCCGCTACAACTGCCATTACCTTGGTGAACACCCTGGGGGCTGTGGTGAGACCAAAGGGTAGGGCTCTGAACTGAAAATGACTGGCTCCCAGCCAGAAGCGCAGAAACTTCCTGGAGCTTCTGTGTATTTTGATGTGGTAGTAAGCATCCTGAAGGTCTAATGAGCACATCCAGTCACACTCTCAGAGATTAGGTACAATGGACTGTAGGCTGACCATCCGGAATTTCTGTTTGGCTACCAACAGGTTTAATGTTGACAGGTCTAAAATGGGCCTGAGGTACCCCCGTCTTTTTTGGCACAAAAAAGAACCTTTCAGTAGATGCCTAATCCGGACTGATCGGGGGGGACCTGTTCGATGGCTCGTTTGAGAAGCAGCTTTGAAACCTCTAGAGCTGCGGCCTCCCTGTGAGCGGGTGGAACATCCGGAGGTGTTCTGTAATATTTGGAGGGGCAACGAATGGAATAGAGTAACCTCTGGATATTATCTGAAGAACCCAGCGATCTGTCGTGATGGACTCCCATGCCACTGGGTGTAAGGACAATCGTCCCCCGACTCCCTCCAGAGTAGGACAGTCGGGCAACCCCTCAGGGCTGCTCACTGGGTCTATCAGAGAAGGGTTCCCTAGACCCAAAATTCCTGGGAACCCCTCTACCTCTGGGTCAGCGTCGATCCTGTCCCCCTCTGCCTCTGGGGGAACAGCTGTCCTGAGAATCCCAGGAAAACTGAGATTTTCAGAACCACATCTTCTTCTGCCCTCTGATTCCTTGAGAAGGACTGCTGAGGGTTAGAGAAGCGGACTCCGACGGCAGACAAAGTTTTCCCGTCCTTTTCGCTCTGGACAAGTGTGTCACGTACTGTCTTCCCAAAAAGGGAACAACCGTCGTAGGGAGCGTTGATAAACGACGCCTTGAAAGGGTCCGCGAACTGACACAATCTGAGCCAGGCATGACACCTCATGGCTATGCCTGTCCCAGCCACCCTAGCTGCTCCTTCCGTGGCATGGGAAAGGAACAGCATAGATGTGTTTGAGACTGACTTCAGAGTAGACATTTTGCCAAGAACAACTGTCTGTCCTGCGGTGATAAAGACTCTAGGGGTCTCGCTGAAGCCAAATCACATGTGCCAAATAATTCAGCGCACGGATAGAAAAAGTCGCTGTGGAGTATACGCGCTTCCCAAACCTATCCACCAACCTGGACTCCTTGTCTGGAGAGTGGACTAAGGAATTCTCCTGTGCCAGTTCCTTCTTTGTGGCTGCTGTGACCAACATAGCATCAACTGGGGCTCCTTTCGACCAGGGTTGTCTGTCAGAAGGGAGAGATAAAACCTTATCAGGGCATTTGGGGATGGGGTCTACGGTATCAGGCTCCTTCCATGCCCTCGTGGTGATGAGGTTCACCAAGGGGTCCGCTAGTGGGGACACCCAGGACATCGATGGGCCCGTGCCAAAGGCCTCCAGGAACACTGACCCATCCCCAGAAGGTTTTGGGGCGGACCAACCTCCCCTCTGGCTGAGGATCTCCATAATTTCTTCGAAGGAGACGTCTTCGGGAGGTGACCTGGGGGAACCTTTTTCTTCATCTAAGTCAGTGTCAGTAGTGAGGGACTCGGGAGAGTCCAAGTGCCTCCTTTTGCACTTGCGCATACGGTGACGGTGACCCTCTTCAGTGGGACTTTCAGAAGGGGATCCATGAGCCGCAGGGGTTTCCTCGGGGAAATGAACCTGGGGATCCTCTGGCACGGGCTGTCCCTGAGACAGGATGAAGGGAGTCTTCGCCAAATCCAGGGGGGCCTGGGTGGTATCCGAGGGGATGGGCTGGGGTCTCAATCCCTGGGAGAGAACCCTCTCCACTACTTCAAAGGCTGAGGGAGAAGCACTCCCCAGATCCGAAGCGGGGACCGGAGCAGAAGACAGGGTAGCCTGAGGTCCGAGGGAAAGTACAGTTGTGTACACCTACCATAAATGTAGATGTTCGAGTGTCTTCACTGTTGCAGTCATAACTGTAGGGTACTCCTGCCGGCAGGCAGCCCGAGGTCGGCCAGAATATCAAAGTCTGGGTCCGGCATCGGCTGTATCAGCAAGTACCCTGACGTCAGAACGCATGGGTATAAAGCTGACAGCCGACGCCATCTTCTCCAGCCTTTCTTGCCCCTGATGTCAGAAGCCCCCATAAAACCAAAAGGTGTCCCTAGGGAAACACAAATACACCAGAAAGGTAGTGGAAAAGGAAACAAAGTAAGCAAAAAGAAACAAGAGGGGTCTGGAGGGAGGGAAACACCGACTGCAACAGTGAAGACACTCGAACATCTACATTTATGGTAGGTGTACACAACTGTACTATGTTCTTCGTGTTTCACTGTTGCAGTCATAACTGTAGGGTAGAATCCCAAAGCTGAGAACACGGGAGGAGGTTATGAAGAAGAAGGAGCAGCTAGAAGACCCTGCAAAAGAGCAGAGGCAAAGCCTGCCCTAGACTTAGAGTACAAAGGGAGGTTATAGTGCTTGGAAAAGGTATGCACAGAGCTCCAAGTGGCAGCCTCCAGAATGTCCTTAGTAGGAACTTCTCTGAGAAAGGCTGCCGAAGTGGCAGCTGCTCTAGTAGAATGAGTCCTGACAGTACCTGGAATCTGTTTTCCATAAAGAGAGTAACAATATCTTATTCCATGAGCAATCCATTTGGAAATAGTTTGCTTAGAAATAGCTTTACCTAGAGAACTGGAAGCAAATGAGATAAGCAATTGATCTGATTTTCTGAAATCTTTAGTTTTGTCCAGGTAAAAATGTAGTTGCCTGTGTACGTCCAATGAATGCAAAATCCTTTCCCCCTTACTTTGGGGTTTTGGGAAAAAGGTAGGAAGGTGAATAGTCTGATTTAGAGCCACTCTAGAAACTACCTTAGGCATAAAAGTAGGATTGGTCCTCAAGGAAACTCTGTCCTGATGAAAGATGAGGTATGGTTCCACGGCCATGAGGGCTTGCAACTCAGACACCCTTCTGGCAGAAGTCAAGGGCAACAAGATAGCTGTCTTCCAGGATAAGAACTTAATATCCACAGAGGCAGCAGGCTCAAAAGGAGGCAAAGTAAGCTTTTCCAAGACATAGTTGAGATCCCAAGGAGGGACAGGAGGAGATCTAGGAGGTCTTAAATTCTTAGCTCCTCTCAGAAATTGTCTAACCAGCTGGTGGGAAAAAATGGGAGGATCACAATTGAAATGAGCCAAAATAGCAGAAGCATGAATCTTAATGGAAGAAAAGGAAAGACCTTCAATCAAAAGGTCTGAGAGATAAAGTAATATAGCGGGAATATCAGGTAAAAAAGGGTCAGAACAACGATCCTGCATCCAAATACAAAATCTTTTCCATTTAGAAGCATAAGATTTCCTTGTACTAGGACGCCTAGCTTCCAAAAGAATATCCAAAACTTGCTTAGGAAGAGAAGAAGGGATCAATTGCCTTTGATGAGCCAAGCTGCCAGGCAGAGAGTCTTGATTTGAGAGTGAAATACCTGACCCTGATGCTGGGACAGTAGAGAATGGGTCAGAGGAAGACTCCAAGGGGGTTCCAAGCAAAGGTGCAGTAGAGTTGGATACCAAAACTGACGAGGCCAATTTGGAGCTATCAAAATGATCGGTCTGGGTTTGTCCAGCTTTATCTTTAGCAATACCCGAGGCAGAAGAGGAAGAGGAGGAAGGCATATCCCGAAAGATTCCTCCAGCTGAAGGACAGGGCATCCACTTTCCAAGCTGTCTTGTGGAAGGACCTGGTGCAAAAGAGAGGCAACTGATGGTTGAGATGGGACGCAAACAGATCTATCTGAGGACAGCCCCAAACTGCAGTTATCTTGCTGAATAAGTTGGGGTCCAACATCCATTCGTGAGGATCCAAAATGTTTCTGCTTAGGCTGTCTGCTAAGAGATTCTGATTTCCTGGAATGAACTGTGCCTGAAGCTCCAGATTCAAATTTAAGGCTGTGTCCCATAAAGTCATGGCAAGTCTGCAAAGGGGGTAAGAGTGAGAGCCCCCTTGCTTGTTTATGTACCACATGACTGTGGTATTGTCTGTTCAATTAGCAGAGGTCCTGGCTTCAAAAGAGTCTGGAAGGCTAGAAGAGCATTTTGGACTGCCAACATTTCTTTCAAGTTGATGTGCCATAGAAGGTGTTTGTTTGTCCAAGAGCCCTGTTGGCACTTGTCTAGAAAATTAGCTCCCCAAGCATAATCCGAGGCGTCCGTGGTTATGATCTGAGTAGGTTGAGGAAGACGAAAGGGCTTCCCTTCGTTCAAAACACACGCCCTGGACCACCAAAGGAATTCCTTCTGGAGGCAGGGAATTAGTGGAATCATTGTATCCAGACTGTGGCAATGCTGAGACCATACACTCTTTAGGTACCATTGAAGTTTCCTCATGTGAAGCCTCGCATTTGGAATCAACAGGATGCAAGAGGCCATGTAGCCCAAAGCCTGCAGGAATTTCCTTGCAGTGAGCTGAGTCAAGGTTGCCAAGGTCTGGAAGATTGAAGCCAGCTGTAACTGTTTTTCTGGAGTAAGGAAGGCCATCTGTAAACTTGTGTCTAGAAGAGCTCCCAAAAAGATCATTCGTTGAGAAGGAATCAAATGTGATTTTTTTGTGTTCACTGAGAATCCCAGTAGTAGGAGAAGACATTGAACAAATTGCAGGTGTTGAAGTAAAAGGTCTTTGTTGTCTGCCTGAATTAGACAGTCGTCCAGATAGGGGTAAATCTGAATCCCCTGAAGTCTGCAGTAAGCTACTACTGGAGCCAGGCATTTGGTAAAAACTCTGGGCGCAGTAGATAAGCCAAATGGCAGTACAGAGAATTGGAAGTGTCTCGAGCCTGCCTTGAATCTGAGGTACTTTCTGCATTGTTGCCTTATGGGGACGTGTAAGTAGGCCTCTTTTAAGTCCAATGTTACCATCCAAGCATCTTGTGAGAGCATTGGGAGAAGTTGTTGAAGAGTAAGCATCTTGAATTTTGGAATTTCCAAAAAGATGTTTAATACTGAGAGGTCCAGAATAGGTCTCCAGGAACTTTGTTTTCTTGGGACCAGAAAAAGTCTTGAATAAAAACCTTTCCCCACCTCTAGAGGTGGAACAGGTTCTATGGCTCTTAAGGCTAATAAAGCGTCCACTTGATTTAAGGCCTCTGTCCATTGATGTTTTGGCAGATCTGGCCAGCCGGAAGGCCTTGGCAGAGTGTGAAAGTGGAATCTGTAGCCTTTCAAAATCACGTCTAACACCCATTTGTCCTGGGTAATGTGAGTCCAATTTTGGTAAAAAAGAGAAAGTTTTCCTCCGAGAGGGGCATCCAGGGAAGGAGGACCTGTAGCCCAACAGAGAGAGTCATTGGGTCTGCTTTCTTTGGGTTTGAGGTCTGTCTTCTCCCTTTCTAGGTGAAGACGTAGTCCACTGTTTAGATCTGTAAGAGGCCTGAGCCTGCGCCCGACCTCTGGAGCGTCTATATCTTCCCCTTTGAGGCCTGTCAGAAGTGGGAAAAGACCAATTTTTGGAGGGCCAATTTCTAGAAAATCTAGGAGGCTGTACTTGCAAAAAATCTTTTACAGTCTGCATAGACTTGGCTTTTTCTTCCATCTTTTTAATAACCTCCTCAGCCTTAGATCCAAATAATACATCATGCTGAGCAGGGGCATCTAGCAATTTAGCCTTCACTTGTTCAGGTAAATTCTGCTCACGAAGCCAAGCATGTCTCCTGATAACAGTACCAGAGGCAGCAGCCCTGCAGGAAGCCTCTACGGCATCAAAACCACAATGTAAACTATGTTTGCTAACTTGTTCAGTTGCAAGCAACACATCCTGTAATTCCTTGCCCTCAGCACATGCAGGAAAGGTAGAAAGCCTTTGTTTTAAAACAGATAAAAGAAACTGTTGATACTTAAACATGTGAAACTGGCAATTTAAAGCTCTAATAGAAAGGGTAGCTGAAGTATAAACCTTTTTGCCCCACCTGTCCAGGGCACGAGAATCCTTTTCAGAGGGGATAGGATTCTTAGAGGAGGCGGCCTTAGCAGCCTTGGAACCCTGCGAAATAGTTTCAGGATCAGCAGAAGGGTTCTTAAATAAGAATTGATGGGAATTAGGGACCCTGTAAAATCTATCAGGCTTTGATGGAGCAGGCGGCATGGAATCTGGATTCAAGTTAGCTTCAGAGAAAGTATCATCCACAATGTCAAGTACAGGAGGAATAGCTAAAGGCCTGTGTTGAGGGAGAAGAAGAAATTCCCTAAGTCTCTTTTTGGAAGCAGAATAATCCTGAACTTCCCAATGAAAATGCTCCCTCATCTCATGCAAGGTTTCCCCAAAAGAGAAATCTTCAGGGGGAGAGGCAGAGGGAACAGAATCCTCTGCATCCGAATCCTCATAAGGAGGAAAAGAATAATCCTGATCAGAGGAAGAAACTGAAGATATAGAAGCCCGATCAGAGGAATCATAAGGGATATCCTGTCTAGGCCTTTTCTCAGGAGGAGGGTGAGAGCCCTTAATCATGGTTAATAAATCCTCAGCCATCCGTAGTAATTGCTTCTGAGTCTTAGGAGCTGAATCCGAAGAAGCTTGAGCAGAAAGTCTGGGTTTAACAGGAGTCTTTGACTTAGCCTTTGTCTTTGTGGAAATAGTAATATGTGAAGGCCTGAAGACCCCCTCAGAAGCCGGTACCTGCACAGCGGTTCCGGACCCATCTGAAGGAGCGACATCCGAAGGTCCTGCAGCAGACAAATTACTAGGCCTAGATGGCTCCGCATGGGAGTCCGTGTCGGCCATCGGTTCTGAAGTGGCGGACGACAGGGGCTGCAAAAGCGCCTCACTGACGACCGCTGAACCCGAAGCTGGCTCCGGCTGCAAAGTATCCTGTTTGGACCTCGGAGGCCTGTCCTTGTCTTTGCATTTCTTCTGTATTCCGGTAGTCGGTAAAGTATCCGACGACATCCTATAATTAAATCGTCTACCGAAGTAATTCAAGGCCCAATCGTACCTATACTTGATAGTGCGAGAATTAAACCTGGCACAGAACCGACAGCAAGAAACGTCGTGGTCAGGGCCTAAGCAAGGTAGACAGTAAGAGTGGAAATCTTTATGAGGTATTTGTTTTCCACACGATACACAATTATTAACTTTTTCTGACATCGGAGGAGCAAGAAAAAGGTTTCAACGGGTACTTAGCTTTGAGAAGAGAAGTAGAAAACTTCGGACCGACGACAATCACACCACGTTGTCTTGAAAACGCCAACAAACAACTAGCGAACTGCTTTGCACCGCACGGCAAGAAAGACTGGAGAAGATGGCGTCGGCTGTCAGCTTTATACCCATGCGTTCTGACGTCAGGGTACTTGCTGACACAGCCGACGCCGGACCCAGACTTTGATATTCTGGCCGACCTCGGGCTGCCTGCCGGCAAGAGTACCCTACAGTTATGACTGCAACAGTGAAACACGAAGAACATCAGATCGGATCTGAAAAGGTCAGAGCAGAAAAATCCATTCCTCCAGGTCCGATTCCCTGTCCGAGGCTCCGAGAGTCACTCGGATCTGAACAAGTCGGATGAGAGGAACTCAAGGTAACAGCCGGAGTCGAGGTTGGAGGAACCGTCGGCACCGAGCTACCAAATCCAAAATACCTCGGATTCAAGAGCCCCGAAGCCGAAGCACAGATCGGGGAAGGACAGTTGGGGAGGAAAAGAGGCATGGAGGTCCCCCCTCCAGAGGGAGCTGGTCTGCGCAGTGGGGAGGAAGATGTCGGGTCCAAATGTTCCAATGGCTCCAGTGAGAAACGAGGAGACCGGAGCCGTGGAGAAACAGGCCTCATGGTCTTAGATGGGGGGCTGAGAAAGAGCTCCCTGTCTGGGGACCTCTTACGATGCCTGTCCTTCTTTTTCTCCCTTTCCTCTCTGCGCCTTTCTTTTTCCTTCTCTTTTTCTTTTTCCTTTTCTTTGTCAGACTCGCTGACTGAAGATCTGTCCTTAGGAGACCCATCGCCAGACGAAAAGGGAGGTTGAGTCTCTGTCTGGGTGGAAGGTGGTACACTAGAGACCAAGGCCGAGGCAGACTCCAGCATGGCAGCAGGGAGAAGGCCTTTGGCAACTAGCTTGGCCTTACGATCCCTAAGGCCCCTAGGGTTAAAACCTGAACATACAGCACATTGAGTGGACAAATGTGCCACTCCTAAGCAAATTACACACAGAGTGTGACCATCGGCCAGGGAAAGCTTATGGCCACACTCTGCACATTTTTTAAAGATAGGCTTTGGCTGGTTAGCCACAGTCCTGCAATCCAAGGTGCAAGCACTACCTCTCCAAAAACCACACACACACAGGTAGGGGAAGGGCAGGCCTAACTACTACTCTATACAAAACTTCTTCTTCTTTTTTTTTTTTTTTTTTTAAACACCGATGACCAAACGAGATACTACACAAGGGGAGGAAGGGAAATATTACTCAAGCACACCTAGATATCAGAAAAATATTTACTTACTATCCCTGAGCTCAGAGCAAAGGAGACCACGATGCACACTACTGGTGTGGCAAACGAGATCTGAGGGAAGATAGGAAATGGTAGGGCATTATGGGTAAGGGGAGGAGTTCGGAGCTTGGAGCAGATGCTAGAAAAAAAGTTGCCGGCTCGGATCCGATACGGATCTGTATACCCATAGGCTGTAGATAAAATGAAGTTAACTACTTCAGATGATTTGTTTTCATTTATATAAATGTATGATTGCCCATGTCAAAAGTGATAATTCAAGAACAATGTTTCTTGTTTTAAAAAATAGTTACACATCTAGGATTTTCTGCAACTTGTCATTTGCAATATCCTAATTTAATAGTTCACTCCATGCTAGTTTTACTTTACACTGTGTTGTCTTCTCAAATCTAATATTGCTGTTTGTCCTCTGCTTATTACTCTTTTTCTGTCTGCCATTTCTGTTCTAGTTTCATTTATAAACTCTGCTATTTGTGGTTTAACAAAATTGCTATCCAAACCTCTGCACATCTACCTTGAACTCTAACATTAAACCTGTATATGCTGATCAAAGTTCAATAAGACAGAAATTGTCTAGCCTCATCCCATTTTATTATCTCATCTGCTTTTATCATCTGCTCCCACAATCTCGCTTCTTTATTCTTTCTTTTTTTTCTCCAAATGTTTATGATATTGTCTTCTGTGCATTTCTTATTACTATAAACAGTACAAGTATGTGGGAGGATGGCATAATGGTTAAGGTGTTTACCTGGCAAACACAAGGTGCAGGGTTTGATTCTCACGTGGGGTAATTGGCTAGGCTTAAAATGGCCACAAGGGCAATTAGCCTAGTACTAACCTATGAACCTATGAACCTATTGGTGCTCTTTCATTTCTCCAAGGTGTAACTTCTTATAACATAAAGACCTGCTTAATACTTTTCTGGACATAAGGTTGTACATAATGTTTATACTCATTTCCTACATCTGTCCAAACACCAGCGTGAGATCCTTTTATTTCCTGCCTATCATGTGCTTCCAGGCCTTCTTGCATGTCTCCAGATCTGAAGTCCCAAACTACCTGATTCATTTTTTACTAGCTTTTTCCCAATGTACTTGTTGTTCCCTTTTGTTATTCCTTTATTTCCTTTCTTATATTCTTCCATAATCTCTCAGTTGATACATATAAGCCTGACCTACATAAATAACCAGCAGGACAAAATTATCTTAATTGTTTATTCTTACTATCAATGTTCATAAAGAGATGTTTCCATAGTCTTACTTAACTTACAACCTTTTCAGAAAGTTGTTGAAGCTCTGTAACAAATCAGGCGTTCAGTCACAGTTCATTAATACAGCTTTGTTTTTGTTTCATTTACCTTATATCCTGCTATACTATTAAAATATTTCAGTTCAGCAAATATATTCTTTATATGATATTCTGGACTGGGAACATATAATATTGTGTTATTTGCAAACGGGATATTTTTTCCATTAGTATTTCTTCTATAACCAGTTATGTTTGAATGTCTTTTTTTTTGTTTGTTTAAACACCTTTATTGAATTATCACTTGTGACAAAGGCAAATTTACATTAACATAAAAGCAATCAAGCTGTATTAACAAATTCATGTTTACAAACATTATACATCACATAACATAAGCAACACTACATAAATAATTTAATTCCTGCCTATTAAACTATCATTTATGAGACAGACAATCATACATTTATACAAATGAAATCAAACTACACCGAAGCAATCCTTGTTGCAAGCATTTTACATCACAAACCATAGTGACACACTCCCGGATGTGAACTTTATATATCACTTATAATCTACTCAATCATTTTCAAACATTACACAGCTCATTTAAGTCCTGCCTTATTCCTCCCCTGAATGTATTGTTCCCACAATTCTCATTTTTTCCTATGTAGTTTGCTCCTACCCTTTACTAAAGATCTCCATTATCTCGGTTACTATATTCACTACTTCTAGTATAGTTGGTTTAGCTTTTGATTTCTGTTTTCTTTTAACTGCTTTTTTGGCAGCCACAATAATTAGACACAGCAAAACCTTACCATGTCTAGGGAATTCTGATTCAGTTATGTTTGAATGTCTTGTGTCCCTGGCTAATGATTCAAAATATAAAGCAAAGAGTAATGGTGAAAATGGACAATTATACCTAGTTCCTCTCATAAAATTAAGCACATTAGTGTGTAGATATTAAACATTAATGTTTTCCATGCCCATGGAAATCCAAATGCCTCAATGGATCTTTGTATAAACTCCTAACTCATTCTGCCAAATGTTTTTCTGCATCATACCTATTAAAATTAATATATTACTATTTGACCAAAGCATCCTTGTGTGTTTTGATGGTCTCAATCATGTCATAGTATTCTTCAATATATAATATCTATCTTATCTTGCCTAGGAGCATATTTTGCTGAAAATGTGTATTCCACTTCATTCTGTCTTATTTGCATTAAAACAATAAGCTAAGATTTCTGTGTCTACATTCGGTCAGCATTCTAGGATATCTTGGCCTCCAGAGACAGCTTCCTTATTTCCAATAGTGTTCCCCATTTCCTGCTAATATCATACAACCTTGATGAAAGGTTACAACTTCTTCCATAATATTCTTTATATCATGTCTCACTTCTTTTGGTGGAATATATATTACAGGCAGTGTAATTCTTAAACCCTGCCAACAATGTCTCACAGCTATAAATCTTCCCCACCTGTTCTTCATTTGTTACTCAGCCTGTGTTTCCATGGCCTTTTTAATTAACACTAAGACAATTTCTATCACCATACTTCTATTCCAGAAAAGAAACCCTCCTTTGGACTTTTCTTAAGAATTTCACACTTCCCTGTGATTCAGGTGGGTTTCCGGTAACATTACTACTTATGCATTATTACTGCAAATATAGGTCGATACACCTTATCTTATTTTTTTCTTACCAATAAATCCATTTATATCCTAAACCTATGTCACATTATGCAACAGAAAAGCTAGTATGTTCTACTTAACTTAACCTGGTCTTTCACAGTCTGCTTACAACATTCCTTCTCTTTCGCTTTATATTTTTCTGTGACACTACATATTTTTCTGTAATATTGTTTAAAAGGAGTCTGATCTCTTACCAGAATGTTCGACTCTCTCCCCATTAAAAAAATAAACAAGCATATTTTTACAAAACTATAGAGCTGACAGTCTATACAGAAAGCAGTATAAAGCTTCTTCCTGTGCAATAATATCATACAAACACTGTTGGGCAGAACAGCTATTACAAATCATCAATCTGCCTATATCCCTTGCCTGCAGAATTTTATTTCTGAAACTGTCCCTGTATCCTTGTGTTTTTAGTTAGCCAGTAAATATTTCAGATGCTGCTGCTATTTTTAAAAGGTCAAGCTTTACTATTTGGGCAGAGTGACTTCACCATCTTGCAGAGCTTATAGAGAAGGTCATTTGCATTCTAAAAGCACAGGAATCATGTCAGTCTATACAAACAGAACTTTTCATTCTGAAGCATAACAAATGTGACAAGAAAATTAAATTACGTTACTTGCTTTCTCACTGTGAGTTACTGATCTCATTTGCTGTAAAACAGTTTCCAGTGTACATACTTTAAATTTTAGTTACACCAAGCAGCCTCCTGCACATAGCCAACTCCCCTCAGTCAGTATTTCCAATGCATTATTTTTGTGAATTTTGCTATCTAGCATACTTCCTGTCAAAATACTTCTCTCATTAATTTAAATTCATGCCTAGACTCACTGTATGCATTACAAGAACATATGGCTATTGGCTTCCATCACATAATATATTACTGTCCTTTTAATTTAAACAGAAATGTTTAGGAGACAGCTCAATGTTTTTTAAAACATTTCTAGTGTACATGTTTTACATTTTAATTACATTAAACCTTTTGCATTTAATAATTTTCCTTCAATCAATATATCCATCATGTTTATTTTTGTGAACCTTCCTATTCAGTCTACCCTGTCAGCATATATATTTATCATTAATTTTAAACACATTCTGAGACCTAGTACAAAAGCACTACCAGTGCCAACTTTATACAATAATGTTGATCGGCTTCCATCCCATACATTAGTGTCCTTGTTCATTCATCCATAATTATTTTTATTAGAGTCAACACAAACATAGTTTGCAGTTTAAGAATGTGAACTTGTATCAGACAGCATGCAGTACAGGTCTCCCTATATCAGTGATGGCGAACTTATGACACGAGTATCAAAGGTGACATGCCACGACGTTTTGGGTGACATGCCAGCGATCACCAACACATGAGTTACCAAAGGCACTGCTTTTGCATTCTTTGCTCATGTGAAGTGCACTGAATTATTTTGTGCCAGGAGCTTTTGACACACCAAACCCAAAAGGTTCACCATCACTGCCCTATACAGTTAGACATAAATATTAATTTTTAAGTAAACTTTTGAAATATTATATTACTGCATTCATATTAGTCAAATAGTTATTTTCTGTCTTACAGATTTCAGTTGTTTTGAGGTGTAATTCAGAATGCAACTACGATTTTGAGTTTACCACATTCTTTCCATGAATTATACTTAAGTATTGTCCTCATTCAATGTGCCCAGTGCTTTGTTTTTATGGCGTGTCCACTTTTGTGAAAACAGATTCATATCATTTGTTTTAGCTATGATTTTCTTTTGGAAAACAGGAGAGGGCTTTACAGGAAATCTATTCCTTTAGGTGTCAACAGTTTGCCTTTCTTTACCTGTTGATTGGTTGCTTGTATCATCATGACCTTCCCCTGCCATGTGCTATTTTCTCTTTGCCAGTTCAACTTTTGAGTGTTGATATATTGCATGTATTTTATTCTTTGGTTATCAGTCTTTACTGATGTTACTACATTATTTTTTTTATTTTTGAAATGGATGTTAAGATAACAATGATATGTCTCTTTCCAAACTAGTTATAAAATGAAAAGCTTGCAATGCAAATTGCCAGTTCAATAATGAGTGGACCAATCTGACAATACTGCCTATGATCCAGAAAAAAACGTTTAGATGGACTGAGATGAAAGAATCTATCATTACGCTAAGTACATAATTTTTGTATCCAATTCATCCAGTCCAACTGATCTGACATATGGGCCAGAATCCCCAGATACATGATTCCTGGTTGGCCTCAAGACAGGAGACATCTCAAGACAGAAGTCCAAAGGAAGCTCTGGCTCTGGAAATATTGTCTAAGTTGTAGTGCTTAACAAAAGTGAGTTGAAAATCAAGTAGCAGCATGGCAAATGTCATCTAAGGAAAGAAAGTTGTAAAAATTGCCAAGGTTCTTGCAGGGTGTGTTCTGAGCTTGTAGGGCAGGGCAAGGTTTTGTTGCAAAACGTATAAACAAAGGAAATACAGTTAGATGACAATTATGATGCATTATTACAGCTAACTTGGCAGACTAAAAAAGTTACACTGCACTAGCATGCATCCATCCATCCACCTTAACCCCTTTTTCCTATTTTACACATGGGGTCAGGGTGTCACTTCAACAGTGACAATCATCTCAAGCCAAGGTTTACACCACTGGGTGGCTAGCCCTGCCGCGGTAGTTCATCCATACCACTCACTCTCATACACACCCACACCTACAGTCAATTTAGAGTGTCCAATCCACCTACTGCATATCACTGCCAAAATTAAAAAATGTACTGCATGGGTTATATAACATCAGTAGAGATCTATGATGTCTGTTGACAAGTAAAAGTATCATTCATTCTCCTTCACAGCAATCACCAAAAAAATGCACCTGCTCAAGTGTATGCACTTTCTTACTTTGCTGCTTAGATATAGTTACCTTTCCATCTGCTCCTAGTTCAACACCTTCAAGGCCAACTACCATCTCCTTAACACCAACTCCTCCAGAAGAATGCCGCTGGCGTCCAACTTCCAATTTCATATCTCTGCAAAGTAAGCATCCTGCATTATTGCATCTACTCCACAAGATTAGTCAGCTAATGTCTTATATGAGGAACAAAATGGAAAACAAACATGAGTAAAGACCTTTACAAGAGAAACTTGTAAAACCCATGCAATACATAAACAGTTGATCAAATGAAAGTGCTGGCGTAACAATGCAAAATACTGCAGATGTTACGAGGGACAGAAATTTTTTAGCAAAGCTGGAGGCAGTGAATGACACTGAATATGTAAGGAAGAAACAAGCAAGTGACAGAATGTCTATTTAGATCATTTAAGGTAAACTTTTAGGATAGTAAAAGGCTATTATTTACTATAAAACAAATCTTTCAGAAAATATCCCACTTTCAAAACTTCCAGGTAACAAGAAATAAGCAACTCAGAAAAAAAAAAACTTTGCAAGTTTGCAGTCAAGGACAATCTGCAATGTCTTCAGTGGATATGAAACAGGCAAGCTCTTCGGCCCTAATTCCGGACACATATCACAACAGCAGCTTATGAAAACACCAACTGTAAAAAGATTCACTTTAAAATCTGTTACAGTAAATGTGCAACTGCTTTGTAAGAATCCATAACCAACACTCTAGTACTCACCACATCAGTTAATCTCTGATTGAACTCTCTCTAGTAAGTAACTGGTGAGATCTACTTGAGAGCCATTTATCAACAATTCTTAGATCTCTCCAGCTCCTCCGTCTGCCACAGCATGGCACGGTGTTTGCCAGGTAATGAGGATTCATACAAGATTATGCCTCATGGAATATGAAAAAGTTATATCTGCAAGAGTAAACAGAATATGCAAAGAATATAAAATTATAAATTTGTAATAATTACACAAGACAATCTGAAGCAAATGGAAGGATCTGTGCATGTGTGTGTAGGGGAGAGAGAGAGTGTGTGTGTGTGTGTGTGTGTGTGTGTGTGTGTGTGTGTGTGTGTGTGTGTGTGTGTGCGCGTGTGTGCGTGTGTGTGTGTCTTGGTGTTTTTTAAATTAGTTCACAGTTCAAGGGATCCTCTCAAATATCATTGGATACTTGGAGTACTCATAAGTCAGTTACATCTTTTTCAAGAAGGTTCTCTGTAAAAGAAAGCCAAGAAGGCAGAAACCAGAGAAGTCAAAGAAAGTAGTATCAAATGGTTAAATCTTGAAGCACTGGCATACAAAAATAAACTTAGTCACTGTATATTAAGATGACTATGCACATCACTGGGAAGGAGAACACTTCCTCTCCTTGATTTATTTCCCAAGACGATAAGAGGGAAATGAACGGACTAGCTGAGCAGCACTTGAACACCACTGTTGGAAGGAAGCAAGGGTTTGACCTAATCAGCACCTGGTCCTTACAGAATATCAATTAAGATTCTTTAATAAAAAGCATCTGAAGGTCCAATATGCACTTAGCAGATCTGATGGCCATCAGGAACCATGTCTTCAATGGGACAAACTTCAAGTCTGCCCAGCTAGACAGCTCAACAAGCAACCTGGTGAGTCTAACAACAATGAATTCAGGTCCCACAGAGAAGGGATTTTCATTTGATGGTGGCCACAGGATGTGCTGTTCAGAAAACATGTAACTACCCTCTGCTGAACCAAGGTTTTGTCCACCATGATATGATGGTACTGATTTTCCAAAACATTCACCTTAAATGAACGTTATCATTTACCATAATGATAACTATGTGCAGGACCAGACCCATCTTCCTGTACTCATAGGACTCAAAGCCAGCAGGACTATCAGCTAGGTACATAAAACTTTCCCAGCCAACCAAACTGATCTCCTTTACC
Organism: Protopterus annectens; assembly: GCF_019279795.1. Classification (NCBI taxonomy): domain Eukaryota; kingdom Metazoa; phylum Chordata; order Ceratodontiformes; family Protopteridae; genus Protopterus; species Protopterus annectens. Next base: position 1,133,172,066 of record NC_056731.1, read on the forward strand.
CATAACACTGCGCACAGAAGGACAGCTCTCCAGACCTTGTAACCCCAGGCTAAGGCTCCTTTTCAGTCTGCTGCTTCAGCTCCCTTACAGCATTGTTCTCAGAAGACTCTTCTTCTTTTGGCCCTTACTTCTGCCAGATGAGTGTCTGAGTTGCAAGCCCTTATGGTTGTTCCTCCGTTTTTAGTTTTACATAAGGACAAGGTAACCCTTCGTACTAATCCTTCTTTTATGCCCAAGGTGGTTAATGAGTTGTCTCTTAATCAGTCTTTTCATTTGCCCACCTTTTTCTCTTCCCCACAAGAAGGTTTTTCACACCCTGGATTTGCAAAAACAACTCAGATTTTATTTAGATACGACAAGCTTTTTGTAAATCTGAACAGCTTTTTGTTTCTTTTCATCCTAGGTCTTTAGGTCTGGCTGTTTCCAAGCAAACCATTTTTTCTTGGATATCTAAAGCCATCTCTTTGTTTTATTTTCATGGGAAAAGCAAGAGCCTTCCTTCTCCTGTTAAGGCTCATTCTATTAGGGCTGTGGCTTTTTCTGGTGCTTTTTGTCAAGGGTTTGGATATTAATTCTATTCTTGAGGCAGCTGCCTGGACTTCTGTGCATACTTTTACCAAGCACTGTAAGTTGGATATGATTTCTAGGGGTCACAGCTGGTTTTGCCAGGGCAATTCTCCATGTCATCCTAGAGGGCTCTTCTGGCCCTTCTTCATCCCAATCTTCTTCCTGAGCATTTGTACTCTCCCTCATGTTAAGAATACTGCAACAGTGATATGGAATGACATAGTACAGTTGTGGAAAATCTTACCATAACAATAGATATCCTTCTCTTCACTGTTGCAGCATTCTTTCCCTCTCTCCTTCCTCCCCAGTCCTTTTTTCCTTCTGGTTGTGCCTGTTACCTGATGATATCCTTAGGTTGTCATTCCTAATGAGGCTTACTCATTGCTGAGGATGGTATGTCTGGACGACACCTTTATGCCCTACGCCGTGCCTTGGGATCATATGTGTGACATACGGCATACCCATTACAACCTAAAGGATTTGCTATACTGTCCAAACATCAGGCTGCCCTAGGCAGGGGCTCCCTATTGTAAACAATACAGCAACAGTGAAAAGAAGGACATCTACTGTTATGATAACATTTTACACAACTGTACTTTCTCAGTGTAAGTGTCTTACTGTGGTACAAGTATGTCCTAATTCTAAAAGACTTGATCTCTTAAGTGACTTACTTCAATGTAAGGCCTATCTATAACCAGGCTTACACAAGGGGGGCTAGATTCTGAAAGACTTGCTTGCACAGTAAGTCATTCTGACTGCAAGTCTTGGAGTATGTGACTTACTCTTGGAGCATTTCTTTTGGAATCTGACCCTATGTATTTATGCTTTTGATAGTTTTCATATCAGTCAAACTGAAGACTACTGACAGCTACATTTCTACTGTAAACTGACTGTTCTGCAAAGGGTGCAGTATACACTTCTGTATCACTTCAATATATTACAAAACTTTCCATGCAAGACCAGTGCATATTCATCTTAATATAACCCATTTATCAATGAACAGTATTAATGACAAGGAGATAACAGCATCTCAGATGCATGGATGTCATTCCACATGTCTCAAACATTGTTTTCTGCTATATATTTAAAATGACAAAAATTATATGACTTTATAGACATATCTTTAGTTATATTTTTATAAGAGCACATTAATGATTTGATTCACACGTAGTCCAAGTTTCTCAACCTAAGAACATGACAATTTTTGTTTAATTGTGAAATGAATGGCAAGAAATAGGTCATGCAATGCTCTATGTAAGCCTACTGAAGTTATTTAGGAATACATTATATATATATATATATATATATATATATATATATATATATATATATATATACTGTCCTCTGCATCTTGCTCTGTCACACCAACCACCTGCATGTCCTCTCTCACCACATCCATAAACCTTATCTTAGGCCTTCCTCTTTTCCTGTTACCTGGCAGCTTCATCCTTAGCATCTTTTTCCCAATATACTCTGCATCTCTCCTCAGCACATGTCCAAACCAACGTAATCTTGCCTCTCTGGCTTTGTCTCCAAATCTTCCAACCTGGGCTGACCCTTTAATATACTTATTCCTAATCCTGTCCACCCTCGTCGCACCCAGTGCAAACCTTAACATCTTTAACACTGACACATCCAGCTCTGACTCCTGCCTTTTTGTCAATGCCACTGTCTCTAACCTATATAACATAGCTGGTCTCACTACCCTCTTGTAGACCTTCCCTTTCACTCTTACTGGTATTCGTCTGTCACAAATCACTCCTGACACTCTTCTCCACCCACTCCATCCTGCCTGTACTCTCTTCTTCACCTCTCTTCCACACTCACCATTGCTCCGAACTTGATGATTGAGATATAAAAGCATACTCACAACTGTAGCACTATACTATGTTTGTCACTGTACGAGTCTATTTTTGAAGGGTATAAATCCAGTGACCCAAAAAGACTTTTCCCTACAGAAATATATATAAATTTTTATCTCTGATCTAATGACAAATTAGTATGTATATAATATTCACTGTAGTTTTACTTGCACAGGATATGACAAGTCATATAACCTCCACAGTGAAAACCAGGTATAATTCAGAATTTTAGACTGTGCAATATAATCACAATTTTATATTGTACACTATGCAGTTAGGGTGCAGACACATAACACAAGCAGAAGGTTATAATTCAAAGTGGAAAGGGATGATGATAAAACAGGGGGCATATCGCTCTACTTCTTAGCACAACAAATCTGGACAAAGGCAAAAATAATGTGGGAACAAAGACCCCAAAATAGGGACATGTTTTAAATATTGTTCCTATAAACTTAGAAAGCTGCTACAATAATAGGTTATGCATTTTCTGAAGGACATGAGGTCTGAAACTCAAATGTTTATATTTATTGACTTCAATTTTCTATGATTCACCAGAAAACCAAAAAGTTATGAGGAACACACCAAAAATATCAAGCAAAAATCTCAACATTTTGCAAAAATGTGGACAGTTGAGTGGTATGGTGGGGAAGGAGTTCAAGAAATAAAAAAAGAGTGTGATTTTGGATGCAGATCCTTAAGAAGAATAGCAGCCATGCAGAATATTATATTCGGAAAGTACTCTAAGAACTAAATCAACATGGGAATAGAGAAAGGAGATTTTCCAAAGAGGGATGGCTGCAGGTAGGGGTACAGAAAATAGGTAGGAGGGGCTGGAATTTATTGGAGAAAACTGGCAAAGGAATCAAGGTATTGGGAGCACAGAAGTTTGGGCTGCCTTCCATACCAGGGATTATTATTAGAGCAGGCAAAGAGAAAAGGATAGGAGTCATAAGTGAAAGATCTGCTCTGGTAGAATTTTTCAGTTGAGTCTAGAACCAAAGCTGCTGTTAAAAAGGGAAAATTAGTCTTCTTCTTCTTTCGGCTTTTCCCGGTTAGGGGTCGCAACAGTGGATCACCTGCCTGCTCGTCATTGGCAGTGGAGTTTTACGGTGTCGAGTTGCCAGCCCGGCGCCCAACCTTCCATAGAAGGCACTAAAATGGGAAAATTAGTAAGGCATACAAAATATTGTATGGCAACTATAAGAATCAGTCAGAGGGAGTTAAAACAGACTGGGAAGACACACTGGAAAAGCAATTTAAAAGGGAACAATGCAAGGACATATGCATGTGTCCCAAGTATGTAACAAAGTCCAGAAGGTTTAGGATTTTTGCTTGAAAGTGTCTGCATAGGTATTTTTATACTCCAAGCAGGGTTCAAAGACTTTTTCCTCAGGAAGACAGCAAATGTTATACAAGGCTGAGTTTCAAACTATTTTTATATTTGTATACTTATTTAGTGAATACATACAGCTTTAAGAGTAAATTGATTGTCTGATGAAATTTGTCACGTGGTTTACGTTTGTTACACAAGATGTGATTCTGAATGTCATTCTGATGAAGTCTTTATAAAAATACACACAACAGTGTTAACATTAATTTCAGTGGAGTCAGAGTGGTGTTTTTTTTTCTGCTGAAAATCTCTTTGACGTTTACAAATTTTGGTCGGTCTTTTTTGTTCCAAAGAATCTCACTCCCCTAAGCAAAGTCTGAGGTATCTGTTATTACTAACTGTAGTGCGGGTGGGTGGGAGAATGTGGGAGATGTAGGAAATAGGAGGTGCAGCACTCAGCAGGAGAAAAGCACTCTCATCAAACAAAAACAGCTCAGAGGACAAATAAAGTCTACCAAAGCCAAATTTGAGGTAAGTTTGGCCTCTAAGGCCATGGACAACCACAAAGCACTCTTTAGCTATGCCCGTAACCTCAAAGACAATACACAATTGTGTGCAGAGCTCATTGTAAATGGAACCACATACACTGAGCCAGAAGACATAGCAAACCTCCTGGCTGATAAATTCAGCTCCAACTTTACCCCTCTCTCCACCTCAACCTTCCGTCAGGGAATATCATCAAATATAACTCCCCATACTATCACTAGGGAACAGGTCCTTAATGCTCCCTATAAGACCAAGAACACTGCATCAATGGATCCAGACAATATCCTAGGATACCTTCCAAATAGCATGAAACATGACCTATCAGGGCCTCTGGAATTACTATTTAACTGTAGCCTCCAAACAGGCTTTGTGCCTCATGAATGGGGAAAGGCAACAGTCATCCCTCTGCACAAAGGTGGGCCATCTACAGACCCTGGAAACTACAGACCCATAAGTCTGACTAGTCTTATATGTAAAGCCACGGAAAGAATTATCATGTTGATGATCAATAGAGATATAGTTTACCTCCAGACACTGGACCCAACCTTTATTGATTTTGGCTAGGGCAGATCATGCCTACTCAACCTGGTGGACTTCTTTGAGAAGGTCACCAAAGCAATGGATGAGGGGAAAATTGTTCACACTGCCTACCTTGACCTGGCCAAGGCATTTGACCCAATACCCCTCTCGGACATTATTGACAAACTCAGAAGGTTAGGTACAAACACATATGTCACCTGGTGGATAGCCAACTGGCTCACAGACAGGACCCAGGGAGTTAGAATTGGGGAGTCCACCTCTACAAAGAGGTCAGTCACAAGTGGAGTCCCTCAGGGATCAGTCCTTGGACTGCTCCTTTTTGGCATTTACTTCTCAGAAGTAAAGGCCAATGTCCGTGGTCTCTGGCCAATTAAATTTGCAGATGATTGCAAATTAGGAGCTGTCACTGAATCTCACACTGACACAAATGTTCTCCAGGAGAGGGCTGACACAAACAACTGGTGTCAGAGCCATGGATTAAAACTAAATGCCAAGAAATGCATAATAGTATCCTTTGGGAAGTCATCCATCCCTGGTAACTATCATATTGACAACACATCCCTTAGAGTTGACACAGTTGTCAAGGACTTAGGGACACACACAGACAGTACTATAACCTTTGATCATCATGTGTCTACAGTGGTGAGGGAGTCATTCTATGTTGCACAACTTATAAACAAAACTATGGCATCCAAGTCCAAGGGAGTCATTGTTCCACTATATTCGGCATTCATCAGACCTATCACCGAGTACAATGCCCCCATTGGTATGTACCTAACCAGGCATATCCAACAATTGAAACGTCCACAGAGGTTCCTCATTAAACAAATACACGGTGTAAGCAATATGTCCTGTGCAGGCCACCTCAAGGCCCTATCCCTGTATTCTGTCTCCTACAGGCTTTTGAGAGTAGTTCTATGCCTGGCATACAGGGCATTGTCAGACCCCACTGTGATGGACCTCTTGCATATCCACAAAACAAACAGTACCTGTATTACCCATTCTAAAGACTTAAACCTTGCCTGTGATATAAATAGGACCTGCTGGAGAGATCGGTATGTATCCTATACACTACCCCATCTATGGGGCTCCCCATCCATGTGAAGCAGAGTTTCTCCCTAACCCAACTCAAGTGCAACTTGGACAACTGGATGGAAACCGGAAATTCATCCCTGGTGTGGCACCTATGTCTCTAATGCAAACAGGTAACCTGTAAATAGTTCATCTCCCAGGCCCTTGCTTACATTTATCAAGGGTACCAGAACTTGTCAGAGATTTGGGATGCATTGCTAGACTTAAAAAGGCCCTTGTGATCATTAGCATAGTAAACGCCTATGAACCTATAAGATCTGGATTTAGATAAAACTGGTCTCTCTATCAAAACAGTTCCCTTTTTATAAATTCCAAAACTGGAATTTGAAAATTCAGGGGGTGATGATGGTGGGAAAACACAGACTTTAGGTTCAATTGATTCTAAATGTGGAGTCCAGCTAGTGGAATCATGAGTATCACAGATGCCATGAATCCTAAAATCCTGAGAAATTCCCTTGCTGAAGTACTCAACTGAATGGAAAGACTTAGGAATAGATGTATATATTTTCCTATGGGAGAAAAATTACTTAAATGGATGTATCCATGACACATCACAGGAATACTATTTTGTGGAATGGAATTAAGACATTTTTTAATGTTCTCCAGGAAACCCAGGCTTTGAAGGAGATCTCTAACTCAAGTGAGACATTCCTGACATATTAAAAAAGACTCTACAAAGATAAGCAAGTTGTCTAAATAAAGAAAAATGTGAATACTTTGCAGTCTGCAAGACATAGACAATTTGTAAACACCCTGGGAACAGTGGATAACCCAAAAAGTAATGCAGAGAACTGAAGATGTAATCTAGACAATGAAAATCTTAATATTGGAACATGATGATAAGCAACTTTTAAGTCTAGAGTTACTAAAAAACTGAAAGGGGGGATGAGACGTAACAGGTTGTAAACTGATAGTAGTTTGAACTTTGGAACTTTCATAAACTAGTTGAGAAAAGAAAAATCTAGGACTGGTCTCCTTGAAACTTCTTTCTTTGATACCCAAAACATTCTTGAAAAAAGATTCCTGCAAGAGAAAGAGGGACAGCTTCTATTACACATTCAGCCAGCAGATGATGAATGACAAGAGTGAAATAAAGAAGTTTGATCTGGTTGATAAGGCGGAACCTTATAAAAAAGAAGGTAATGAATCTCACTGCCATCGGCATTCCTGATGGATACCGGTCAGAACCCATTTGCCAGATATTATCTGCTGCCAAAGAGTGAATTGAAGAATCAGATTTGGGAAGAAAAATTAAACAGTCACCAGGGGGTGGGAAGTTGCAATTTATAGATAGTAATTCTGCTTTGTTAGGCTATTCTTGTTTCTGGGAGGCTCCCTCATTCTTTTTAGAGCCTTCTTGCCAATGTTTTTTGAAAGTCTGCTTGCCTGACGTTTGCTGAGGTGGCTTCTTTTTTATTTTATAAAAAGATAGTGAATTAGAGTGAAATCTTTAAAAACTTGGAGAAAAAGGCTGAAAAATCTGTGCCACCCCTTGAATCAGTTTTTTGTCATTATCACATTTGTTCAGGACCTCAGTAACAGATGGTCCAAATATAACCTCCATATCAAGAGAAGAATTCAAAATTTCAGCTTTTTCATCTTCAGATAAGTTCTGCAAATTCCATACAAATCTTCTCATAACAGTCCCAGAATCAGTTGTTCTGGAAGAAGCATCAGCTGAATCTTAGGTTCACTTCAAAGAATGTTTAAATACTTGAGAAACAGGAGCAATAAGAGCATGTAGAGAAGATTAACCAACAGATGAAGGAAAAGCGGCAATTATGTTCCTCATATTCTCAAAAGAAGCAAGCAAAACCTTAAACACGTAAGCTTGACAACTAAGACTTCTGAAAATAAGAGTGGTGGAACAATACACTTTTCTCAAATCTATGAAAAACTTTTCCATCCTTGACATCCAGTATGACTCTGGTCTAGTAAACAGCATCTTGTCATCGCTCCACTGCAACAAATTAATTTGGTGGAATGGATTTGTTCACTTTGTTGGCAATGATATGTTTCCAAGAAGAGTGCAATATAAGAACTGTGTCCATATCAAAGAGAACCCCAAAAAAATCCAGACTATTTATGACAATCACATTCAGAGTTAAATATGGATGGAGCCACAGCACCTCAGGATAATGTAATGAGCGTACCTCCTAATGCTAAAGTACAGCTATCAGTAACAAATAAAAACAGAACTCAAAATGAAGTGTTGTACAATGATGGCCAATGAAGTACGATTCTCTTGAGAAATAGGTAACGTAATTAAATGATATAAAACTTGTAAAAGTGCAACATATATATAAAAACTTGCATGAATTTCCAATGCTTCAATTAAATGCACTTACAAGATATCCACGCTGTGAACGCAGTTACACTGTGGCGAAATGATGGTTTCAAGGTGTCCAATCTTTCAAGTCTGATATACAAAGTATCCACACTGAAGATGTAATAGCCGCTGTAAGCTGTAGCAAACAGTTCAAATAGGAGCTTCTGGCTTTAGTGGCAGTTAAAATCCTTTTATTGTAGAAAAAAATTATTAAAATCTTCATGTCGAGTTAAAATCTTGACATAGAATAAAACAGTCCCTCTGTTTGGAATACAGCATGGCCATCATTGTACAACGCTTCATTTTGAGTACTGCATCACAAGATAAGGTTACCTTGGAAACTATATGGACAGAACCAAAAAATGTGAAAAAGACTTTACTTGAGAATATGAAGGTGCATGAAAAATGACTTGAAGAGGTGACTGATGGCCTTAATGAACACACAATGGTCATTCAAGACCTGCTGGCTGAGAATGTGGATCTAAAAGCATTACTGTATGTTGTTAAAGCTCGATTAGATTGCTTAGCAGCTAAATCAGCAGACTTGGAAGTTTGAGCGAAGAGAAAAATATAAATGTGTCAGGAGTACCTGAGAGTTATGAGGGAGCTGACTGTGTGACTTCAATAAAACAGTCATTAGAAAAGAGAAGAGGTCGGAAATCCCCCAGAAAGAGATCTGTATAAAGACCACATCGCACCTCATGGAGCCCTGACCAAATATGTTGTAAGTATCCGAGGCCAAACATTATTAGGTTACAAATATCTGAATTAAAGGAAAGGCTCTGTAAACTTTTATTGCAACCTGGGAAGAAACTGAAGGTTGGGGATGCAGTAGTGTTTACAGGTCACAATTTCTCCTATGAGATAAGAACTAGGAGAAATGCAATAATTCCCATCATCAAAGCCCGTAAAGAAAAGGCCTTCAGCTAGAGGTTGTTGTATCTGGCTGTAATAAAAATCTTTGCCCAAAGCACAATAAGATCATTTACTAACCCAGAGGAGGGTCTAGGTTTTAAAAGGAAGTCAGTAGATCTGAGGATTGTCAAATTGGAAGACGAACCCCAGTGGAAAGAAGCAGAGCCGATAAGAGAAGATAAAATACAAAGCCTATAGGGAAGGAAAGAAGGTTATTTCACGCTGTTCCAAAGACAATAAGTTGCAGCAAAGAGTAGAAAAGATTGACAAAGGCTTAAAAGAACAGAGAAAACTGGAAGATTAAGCACACAGTCGAAAGCTAGTCTTACTTGTGATGTATCAATTAAACGTTTCAAGAAGAATCAAAGGAAGGAGGACTGAACAAACTGTTCTGGTTTGATAACTGCTAGCAGTTTATTGTGGAAGTTAAAAAATACATGTTGCTTTTTAGTGGTTTCCTTATCTGGTGATCTTACTATAGACTCTGAAATATATATTCTTATGTAGATGACAGCAGAATGCAGATAATTTACTCTTGAAGCTAATGGAAGGCATGCTCTCTAACTTTATATAAGGGGCAAATTTGAACTTTTGCAACATTTCAAAAGTAGAGAAACTGTACGGAAACAAATATGAATACAGATTTTACTGGGCTTCTTAAAACTATTTTGAATGTTTTAAATTGTTTATTAATCATTGTCTAAACTGTTAGTGATTGTGATATAATAGTCACAATTACTCATATTTATATGTTTTACATCGACTGAGTGTTTTTACTTCTGCACTGGATGGGGAATGTTTAAAGGGAAAGCTCTTTCCACATGGAAAAAGGATAGTAAAAAATATATATGAGGATAAACATAAAGAAATACTGATCAGGCATGTAATGAATGGGTGGTACAAAGATCATAATGTAAATCACAAAAGGGAAGAACATGGGAAAGAACACATGATCGCAATGGGAAGTGCAATGGCATAAACAATGATTAACAGCCCTCAGGTATTCTACATAATAGTTTCATTATAGACATGTGGGGTAGGAAGATGAGATCAGTGTAATTAATTAGCACCATGCAGATGATAAAAGGGGGTATGAATAGGGTAAAATACCAAGTATACATATGCCTGAGATTTGTTCTACTCCCTGCAATAACAGTTGATGATATTTTTTTAGAAATCTCCCAAGGCATCAGAATGATTACAGAGGAGAAAGGCAGTACCCAACTTTTGGTAAAAAGTATTAACATATTTGCATGAAGACTTATCCACGAGTAAGAGCTATTTATATGCGCACCCTGAACAGACACCAATCTCGCTAACAACAGGAAAAACAATGGTCCTACTTAAGAGTGAACCTGCAAGCTACCCAAAAAATTATAGACCAATAACTTTCCTTCTGACGAAGTATAAACTATATACAGGAATTGATGCCAACATAGTTTATAATCATTTTGAAGAAAACTCAGTTATAGCAGTAGAACAAAAGGGCAATAAAAGAAAGTCATATGGAATAAAAGATTACTTGTTTAATAAAGTCATAGTGGAGAACTGCAAAAAGGGGTAGAGTCTAAGTATGGTATGGATTGACTATAAAAAAGCAATTGATAGTATCCCACATTCGTGGATAAAAGAGTGCTTAAAATGTATAAGATACACCCTACAGTGATCGACTACATTACGGTAACCATAAGACAGTGGCAGACCACTATGCAATTAAGCCATGATAAAGGATAAATTATTATTCCAGGGAGAAAAATTCAAAGGGGGGATATTCAAGGGTGACACTGTCACCGCTGCTATTCTGCCTTGCCCTTAACCCATTAAGCTGTCTACTTAACAGCTTAGGCCATGGCTATAATTTGGCTCCTAGAAAACAACAAAGTGGAAATAAAGACTTCTCATCTTCTCTTTGTCAATGATTTGAAACTGTACAGCTCATCAGAGGAGGAATTGAAATCACAACTGCAAGTTGTCAAAACTTTTTCAGATGATGTAAGAATGTCATTTGGTCTTGATAAATGTGCAAAAACAACCTTTAAAGCAGAAAAACTGCAGCACCAGAAAATATCAGTTTGGGACAAGAATGTGATACAAAAGAACTTGAGCAAGAGGGAGTGTATAAATATTTGGGACTTGATGAAAGCTCAGCAATAAAACATGAACAAATGTGAATAAAGCTTAGTAAGGAATGAAGACTTAAATTAAACCTGAAAATAGGGTTGACATCTAGGAACAAAATCCAAACTATAAACCAATTTGCTCTTCCTGTCCTAACTTACAGTTTTGGAGTGACTGACTGGCCCCAAAACGTGTTGGCTAGATTAGAAAGGAAAACAAGAAGGATTCTTCATGCTCACCAAATGATTTATAAAAAACAGTGCATACCAAGATGATATATTCCCCGTTCTGAAGGAGGGATGGGCCTCCGTGAAATTGATTACATGTATAGAGCTAAAATTGTGGGACTCCACATATCTGCTAACCTCACAAGATCCAAACGTAGTGAAAGTTTTGAAACATGAGGAGAATAAATCTAAGATGACTTCTCTGCTTAATCTAGCAGAAGCATATCGGTGTCGAGCAGAAATGGAAATCAAACCAGAAGTAGAGAAAAATCAGGCAGCAACTGAATGTGCCAAAAAACAAAAGCAAGAATATAAGGTGAAGGACCAGGTGAGAAGGCAAGAAATGTGGAAAATGCATAAATATAGTTGCAAGTATAGAAAACTACTGGAAGAGCCTCATGTTGATTAGGAACAAATGCAGGAATGGTTAAGGAGAGTCAAATTCAAACCAAGAGATGAAAGGTTAATATTGGCGACCCAAGACAATGGGCTATGTACACGCTGATTTACAAAGCCCATTGAACATGTGGGACAAACAGGTAAATGTAGGTTTTCTAAAACAGAACTGGAAACAGTTGCACACCTCGTTGCTGGTTGTGAGATACTAATAGCAGAAAGACTGTATATTGAAAGGCATAATAATGTGGCAAGACTGTTGCACAGGGGATTGACCAAATATTATAATATCGAGGTAACTGAAAATCACTGGAAACACGAGTTACAAAGCATGACAGAAAATGATGAAGTTTATATCACATGTGATCACCCATTACCAGCAGTTCAAAAAAATATGAGGGAAACCCAGATATAGTAGGTCATGAAAAGAAGACAAAAGTAGCACTGATCGCTGAAACTGCCACACCCAGTGACCATAGTGTCTTACATACAGAGAGAAATAAAGTCATGAAATATCAGGATTTGCAGGCAGAAACGAGGGCAATGTGGAAGAAGGATACCCAGACAGTTCCAACAGCAGTAGGTGCAACTGGTCTCATAAAAAGAATTTACAATCTTATTTAGATACGTTACTGATACACGCAACTCCATATGAACAGCAGGAGGAGTCATTACTGGGCACATTGTGGGTACTGCAAAGAGCACTTCTGGCTAACATCCAAAACTGAACTTTCATCATACTTTAACTTAGGACTAGGACCCATTGCCATCATGGTATTAGAAACCCAAAAGACTTGGAGAAATTAAAAAAGAAGACATCCATGTACAGTGGGTGTCCACTGGACAAGGAAAGGGTTAGGAGCTTACAGGATATGATCAAGACCATTGAGAATTTAAAAGCGTATAGGATGTTAATCATAACACTCCTGTTACGGTGTATAACCTTGTGAGGGAAGCAAAAGAAGAGTGACTAGTTAGATTTTAGTACCTAGACAAAGAGTTTTTTTCAGACTGAGAAAACAGTGAGTGGCAACAAAGTAAGTGGAAGCAGTGGAGGATGCCTGGACCCTCTGCAATTTCAGTCAGTCTCTCATAGTTATGACAAGAGGAGAGTTTTGGACAGGAGCTGATCAACAAACAGAAAGATTCCCTGAAGTTGGAAGTGCTGTACGCAGACATATATTGCTTGAATGGGTAAGTGGGAGGAGAGAATGCATCTTAAAATTAGAGTGAATAGGTTAGTACATGGAAACAAAGGACATAAAGTGGAAAAAAGAAAAAAAGAATTTGACAACAGTATGCATATGAGAATGAAGCACAGTTGGAATGGAAGCAAGTTACAGGAGGAAGCTAAAGGAACAAAAGTAAGGTCTAAGCAGGATGGAGACTATTGAGATAAGTTTGTGGAATGTCACTGGCTTAAGAGGAAGAAGTAAAACAGACAGGGTATAGTATTACATTATAAGGTCCAAACCTCAGGTAACTGCTTTACAGGAAACCCATTTAAGCAAAGCAGATCATAAGAGCTTACAAGGGATGGGATATATTTTGGAAGCAGCCACAGCCTGGCGAATGGTAACTCTGTTGAAAAAAATGAGAAGTTATGTACCTACCATAACGTTCCATGTTAGTTGTCTTCTCTCGCCTTCTTTCTTGCTTGATGGGTTCGGAGCCGATCCTCGGCTCCGACTCGGCACTTACTAAGCTCGAGAGTCACTTTTACCAGCTCGAGGCAGCCCCATATCCCATGATGCAAGGCGGTAAGTACCCAGATCTCGTTTGATGACAATAGGCAATAGCACCTAGCATAATAACTTCCAAAAGGAAGAAAGAAGGAGAGAAAAACCTGAAGGATGGTAGAAGGACCAGCACTGTATGGTCTTCAGAAGCATACTTCCTTGTAGAGAGAAAGGTCTGTCCAGGCCTGGGGGAAGGAGGGAGGGTCAAGAAAGAAGGCGAGAAGACAACTAACATGGAACATTATGGTAGGTACATAACTTCTCAATGTTAAGTTGTCAATCTCGCCTTCATTCTTGCTTGATGGGACAGCGTCCTAGCACCTCTATCCTGGGTGGCTCAATGGAACAGACTCTTGAGAACTGTAGAGCCAAAACTGGCTCTGTCCCTGGAGGCCAAATCCAATTTGTAATGGGAAACAAATGTATGAGGAGTGGCCCAAGTGGCTGCTGCACAAATAGTGTCTAATGGAAGTCTAGCTTGAAAAGCTGTGGAAGTGGCTAAGCTTCTGGTTGAATGTGCTTTAGGTTTTGAGCACAGCTGTTTTCCCCTGAGCTGATAAATTTCAGAGATGACAGAAGAAAGCCATCTAGACAAGGTCACTTTTGAGACAGGAAGGCCTTTCTTGTTATCAGCATAAGAAACAAAGAGTTGATTGGATTTCCTGAGTTGTTTTGTTCTGTCCAAATAATATCTGAGTTGGCGGTGGACATCAAGATAATGTAATTTTTGTTCCGATCTGTTTGAATAGTTTGGGAAAAATACAGGAAGATCAATAGCCTGATTCAAATTAGTCTTTGAGGCGACCTTAGGCAAAAAGGTCGGATTAGTTCTCAATGATACTCTGTCTTTGTGGAAGACTAAATAGGGGTGGCGAACAGATAGAGCATGAAGTTCAGACACCCTCCTAGCCGATGTAAAAGCAACCAGGAATAAAGTTTTCCATGAAAGAAATTTCAGGGAACATGAAACAGCTGGCTCAAAGGGAGGAAGAATCAAGGATGTCAGCACTAAATTTAGGTCCCATTGAGGAGGAGGACTCCTGATTGGAGGTTTCAGGAGAAAAATTCCTTTCAAGAAGGCTCTACAAAGCCTGTGGGACATAATGTTGTGATCTGCGAACCCGACATGAAAGTTCGAGATAGCGGCCAACTGAACTTTGACCGTGGAAGAAGAGGAGCCCGCGTGAAAAATTTCCGCTAAGAAATCCAAAACTGCTTGTACTGGAGCAGTGAAGGGATCAATATTCTTGGCTTTTGCCCAATAAGAAAAACGTTTCCATTTGCTAGTATAAATCCTCCTAGTAGAGGATTTTAAGGAAGCTACTATGATGTCTCTAACAGGATTAGAGATCATAGGAAGCCTGGCTAAGGAAGGAAGTGGAGCAACCATGCTGTGAGGTTGAGAGAAGGGATAGACCGGTGCAGCTGACCCGATTGGTGAATCAGAATTTCTGGCACTGGGTCCAGATGCCACGGCTGCACCAAAAGGTGACGATGGAGGAACGGAAACCAAATTTGTCGAGGCCAATAAGGGGCAATGAGAATCATTTTGGCTCTCAAAACGGTGGCTTTCTGGATTACTTGTGGGAACAGAGGAAAGGGAGGAAAGGCATAAAGAAGTCCCTGGGGCCAATCCTGGGTCAGAGCATCTCTGGGGGGATGGCCTGGCAGTGGGAAGAGAGAGAAGAAGTCTGGGCATTTGCTGTTTTGGGGAGTAGCAAAAAGATCGCAACATGGGCGACCCCATTCTAGAAAATCTCCTCCACTATAGATTGTTTGAGAGACCACTCGTGAGGCATGAGAATAGCTCTGCTCAATCTGTCCGCTAAAATGTTGGTTTTCCCAGGGATATGCATTGCTACCAGAAACCAATGAGAGGAGATCGCCCATTGCCAAAGTCTGAGCGCTTCTCGACACAAGGGGTAGGACTTGGTTCCGCCCTGTTTGTTGATATACCATACTACAGACATGTTGTCTGTGTGGACTGCAATTGTCCCCAAGGGAAGAAAGTCGTTGAGGGCTTGCAACGTTAAAAGCACTGCTCTCATCTCTAGGACATTTATGTGCAGGTGGTACTCGAACGGTTGCCACGTCCCATGAACCATCCTGCCCTGATAATGCCCCCCCACCTGATCAGGGAGGCATCCGTAGTGACAGTGGCTACCGGGGTTGGGGGTACAAAGGGTCTGCCTTGGTGAATCTGGGGAGAAGTAATCCACCAAGAAAGATGATTCTTGCAAATCTGTGTCACCAGTATTTGGTGACGCATCGGAAGTTGTTGGTAAGACCACTGAGTGAACAACATCCACCGAAGAAGGCGCATATAAAAGCGAGCCAGGGGAAGAAGGGTAATGGCCGCAGCCATGAGGCCCAACACTTTTAGAACCATTCTGGCTTGTACTTTCTTGCTGGCTAGAATGATTCTCACGTGACCTTGTATATCTGAGATTCTTTGGTCTGTGAGGGTAGCTGACATCCGAACAGTGTTTAAGTTTGCGCCTATGAAACTAATAGACTGGCAGGGCAACAAGGAGGATTTTCCGTAGTTGATCGAGATGCCCAATTGAGTGCAAAGATTTATTGTGTAATCCCTGGCTTGAAGAAGCTGATGCCTGGTGGTGGCTGAAAGGAGCCAGTCGTCGAGATACGGAAACACCTGGAATCCTTGACGTCTCAGGTGAGCCGTGACCACTGCCATACATTTGGTGAACACTCTGGGGGCTGTAGTGAGACCAAAGGGCAGGGCTCTGAATTGGAAATGACTGGACCCCAGCCGAAGCGGAGAAACCTTCTGGAGCGTCTGTGAATTTTTATGTGATAGTACGCATCCTGAAGATCTATTGAGCACATCCAGTTGTCCTTCTGTAAGAAGGGTAGAATTGACTGAAGTGTGACCATTCGGAATCTTGTCTTTCTCACAGACTTGTTGAGTCTGCTGAGATCCAATATTGGTCTCCAGTCTCCCGTCTTTTTGGGGACCAAAAAGAATCTTGAGTAGATTCCCGGCTCTGAATGATCTGTTGTAACTGGCTGAATGGCTCTTTTTTGCAGAAGTTTTAAAACTTCTAACTCTGCAATTTCCCTTAGACCGGGTGGAACATCTGGAAGGGAATTTGAGTAAGAAAAGGGAGTTTCCTCGAAAGGAATTTTGTAACCCTCGGATATGATCGACTGTACCCATCTGTCTTGAGTTAGGGAAAGCCAGGCTTCTGGGTACAGCGATAGTCGTCCCCCGACTGCCTCCAAGGATGGACAGTCAGGCAACATCTCAGGGATGCTGAAAGGGCTTGTCAGAGAGAGGCTCTCTGCTTCCCTGGTTTTGTGGACCCCCTCTGCCTCTAGAGCGGCGTCTGTTATTGTTACCCCCTCTGCCTCTAGGGGTAAACTGACCACGTGAATCCAGCGTGACTCCTTGGGATTTGCGGAACCACATTTTGCCACCCTTCTGTCCTTTAGGGTAAGGTCTAGAAGGGGTGTAAAAACGGACCCCTACGGCAGAAAGAGTCTTGCCGTCCTGCTCACACCTGGTCAATGTTTCCTTCACTTGAGGGCCAAACAAAGCTGACCCATCAAAGGAAGAGTTTGTGAAGGACGCCTTAAAGGGATCTGCAAAATTACAGAGCCGCATCCAGGCTTGGCATCTAAGAGCCACACCTGTACCTGCGGCCCTACTCGCTCCATCTGCTGCATATGATATCAGTCGCGTGGAGGAGTTAACAATAGAATTAAGGGTTCCTAGCTGCGAAGCAATTTTTTCTTGAGCCCCTGCAGCTGTGGGATCCTGTACTACTTCGCCTAGCTCCTTAAGGATATCCCTTTGGAGTCTGGTGAAGTGACATAAGTAGTTCAGCGAGCGCATAGCAAAGGTCGCTGAAGAGAACATCCGCTTACCATACCTATCCATGGTCCTAGAGTCCTTATTAGGAGGATGGACAGGTACGGAAGGATCTGCAAGTTCCTTCTTAGTGGCAGCCGCCACCACCATGGCATCAGCAGGGACACCTTTCGTGAGAAATTGCTTGTCCGAAGGGGCAGTAATAAATTTAGAAGGCCTCCTAGGAACTGGCTCTACAGAGTCAGGAGCAGCTCAAGCCTTCGGCGATAACCTGCATAAGGGGTCGAAGGCGGAGACACCCAGGAGGTGGAGGGCCGAGATCCAAACGCCTCCAGGTATACCGACTCATCCTCAGAGGGATTATTGGAGGGCCAGTTTCCCCTCTGTTTAAGGAGTTCTAGGATGTCTGAAAAGGAGACATCCTCAGAGGGGGATCTTGGGGATCCCTCCGACTCATCTAAGTCGGCATCTGAAGTGATAGACTCGGGGGAGTCTACGTGTTTCCTCTTACAGGTCCTCTTGCGGAGGATCCCTGACTGATCAGGAGAATCCTCGGAAGAGGGGGTTCTTCCCAGTGGGGAAACCTGAGGCGGAGGATCTCTGGGTCCGGGAGCAAGAGAGATGGCAGAGATATCGACAGGCACCGTAGAGGGAGGCGCTAAGGGAACAGACTGCTGGCTGAGTCCAGTGGCTAGCACACTCTTCATCACCTCGAAGGCTCCCCTCCCAGGGAGGTCCGAGAGAACCCGTTCCGAAGAACCAGGAACTCCAGGGCCCACCGAAAAGGAAGGCTCCGAGGCAGATGTCGGAGCCGAGCTCACCAAGGCCGAGGCTCCAAGGGGAAGAGTGGGGTTGGACAAGGGTCCGATGCCACTCACCCCCTCGGAGGAGACCAGGGAAGCCCGACCACCGAATCCCTCTAAGGAAGGTCTCGAAGAGGAGATAAGAGTAGAGGCTGAGGGAGCAGAAGGGGGGGGGGTATCTGTCCCTCAGCCATAGCAGAAACCATTCCAGAAGACTCCAGCTCCAAACTCTGAGGTAGAGTCGAAGGAGGAACTGCAAGGGGGTGTGGACTAATAGTCGTCTGTTGAGACGGACTATGTAGCATCTGGGCCAGTGCCTGTGATTTTAATAATCTGCTGACCACCCTCTCTAAATCATGGTCAGAAAGCCTGGATGACCTGGATGATCGGCTCCGATGGCTCCATTCCGAGAGGAGAGGAGAGGCCGGAGCCGAAAGTATCGGTTCCAAGGAAGGGGACCTGGACCTCTTCCTCGAAGGAACCATCGGAGCCGACGAAACCATGGATGCTGTCGGAGCCGACAACTTTTCGGCACTGACAGAAAGTCTCGATGCATCGGCTCCGGCCGGAGCCGATACAGACATAAAAGTAACGGTGTCGGAGCCGGTCAGCGCCGACACCGAAGCCTGAGCCACATGGTGGTCGGAGCCAGTCGGAGCCAACACCGATGTGACCGAACCAGTATCGGCACCGATAGCCATCGGTGCCGAGGGTTTGTGCAAACTAGGATCGGCTCCAGCCGGAGCCGATCTCGACTCTGAAAGAGTCGGAACCGAGGCCGCAGGCTTAGAGACAGAAGCCTGGGCCTTGGAAGACTTGGAAGTCTTAGTCGGGGCCGACTTAGCCGGAGAGCCCTCCGGTTTAAGAAGGCCCCTCAAAATCAATTTGTTTCTCCTCTCCTGCAGGACTCTCTGGCTAAAAGAATGACATATTGCACAGGAGTCCTGCAGGTGGAGAGGTCCCAGGCAGTATAAGCAAGAAGTGTGACCGTCTGTCAGAGACATCTTCTGACAGCACGAGTCACACTTGTTAAAGCCTGAGACCCTTTCCTTGGACATAGTTGTAACAACACACACACAACACAGTCCCAAGAAATAGTTATCCCAAAATAGTCAGATAACTGACCTCTAATACACACACACACACCCTAACAAGGGGGGGGGGGATGGGAGGGGAGAAGGCCTGACTAAAAAAATAAAGGAGTGAGGGATTTTCTAGTCAGAAAGGGACTTAAATTAACTATAAACGTTAAAAAATAAATTTTTAAGTTGAAAAGGGGGCTAAAACAGTAATATCTAAATCACTTACCAGGAGCTGGTAAAAGGAGGACCTCATCAGCGAAGCGGCAAACGAGATCTAGGTACTTACCGCCTTGCATCATGGGATATGGGGCTGCCTCGAGCTGGTAAAAGTGACTCTCGAGCTTAGCAAGTGCCGAGTCGGAGCCGAGGATCGGCTCCGAACCCATCAAGCAAGAATGAAGGCGAGATTGACAACTTAACATGTTGGCCAACAGAGATAATAGGGATGTTACATGATAAGAAGAGAAGGCTTGCAGAAGTAAATGGAATGGTAGAAGGGATAAAGATCACAATAGTTATTGTGTATATACCACAGGGCACAGGAATACTGAGACGCATATTGGGAGACACTAGTAAATTTCAGGAAGGAATTGTAGTACACATTGAGGATTTGAATATTAATACACAATGAGATCAAGAGGATAAAGGCCCTAGTAAAGGATTACGAAAAAATGAAGATTTTTAGGGGTTCAACTGATTGGAAATTTTGATGAGTGGACTAGAAAGAATGTGAGAGAGGAAAGTGAGAGCTATACCTTCTAGTTTACCAGACTAGATAGAGAATATATTTCCTTAGAACATCTACAGAGAGTGATGGAAACTACAGCAGACATTATTTACTCAGAGATCATACAAAGATGACGCTTACAAACAGACAGAAAAAGGAGCCAATGATGGATTATGGTGGAGAGAGAAAAAGATAGGGAATAGCTGGCAGAAATTATTAGGCAGGAGACAGAGGGGAAGGAGAATGATGATTGTGGAACATGGCACAAAATTAAACTGGAAAACAGAAGAAAGGGTCAGGAAAAAAATTAGAGAAAGGAAAGGATACAAAGATAAACAAAAGGAAAGGATGAAGGAATTGGTACTGTTACAGAAACAAAGGAGGTGTGGGAATCGCAGGTTAAAGGAAAGGAAATTGAAGAAAAAACTGCAGAAAACAGATGATAAAAAGGGTAAGACAGAAAAAAGTACTGTGGAAAACTTGATTTTTTTGTACAAACCCAGAGGCAATAAAAGCTTTGTTGTTTAGACTGAGGCAACAAGAGGTGGAAAGACAGATTTATAGCTTAAAGTGAGAGTGAGGAGGAAAAAGTATTGGAAACATTTAGAGAAATTTTCTAGTACTTATAACGAAAGGATAGAGAAGGGTAGTTTGAGGAGGGCAGAGGTAAAGAGGAGTCGGTTATTCCAGGTTCCCAGTAATTAGAAGAGGAGGACAGAGAATCATTAATTAAGCCGATACAGAGAGAGGAAATAGAGGAAGTATGGCAAAGGATGGCAAAAGGTAAGACATCAGCTAGGGATGAACTTCCAATGCAGGCCTGGGAATTACATAAAGACAGTCTTGGATAGATGGGAAAAATGTTAAATAAGATCCTTGAAGGAAAGGAAATACCCAAGTCATGAAAGAAGGAGATAACTGTAGTAATATATAATGAGGGCAAAATCCATTGCAGACACCATCATATAAACCTATCTTATTCTGAACCACAATTATAAATGTTTTATGCAAATCTAGGTGGCTAGATTAAGATCTTGAAAAGGATGATTAAACGGGTTTTGTAGAAGGATGCAGGACCAACAGATAATTTAATAATCTAATTTTACAGGAGGTACAAAAGAAGGAAGAGGAGCTTGAATTAATCTCGCTGGATGCTGAAAAAGCATTTGATAGAGTAAATTGGGATTATATGTTTGAAGTAATGTGAGAGATGCACTTATATAGCCAATCAGGAAGCTATATACCGAAGACTGGACTAGACAGTCAAGCGGAGAAGGTAAACACTTGCACCACACCACACTCATCACATAGTCCCTCAAAACCTACACCACCAAAGCACACACATAGAAGCACAAAACACACGCCTACATTCGCGGAGGCTCTCAATAAAAATCTGCCCAAACAACCTAGACCTCCAAAGCAGAAATGCAAGCAACCTCCACCCCCCCCAACACAACCCAAATGACACATAGCCCACAAACTCAGTGTGCCACTCAACTACAGCATAACGTACCCAAAACTCTAGTCACAGGGGACTCTATAGTCAGGCACACTGACGTTCCACTCACCAGGCTAAACAAGGAGAAAGTTACTGTCAGCTGCCTGTTGGGTGCCAGGATCAGCCACATAACACACACACTCAGGTCACTCCACAACAAGTACATATATGACTCTGTCATTGTCCATGTTGGTGTGAATGACCTGAGACATACCTCCCTGGACTACATGAAGAGAGACATGGAGGAGCTCTCCGATCTTGTAGCCCAGGCAGGTATGACCCTAGCCCTGAGTAGCATACTGCCATTACCCTGAATGATACCACAGTACAAGGACAAAATGATTGACTTCAACAATTGGCTAAGCTTCTGGTGTCATTTTAAGGGAATCCAGTATCTGTCTGCCTGGGATGACATAATCGACAGACCACAATGCTTTGCCAGAGATGGCCTGCACCTATCACCCATGGGATTCCGGACACTGGCAAAGGCTCTTGCCACCCTTATAGTGCCTTTTTTAGTAGGTTCAAATGACAAATTCACCACCGTAACAGGTACAAGCAAGCAAAATATGAGGGTAATGCTACTCAATGCTAGAAGTCTAAACCTCAAAATGCACTCACTAGAGGCATGCCTTAAAATGGAGAACATCGACATCTGTGCAGTGACAGAGACCTGGTTCAAAGCTCCAGAGAGCACCCCTGCATTACCAGGCTATAATTTATACCACACCTTTCGGCCACTTAACCCAGACTGAAACACTAAAGGCGGAGGTGTGTCCATATTCATTAAGGATGTCCACACCTCCAAGCTAGTTGCTCAGCATAATGCATCCGGGATTATCCAAGTGCAACTAACTCTGGGCAAGACCGCAATCCAAATTGTAGCTTGCTACAGATCCCCACCATGCCCTAGGATTCCCACTCCTCTTTTCTTGATACACTGGAAAATATTAGGGTAAAACCCAACACCCTATTAATGGGTGATTTCAACTACCCCACAATAAACTGGGAAAACTACTCATGTACCAACTCTTTTGCTCAACGTTTTCTGGAATTCATAAATTCCAACACCTTGGATCAACTTATCCACACCCCCACCAGGGGCAGCAATATTCTAGACCTGGTCATTACCAACATGGGCGACTGGTGTTCCACACCAAAGGTCAGTTCCTCGTTGGTCAGATCCAACCACAAGCTAATCACCCTAGACATCCACATCCCATCCCCACCCCCATTAGGGAAACAACCATAAAAAATTTCTCCAAAGCCAACTTCACGCTTAAGACAGAATTGGCAAACTTCACGACACTCATGCAGATGGACAATAGAGGTAGGACTGCTGAATCCTACACAAATGCACTTTATAAGCACTTACAAGAGTGCATGGATCATGCTATCCCTAACGGAACCAAGATGCTATCCTCCAAAAAAGGAAGCCAATCTGGTGGTCTTCTGCCATAAACAAACTCTACAACAGACGAAAGAAACTGTTGCAAAAAAAGAGTAAAATCCCATGATTGGAGGAACTCCCTGGTCAGCCTCAGTAAGAAGCTGAGATCCCTCATAAAATCCTCCAAAGCTAGTTATGAAAACAAAAGCATCACTGATTCTAAAGACGAACACAAAGCATTCTATAGCTATGTCAAGAATCTCAATGGCAACACTCAGTCTGCTCTGACTTACAGCACAATGACACTAAATATACAGAACCAACTGATATTGCCAACATCCTGGCAGATAGGTTCAGTGTTAACTTTACTCTCCTCTCACCCCCTAAAGGGCCCATCTCTATACCGGAAGAATGCAAAGCTCCTTTAATCACGGCTGCACAGGCAAAAACCTCACTCTCCAAAGCCAAGAACACAGCATCCATGGGACCTGACAACATCCCAGGTTGCATTCTACACGAACTACAGAATGAACTGTCATCCCACCTAAGTACCATGTTCAATCATAGCCTCACCTCAGGCTTTCTGCCCAATGAATGGCACACTGCAATGGTTATCTCACTCCACAAAGGAGGAGCCACGACAGACCCCGGGAACTACTGCCCCATTAACCCGATAAGCCTGGTCTGCAAGGTCATGGAATATATCATCATGGAACTCAAACAAAGACATTGGTAATCTCCAAACTCTGGACCCCACAGAATTCAGGTTTGTAAAAGGCAGATCATGTCTCCTAAACCTGATAGACTTCTTTGAAGCAGTCACCAAAGCCATAGATGAGGGTAAGGTGGTTCACACAGCCTATCTAGATCTCACCAAGGCTTTCGACACCATTCCCTACTCTGGAATTATAGATAAACTCACTAAACTAGGTATAAATCCCTATGTCACAAGATGGGTTGCCAACTGGCTTACTGAGAGAACCCACACTGTGAAAGTAGCAGACTCCAAATCCGACTTCAGACCAGTGACAAGTGGAGTACCACACAGTTCAGTCCTGGATCCTCTCCTGTTTGGTATCTTCTTCTCTGAATCTCCTGTTTGGTATCTTCTTCTCTGAAGTACAGTCTAACACAGAAGGTCTTTGGCTAACTAAGTTCGCAGATGACTGTAAACTAGGAGCCATAATCGAAACTCCTAATGATGTGGACATCCTACAAAAGGGCCTCACTGAGACAGATGCCTGGTGTCAAAGCCATGGCCTCAAAATCAATGCCAAAAAGTGCATTGTCATTCCCTTTGGTAAAAACTCTGTACCCATGAACTACCACATAGGCGGTAGTCTCCTTAACACTGAAAATGTGATGAGACCTTAGGACACAGGTGGACAGTAGTCTCTCCTTTGGTAATCACATCGCCACAGTAGTCAAGAAATCCTTCTACGTGGCACACCTCATCACAAAACGTTTCTCATCCAGAAAAAAAGAGGTCATTGCTTCCCTCTACTCATCACTCATTAGACCCATTATGGAGTACAATGCCCCTTTTGGTATGTACCTCCCAAGACATCTACAACTGGAAAGGCATAAATACCTCACAGAGAGGATTACTGGCCTCAAACACATGCCCTATGCAGACCGTCTCAAAAAACTCCAACTTTACTCTGTCGCATATCGCCTACTCAGATGCGATCTCTGCCTAACATACAAAGCTATGTCAAACCCAGAGCTGTTGAACATGCTCCACTTAAAGAAATCCCAATCCCTCTGAGCTACACCACAATAAACAGAACATGCTGGAGGGATATACTCCTATCCCAGAGACTTTCCATACTCTGGAACAGACTACCTATCAATGTCAAACAGAGCTCCTTATTAGTACTCTTCAAGAAAAATCTTGATGACTGGATGGGAAATAGTTAATTCACCCCGGGTATCACTTCTGTGGCTCTGCTTGACAGGGTTACAGGAAAATAATTTTCTTGGGTGGCGAAAGCCGGGGTACCTTTTCGGCTAGGCTTACATAGGCCCTAGGGCCAATAGCCTAGTACCTACCTATGAACTTATAATAAGACGGGAGGGATTTCCACAGAAATGGATAACTATGACAAACAGATTATAGTAGCTGGCAAATGAAACAGGGTTAGAGCGAGGCTATCAAATAAGATAGAAATTGAGAGAGGGATAAGACAAGGGTGTCCCCTTTCTCCATTACTGCTCATACTATACATTGAACCATTAGTGGAATCCATAAGATCATGTACAAGAGGTTTTAAACAGGGGAAAGAAGAGAGAAAAATAGCTCTAAGTGCAGATGATGTTTTGTTATTCATGACAAGAGTAGAAGAGGATCAGCATGTGTTGTGGGATATTGTGAAACAGTATGGGAGCATTTCTACATATAAGATAAAGGGAAAACGCAGGCAGTGAAGAGAGGAAACAACATGGAGGGAAGGGCAACACTAGAGGAAAGAATTAAATGGGAGAGGTGAGAACAATATCTAGGAATATGGGTAAATAGTGAGGTAAAGGATACCACAGAGAATATTTATGAAAATATTTACATGAAAGCTAAACAGCAGATACAAAAGTGGAAGGTGATTAATCTGGATATGGATCAAAGAGTATTAATTCTATGGACATGCATCATTCCACAATTCATTTATGTGGGAAAAGCATTATTGAGGCTCCCTGAGCCCATAATATTAAAGAAAGTGAAAAAATGTGTAAGGATTTTATCTGGGAAGGGAAACTTCCAAGGGTGAGCTGGGAGAGGATGGTGCAGAAAAAGGAGGAGAATTACGGATTCCAGATCAGAAACAAACACTGCAAGCATGCTTTGTCACATGCATTTTTAGACTGCTAGATATACAATATGATGCAGACTGAGAAAGAATGTTGAAGTGAGTGAGCTGGAGTGGAGAGAAGGAGAAATTTTGACACTAATGGAACAGATGGAATACAGAATGGATGAGACAAGCACAAAACAATTATTGAAAAAAGGTGGAATGAGAAAGATTTAAAGTCATGGATGGAAAGGGTAATAAAAACAGATGGTGGGAAGGAGGATGAACAAAATGAAAATAGTATTTGGAGATTAAAAAAAAAAAAAAATAGTTAAATTCCAGATGCAGTTAATAATAGGGGACAGATTAAAAACATGGGAAAAAATAAAAGAGGAATATCGGCTAGACAGAGCTTTGGACTGGGATTATCAACTGTTAAAGGCGAGGTACAATAAATGGAACAGTGAAATGCATAAAGGTAAAGACATCCTGCAGATGGTTCTAGACTTGAAGATGAGAATAAATAATGCAAAATAAGTAAGAGAGCTGCTAAAGAAATGTAAGAATAGTGGACTGGGTCTAAATGGCAAACAAATTGCAAGCACTGGGAGAACTGGGAAAAGGAATCGGGCCAATATGTAACAGAGACAGAACGGAAAGAAATATTCAATCTCCCTAGATACAACTCCAAAGCAAGGTAGTTTAGAATTTTTGCATGTAAATATCTACATAAGTATTTTTAGAAGTCAAACAGGCTGACTAAGATATTCCCAGAGACAGAAGGTGTCTGCTGGAGATGCAGGAATCAAAGGGGATTGTGGAAACGTGCTTTGGGAAATATAATGGTCTTTTGGACTTTAAGCAGTGGATGGAACAATTAATTTAAAAGGTGCTGGGAAGGGACTGGGTGATCTCATCAAAATTGCTTTTACCAGGGTTTCAACAGGAAACACCGACACAAAGCAAAGAGCTGGTGGGGTTATTTATTTATTTTCCAGGTTAGAGCACTGACCTTTTACAGACTCAGCCCAATAGCACTGTCTGGTTAAGTGACTTGCTCAGAGTCACACAGGCAATAAAAGTTGATGGAATCAAACCTTGTACCACTGAACCACAGGAAACAGTTAATTATAGGTTCAAAGGTTCATAAGAGGTTACTAGGGTAGCGAACCTAGAGCTTTTACAAGCCTAGCCATGTTAATCCTAAGTACCCCCATCTCCTTAAACTTCTAAGCCAACTGCTAGACAGTATGAAGTATACAGTACTTACTGATGAGTGTAGGTAAGAAGGTAATAACTAGAAAGTGGAAAGCTGAGGAGCTGTCATCCATACATGATGTGACAGAGATGACGGGTAAAATACAGGAACAAGAAGAAAAAGAATTGAGAGTGATGGGGCAAAGGAAGTTTCTGAAGAAATGGGGAAGATGTAGAGAAAACCTCCGAAGGACAGTAGTATAGGAGACTGGAGTAGGGAAAAAATAAATGGAGTTACATGGGAATTGGATGCAATGGGGAGTACATATAGTTCCTTTTAGTAGGTTTCTGTTTTTTTTCTTTTGTTCTATTGATTGCAATGGTCATTGTAACTTGACAGCTGAATTCATGCAATGAAATGGCTGTGCTAATATGGTGTTAATGGTACTAAACAGAGATTGTGTAATAATTGTAACTTAGTATGTTAAGAGAATAAATGTCAGCTCCTGTATTGGGTTGAACCTATTGTCAGCAGTAATTATAAGGACAGAGTTTAAAGTCAGCCTCTGGAGCTCAAGGGAGGTGCACCATGCATGAGGATTGCACTGGAAATTGTATTAGATATGCTGAATTAAAAAAAAAATGTCATTACAGTTTTCCTCAGAAAAAATGTGGAAGTTTTTTTTCCCCCAAAGGTACCTTAACTGCCCAGCAATGCATACACACCAGCCTAACATCTATCCCCAACAGCCCACAAGAAGATCACTTTTGACACCAAAAATGCTTGGAAGGGCTTGGCATCCAGACCACCAATTTCTTCCTTATCTGCTTAAGGCATTAATGGTCTGGATGTGCTAAAGGGGCCCTAAAGCTTTGGAAGATGGCTTAGGCTACTGTAACAATGATGTAATGATGAACATCTGGAGAGAATGATGACAAGCTTCATATAAAGTGATAGAATATGCAGATAATGTCTTCTGTAGAAAACTTGGAGCTAACTTACTTGCAACTAGACACACTGATCATAAAAATGATCCATCTGCAGAGATGCCACAATAATGCATAACACAACTCCACCTGTAGCCTAACAGATGTGGAAGTAATGTATCAAAAATCTAAGATAACCCCAATCCCAAATTCATTTCCTGCCCTGACAGGTAAGGGGCTGATGTCCACTTACCAGGTCCAAAGAATTTAGACATATCAAAAGCACAGACACTACCTGATACTCCTTTATATCATAACCAGAAAAGGAAGTAGGGTGCTATGCAAAATAACCAACAAGACAGTGAAAGATGGTGGAGTATCTGCCATAGAATACACCAATATCAAGAGTACTGAATAAGATGTAAAATTATCTCAGACATGTAAGTGCATACTATTGTTACAGCCCCTTATGTACAGGAGAATTTAACAAGCATAGTGGTTGAAAGGTTTACTTTGAAGAGCAAGCTTTGACAAGCTCGAGGTTAAAGCTATAGATGTTGGAATTAATGTAATCATCTCCAGGGGTCGAGCTCAAGGCTTGAAGCCCAGGCAAAACACACCAATCTTGGTACTAACCTTATTGATACTGATCTAAAGAACGGAGTTCAGTGCCGACAGCAATGGTGTAGAGAAGGAAGGTCAGTTACAGAAAGACCACATTAGTATCAATGGTGATCAATACCCAGCAGAATAAGACTATTTTGGGTGACCACATTACTGTCACTGAACTAAAGAATCAATGCCAGTGCTGAAAAGGACAATATCAGTGCCATTGTCAACTGACACTAAATCTGACATCAATACTGAACCTGGGAGGCAGAGCTGGTATTGAGATACACAGGGATGGTGCCAAGAAGAACTCTTGGCACTAGAAAACATGTTGAGGCTGAGAAAAGGCAAGTCAAGATGGAGGTAGACTTGATTTCAAGCTGAAAACAACCTTGCCAAAGCTTGGGTTGAAACCCTGAGAAAATGGGCTCAGTAGCAAATAAGAAATCTCCCTTCCTGGTAATGGATATCCAACCCAGAGCAATGGTAAACATTGACCTGAAGTATGCAAGAAACAGAAGTGCAACAGCCATGTCAGTATTCAGTCAAAACAGACATTGAGCAAAAACAGGGCTGGTGAGTGGGCTAAACTGAGAAGAATGTTCTCAACTGTAACAAAACAAACACACTGATGCCTACAACAGACAACTTCAAAAACACACATTTTTTGTCGGAAGCAATGAGCATGGCTATAAAAAAAAGGTAAGTGTTTATGCTTATAAAAGGCAATCTTAGTACCTTACAAATACAGTTCTCAAGTTAAAGACCTTGAGCTATTTCAAAATAAGGCCACCACTGACACAAGAGCAAAACAAGGGCAGTTAGAATGTCAAATTGAAAAGAACCAGCTCATCTGTATCACAAAAATACTTAAGCCCATGACAGACAGCCTCCGAGAATGTGTACTTCATTTTATAAACACTAAGCAAAGCACAACTATAACCCAGAAATAAGCAATGGTGGCTACAAAAAAAAAAAACAAAATACATTCAAAGACAAAATAACAAAAAAGTCACTACAAATAAATTCTTTGATATGATGTCTGAAGTAGACAAATCACGTCTTGATGTATCTCAAAGAAACTAAAACCACTGCACTGGTGGAATCTACAAAAAGAAAATGAACAATGCCAAAGGCAAGGCAAGAAGAGAAGGTAAGCTTTAGAAATCGAATATTCCATACTCAGAAGTAACTGTAATACAAAAAAATTAAATGAGGGTATTAAAAGCTTTGTGAAAAATATCAAAATTCACCAGAAGTTCTGAAAATTAGTAACAGCAGTCTGGGGCCACTGATGGAACCTTATGTGTGGCAAAGAAATATTGACAGGGGTCCTTCTGCACAAGGATTACAAATAAGAGAAAGTTTCATAGCCTGGGAAAGTTTCAGCATCTATCCATAGCCTGAGCCCTGATGCCGTTAAGTCCTATGATTAGAAGAAGATAGACTTGCCCTATGATATCTATGGAACAAGTGAGACCCAATATAAACCAATGCTAAAGATAGGACTGACAGAAGTTCATACAACATGAAGGATAGGGACCATACCTCTCAACCTGCAGACATTAAAAATAGGAACAAAGACACTTGAAAAATAGGAACAGCCGGCTAAAAATGTGGACATGTAATTGGGATAAAATCTGAATACCAAACAGTACATAACTCCTCCCATTTCCAGTAAGAATGTAGGATACTACTCAGAAACCCATGTCAACACATTATCAAAAGGACAGTAAAAATATGTCGACTTTAATGTACAGCATTACAAAATTCTACCACACAAAGACATTTATTTTTGCATCAGAAAAAGGGAGCTAGTTGTAAGATGCGTGTCTTCTTTAAATTATTGTTGCCACTAGTATGTTGGTCATATAATGTTTTCTGTGTACCAGATAACTTCAAAAATCATATGTCATGAGGGGGGGATTCAGAAAATTGTGTGAAGGGGTGAATTAAGCCAGAAGGACAGGGACATACCTCCAAAAATAGGGACATCCTAAATCAAGTCTGAAAATAGTAATATTCCTCCAAAATAAAGACAGATGAGAGGTATGACAGGGGACACATTATGGTCTATACGAGGAGCCTATTTCATTTGGCCAAACAAGTCTAGTTAGCGGAAGACTTGCTATAATCCTTCAGCACCCCTGAAATAATTGTTTGAAGACCCAGTGAAATATACAGGCCAAAGAAAAATGCAACCTACGAAATGAAGTCAGTCATCTTGCAATTCAATTAAAAGATCCTGCTCCTGAACTGAAATATTTCCTAACACTGCCAGGGATTCTGCACCAGGTTACTTTTTCATCAGGGACTTATTTTTCTAGTGATCTTCAATTCTTCACTTGCTTGACTAGGAGATTTAAATTTGAGAATCAGCACTGTATCTCAAAAGTAGGATCTGGCATTTTGCAGCTAACATAAAGTTGCTTCTATGTCAAATTCAATTATTTTTTGAATTACATGATGCTGCCTTCAAATCTGAAAACTTAATGGTGATCTGTATGGACTAATGCCTTGGTGCTGAATTAACGTGAAGTCTGGGCCATTCAGCTAGTACATTCAGTCTTGCTTAGTCACCAATCATGCTGCATAGTTTATTTTAAATACTGTTTAGCAACCAGTTTCATTGTGCAGAACACTTAGAAGTGAAGCTCTAGTATCCTTTACAACAGGGGTTTTCAACTGGTGTGCCACAAAACCATGACTATTCTCTTTAGAGAAATACGTCACTTAACTCCACACTTCAGTTTCTTCTCTTTGCAAAGTATACTGTCATCAAACGCACCTAATATAACATCAGAGAAGCGACTGGAGGTTGCAGTCAGGTGATTTTTATTACATCCTCCTCCAATTGTATCTCTGTTGAATATTAAGCACGTCGGTTAGAGCTGGATAGTTGTAACTGTAAGGCATAAGATAGAACTGTGAGCAGCGACAACTGAAATTCTACTACTGTACTGACTCTAGCAACTGTTAACTTTTGACCAGACATCATCGGACTGAGGGACTTTGCAGAATACTGTGAACAGAAACTGCACTGAGGCAAACAACTTTCCACTGCAAGTAGTACTGGTGTACCTCTCAACCTGTTATATAACATTTTGTATTCGCAAAAATCTTCCACACGATATGAAGTCTGAAACTGAAATTACACCGATTATTTTCTGTCTTCATTCCTGCATGATTTGTCAGAAAACCACAATTTTATGAGAAACCACTGAAAAATATGGCCTTTAAAATCTGAATACTTCCTTGGGTGCCTGAACTGTATGGATTCCCCAGAGGTACATAAAGATTTCTGTCATGCCCAATCCCTATCTCCAAATGTTATGCACTGCAATGTATCTTTATATGGCTTTTGATGCAGAAAAGACCGATGGACCATTTATGTTGCCTTCCTCTGAAATGTAACTACCCTCATACAGTTATAGTGAAGAGGTCTCCAAAAAGTACAGTTGTGCACACTTACCATAAATGTAGATGGCTGAGTGCATTCAGTGTTGCAGTCATCACCTGTGGGTTATCCCTGCTGTGGTAGCCCTTGGCCGGCACGAATACCAGAATCAATTTTTTTTTGCGTCGGCTGCTGTCGCCTGTAATCTGACGTCTGGTTGTCAGTGCTATAAAGCAAGGCAGCCAACGTCATTACATCACTTTTTCTTGCCCTAACCTGTCAGAAGCACAAGGAAATAAGGAAAAGTGGTCTTGGTGGCTAAAAGCCACCGTGGAAAGCGTATGTCCCACTAGGGGAAGATGCTATATGGAGGAATGGAGGGAGGGAAACCAGGACTGCAACAGTGAATACACTCGAACATCTAGATTTATGGTAAGTGTACACAACTGTACTATGTTCTTCGTGTTTCACTGTTGCAGTCATCACCTGTGGGAGGACTCCCAAAGCTGAAGAGATGGGTGGAAGTATAGGTTAGAGTCCTAGGCATGGGTCAGCAGGCCCTGCAGAACTGCAGAGGCAAACCTTGCTCTAGACTTAGAAAAAAGAGGTAGGTGGCAATGCTTTGTAAAGGTATGGATAGATGTCCCGGTGGCAGCTTCCAAGATGTCTCTGGTGGGAATTCCTCTGAGAAAGGCTGTGGAAGTGGAGGCTGCCATAGTGGAATGGGTATGGACAAACTTGGGGGGGATTCCCATGTAGTCTGTAGCAGAAATGGATACAGTGTGATATCCATTTGGAAATGGGCTTCCCCTCTGCCCCAGGGGCAAAGCTGGCAAGTAGTTGGTCTGTTTTTTTGAATGGTTTAGTATGGTCCAGATAGTATCTGAGTTGTCTGTGCACATCTAGCGAGTATAGAATTATTTCCCCCTTGTTTTGAGGGTTTGGAAAGAAGGTGAGTAGGTGTATGGCCTGGTTAAGGGTCACATCAGATACCACCTTAGGCATAAAGGAGGGGTTAGTCCTCAGGGAGACCCTGTCTGCATGGAAAATGATGAAGGGCTCAGCAACCATGACAGCCTGAAGTTCTGATACCCTTCTGGTTGAGGTGATAGCTAGTAGGAAGGCAGTCTTCCAGGAGAGGTATTTCAATTCTGCAGAAGCAGCAGGTTCGAAAGGAGGCAAGGTTAGTTTTTCTAGAACAAAATTCAGGTCCCAGGGTGGTGTGGGAGGGCCTTCTGGGAGGTCTAATATTAGAAGCCCCTCTGAGGAATTCCTTAATCAAAGGAAGAGAGAAGAGGGATGGGTCTGAATCGTAATGGGCATAAATGGCTGAGGCATGGATTTTAATAGAGGAGAAAGAGGACACTATTGAGCAACTCTGCTAGGTAATCAAAGATAACAGGGATGGAAGGATGGGAGGTACTGACCCCCTTGGACTGGTTCCAAGGGGGCTAGGTAATCAAAGATTAAGAGGGATGGAAGGATGGGAGGTACTGGCCCCCTTGGTCTGGTTCCAGGAGCAGAATCTTTTCCATTTCCTGCGTATGATTTTCTGGTGCTGGGCATTCTGGCCTCAGTGATGCTCTGTTTGCTTAACAGGGAGTCCTTGTTAGCTTTAAAGGTATAAGCCATGCTGAAAGTTTGAGAGTATAAGTCTGGGAGCAGTATCTTCCCCCTCACCTTGGTCAAGAGGTCTGAGATCAGGGGAAGCTGCTTGGGGGCTGTAAGGTCAGGCTGCGCAGAGTGGGGTACCAATGCTGTCTGGGCCAATCTGGAACAATGAGGATGGCCTTTGGTCTCTCCTCCCTTATTTTGATCAGTACCTTGGGAATAAGGAGCAGATGAGGGAATGCACAAACAGGGAGTTCCAGGGGAAGATCAAGGCATCCACCTTCCACACTAGGAGGTGATACTCCCTGGTACAGATTTGTAGCTGGTGGTTGAGGTGCGAGGCAAAGAGATACAACTCTGCACAGCTCCTCATGGTGTCTTGCAGAGTGATACAGGCAACAGAGAGACCTAAGAGAGACTTTCTCCAAATTTAAGTATTTTTTTCTCTGTTTTTTGCTCCGACTGCCTTTTCCCACCTAAAAAGCGAGTTTCTAACTGATCTGTGCTAGAAAAAGTTATAATTGTATTGCCTTACCTGCATTTTACAGTTTGCACTTGTTAAATATCATTTTAAGTCATTTTTGTATTGTTTAACTGTTGTAGGCTACACACTCAAGTGTGCTAGCCTGTTTATAGCATTTACAGTGTTTTCTGTGTGATTTTCTGTTGTTTTCTGCAAAAAAAAACAAAAAAAATATTCTCTTTTCCCGCCTTTGCTGAACTAGATTAGTCCAGATTTCAGGCTTTGCTGAATTCCGTACTGTGGTATAGGTTCCTGTGTTGCCCATATCCTTACTTGGATAGGAGGAAGCTTCTCTGTTCACCAGTGAGAATGGGGAGCTTTGAGCAACCTATCTGTCCCTGGAGGAGTGGTCTCAGCCCAGAAACTAGTAGCTTATTGGCCGTTTTGGGTCAATTCCTATCTCTTTCAGTTTCTCTGCTTTAAAACCCGCATTTGTGTGGTTTTGCACGATTTTGTGCACTGCGCAGCATCGGGCAGCGCCGCTTAAACAGATTTAAACTATTCCCGGCTCTACAAAGTCTACTTTTCACTTTTTCCCTTAGAACTGTTCTAACTCTCAAAGTAAGCACTCTATTTGCATTCCAAAGACCTGCACTTGCTCTTATAAGTAATGTTATAAGTAAACACTAACAAACTAAAACACTACTCCCTCTTATACTCCTTGTAAGTACTTGGTTCCCTATTGGTCCTTTCTGATCAGTCAAAAAGCAGTTCCTTATACTATTCTGGCATGTCCAAAAGTCAGTTTCAGGTTTACTCTCCAGTCCAGCTAGTGAATCTGGGAAACTTGAGGCAATGTTACAATTGCCTTATGTACACAGACCACCCCCTCCTCCTCCCAACAAGCTCAAATACATGAGAGAGATGCAACTATACAGCCAAACTGGAGGCTGAGCTCTCTCAACCCAGTACTGGCACAGTCAGTCAGGAGGAGAAGGTAACCACACACACCAAAAATCCAGTCTCACATAGACCTATCGCATCAGCAAACCAAACACATAAACACACAAAAACATACTCAGGGGCTCTACATAAAAATCTGCCAAAGCAGCAGAGACCTCCAAAGCAGACATCCAAGCAACCGCTACCCCACAACAATACCTACGTATCACATATTTCACAAAGTCAGTGTGCCACACAGTCACAGCCCTTAAGGCTAAACAACACACCTAATACACTTGTAATAGGAGACTCTATTGTCAGACACACTGACGTCCCACTCACAAGACTGAACAAGGAGAAGGTCACTGTAAGCTGCCTGTCGAGTGCCAGGATCCGCCACATAACACAAGCACTCAGGTCACTCCAAAGCAAGTACAAATATGACTCCATCATTGTCCATGCTGGTGTGAATCACCTGAGACGTACCTCCCTGGACTATATGAAAAGAGACATAGAAGAGCTCTCTGATCATGTAGCCCAGGCCGGTATGACCCTGACCTTGAGTAGCATCTTTCCCTCACCAAGAATGATGCCACAGTATAAAGACAAAATGATCAATTTTAACAACTGGCTAAAGTATTGGTGTCATTCAAAGGGGATCCAGTGTCTGTCAGCCTGGGATGACATGCTTGACAAGCCACGTTGTTTCGTTAGGGACGGCTTGCACCTGTCACCCCTGGGCTTTCGAATACTGGTTAAGGCTCTTGCCACCTCAACGCCAGAAGTCTAAACCTCAAGATGCATGCACTCG
Source organism: Protopterus annectens (assembly GCF_019279795.1). Classification (NCBI taxonomy): domain Eukaryota; kingdom Metazoa; phylum Chordata; order Ceratodontiformes; family Protopteridae; genus Protopterus; species Protopterus annectens. Next base: position 1,133,207,802 of record NC_056731.1, read on the forward strand.
AGGCTCTCCTCAGTATGGAGAATATCGATATCTGTGCAGTAACAGAAACCTGGTTCAAGGCTCCCGAGAGCACCCCAGCACTACCAGGTTATACCTCATACCGTGCTTTTTGGCCTCAAAATTCGGACCGAATCACAAAAGGAGGGGGAGTATCCATATTCATCAAAGATACCCACACCTCCAGGATAGTGGCACTGCACAAAGCATCGGAGACCATCCATGTGCAACTAACAGTGGGCAAAACTGCCTTTCAGTTTGCAGCCTGCTACAGACCACCCTCCCAAACTCAGGAACCCCACTCGGCTTTCCTGAGAACACTGGAGAATATGAAGGTCTCTCCAAACACCATAATACTGGGTGACTTCAACTACCCAAACATTGACTGGGAAAACTACTTAAGCCCTAACACCCTCGCCCAACAGTTCCTAGAATTTATAAACACAAATGCTATGGAACAACTAGTCACCACTCCCACAAGAGGGGACAACATATTGGACCTGATCATCACCAACATGGGGACTTTATGTTCCACACCAGAGGTAAACCCCTCATTGGTAAGATCAGACCATAAATTAATCTCACTGGACATCCATATCCCATCCCCACCCCCAGCCAAGGAAACCACGGTGAACAATTTCTCAAAAGCAAACTTCACACTGCTCAAAACCGAGGTGGAATCCTTCAAAGCCCCCGGGCCAGTGGAAAATACTGCCCAAACCGCAGAATCCTTCACAAACGCATTCTATGGACACCTACAGGAATGCATGGATTGTGTTATCCCAAATAAAACCAAGACTCAATCCTCCAAAGGCAGGAGACCTGTCTGGTGGACCCCGGCCATAAATAAGAAGTTATGTACCTACCATAACGTTCCATGCTAGTTGTCTTCTTCTCGCCTTCTTTCTTGCTGGATGGGTTCGGCCAATACTAAAGCTCGAGAGCTAATTCCACCGGCTCGAGGCTCCCCTATATCCCACAATGCTAGGCGGTAACTACTCAGATCTCGTTTGATAGCTATACCAAGCAATCCTAGTCTCCATAGAATGGAGTAGGGAAACCCACCTCAAAATAATCTGCGTAAAAAGTATTGCAGACCTCATAAAGGATAAAAGAGGTGGAAGAATGTGTGGGAATGACGACTTCCAGAGGAAGAACACAAACTGAATTCCTGTCGGTCTGTCCAGGCTTGGGGGAAGGAGGGTGGGACGCAAGAAAGAAGGCGAGAGGAAGACAACTAACATGGAACGTTATGGTAGGTACATAACTTCTTAATGTTAAGTTGTCAATCTCGCCTTCATTCTTGCTGGATGGGACCGTGTCCCTAGCACCTTATCCCGGGTGGCCTATCGGAACAGACTCTTGAGAACAGTGGAACCAAAATTGGCACGTCTTCTGGAAACCATGTCCAATTTGTAATGTGAAATAAATGTATGAGGAGAAGCCCAGGTGGCTGCTGCACAAATGGAATCTATTAGCAGCCTATCCTGAAAAGCTACGGATGTAGCTAATGCCCTAGCTGAATGAGCTCTAGGTCTTGAGGATAGTTTTTGATGTCTGATCTCATAGATGAAGGTAATTGTAGAGGTGAGCCATCTAGAGAGGGATACTTTAGTAACTGGAAGGCCCAATTTCCCTTCCGCATATGACAGAAACAATTGATTAGATTTCCGGAATTGTTTAGTCCTGTCTAAGTAATATCTAAGTTGGCGATGAACATCCAAAAAATGTAGCTTTTGTTCCGACCTGTTTGAATAGTTAGGGAAAAAGACGGGGAGATCAATAATTTGGTTTAGGTTTATTTGAGAGGAAACTTTAGGCAAAAAGGATGGATTAGTACGGAGGGATACCCTGTCTTTGTGAAACACTAAGTAAGGAGGACGACTGCACAGAGCATGGAGTTCAGATACCCTTCTCGCTGAAGTTATAGCTACCAGAAAAAGTGTCTTCCAAGAAAGCAACTTCAGAGAACATGAAGCCGCCGGTTCGAAGAGGGGAAGGATTAAAGATGTCAGAACGAAGTTCAAATCCCATTGAGGCGGGGGATCTTTGATTGGAGATTTGAGAAGAAATACGCCCCTTAAAAAGGCTTTACAGAGTTTGTGAGCCATGATGCTAGACTCCGAGACACCAACATGAAAATTAGATATGGCAGCCAATTGAACTCTAATGGTAGATGCAGATGATCCTAAATGAAAGAGTTCTGCTAGAAAATCTAGAATAGACTGGATAGGTGCTGTAAAGGGATCTATGTTTTTTGACGTTGCCCAAACGGAGAAGCGTTTCCATTTGCTACTATAAATCTTCCGGGTAGAAGATTTATGAGAGGCTATCAAGATATCCCAGACCGAGCGAGATATTGAGGGAAGCCTGGCTAAGGTTGGAATCGGAGAAACTACGCTGTGAGGTTTAGAGAGGGCAGAGATTGGTGCAGCTGACCCGATTGGTGGGTTATCAGATCTGGTACTGGGTCCAGATGCCAAGGCTGCTCCAAAAGGTAACGATGAAGAAAGTGGAACCATATCTGTCGAGGCCAGTAAGGGGCAATGAGGATCATTGTCACTCTCAAGGCGATGGCTTTCTGAATTAGTTGAGATATCAGTGGAAAGGGGGGAAAGGCATATAGAAGTCCCCGGGGCCAATCGTGGACTAGAGCGTCTCTGGTTGGATGGCCTGGTAACGGGAAGAGAGTGAAGAAGTCGTGACACTTGCTGTTTTGGGGAGTAGCAAAAAGATCGCAGCAAGGCTGGCCCCATTTTAGGAATACTTCTTCTAGAACTGATTTCTTTAGAGACCACTCGTGGGGCATGAGAATTGCCCTGCTCAATTTGTCTGCAATAACGTTGGATTTCCCGGGAATGTGCATTGCTATCAGAAAACGCTGAGAAGAGATCACCCATTGCCAAAGTCTGAGTGCATCTCGACATAAAGGGTATGATCTGGTTCCGCCTTGTTTGTTGATGTACCACACTACGGACATGTTGTCCGTTTGAATTGCAATAGTCCCAGTGGGGAGTCGTGAAGGGCTTGCAACGCTAAAAGCACTGCTCTCATCTCTAAGACATTTATGTGCAAGTGGCACTCGAAAGGTTGCCACATGCCTTGGACTGTCCTGCCCTGATAATGCCCCCCCACCCGATCAGGGAGGCGTCTGTTTTCATCGTGGCGACTGGGAGGGGAAGAGTGAAGGGTCTTCCTCGGAGAAGCTGATGTGATCCACCAAGACAATTGATTCTTGCATGACTGAGTTATCAATATGGTATGGGACATCGGGAGTTGTTGAAAGGACCATTGAGTAAACAGCATCCATTGGAGGATCCTCATGTGAAAGCGAGCTAAGGGAAGAAGGGGAATAGCTGCTGCCATGAGTCCTAACACCTTCAAAACTAGTCTGGCTTTGACTTTGTTGCATTGTAAGAGAAGGGAAACTTGGTTCCGAATGTCTGACACTCTCTGCTCTGTGAGTCTGGCTGAAAGATTGAGTGTGTCTAAGGCGGCGCCTATAAAGGTAATAGATTGACAAGGCGACAAGGCAGATTTTTCGAAATTTATCGAAATGCCTAGAGCTTGGCAAGATTGGATGGTGAAGTCCCTGGATAGAAGAAGCTGATGTCTGGTGGTGGCAGTAAGGAGCCAGTCGTCTAAATATGGAAACACCTGGAATCCTTGACGTCTCAAGTGAGCCGCGACCACTGCCATGCATTTGGTGAACACACGGGGGGCTGTAGTGAGACCAAAGGGCAGGGCCCTGAACTGGTAGTGACTGGCTCCCAGCCTGAAGCAGAGATATCTCCTGGAGTGTTTGTTCATCTTGATGTGGTAGTACGCGTCCTGAAGATCTATTGAGCACATCCAATTGTCCTGACCCAAGAAGGGTAGAATGGACTGTAGCGTGACCATCCGGAACTTTGTTTTCCTGACATACTTGTTTAAGTAGCTGAGATCCAGTATGGGTCTCCAGTCCCCTGTTTTTTTTGGTACCAAAAGAATTTGGAGTAGATTCCGGATCCTTGCTGGTCTGCCGGGACTGATTGGATAGCTCTTTTTGATAGCAGCTTTGAAATTTCTAATGCTGCTTGTTCCCTTAGACCGGGTGGAATGTCTGGAAGGGATCTTTTGGGTTGGGTTGGGATGTGAATAAAGGGAATTTTGTAACCCTCGGATATGATCGACTGTACCCATTTGTCTTGAGTAAGGGAAAGCCAGGCTTTTGGGTACAGGGATAACCTTCCCCCGACTGCCTCCGAAGGTGGACAGTCGGGCAGCCCCTCAGGGATGCTGAAAGGGTTTATCAGAGAACATTTCTCTGCTACCCTGGTTTTGCTGACCTCCTCTGCCTCTAGGGCGGCATCTATTATTATTCCCCCCTCTGCCTCTAGAGGGGAATCGGCCTTGTGCGTCAGATGAGACTCCCTGGGATTGTTTGCGGAACCACATCTTTCCTCCCCTCTGACCTTTGGGATAGGGTCTAGAAGGGGAAGAAAAACGGACTCCTACAGCACAGAGAGTCTTACCTTCTACCTCGCACCTGGTCAATGTATCCTTCACCTGAGGACCAAACAAGGATGATCCATCAAAGGGAGAATTGGTGAAGGACGCCTTGAAAGGGTCCGCAAAGTTGCATAGCCGCATCCAGGCGTGACGTCGTAAGGCAACACCTGTGCCTGCGGCTCTACTCGCCCCATCTGCTGCATATGAGGCCAGCCGCATGGAGGAGTTAACGATGGAATTCAGGGTTGCCAACTGGGAGTTCATTGTGTCTTTGAACCCCTCAGCTGTAGGATCCTTTATCATTTCACCCATATCCTTGAGTAAATCTCTCTGGAGACGAGTGAAGTGGCATAAGTAATTTAGCGAACGCATTGAAAAGGTCACTGATGAGAACATCCGCTTGCCGTACCTGTCCATGGTCCTAGATTCCTTATTAGGAGGATGGACAGGAACCGAAGGATCAGCTAACTCCTTCTTAGTGGCCGCAGCCACCACCATGGCATCAACAGGGACACCTTTGGATAAAAAATCTTTATCTCTGGGGGCAGTAATAAATTTAGGTGGTCTCCTCGGGGTGGGTTCCACTGAATCAGGAGCCGTCCAAGCCTTCCTTGCCACCACTTCCATAAGGGGGTCAAAGGGAGGGGACACCCAGGAGGTAGAAGGGCGAGAGCCACATGCCTCAAGATACACTGACTCATCCTTCGAAGGGTTAAGGGCTGGCCAGTTCCCCCTCTGTTTCAGGATCTCAAGTATGTCAGCAAAGGAGACATCCTCAGAGGGGGATCGAGGGGAACCTTCAGATTCCTCTGAGTCAGTGTCAGTGGTGATAGACTCAGGGGAGTCAATGTGCTTCCTCTTGCACTGCCTCTTCCTTGGGGGATCTCCTGCCAATTCAAGAGAGGCCTCGGAAGAGGAGGAAATTCCCAATGGGGAAACTTGAGGAGTTGGCTCTCTGTGGTCTAAGACAAGGGGGTGAGTAGAAATCACCGAAGGCACTGTAGATGGGGGGGGCTGAAGGAGCCGACTGTGGGGCAGAACCTGGTTCTAGCACGCTCTGCATGACCTCGAAGGCACCCCTGTCAGGCAAGGCCAGAGGCCCCCGCTCCGAAGAGACAAGAACCTTCCCCGGCACCGACAGGGACGGCTCCAAAGCCGATGTCGGAGCCGAACTCACCAGTGCCAAAGCCCCAAGAGGGAGAGCGGGGTCGGACAAGGGTCCGATGCCATTCGCCCCCTCGGAGCCGACGAGGGAAGCTTGGCGCCGAGATCCCTCCAAGGAGGAGATCGGAGCAGACGGAGCCGAAAGGGAAGGTATCGGATCCAACGCACCGACAGTCACGGCTCCGACAAGCCCTGGCTCCGAACTCAAAGGAGTCAGAGGAGGAATGTATTGGGGAATGGAAATAGCCACTGACTGGTGAGTCGGGCTATGCAGCATTTGGGCCAGTGCCTCGGACTTGAGAAGTCTACTCACTACCCTTTGTAAATCATGGTCAGATAACCTGGAAGACCACGAGGAATGAGTTTTCTGGCTCCGTTCAGAAAGAAGAGGGGATCCTGGCGCCGAATGCACGGAGCTGATAGAGGGGGATCTGGACCTCTTCCTAGACTGTGGCTCCGATAAGAGTATCGGAGCCAACGGAGTTTTAACAGCCTCGGCTCCAGCCGGAGCCGAGGCAACAGTATGAGGCTTGGAAACATCGGCTCCAGCCGGAGCCGATGTCGAAGCCGACTTAGTCTTTCCAGCAGTCGACTCTGAAACCAGAGCCGACTGTTTGGAAGTTTTGAAAGGCTTCTCCGACACAGACTGAATCGGGGGGCCTTCAGGCTTTAATAAGCCCCGCAAGATTAATTTATTCTTGTGTTCCTGCAGGACTCTAGGGCTAAAACCATGACAAACAGCACAAGAGTCCTGCAGGTGCAAAGGCCCCAGGCAATACACACAAGAAGTGTGACCGTCTGTCAGAGACATTTTCTGACAGCACGAGTCACACTTCTTGAAGCCTGAGACCTTGTCTTTTGACATCGTAAAAAAAAGGAGTGCCTGACAAAAACACAAACACACTACAGACACACCCTTTACTGAAGAAATTATAATTATTAAGGCTAACACAAGCCACAAATACACACACACACACACACACACACACAAGCCCTTAACAGAAAACCAACTAATTTAGTCCTAAAGGACTGGGGGAAGGGAGGGGGCGAAGGCCTACAAGATAAGGGAAGAAAGGGAATATAGACCCGAAAAACAGGGGTCGATATCTAAAAACTTAAACTAAAAAGTTATGGTATTAAACAAAAAAAAAGGGGGTTAAGAAGTACCTAATATGGTAAAACTCTAACTCACCTGCCTGAGCCGGTAGAAAAGCACCTCGTCAGCTATAGCGACAAATGAGATCTGAGTAGTTACCGCCTAGCATTGTGGGATATAGGGGAGCCTCGAGCCGGTGGAATTAGCTCTCGAGCTTTAGTATTGGCCGAGTCGGAGCCGAGGATCGGCTCCGAACCCATCCAGCAAGAATGAAGGCGAGATTGACAACTTAACATTAAGCTATACAACAGAAGGAGGAAGCTACTACATGATAGAGCAAAATCCCAAAAAGGAAAGGCATCTCTGATCAGTACTAGCAAGAAACTACAATCCCTCACAAAATCATCTAAGACCAGCTTCAAAAGAAAAATTGCACAAGATGCTAAAGATAATCAGAAGGCCTTCTTTAGTTATGTCAGGAATCTGGGTGGCAACTCCAAGATATGCTCTGAGTTAGTGCAAAATGACAAAAAATACACTGAACCCAAAGACACTGGCAACATCCTGACAGACAGGTTCAGTGCAACCCCCCCCCTTCCACCCCAAAACAGCAAATGTCTATCCCAACAGAATGTAGCCTCCCTGACATCACAGATGCACAGGTGAAAGCTGCCCTCTCCAAAGCAAAAAACAATGCATCAGTGGGACCGGACAGTGTCCCAGGCTGCGTCTTACACGAGCTCCAAGAAGAACTGAACCCACACATAAAGTCACTGTTCAACCTCAGCCTTACTATAGGATATGTACCCAAAGAATGGCGTACAGCAACAGTGGTCCTGCTCCACAAAGGTGGTGCCACAATGGACCCCGGAAACTATCGCCCTATAAGCCTGACTAGTCTGGTCTGCAAAGCTATGGAGCATATCATCATGGAACAACAAAGACATTGGGAACCTCCAGACACTGGATCCTACCCAATTCATCTTTGTTAAGGGCAGATCTTGCCTCTTAAACCTAGATGACTTCTTTGAAACAGTCACCAAGGCCATAGAGGAAGGGACGGTAGTCCACACAGCCTACCTGGACCTCACAAAAGCCTTCAACACAATACCCCACTCGGGCATCATAAATAAGCTCACCAGCTTAAATATCAACCCCTATGTCACAAGATGGGTTACAAACTGGCTCAGGGATAGAACCCACATGGTCAGAAACACAGGTGCCATGTCAGACTCTAAACCAGTTACAAGTGGCGTCCCACAAGGCTCAGTCCTGGGACCTCTCTTGTTTGGTATGTACTTCTCTGAGGTACAGGCTAACACAGGAGGACTATGGCTGACCAAGTTCGCAGATGACTGCAAACCGGAAGCCATAATCGACTCTCCGGCTGACACAAGCATCCTCCAAAAGGGTCTCACAGAGACGGATACCTGGTGCCATGGCCTCAAGCTAAATGCCAAAAAGTGCATAATCATCCCCTTTGGGAAAAACAAAGTGCCCACAAATTACCACATAGGTGGTAATCCATTAAGTACGGAAGAAGTAATTAGGGATTTGGGAACCCAAGTAGACAGTAATCTCTCCTATGACAATCACGTTGCCAAAGTGGTTAGAAAGACCTTCTATATAGCCCACCTTATCACAAAGGGGTTCACTAGATCAAGAGAGGTCATTGTGCCCCTCTACTCATCACTCATCAGGCCCATAATTGAATACAGTGCCCCATTTGGGATGTACCTTACCCGACACCTGCAGTAACCGGAGAGACCCCAAAAGTACCTCACCAGGAGGATCAAGGGCCTCAAACCCATGCCCTGTGCAGTTCGGCTGAAGAAACTCCAGCTCTACTCAGTTGCTTATCGCCTACTCAGAGGCGATCTATGCCTGACGTATAAAGCCATGTCCAACCCAGAATTAATGGACATGCTCCACCTCAGGAAATCCAAATCCCTTAGAGCTACATGCTCCAGGGACTTAAACCTCAGCACAGCAATAAATAGGACATGCTGGAGGGACAGATTCATATCCCAGAGGCTCCCCTCACACTGGAACAAAATCCCAATCCATGTTAGGCAGAGCCCCTCACTGACCCTCTTCAACAGAAATCTTAACAAGTGGATGGGAGATCGTAAGTTTACCCCTGGGATCTCTTCTATGTCCCTGATAGACAGAGGCATAGTAAACTAACCTTAAAAGGACTATCTTCTGTGACCTACTATACAGAGGCACAGTTAACTAATCTAAAAGGGAGGCAAAGGCCAAACACACTCTGGCTAGGCTTATAAATGCCCTAGGGCAGATAGCCTAGTATCAACCTATGAACCTATGGAGTCCCCCACTCCTGAGTGATTTTCAGAAAGATTTCCCTGTGCAGCTGTCATTCCTGAGGGTCCAGTAAGTTTCGGCTTAGGTGGTCTGCCAGGGTGTTGTTGACCCCTGGTAGGTATTGGGCAATTAGGTGTAGACCCATGGAGGTGGGTGTAAGCCAGAGGCTCATGGCTAACCTGCACAGAGGTAAGATTGGGTCCCCCCTGTTTGTTGATATACCACATTACTGTTCTGTTGTCTGTTTTTATAAGGAGAACCCCTGGCCTGAGATGGAGTTTGAAAGATGCCAGAGCCTTTTGTACTGCTATCATTTCTTTCTGAATGATGTGTAAGTGAAGTTGCTGGGCATCCTAAAGACCTTGGGTGGACCTGCCTGCTAGATGAGCGTCCCCAGCAATGTCTGAGGCGTCGGTGGTGATGGTCTGGCCAGAAGGGTGGAGGATGAAGGAAAGACCCTTGTTCCTGGCACAGGCCTCTGCCCACCAGAGAAACTCAGTCCTTATACATGGGATCAGAGGGAGAGAGGTCTCTAGGGACTGAGAGTGCTGGCAACAAAGCTTCCTTAAATATCACTGAAGTTTTCTCATGTGAAGCCTGGCCACAGGAATGGGAAGAATGGAAGATGCCATGTATCCCAGGGCTTGTAGGAACGTTCTTGCAGTGAGGTGACTTCTGGAAGCCAGCTGGGTAAAGTAGAAAGGCAGGAAGCTCTGCTTTTTTGGGGATACAAGGGCCATTTGTGATGCTGTGCCTAGCACAGCTCACAAGAAAATGATCTTCCCGGTGGGGATTTGCTTTGATTTTTTCTCGCTGATGGTGAACCATAGGGAAGTTAGGATTGATTTGACAAAGAGAGGGTCCTGCAGAAGCTTTTCTTTGCACTCTGCCAGAATGACGCAGTCGTCTAGGTAACAGTAAATCTGTACAGTTCTCTGTCTGCAGAATGCTACGGCCGGGGACAAGCATTTAGTGAATTCTTTGGGAGCAGTAGATAAGCCAAAGGGCAGTGCACAGAACTGAAAGTACTGTGAGTTTGCTCTGAAGTGCAGGAATTTTCTGCACGATTCCCTGATGGGGATGTGGAGGTAGGCATCTTTTAGGTCTAGGGTCACTAGCCAGGCATTTTTTGTTAGCATAAGCAGCAGCTGCTGCAAAGTTAGCATTTTGAATCTGGGGACCACCAGAGAGATGTTCAGAATGGATCAGCATGGATAGATCCAGGATGGGACGCCAAGTGCCCTCTTTTCTGGGTACAAGGAATAGTCTGGAATAAAAGCCTTTGCCTGTTTGATCTGAGGGGACAAGTTCCACTGCCCTATGAGATATGAGAGTTCATACCTGTTTCAATGCCTCTTCCCACCGATTTGGAGGCAAGTCTGGGTACCCTCTTGGAATTGAGAGTTCGCTGAAAAAGAATTTGTACCCCTGAAAAAATCATCTTTAAGACTCACTGGTCCTTTGCTACAGAAAGCCAATTGTCTTTGAAAAGGGAGAGCCTTCCTCCTATTTTTTGATGCGTGAAGGGAGGGCAGAGGGGGAGGGGGGGAGTCATTGTGAGTGTTTGCCATAGAAGGTTGGCTTAGAACTCCCTGCCTTAGAGACAGAAGTGGTCCACTGTTTGCTTCTCTGCTGGCCCTGGGATAGGGGCCTGAATGGTCTGTCCCTGCGGGGCGGGGTTTACCTTGGCCCTGTCCTGCTAGGTGCAGGGAAGGCCCAGTGCTTAGAGGGAAAGTTCCTGCTGAATCTGGGAGGTTGAACCTGAAAGAAATCTTTTACGGTTTGCATAGATTTTGCTTTGTCTTCCATCTTTTTAAGCACCTCTTCTGCTTTTTCCCCAAACAAGCGCTCCTTATCTAGGGATGCATCAATACATTTAGACTTGACATGATCAAGGAGAGGTTGTTCCTTCAGCCATGCATGTCTCCTAATAACAGATCCTGTCACCAATGCCCTGCTAGAGGCTTCTAGGGCATCATATCTACATTGTAATGAGTGTTTGGCCACTTGACAAGCAGAGTGCAGTAAATCTGCTAACTCTTTTGAAGTGGCACAGTCAGGAGAGGTAGCAATCTTCTGTTTTAATAGTTCCAAAGTGTGCTGTTGATATTTTAACATATGGAACTGACAACTGAGTGCTCTGATGGCTAAGGTTGCCTAGGTGTATACTTTTTTACCCCATCTGTCCAGAGCTCTGGAGTCCTTGTCAGAAGGAAGAGGATTCTTGGCAGAACTAGTCTTAGCTCCTTTAGGTCCCTGTGTAATGACCTCTGGGTCTGCAGCAGGATTTCTGTATAGGTATTTGTGAGACTCCGGTACTCTGTACTACCTGACAGGTATACTGGGAGCAGGAGAGAGGGCATCAGGGGCTAAGTTGGATTCATGGAACACATCATCCACCACTTCTAAAATAGGGGGAATGGCCAGGGGTCTGTGCTGGGGCAGGTCCAGAAAAGTACAGTTGTGTACACTTACCATAAAAGTAGATGTTCGAGTGTATTCACTGTTGCAGTCATTACATTTGGGTTATCTGCTTGCAGTAGCCCTCAGTCAGCCTGATCAACAAAGTCTTGGGTCCTGCGTCAGATGCTGTCCCTTCTTCCATGACGTCAGGTTGTCAGGGGTATAAAACATGCAGCGGACACCATTATATCAGTTTTTCTTGCACCAGATGTCAGGTGCCCCCCTGATGAGAAGCAATTAAATCTATAATTACAAGGATATACCTCCAACAAAAAAGCAAATACACCAAAAAGCTATTTGAGCATAGTAAGGGAGAGTAGAGGTACAGCCAAATGAAGAAAGGGGGCTGGAGGGAGGGTAACCAGGACTGCAACAGTGAATACACTCGAACACCTACATTTATGGTAAGTGCACACAACTGTACTATGTTCTTCGTGTTTCACTGTTGCAGTCATTACATTTGGGTAGATTCCCAAAGCTAAGGTTGGAAGGAGGAATTTAAATAGAATTAGGACCAGCTGTAAGGCTCTGCAAGACTGCAGTGGCAAAGCCAGCTCCGGATTTAGAGAAAATGGGCAAATGATAATGCTTGGTGAAAGTATGTACAGAACTCCAACTAGCAGCTTCTAGGATGTCCCTGGTAGGGATGCCCCTGAGAAAGGCTGAGAAGGTAGATGCAGCCCTGGTTGAATGGGGTCTGATGCCCTGTGGGATAGGTTTTCCATGGTGCTTATAGCTGAAATGAATGCAGAGGCTTATCCATTTTGAAATGGTTTGCTTTGAAATAGCTTTCCCCTCTGTCCCTGCAGCAAATGCCACTAGCAGTTGTTCAGATTTTCTTTGAGGTTTAATCCTGTCCAAGTAAAAAAAAAGTTGTCTGTGCACATCTAAGGAGTGCAGTATCCATTCCCATTCCCCTTTGTTCTGTGGGTTAGGAAAGACGGTAAGCAAATGAAAAGACAGATTAAGAGATACACTGGATACCACTATGGGCATGAAGGAGAGATTGGTTCTGAGCGACACCCTGTCCACATGAAAGATGATGAAAGGCTCCACTGCCATAAGGGCCTGTAATTCAGATACCCTTCTTACAGAAGTGATTGCTAAAAGGAAAGCGGTTTTTCAGAAAAGGGATTTTAAATCTGCAGTAGCAGCCTGCTCGAAAGGAGGAAGAGTGAGTTTCTCCAACACAAAGTGAAGATCCCAGGCTGGAGTTGGAGCTCTCCTGGGTGGCCTTAAATTTTTGGCCTCTCTGAGGAACTGCTTGAGCAGTAGATGAGGGAAGAGGGGAGGCTCTGTGCTGTAATGAGCTGAAATGGCTAAGGCATGAATTTTGATGGAGGAAAAGGACAAGCCCTTATGAAGCATCTCAGTCAAATATTGTAGAATCTGAGGTATACTGGGCACTGCTGCGCTCATCCCTTGAGACTGACTCCAGGCACAAAATCTTTTCCATTTTGCAGCATAAGATTTTCTAGTACTAGGCCTCCTTGCCTCTAAAATGATATCCATCACTGATTTACTGAGGGGTGGTAAAGGAGAGATTAGGTAATTAGCCAGGCTGCTAGGTTGAAGGTTAGCAGCTGAGGGTGCAGAATCTGGTTCTCCTGCTGAGACAACAGGGAAGGAGTTTGAGGCAGGTGCCATGGGGCCAAGCGTGACACTCTGTGCAAGAGGTGGTACCACTGTTGGCATGGCCAGTCTGGCGCAATTAAAATCATCCTTGGCTTGTCCTGTTTGATCTTTATTAGAACCTTGGAGGGCAGAGGCAGAGGAGGAAAGGCATAAACTGATAGGTTTTTCCAACTGAAGGATACAGCATCCACTTTCCAAGCTAGCTTGTGGGGAATCCTTGTGCAAAATTTGTCCAATTGATGGTTCTGGGGGGAGGCAAACAAGTCTATATCTGGGCTCCCCCATTTGCTTGTCAACATGTTGAAAATCCTTGGTTCCAGTTTCCACTCGTGTGGGTCCATGAGGTTTCTGCTTAGTCCGTTTGCCGTGTATTTAGTTTTCCTGGCAGGAACTGAGCTTGTAGATTCACTTGGTAGCTCAAGGCTGTGTTCCACAATGCCATGGCTAGTCTGCAGAGGGGGAAAGAATGTGTACCCCCATGCTTCTTTATGTACCACATGACAGTGGTGTTGTCCATCTTTACCATTAGTTGTCGTGCAAGAATGTGGTCCTTGAAGGCTGTCAGAGCATTCTGTACAGCTAACATTTCCTTTTGATTTATGTGCAGGTGCATTTGACTTGGGTTCCATTTGCCCTGAGAGCACTTCCATGCCAGGTGAGCCCGCCATGCATAGTCTGATGCATCTGTTAAGGTTGGGGCGTCAGGGGGTAGTGTGAATGGTAGTCCCCTGTTTTGGTGGCAGGCCTCTGCCCACCAAAGGAACTCTAGGCATAGGCAAGGTATGATAGGAATCATTGGTCCTAGATCCTGTGAATGTTGATACCATAGGCTTTTTTGATACCATTGTAGTTTTTTCATATGCAGCCTTGGATATGGAATTAGAAGAATGTAGGAGGCCATGAACCCCAAGGCTTGCAGTATTTGCCTTGCAGATAGCTATGTTCTTGTGGCCACTTGTTTGAAGTAGGGTTGTCAAATGAATCAGTTTCTCTGTCGTGAGGAAAGCCATCTGGGAAGTTGTATTCAGGCTTGCTCCAAGGAATATAATTTGTTAACAGGGTACCAGGTGTGATTTCTTTTCGTTTATGGTGTACCCCAGACAAGTCAGCACCCTTTGAACAAAGGCTAGATGATTCAAAAGTATGTCCTGGCTTTCTGCCTGAATTAGACAATCGTCCAGGTATGGGTACATTTGAATATTTCTTTGCATGCAAAATGTAATGACTGGAGCTAAGCACTTTGTGAATACCCTGGGTGCAGTAGATAAGCCAAAGGGCAGTGCAGAGAACTGATAGTGCAAGTCGCCTGCTTTGAAGCATAGGTATCTTCTGCAAGACTCCTTGATAGGGGTGTGCAGGTATGCTTCTTTTAAGTCTAGTGTTGCCAACCATGCATCTTTGCCTAGCATAGAAGCAGTTGGTGAAGAGTCAGCATTTTGAATTTTGGAATCACCAGAAAGGTGTTTAGAGACGAAAGGTCCAAGATAGAACCCCATGTATTGCTTTTTCTGGGTACCAGAAAAAGTCTGGAATAGAAACCTTGTCCCTTTTCCTCTTCTGGTACCGATTGAATAGCCCCCATGCTTAAGACAGAGAGAACTTGATTTTGGGTCTCTGCCCACTGATTTGGGGGTAGATCTGGCCACCCGCTTGGTGTTGCTAACGTGTGAAGGTGAAATCTGTATCCTTGGGACACTATATTTAAAACTTATTTGTCCTGGGTAATGAGTTCCCAGTTTTTGGCCTGCAGACCAATCTTTCTGCCTAAAGGAGTGTTCAGTTGGGAATTGCTTGGAAATTTTAAATGCAAGTCATTGAGACAGTTTTCCATAGGGGGGAGTCTTACTACTCCCAGATTTGGGTGCGGAAATCCCCTGCTTAGTCTTATGTGTCCCCTGGGACTGAAAACTGGGGTTTCTGCTGTATCTGGGTTTGGCTTGAGAAGACCTGGAAGGGGCTGGAAACTACCAATTCTTAGAGGGCTAATGCCTACTAAACCTAGGAGGCTGAACTTGCAATAAATCATTAAAAGTTTGCATAGATTTAGCTTTATCTTCCATCGTTTTAAGAACTTCCTCAACTTTGTTGCCAAACAGGCGATCCTGATTTAAGGGAGCATCCAACAGTTTAGCTTTAACATGATCAGGCAAAGATTGCTCCTTAAGCCAAGCATGCCTTCTGAGCAGAGACCCAGTAACAGCAGCCCTGTCCACATTGCAAAGTATGTTTACCAACCTGTTCAGCAGAATGCATTAAATCCTGTAATTCTTTATTTTCAGCACAGTCAGGAATCAACATCTTTTTCTGTTTAAGCAACCCAATAACATGTTGTTGATACTTTAACATATGAAACTGGCAGTTTAAAGCTCTAATGGCCAAGGTTGCAGAAGTGTAAACCTCCTTACCCTATCTATCCAGCACCCTGGAGTCTCTGTCAGAAGGGGTAGGATTTTTAGCAGTAGAAGCCTTAATGCCCTTGGGGCCCTGTGAAATAGTGTCTCGATCCGCAATAGAATTTTTAAAAAGAAACTTGTGTGAGTCAGGGACCCTGCAATATCTGTCAGGTTTGCTGGGAGCAGGAGGCAAAGAATCAGTGGCCAAACTAGATTCCGAAAAGGCATCATCAACAATGTCTAGTACAGGAGGTATAGCTGAAGGCCTATGCTGAGGCAGGAGTAAGAAATCCCTAAGCCTCTTTTTTGAATCAGAAAAATCCTGGCTTTCCCAGTGGAAATGCTCCCTTCAAGTATGCAAGGTTTCACCAAAAGAAAAATCCTCTGGAGGGGAAGCAGAGGGAATAGAGTCCTCTGCATCAGAATCCTCATAAGTAGATAAGGGCAAATCCAGATCATCAGAAGAATCAGAAAAATCAGAATCCTGGTCAGATACAGAAGAGGTAATAAGAGATCTGGGTCCCAGGTAGATAGTAATCTCTCCTTTGACAATCATATTGCCAAAGTAGTTAGGAAATCCTTCTATGCAGCCCATCTAATTACTAAAGGGTTCGCATCTAAAAATAAAGAGGTTACAGTGCCCCTCTACTCCTCACTCAACAGACCCAACATAGAGTACAATGCCTCGTTTGGGATGTACCTCACAAGACACTTCCAACAGCTGGTAAAACCACAAACCTACCGCACGAAGAGGATTACTGGCCTCAAACATATGTCCTATGCAGCCCGACTAGAAAAACCTCCACTGTACTCAGTGGCATATCGCTTTACTCAGAGGTGATCTCTGCCTGACTTACAAAGCCATGTCCAACTCAGAATTGATGGACATGCTCCATCTAAAGAAATCCAAGTCACTGCGAGCCATTCACTCTAGTGAGCTAAACCTCACCACAACAATAAACAGAACATGCTGGAGGGATAGATTCCTGTCACAGAGACTCCCCATGCTTTGAAACAAAATTCCTAACTACATTAGGCAGAGCCCCTCACTAACACTCTTCAAGAGAAACCTTGACGAGTGGATGGGTAACAGAAAATACACCCCTGGGATCACTTCATTGGCTCTTCTTGACAGAGGCTCAGTTAATTAATCAATGGGGTGGTGAAAGCTGACACACTCTGGCTAGGCTTATAAATGCCCTCAGGCAGATAGCCTAGTACCTATCTATGAACCTATAAGAAGATTCATAAACAACTTCAGTCCTAGGTATCTTAGAAGGGGCAGGTTGGCTTCCCCTTATTAAAGTTATAAGATCTTCAGCCATTCTTATCATTTGTTGTCTAGGCATAGAGGCCTGAGCATGCGACCTGGGTGTCGGTTTCTTAGGCATGGTTTGAGATTTAGGCCTAAATGAAGGAGGAGGCGTTGGTTTAATATGCAAGTCCATAGGCCTGAAAACACCCTCAGAAGCCGGTGCCTGCACAGCGGCTCTGGACCCATCCAAGGCAGAGACATCCACAGGTTCCACAGCTGAAGCATCTCACGGCATACTGGACTCCGAATGGGTCTCAGGAGAGGCCTGTGAATCAGAAGTAACGGGTATCAGGGGCTGCGAAAGCGCCTCACTGAGTACCGGAGAACTGGCGACTGGCTTAGGAGAAGCATCATTGGCAGCTTTGGACCTAGGTGGCCTGTCTCTGTCTTTATCTTTGCATTTTTTTGGAATCCCGGTAGTTGGATGGCTAACCGACGACATTTCAGGATAATTAAACCGAGAACCAAAATATTTAGAGGCGAAAATATACCGATGACGGATAGTGTGCTGATTAAATAAAGCACAAAACTGACAGCAAGGTACGTCATGGTCAGGGCCCAGGCAAGGAATACAGTACAAATTAAAATCTTTGTGACGTATTTGCTTTCCACAAGTAATGCAATTATTAACTTTTATTGACATTGGTAAGGAGCAAGAAAAAGTTTCCCCAGTGGGGTACTTAGCTTTAGTTGAAGACTACGGTTCTGAAAATCGAAAACGAAAATTTCAGTAGTCGGCAGACCGGCACTTGTGAACTGCTTCTGCTTCGGGCACTGCACGGAAAGAAAGACTGATGACCTCAGGAGGGGAGGCAGAAGGGATGGATTCCTCTGCATCTGAATCCTCATAATCAGTTAAGGGATGTTGTTCCTCTTCAAAAACTGAATAGTCAGATTCCTCAGAATCCTGTTCTGTCATAATTTCTGGAGAAGGGTGCCTTTTCCTTTTAGAAGTTGTGGCTTGATTACCCCGGATAAGGGAGCTGAGATCCTCTGCCATTTTAAGCATTTGTGCTTGGGGTGGTGAAGCGGTGGCTAGATACAGACTTTCTAGGAGTGGCCTGGCATCTAGGCCTATGAGAATCCGGTCTGCGAGAAATGTCTAGATTCAGTAGTGTGAAAGGCCTCCTCAGAAGCTGGTGACTGCGTCGGGGCTCTGGACCCAACCGAGGCAGAGACAGCCAAAATCTCGGAAGACAAATAAGATTTCTGCAGCATACCAGACTCTGAAAAGGTCTTGGTAGAGGCCTGCGTAGATATCGAATCGGGCATCAGGGGCTGCGAAAGTGCCTCACTGAATTCCGGAAAACTGATGACCTGCTTAGTGGTAGCATTGTCGGAAGGCTTAGCCTTGTGTGGTCTGTCTCTATCTTTATCTCTACGTTTTTTCGGAATGTCCACAGGTTGTTGGCTCATGGACGCAATATCGGAATGTGAAGATGGAACACGAAAATAACTGTCTACAAAAAGAGCTCTACATCGAATGGTTCTCGCATTAAAAAGGGCACAGAACCAGCAATGGGGGACGTCGTGGTCTGGGCCTAAATAAGTGACACAGTAAGAATGGAAGTCTCGGTGTGGCATCTGCTTTCCACAGGCGAGACAATTGTTAACTTTTTCGGAAATTGGTTAGTGCAAGAAAAAAGGATCCCCAACGGGGTACTTAGCTTTAGATGTTTTCAGCTGAAATTCAACTTCTGGTAGCAACCGGCCAGCACCCGTGTGAACTGCTTCAGCTACGGGCTCCATGGCAAGAAAGAATGATGTAATGACGTCGGCTGCCTAGGTTTATAGCACTGACAACCTGACGTTAGACTACAGGTGATGGCAGCTGACGCAAAAAAAATGACTCTGCTATTCAGGCCAGCCGAGGGCTACCAGAGCAGGGATAACCCACAGGTGATGACTGCAACAGTGAAACACAAAGAACATATACATGAAGCACTGCAGACAAAAATCGGAACATTTTTCAATGAGGTGGCGAGGTGTTTCTCAAGGCGCCAAAGCAGGACATTTGAGAGCTTACTTGTCTGTCGCACTGCAGCTGGTGTACGGGCAGCATTGCTGCAACTGGAACATCGTGAGGCCTACCCACTGTAACAGTGTGCATGTGTGTATGTCTGGTATTTATCTGTCTACTTGTCTGAGTGAATGTGTATATGAATGCAGAAGAGACTGTGTGAGAGATTTAGAGAGAATGAGAGTGATCTTGCGTGAATGAATGTGTGTATGAATGCAGAAGAGAAAGTGTGTGTGAATGAATGTGTGTAAGAAAGCAAAAGAGACTGTGTGTGAGAGATTGAGAGACACTGACAGCGATCTTGCATGAGTGAATGTGTGCATGAATGCAGAAGAGAAAGTGTGTGAATGAATGTGTGTATGAATGCAGAAGAGACAGTGCGTGTGAGAGATCGAGACAGTGAGAGCGATCTTGCGTTTGAATGTATGAATGTAGAAGAGAAAGTGTGTGTGCATGAATGTGTGTATTAATGCAGAAGAGACTGTGAGAGAGTGAGAGCGATCTTGCGTGAGTGAATGTGTGTATAGAGTGTGTCAATGAATGTGTGTATGAATACAGAAGAGACTGAGAGAGATCAATAGTGAGAGTGATCTTGCATGTGTGAATGTCTGTATGAATGCAGAAGAGACAGTGTGTTTGAATAAATGTGTGTATGAATGCAGAAGAGAATGTGAGTGATCAAGAGACAGTGACTGCAATCTTGCATGAGTGAATGTGTGTATGAATGCAAAAGAGACAGTGTGTGTGAATGAATGTGTGCATGAATGCAGAAGAGACTGTGAGAGAGCGAGAGACAGTGAGAGCGATCTTGCGTGAGTGAATGTGTGTATTAATGCAGAAAAGACAGTGTGTGTGTGTGTGTGTGTGTGTGTGTGTGTGTGTGTGTGTGTGTGTGTGTGTGTGTGAGTGAACAAATGTATGTATGACTGCAGAAAACACACTGTTTGCAAGAGATCGAGAGAGAATGCTTGAGCAAGAGCCATAGAGTTTACATTGACTAACCTAAAACCAGAGATGATGAGAAGGTCCATCATCTCTCAGATGAATCTTCTCACACTATTTGACAGCTAAGAAATGGACAGGATCCTACAATGCTCTTTTAGTTGAGTATATGTGGCAATTTTCATCAAAATGCAAATGAAAAAGAGCTCACACAGATTTCTGCATCTGTGGTTGATGAATGTGAGATTAAAGCCTAGTGGCATAGCCCTTTCATTACACAAGGAAAACTCTCTGAAACACAAGATCACGATCCAGCTTGGAAGAAAAGTCTAGAAGTGTAAAAAGTTAAAAATTTTCAAGTGATAAGAATGTGAAAAAGCAAGACAAGAGACACTGAATGAAGAGCAGTAGTCACCACTCCAACAAACAGTTAGAAAGAATCAATGTGTTTTTGCATTTTAAAATGTGGCACAAACCATATTTTAAATTAATAAACTTAGTGATTTAAAATCTTTGAGAAACGAATCTGGAACTTCTAGGGGAAAAAAAAGGAAAGTGGGCTATGACAAACTACAAAAGTTTAGTAAAAATAAACTCTGGAACAGTAACGTCAGCAAACAAAAATTACGTTTAAAAAAAAAACTATTACCAATGTAAAGCATTGTGTATTTCTTACATCATTTATGTGAATGTTAATAATTACAGTCTAGATGTGCATTTGAAATGTCAGAAACATACACAGAGCAATGCAGTGGTAATCTGTAAATTGAGAAGAGTCTGGAGGAACAGAAAAACAAGTTTATACATGAATATGTGGAAATTAAACTGAAAGAAGGGGATTAAATACTGCAAACCCAGTGACTGACTACGCGGTTAATATAACAGAACTAGAAAAGACTGCAGAGATGAAAACATTTGCAAAGGATACACTGCAAACCAAGAGTTTTGCTCTGTGTTTAATGAAAGGCAGGCAGTTTTATCAAGTATACATTTTCAAACAGTTATACAAATGCAGAGTGTAATATTGTTGATACTGTTTCTGCAAAGTGCACTGTAAAACATAAAACAACAGTTCTGATTGTTTCAGAGCCAGACTCTTGTAATCCACTATATACAGCAAGAGTCAGACTCTTATAATCCCCCATATACAACAACAGAGTTCTAATAACAGAGGCAAAACTCTTAATAGTCTGAAGTCATGTGAAACTATGCATTCTAATGGGAGTTGTTCTATGGGAAAAACAAAATTATTGTGGAAATTTTTGCTTGTGTCTTTCGGCTTTTCCTGGTAAGGGGTCGCCACAGCGGAACTCCAATCCGCTAATGATTGGTAGTTGATTTTTACGTGCCGAGTTACCAGCCCTGACACACAACCTTCAACGAAGGTACGCCCATTCACGCATGTCCCCAAGCAGAAGATGCTCTAGCTGAGAATCGAACCGGACAGCGTCTTACTGTGAGGCGACAACGCTACCGCAGCACCACCACTGTGGGTCTGAAATAAAACAATAAGTTATGGGTGGGATATAAAGTGCAGATTAAAACTCTTAATAATGTGAAGTGGATTAAGAACGTGCCTCAAAATATGTCATAACAGAAAAAAAAATACGGTATTTATGTACTATCGCAACCACATTTTCATGGTTGCGAAAAGTGCATATCTGCACAGATAGGCGTGCAGGAAACACTTGAAATGGTTATTCTAAGCTGTTTGTTCTGGAAAAAAATGTACATTACTTTTAGGAACACGAACAGTTTAAGAAATCCTTTTCCGGTTTTCCTGTTTTGTGTGCCTTACTGATGCCTCAAATCTTGCATCCTGCTTTCTGCTGATGTAACCGATTCGGACTGGTAGGTTAACATTAGTTTAACAGCAGGTAGCGATTGCTGTCATTTTTTGTGCCCAAAAGCACAATATGGATAGTATGAGATTTTCTGAAACATTCAAACAAAACAGGAACAACATACAAGGCACCTTGAAAATAAATTTATTGATTGAGGTTCTTAAAAAACAGACCAGTTTCGGCAAATATTTAACAAAGCCTTCTTCAGTGTTTAAAAAACAACAAAAAAGAACCTGTATTTAAATACTCAAGTGAGTCATGTGCTTAATTACATATGCTCATTCAGACCTGGCTTAAAGAGCCCACCAAGTTTAATGATCCATTTTTTCTCCATTGAATTTAATAAGTTATGCCAACCTGATTTGTTATGCCTGGATCTTCTAATTTTATCAATAATGGTAAAACTAAAAGTAGCCTTTGGATGTACCAAAGAATGCTTATATAAAGCATTGGTGTCTCTCTTGTGTCTGATATCACTAAAGTGTTCAGAGATTCGAAGCTTCAAGGGTCTGGAGGTTTGGCCAATATAGAATGCAGGACATGTGCATTTGGCCAAATAAATGACCCAATCTGAGGAACAGTTAGCAAAAAATGTTATATTGAATACTTGAGGGGTGTTTTGACTGCTAAAACTGGTGGTTTTGAGTATGATGTTACAATAGATACAGTGTCCACAAGGAAAGAAACCAATTAATGGATCCCCTGATAATGTGGTCTGGATACTTTTGGTACCTTTCTTTTTCTTTTGGCTTGAATACTTTGCTCTTTGGGACCCTGCAGCTGCCTCACTCACAGAGGTTGTACTATTTGGATTTTCTGAAACATCTCCGATTGCAGTTGTTTGACAAAGTATCGGACTCTCCCCTTTTTCTTTCAGCAACAAAAAGCATTGCTAATAAGCGTAACGAATTTTACATATCCTTACATGTTAAACCTTCACAGCCACGTTAAAGTTGTAATTATCCACATTTGTGACCATTTCTCCAGTTTTGCTGCTGGTTGAAAACGTATGCAAAAAATATACAGGAGGCAATGCAAACCAAGCAAGTGCAAGTGTTATTACACGGTGGGACAAAGGTTCATTTCATATAACGTACAATGTGAAATAAAGCCAGATGATTTTATGGGAAGTGTTAAAATAGGCACTACCAAAGTTTCTGACCTGTCTGGCAGACCATTACATGTGGGTGAGTAAATATTAACAGTTCTTTGTATAGACAGTACGACACCCACCATAACTCAGGCGTGCATCTGTAAGGCACGCAAAGCAGGAATAGTATTTCTTAAATTGTTCCTGTTCCTTAAAGTAATCTACACTTTTTGGCCAGTAGTAAGGACTATGATTAGCAGTTAGAAATGGTTCAGCCACTCATTTATCTGCAGGTAGGTGCTTTTCGCAACCGCAAAAATGTGGTTCCGATAATACGTAAGTAGCAAAAATACTAACAAAAAGAGAATAAAACATTACCTTAAAAGTTCCCAACAGTCAACGAAGCATTGTGATAGAAACTGTTCTCACAGTTAGTGATGTACAGTATAAGCAAATTGTGGCACTAGTGAAAAAACAAATACAGCAGCTATCTACCACATGAATGAATTTCCAGTCTCTGGCATTCACTGTAATTAGCAAAGGCAGGCAAACATGCACAGAACCTGCAGCTTCTGACATTCACACACACTTTTTTTTTATGGATGACTCCCCTCTCACTACTCAAACACGGCTAGCCACTGATGTATTCCCCAACTCCCCTTCCACTACCATAGCTCCTTCACATGAAATATTAGATGATGGATCCTTTCACAAGGAAAGCCTCCATATTTCTCTGATGGTATAGCCTTGTGGTTGCGTAAGTCCTAGGTCTGAGAAATAAAGACTCATAGGGAAGAGTTGGATGGACACTGAAAGCCATCATTTATTGGTGGCTGATCAGGATTCCTATCAAACAAAGTGATGTGCATACACAATGTTCGCACCCACAATTAACATGTTGGGTGTCTTTTAGTCCCCATTCTTTTCATATTGCAGCCTACGAGGTCTCTGGTCTCAACTGCAGGTCACACAGGCAGTGGTGAATCCTGCATCCTCCCATTAACATAGGAGAGAGAGCCAAAGGTTGCTTCATTTTAACACCCAGCTGGTCTTTCTGGTGTGTCAAATCTATTTCTGAGCCTAGGACTCTTGTAGAACAGGAGTATACTTTGCCTCCGCAGCAATGTTGAATCTTTCAAAAAGAGATGCTGTACAGAATACTGCACAAGGTTGAGAAAACTTAAAATACATCTTTATGCGATGAATATCAATGACTTTCATCACAAGTTGAGGCCAGGCCTGAAATACAGGTAAGGGTTCAGCAAAGAGCAAATGGGGTTAAAGAAACAACACAGTCAAACCAGAAAACAGTACACTGTTACACTAAACTCAGCCACTAAACAAATGCCATGGGAGATTTTATCAGAAATTAGAATGACAAAATGTATAGATAAATATCCAAAACCCACTAAAAACAGTATGCAGCTGGTATGACTGGGAAATGGAGATGGCTTGAGACATATAACATAATAGGAGGAGGAAAGTGCCCAGAATTCAGTGCTTTTTCTGATGCATACTCTTCATGGTTTTGGTACAGAATGACTGCATTTTTACCCAACTAAGCAGGTGTGATAAACCCCAACAGGAGGCATTCCAGAATAAAGGCAGACTAAATAAAAAAGCATCAAAGTCAGATTGTCAAAACTGCACATACATAGTGTCTGTTAAAGAGTCTTTAAATGATTCTTTAAAATGGCCGCAAAGATGACAAACATATATGCTCAGTGTCTCTTACAGAGTCTTTAACGGAATGCTGAAATGATAAAGTTCACATTCACTGTTCTTAAACAATGGTCTGTAAATGAATTATGACTGGGAAGGTGGTTTCCCATCTCTACTGACAGCAGAAGCTTCTACATAACAACCACCTGAGCTTGAGTTCCAGTGAAGCCTGGAGTGCCTTTTTTTAATTATGCAGCTTCTGTATGGGTGTGGGATTTTTTATTTTTTTTGCTGGTTTCTATGGCACAGCCTTGTAGACTTTTAATACCCCGAGGTTTGCTCAGTTCAGTACTCGTTGGTGCTGGGCTATTCCGAAGACAAGACGGACTACACATAAGGAGGAGAAGACTACAAAGACTTTTTCCATCCAGGTTTCTACTGATTCTACCACTACATGGACTTCATCACCTTCCTAGGACTTGGTCTGCAGTGTTCCAGCCTTTAGTGAGAGCAGTGGCTTCCCTGTCACAGCTACCTTTAACTGTGTTTTAGTTAAGGACTGAAATGCTTGGCTTTGATTAGCTAGCTTCTGCAAGGGACACGGACTGGATTTTGACTGACTGGTTTCTGTGGAGGCACAGCATTACAAACTTTAAACACCCAGGGGATGGCTCAGTTCATTAAGCTGATGCAATTCTGCAGTGGCAAAAAACAGATGTTATGTTGTCCTATCTATCCTTCATTCTTACCGGATGGGTTTGGAGCCAATCCTCTGCTCCGAATCAGCTGAATACACTAGCTCAAAGTCTCTTACTTGGCTCGTGGCAGAGTAGGTACCCCATCATGCAGTGGTGCAACCTCCAGATCTCGTTTGCCACTTTATGAGTTCGGATGTTCTCTTCTTGGCCGCGGCTAAGTTTTTTTGTTTTTTTTTGCTAATTTTTATATATTTAGATCTTAGAATTGCTTAGTTTAGTGAGTGCTGTGCTTTCCGTAGCCTTAGTAGCTAATTTATCACTGTTGCTGTGCTTCTTGTTGGCTGTTTTTTCGCTAGGCCTGTACTGTGTATCCTGTCCCCTTCAGCTGTAGTGGTGTGCTTAAATTGTTTCTTAGATAGTTGCATGTGTTACGTTTATAGTTAATTAGTTAGCTTATTAGCTCATTTAAGTTAGAGAGCTAACTGCCCATTTGAGTTAGAGGGCTAGTAATTATGTGTTTCTGTGTGTGTCCTTTTCTGATAGCTACTAGGTCCGTTTAAATTAGAGGACCTAGTGCTTTTTTAGTTAAATAGCAAGTTATTTCCCTTTCCCTTTAGCTTCACTAGATGTGCTGTGTGTGTTAATAATAGTGTGTTGGCTCAGTCTGAGCCTTCTGAAAAACTGACTAAAATTTCACAGGCATCGACCTCCTCGGCTCCACTGCTTTCGGAACTGACTGAGATGATTATCATTGATAAACCTAGTTCTTTGGCTCCAAGATCTTCGGAACTGAAAGAAACTGTGACTCAGAGCCAGTCCATTGAACTTCCGCCAGCCTCCCCTACTTTGAGATCTCCCATCCTGGAAAGATCTCGTTCACCAACCCTATCCTCCAGGTCTTCTAGGAGCATGTCTGATGATGATGTGGACAGGGTGGTGTGCAGACTATTGGAAATCGACGACACTGGCAAAATTGTTCTCAGCTCCAACCCAACAGGTTTTGGAGCCATCTAAGACTATTACATCCACTGTTGTTACTCCTCCAAGCCCAGCTGGATCTTCGGAGCCAGAATGCCAAGTACCACTTGCGGTAGACCCATTAATTCCGGGACCCCTTCAGGAGATTCAGGAACTGATCTCTACTCCAACACTCCCGGTGCCATCTGGGGTGTCTAGGAGCCAAAGCTCCAGTCAGCCATGAGGGGGACACTCGGACCTGAGCTTCTTCGGTTCCGAGTCTATCCCTCAGCGCCTCAGTTCAGTTGAGCTTGGCTCCTACATCACCTTCGGAGGCGGTCTCCCTGGAGCCAGTGGTTTCCTCTGTTTCCTCGGAACCAGAGGTGTCCTCGGAGCCGGTGGGTTCGGCTTTCAAGCTAATGAGGAGTGTGTTGTCCCCTTCTATGGCTCTGCACAGGGATACTGGTATTCGTCCCCCCAAAGCACTGGCCACTGTCTCGGCACCACCCCCTCCACCGGATAGCAGAGATTTAGAGCCTCAGGAACCCCTACTGGGTGAACCCCACTCTTCCGAGACCTCCCCAGAATACCCTTCTGAGGAGCCCCCTCAGAAGAGGACATGCAAGAGGAAGCATATAGACTCCCCTGATGAGTCTGTCACCTCAGAAACTGACCTCGAGGAGTCAGAAGGGTCCCCACGGTCGTCCTCTGAAGATATCTCCTTTGCAGATATCCTTGAGAGCATAAAACAGAGAGATGGCTGGAACACCATCACAGCTTCTAATGAGGAGTCTGTCAACCTGAAGACCTTTGGATCTCAACCTTCAGTCTCCTGGGTGTCTCTGCCCTTTGATGAACTAATGGAGTTAGTCAAAAGGCGTAGGAGTCACTTGAGACTATGGAATCAGTCCCTCGGAGGCCAAACAAGTTTTTGTTACCCCCACTGGAAAAGAATTTCTTATCAAAGGTGTGCCTGTAGATGCTATGGTGGTGGCAGCAGCCACCAAGAAGGAACTTTCAGAGATATCCTCATCTGTTCATCCTCCGAACAAAGATTTTCGAACGATGAACAGATACGGGAAGCATATCTTTTCATCAGTGACTTTTACACTCAGATCACTGAACTATTTACACACTTTATAAGGCTACAAAGAGATCTCCTGAAGGAGCTAATAGATACTCTACAACGTTCTTTGGCTGCGTGGGTGACAGAGAAAGTCATCTTCCAGCTGTCCACCTTAAATTCCATCGTCAACTCCTCCATGAGACTGATATCATATGCAGCGGATGGAGCGAGTAGGGCAGCGGGTTCAGGAGTTTCCCTGAGGAGACACTCCTGGATGCACTTGTCTAATTTTGCGGAACCTTTTAAGTCTACCTTTACTAACGCCCCTTTTGATGGTTCCTCCCTTTTTTGGACCTAAAGTTACAGACATACTCACCAGATCCGAGCAGGAAGGGAAAACTCTCTCTGCCATTGGAGTATGTTTTTCAGTACCTTCAGGACCTTACCCTAAAGGTCAGAAGAGTGGGAAAATGTGGTTCAAAAGATCCCAGGGAGCTTTCCAAGATGTATGAGGTGAATCCTTCCCCAGGGGCAGAGGGGGAGGCAATAATGGTAGACGTTTTCCTAGAGGCAGAGGGGGTCCGCAAAACCAGGGTGACCACGATTCCTTTTGTGGACATTCCTACCAGTGCTCCTGAAAGGAGGCCCATCTGCTCTACTCTGGAGGCAGTCGGTGGACGTTTATGTTTGTACCCAGAATTCTGGCAAAATATCACAAAAGACAAGTGGGTACAAAGCATAATATCCAGCGGCTATTCCATTCCGTTTTGCCATCCTCTCCCACATATCAGAACAATCCCAGATGTTCCACCCAGTCTAAGGGGGTAAGGCAACTATAGAAATTCAAAAGTTGCTAGACAGAAGAGTCATCCAAAATGTCCCTGAAAACCAAACAGGATTCGGCACTTACTCAAAATTCTTTTTAGTGCCAAAAAGAACAGGGGTCTGGAGACTCATATTGGATTTCAGCAAACTGAACGAATCTGTCAAAAAGTCCAAGTTCCGAATGGTGACACTGCAGACAATACTTCCCTTATTACGGAAAGACGACTGGATGTGCTCAACAGACCTCCAAGATGCGTACTACCACATAATAATGAACGGAGTATCAAGGAGTCATTTATGCTTCTGGCTGGGAGCCAGTCATTATCATTTCCGAGCTCTGCCCTTTGGTCTCACTACAGCCCCCAGAAAGTTCGCCAAATGCATGGCAGTAGTAACAGCTCACTTGAGATGTCTTGGACTCCAAATGTTTCCATATCTGGCTGACTGGCTACTAATTGCCACCACCAAGCATCTACTTCAACAAGCCAGGAATGTGACATTGGAAAT
The DNA here is from genome assembly GCF_019279795.1 of Protopterus annectens. NCBI lineage: Eukaryota > Metazoa > Chordata > Ceratodontiformes > Protopteridae > Protopterus > Protopterus annectens. Next base: position 1,133,236,292 of record NC_056731.1, read on the forward strand.
TTGTGCTCGGCTAGGCATAACAGTCAATTTGCAAAAATGTGCCTTTTTGCCTTGTCAACATATTACCTTCACAGGTGCAGACCTAGACACCGTTTCTATGATGGCATGCCTTCCACCCGACAGAATTTCTGCCCTCAGACAGCAAATACTCCACCTTCTTCCCAAGGACAAGGTAAAGGCAAAGGTAGTTCTGAGACTTCTAGGAACCATGGCTTCAACCAAAACTGTAGTTCCTCTCGCCATGATGCATATGAGAATCCTTAAATGGCTCCTGTTTTCTCAGTTGTCGCTACAAGAACTTCCTGTGTCCCATCTGATCAGAATGACAGAGTCATGCAAGAGGGATCTACGATGGTGGACTCAGTCCAGTCATGTGACCATCGGGAGACCCTTTATTCCACAAAAACCTGTTGCTACAGTGACCACAGATGCTTCCCAGACAGGGTGGGAGGCATTATCTGGGAAGGACAGTCCAAGGCATATGGCACGACCATGAGGCCCATTTGCACATTAATGTTTTAGAAATGAGAGCAGTGCTTCTGGTGTTGCAGGCACTCGACGACTCTCTTCACTAGGGACAATTGCAATCCAGTCAGACAGTATGTCGGTGGTATGGTACACAAACAAGGAGGAACCAGATCATACCCACTTTGTCGAGTGGCTCTGAGAGTTTAGCAATGGGGAATTTCTTCCCAATGCTTTCTAGTAGCAATGCACATCCCGGGAAAATCCAACGTGATAGCGGACAAGCTCAGCAGGACAATATTAATGCCTCATGAGTGGTCTCTAAACCAGAGCAGAGCAGAAGAGATTTTGCAGAAATGGGGCCAGCCTTGCTGCAATCTTTTCCCACTCCAATGAATACCAAATGCAGCAGCTACTCTGCCCTAATCCCCCCTCTGGGGGAGACACCGAGAGACGCACTTGTTTACGACTGGCCCTTGGGACTTCTTTATGCCTTTCCCCCATTTCCCCTCATACCCAGTCATCCAGAAAGCAAAATCCTTGGTAAGCAGTCTGGTTCTCATTGCCCCATACTGGCCTCGTCAGATTTGGCTCACCTTCCTCTGGCCTCATCTGCAAGAGAAGCCATGGGTTCTGGATCCAGTTCCAGACCTTATGACACATAACACTTCATCCTTCTTCTCCACACCCTCAATTTGACGGCATGGCTGCTCCACTTCCACACTTAGTCAGGCTTCAAGATTTCACTCCAGCAGTCAGACACATCTTGATATCCTCTCATAAAGATTTTACCAGAAAATTATATACTAGTAAATGGAAGATTTTCTCCTACTGGGCACAAACCAGAAACATTGACCCCTTCTCTGCACCAATTCACTCGATTTAGAATTTCTTACTGAACTATTCCAGCAAGGCTCAGCTGCAGATACAATTAGAGTCCAAATGGCATCAATATCAAATTTCCACATTGGTGAATATTCTCCTAACCTAATGTCACACAGATTGTGTAAAGCATTCTGAGACTTCCTTTAAAAGAACCGCTTCCTTCTTGGGATTTAAATTTCGACCTGTCTCATCTAACATTGCCACCATTCGAGCCCTTCTCATCTTGTGACCACAAATTTCTTTCTTGGAAGACTATACTTCTAGTAGCTGCAACATCTGCAAGAAGTGAGAAGGGAAATACTTGCATCACACCACCCGTCTCACACAGACCCATTAAAGCAGCACTGGCAAAAAACACACATAAATATATGAAGACATACTCGGAGGCTCTAAATACAAATCTGCAAAACCAACAGAGAACTCCAAAGCAAACATCCAAGCAATCTCCACCACCCCAACACAAACCATGAAACACATACTTCACAAAACCAGTGCGCCATGCAATCACAGCCCTTAAGGCAAAATAACATACCCAACATACTAGTAATAGGTGACTCTATAGTCAGGCACACTGACGTCCCACTCACTAGGCTGAATAAGGAGAAGGTTACTGTTAGCTGCCTGTCAGGTGCCAGGATCCGCCACATAACACAAGCACTCAGATCACTCCAGAACAAGTACAAATATGACTATGTCATTGTCCATGTTGGTGTGAATGACCTGAGCCGTACCTCCCTGAACTACATGAAAAGAGACATGGAAGAGCTCTCTGATTATGTAGCCCAGGCCGGTATGACCCTGACCCTGAGTAGCATCCTGCCCTCACCAAGAATTATACCACGGTATAAAGAAAAGATTCTCGATTTCAACAATTGGCTACGTTTCTGGTGTCATTCAAAGGGGATCCAGTGTCTGTCTGCCTGGGATGACATGCTCGACAAGCCATGCTGCTTCGCTAGAGATGGCTTGCACCTGTCACCCTTAGGCTTTTGAATACTGGCCAAGGCTCTTGCCACCCCCATAGTGCCTTTTGTAGGCAAGACTCAAAAGACAAACCCACCGCCGTAAATAGCACAAGTAACAAAAAACTGAGGGTAATACTACTCAATGCTAGAAGTCTAAACCTCAAAATGCACGCACTCGAGGCACTCCTCAGTATGGAAAAAATCGATGTATGTACAGTAACAGAAACCTGGTTTAAGCCTCCAGAGAGCACCCCAGCACTACCAGGCTAAAACTCATACCATACATTTCGGCCACAGAACTCAAACCAAAAAAAAAAGGCGGGGACGTATCCATATTCATCAAGGATACCCATACCTCCAGGTTAGTGGCACAGCATGATGCTTCAGAGATCATCCACATGCAACTAACAACGGGCAAAACTGCAATTCAAATTGTAGCTTGCTACAGATCACCCACCATGTCCCAGGACCCCCATTCCGCATTTCTGGAAACACTGGGAAACATAAAGGTCCTACCAAACACCCTAATATTGGGTGATTTCAATTACCCAAACATTAAATGGGAGAACTACTTAAAGGAATAACTCCCTTGCCCAACATTTCCTAGAATTTATAAACTCGAATGCCCTGGTTCAACTGGTCAACACTCCCACCAAAGGTGGCAACATATTGGACCTGGTCATCACCAACATAGGCGACCGATATTCCACACCGGAGGTCAACCCCTCACTGGTTAGATATGACCATAAACAAATCACTTTGGATATCCATATTCTGCCCCCACCTCCAGACAAGAAAACCACTGTGAAAAGCTTTTCAAAAGCAAACTTCACATCACTTAAAACCGAGGTGGAAAGTTTCAAAGCCCCCATGCTGAAGGATAACGCTGTCCAAGCTGCAAAATCCTTTACTAATGCATTCTACGGGCACCTACAAGAATGCATGGATCATGCCATCCCAAGCAAAACCAAGACTCACCCCTCCAAGAAAAGGAAACCAGTCTGGTGGACTCCTGCCATAAACAAGCTATACAATAGAAGGAGGAAACTAGTACAGAAAAGAGCAAAATCCCAAGAAGGGAAGACATCCCTGATCAGTATCAGCAAGAAACTACGGTCCCTCATAAAATCGTCCAAAGCGAGCTTTGAAAGAAAAATTGCAAAGGACTCCAAAGATAACCACAAGGCATTCTTTAGCTATGTCAAGAATCTAAGTGGCAATGTTCAGATCTGCTCGGTGTTAGTGCAGAATGGCACAAAATGCACTGAACCAACCAATATCGCCAACATCCTGGCAGACAGGTTCAGCGCAAACTTCACCCCACTCTCACCCCCAAAAGGGCCCATAACCATACCAGAAGAATGTAGAGTCCCTGAAATTGCAGACACTCAGGTTAAAATATTCCTCTCCAAAGCCAAAAAACACAGCATCAATGGGACCAGACGGTGTCCCAGGCGGTGTCCTACACAAGCTCAAAGACGAACTAACCCCTCACCTAAACACACTGTTCAAACTCAGCCTCTATACAGGCTACGTACCTACAGAGTGGCAAACAGCAACGGTTATTCCGCTCCACAAAGGTGGAATCACAACAGATCCCGGGAACTATCGCCCTATAAGCCTGACTAGCTTGGTCTGCAAGGCTATGGAGCACATCATCATGGAACTCATTAAAAGAGACATTGGGAACCTCCAAACACTGGACCCTACCCAGTTCGGCTTTGTTAAGGGCAGATCATGCCTCCTAAACCTGGTGGACTTCTTTGAGACAGTTACCAAGGTTATAGATGAGGGAAAGGTGGTACACACAGCCTACCTAGACCTTGCTAAGGCCTTCGACACCATTCCCCATTCTGGTATTATAGACAAGCTCACCAGCCTGAACATAAACCCCTACATCACAAGATGGGTTGCCAACTGGCTCATGGACAGAACTCACATGGTGAGAGTTGCGGGAGCTAGGTCCGACTCTAAACCGGTTACAAGTGGCATTCCCCAGGGCTCAGTTCTAGGACCCCTCCTGTTCGGCATATACTTCTCAGAGGTACAGGCAAGCACAGGAGGACTATGGCTGACCAAGTTCGCAGATGACTGCAAACTAGGGGCTATAATTGACTCTCCGGCTGACACAGACATCCTCCAAAAGGGTCTCACTGAGACAGATACCTGGTGTCAAAATCATGGCCTCAAGCTAAATGCCAAAAAGTGCACAGTCATCCCCATTGGAAAAAACAAAGTACCCACAAACTACCACATAGGTGGTAGTCCCCTAAATAAGGAAGACGTAATAAGGGATCTGGGGACCCAAGTAGATAGTAATCTCACCTTTGATAATCACATTGCCAAAGTGGTTAGAAAATCCTTCTACGTGGCCCACCTAATCACAAAAGGGTTAGCATCCAGATCAAAAGAGGTCATTGTGCCCCTCTACTCATCACTTATCATAGAGTACAACGCCCCATTTGGGCTATACCTTACAAGACACCTGCAACAGCTGGAAAGACCACAGACGTACCTCACCAAGAGGATCACTGGCCTCAAACAGATGCCCTATGCAGCTCGACTGAAGAAAGTACAACTGTACTCGGTTGCATACCGCCTACTCAGAGGTGATCTCTGCCTGACATACAAGGCCATGTCCAACCCAAAATTGATGGACATGCTCCACTTAAAAAAAACCTTATCCCCTCGAGCCACACGCGTCTAAACCTCACCACAACAATAAATAGGACGTGCTGGAGGGATAGATTCCTGTCCCAGAGACTTCCCATGCTTTGGAACAAAATCCCAATCTACATCAGGCAGAGCTCCTCGCTAACACTCTTCAAAAGAAACCTTGATAAGTGGATGGGAAACAAAGTTTACCTCGGGGATCACTTTAGTGGCTCTGCTGGACAGAGGCACAGGGAACTAATCTAAGCGGGTGGTGAAAGCCAACAATTCTGGCTAGGCTTATAAATGCCTTTGGTCACACAGCCTAGTACCTACCTATGAACCTATTACTATACTGGTATTGCCAGGTGAGGAGTTGCAGCATTCTACCTGTCGCTCATCCTTCTAATATAGATGATAAGCAGGCGGGGTACTTTGTTTAAAATTTAGATGCTTTATACATAGAAACACGTCAGGATGGATATTAACAGACGGACCTTACATACATACATGCTTACATCTCAACAGCTTACTACAAAACGGCAGTCAGGCTCGTACATGTGTGTGTGTGTGTGTGTGTGTGTGTGTGTGTGTGTGTGTGTGTGTGTGTGTGTGTGTGTGTGTGCACACGCGCACTACAGGAAAAAGTAATATCATCACTGTAAGCTGTTTGTACTCCAGACATGAAAATGAGTCCATGGCATCAGTATATATATATATATATATATATATATATATATATATATATATATATATATATATACATATAAATATAAATAAATGCATTGTTCTACTCAGGAAATGCAAGCAAGATATAAAAAGTATGCCTATGACAGTGGGGTGGATGCATGCAGAGTACTAGATAAGGTGTAACTTGTTGTTGGAGGACATATGATATAGTAACGGAGTTCAGAAGAACGTTTTGTCATTATAAATGTTAATGAAAAACAGCATACCAACTCCATAGTGACACAACAGCAGAGAAATGTGAATAGGCCATGACTGCTGAAAAGTGACTTTCAGTGACAAAGAGTTTGATGTTTTGTCAATCTGGCAAATCACCATCAAACAACCCTCATGTTTCTGTGACAGTCTAGGTGTCAAGATATTTTTGCAGAAAGGTTCACATTGCATTTTTGGAATAATTTATTTTAATGCAATTCTAACTGTTTTACCCATATTCTAGCCTTTTTGCATTTTTACTTACTTATTTTTTTGTTATTTATTTGATTGATAACTTGTTTGTTGGCTTATTTGTTGGTGAGTGAGGACTAAAATGATTTTGCTGCTTGTGTCCTGAAGAAAACGTTGTTTGTCCAGCAAAATAATAAACTGGCACTTACTTTTTCTCTGACTTTGGTTATGTTTGACACACTTGCTTGTGTGTGACTGCAGTAAGAAAAGTTAGAGAAACAGCAAAGCTGTTAGTGAAGGCCAGTGAAGTAAGTGGTGAATGAATTTCTATAAATTTGGCATAATATTGCCATTAGTTATGTTTGCTTAATTTTATGACTGTATTTAACAGGTTGTTGTTGCATATTTATACTGTAACAAGCAAAAGAGTATATTTCTAGGCAACATACACAAATCTGATTCCCTTCATTTATTTTATTTAAGTAACTAATACTAGTGTATTACTTTAACAAGCTCTCAGACTGTAGGATCTCTCAATGATTCACACATTCTGTCACACATTTATGCCAATAGTTGTTAGCCATAACATTAAAGTGGTAAGGTGGCAACTTTTTTGTACAGATGGCTTTCTTTTTAAATGTTTAGCATGAAATGGCATATTGTGTAGTAAGAGAAATGAAGAAAATAGTCATTATGCATCTAAGGCAAAACATGATGGTTTGTTTGCTAGATGGTTTAGATGCTGTCATTAAATGCCATGGAGCTGTTGATGAATAACTTGAGAACAAACTTTGAACTATGACTGTAACAAAGCAAAATCTTGAAATGCTGAGGTTGAGGTTAAACTGTTTCACCTTAAAATGCACCACAGTATCAGCAATGTGTCTACATATCAGAGGAGTAGAACCCACAACTTTCTGCACCATTTGTGTTCATATCATGTGCATTAAGCCCAGTTCATTTAAAAGACAAGTATTAGATTCCACCAAGAATGTATCTTGTCACCACTTATTTCTGACTTTCATAGATTCTTTACATTGGAAGAGTGCCCACTATGAGGACTACTACAGTGCATACTTCTTGCTTGTAGATCATGTTATGTTTTCGGTCTTGTCCAACGGTGACTTCAAATAAACATTCAAGTGATTTGTTGCTGAATGCAAGATAGAATCAACTCCAGCAAATTTGAAGTGATAATACTGTCCTGAAAAAAAGTGTTTTGCTCTTTTCAGGTGTGTGATTGTGAGGTGGGGGCACCTGCAACATGGGGCAGTGGCTGCAGTCTTGCAAGTGCTGACTTACAGCAAGAAATCTGGGCAAAGGTATATTAATAATGGGGGGATAAAGGCCCAAAAAATAGGGACAGATGTTAAACACTGTTCCTATAAACTTAGAAAGTTGCTGGAATGACAGATTTTATGTTATTATATATTTTCTGATGGATACCAAGTCTTTCTATTACTTAGTGACTTCGATCCTCAATGATTTGACAGAAAACCGCAAGTTTTATGAGGAATGGACAAAAAATAAGAGGCAAAATGTGGACATTTTAGTTTTATAAAAGTGCAAAGCTTTACAAAACATAGCATTATCAGGGGCGGGATTTAATGTGCATCAAAAGTTTTGAGTTTGTATTCAGAGAAATTTACGGATGGTGAAATGGTTTAAATTGTGTAAGATTTATTTTATTTCAATAGTTTAGTTTTGACTGGTAAGAAGTTATTTTTTATAATTTTTTTAAATTCAGTTTTTTTTTTTCATTTTTATTCAACAGCATTCAAGTTAACATGGACGAGATTATCATTAAAAACGAAAATTAGAAGACAGTGATGGTAGTATGTCGAGTTTTGCTTTGTTTCTTCCAGAGAGAAGTACTAGCATCAAAATCATTGGTATCTGAGCTGAAACAAGTACTAGACAAGACTGTCACAATTGTCAATTATATAAAAAGCAGGCGGTTAGATTTGAGGTTGTTTGCAGCACTATGTTCCTCAATGGAAACTTCTCACACACAGTTGTTACTGCATACAGAAGTTAGGTGGTTATCTCATGGTCAAGTTCTATCAAGATTTTATGAACTAAAGGAGGAAGTTCTATGTTTTTTGACAACTCAACAATCTCAGCACATTTCCTCAGTGATGAGCTTTGTAATCAAAAGAGAGAATGCAGAAGAAAGGTTTGAGCTAACAAAAAGTTGCAAACTGGATGGAAATCTTACAGATCTAATTTTACAAACTTTAAACTTAGTACAAATACTAAAAAATATTTTCCCTCAGCTGACATATCATTCTTGGATTGGATAAGAGCTTTGTTTGTCTTAAGTGCATGCAAATTGGCAAATTTAACTATTACAGAAGAGGACGAGTTAACAGAGATAAGAACGGACAGAGAATTAAAACTTAAACATTCAACAGCAGATACTACTTTGTTTTAATTATCTATTAAAAGTGAATTTCCCAATGTTACAAAAAAAGCAATAGAAGCATTTCTTCCTTTTTCCATGTCGTATTTGTGTGAATCAAGCTTTTCCACAATGAATAATATTAAGAAAGTACAGTTTTGTACCTACCATAAATGTAGATGTTCGAGTGCTAATACAGCTGCAGTCATAACAGATGGGTTATCCTGCCGTCAGGCGGGTCCTTGGTCGGCCGAATTCCAAAGTCTTGGTCCAGCGTCGGTTGTTTTCGCTTCTTCCCTGACGTCAGTGCGGCAGGGGTATAAAAGAACCAGCCGACGCCATCTTCTTCAGTTTTTCTTGCCCCAGATGTCAGGTGCCCCCAGAAGGAAGGCAAAACATAAACTTATGTAATAATGCAATATAGAATAATCAAAAAACAGTAGTTTGCAAGCAAATACACCATAAAAGAATACCCCAATCAGGTTGTATGAGAAGGTGTTTGTCATAAGGCCTGTCCCAAGAGGGGATGGAGGGAGGGAAACCCGGACTGCAGCTGTATTAGCACTCGAACATCTACATTTATGGTAGGTACAAAAAGTACAGTTTTGTACCTACCATAAATGTAGATGTCCGATAGGAATGCATCTGCAGTCCTAACAAATGGGTTGTCCTGGCCTCAGGCAGCCCTTCGGTCGGCCGGATTCCAAAGTCTGGGTCTGGCCTCGGCTGATGTCACACTTCACCTGACGTCATAGCTGCAGTTCAGCGGGTATAAAGGCATCAGCCGACGCCATTTTCCTCAGTGTTTCTTGCCCCAGATGCCAGGTGCCCTCTAGGAAGGCTAAGTTTGGATAAATGCAAATATTTCCAAACAATAGAGAGCAAATAGAAATAAACATGTATATACATATATACAAACAAATACACCATAATAGATTCCCCCAGCTAGCTACAAGATGGGCAAGTACCCTAGGAGTACCACAGAGGGGAAGGAGGGTGGGTAATCCTGACTGCAGATGCATACCTCTCGGACATCTACATTTATGGTAGGTACAAAACTGTACTATGTCCTTCAAGGATGCATCTGCAGTCCTAACAAATGGGTAGAATACCATAGCCAAACTGGGGGAGGAGGCACTAAGGAGGCAGTAAGAGTTTATGGTGTAGTTAAGATCCCTTGCAAAACAGCAGTGGCAAAACCTGCTCGGGATCTGGAGGATAAAGGTAGATTATAATGCTTGGCAAATGTATGCACGGAGCTCCAAGTAGCAGCCTCTAAAATGTCTTTGGTAGCCACTCGTAAGAAAGCTGTAGTAGTGGCTGTAGCCCTTGTGGAGTGAGGTCTGATGTTTTCTGGAGTTGCCTTTCCATGAAAAGAGTAACAAAATCTAATGCAATTTCCTATCCATTTTGAGATTGTCTGTTTTGAAATTGCTTTTCCTTCCATTCCTGTTGCATATGCTACCAGAAGCTGGTCAGTTTTTCTATTGTTCTTGGTTCTGTCCAGGTAGTAGCGCAATTGTCTGTGTACATCCAAAGTATGCAGCAATCTTTCCCCCCTGTTCTGTGGGTTGGGGAAGAATGTTGGTAGGTGTATTGCTTGGTTTAATGATACCCTGGAGACCACCTTTGGCATAAAGGTAGGATTAGTTCTCATGGACACTCTATCCTGATGGAAGATAAGGAAGGGTTGTACTGCATTAATGCCTGTAATCCAGAAACCCTTCTAGCTGAAGTGATTGCAAGCAGGAATGCAGTTTTCCAAGATAAGTACTGTAATTCTGCTGTTGCTGCTGGTTCAAAAGGGGGAAGTGTTAACTTTTCTAACACAAAGTTCAAGTCCCATGTAGGCAATGGTGGTTTCCTTGGTGGCTTTACATTTTTAATTCCTCTGAGAAACTGCCTGAGTAGAGGTTGAGAAAAGACTGGAGGATCCAAGTTGTATTCTGCTGAAATTGCTGATGCATGAATCTTAATGGAGGAGTAAGACAGACCATTGTGGAAAAGCTCTGCTAAGTATTCCAGGATGTTAGCTATGTTTGCCAATGATGCATCTACTCCTTTTGTTGCACTCCAGATGAGATATCTTTTCCATTTTGCTGAATAAGTTTTCCTTGTTGAGGGTCTGCGAGCCTCCAAGATAATGTCTTTAACCCTTTGAGATAAATCTGGGTTATTTTGCCTTATATAATGTTCCAAGCAGCTAGTTGCAGTGTTTTCAAGTTTGGATGCAGGATTTTGAAGTTGTTCTGTGTTAGCAGTAGAGGTAGTAGGGGTAGAGGCCATGAGTGTTCCCGTGACATACTCCTCAGTAGTGGGTACCAATGTTGTCTCGGCCAGTCTGGAGCTATCAAGATGATCCTCGGGTGATCTTCTTTGATCTTCAGCAGCACTTTGTGCATCAAAGGAAGAGGTGGGAATGCATATGCTGACAGGTTTTCCCAACTGAAGGATAGGGAGTCCACCCTCCAAGCAAGTGGGTGGTAAGTCCTTGTGCAAAATTTCTTCAATTGGTGGGTGTGTGGGGACGCGAACAGGTCTATTTCTGGCAGTCCCCATTTCCTTGTGATGGTTCTGAAGATGTCTGGATGCAGCATCCATTCGTGGGCATCCGTGGTGGTTCTGCTTAAGATGTCTGCTAGTATATTTTCTTTTCCTGGCACAAATATGGCCTGGAGCTGAATGTTGAAGCTCAGGGCCAAATTCCAGAGGTCCATTGCCATCCGGCATAGAGGATAAGAATGTGTGCCTCCTTGCTTGTAGATATACCACATAACTGTGGTGTTGTCCGTCCTTATCAGCAAATGACCCTGTTGAAGGAATGGTCTGAATGTCTGAATTGCCTGTTTTACTGCCAGCATCTCTTTTTGATTTATGTGCAGGTTCATCTGGTCTTGAGTCCATAAGCCTTGTATGCACTTGTCCACCATGTGTGCCCCCCAACCGAGGTCTGAGGCGTCCGTGGTGATAGTCTGGCTTGGGTGAGGCCTGTGGAAGGGCAGTCCTTTGTTCAATTGACAGGCCTGGGCCCACCACTGGAATTCTTGTTTCAGGCATGGAATTATTGGAATTTGGGTTTCTAGGCTGTGCTTGTGCTGAGACCATAAATTCCTCAGGTACCATTGCAACTTCCTCATATGTAGTCTGGCATGTGGAATTAATATTATGCAGGATGCCATGTAACCCAGGGCTTGCAGTATTTTCCTTGCTGTAAGCTGGTTCTGCGTTGTCAATGCCATGAAATAGAGTGGTAGCTGCTTCTGCTTTTCTGCTGTGAGGAATGCCATCTGGTTTGATGTGTCCAGTTCTGCACCCAAGAAGGTTATCCTTTGGGATGGTATCAGCCTTGACTTTTTTGTGTTGACTGTGTATCCCAGGGCTTGCAGCAGGTGAATAACCTTTTTCAAATCTTTTGTTAATTTGTCCTTGCTGTCCGCTTGTAACAGGCAGTCGTCCAGGTATGGATAAATTTGAATTCCCTGAAGCCTGCAATGAGCAATTACTGATGCCAGGCATTTTGTGAATACTCTGGGCGCAGTAGATAAGCCAAAAGGCAATGCTGAGAATTGATAATGCTCTGATCCTGCAAGAAATCTGAGGTATCTTCTGCAATTTGGTCGTATGGGGACGTGCAGGTATGCCTCCTTGAGATCCAGAGTCACCAGCCAAGACTCCTTGCCCAGCATGGGAAGAAGTTGCTGTAGGGTCAGCATCTTGAATTTTGGAACAATGAGATATGTGTTTAGAGCGGACAGGTCGAGGATAGGTCTCCATTGGTTTTCCTTTCTTGGTACCAGGAAAAGCCTTGAATAAAATCCTTGTCCTTGTTCCATAGCCGGTACCTTTTCTATAGCTCTCATCCTTAGTAAGTGGTCTATTTGCTGTAGAGCGTTTGTCCTTTGGTTTGGAGGTAGGTTTGGCATTCCTCTCTTCCTTGGAAGAGTATGGAAGTGAAACCTGCAGCCTTTGTCTATTGTCTGTAAAATCCATTTGTCTCCTGTAATGTAATGCCAATTTACTGAAAATAAGGCTAGTTTTCCACCTAAGGGTGCTCCCAGTTGTTCCCTGGTTGGCGGTTTCAGAGCCAAGTCACTGTGATTGTCCTGTGGAAGTGGTAGTGGTTGGATCTGTGGCAGTACTTCTCTGGCTGTTAGGCTGCCACTGACGTCCCCTGTAGGTACCTCTGGATTGACCTCTGCCTCTAGGGCGTCTATTTCTGCTTCTCTGTGCTCTGGTGGTTTCTGGAAAGGACCAATTCTTGGAAGGCCAGTTCCTACTAAATCTCGGAGGCTGGACCTGTAAGAAATCCTTGACTGTCTGGACAGATTTAGCTTTTTCTTCCACCTTCTTCAACACTTGCTGTGCAGGGGAACAAACTGTGCTCTTCCATGGGAGCATCTAGTAGCTTTGACTTAACATGGTCTGGTAAGGATTGCTCTTTTAACCATGCATGTATTCTGATCACTGTACCAGTCATAGCTGATCTAAAGGAAGCCTCCAGTGCATCATAGCCGCATTTTAAGGAATGATTACTGACCTGCTGAGTGTTATGCACCAAATCCTGAAGGGACTTACGGTCTAAAGGCTCAGGCGAGGACAGTTTTTTAGTGAGCTGATCTAACAGAAACTCCTGATACTGAATCATGTGGAATTGACAGTTTAAGGCCCTAGCCGAAAGAGTAGCAGAAGTATAAACTTTTTTACCCCATCTCCAATGCCCTAGATTCTCTTTCAGAGGGGAGGGGGTTTTTGGCAGAGGCAGCTGCTACAGCTTTGGGGACCTGTGAAATAGTTTCAGGATCTGCTATAGGAGCCTTATACAAATGATAATGTGTGTCCGGAACCCTGTAGTATCTGTCGGGCTTAGCAGGGGCCGGAGGCAGTGAGTCAGGGGCAGTACAAGCATCATTAAATGCATCATCCACAACTGTAAGTACTGGAGGAATAGCTAAAGGCCTATGCTGTGGTAACTGTAAAAAGGTCCTAAGCCTTTTCCTTGAGTCTGAAAAATCCTGGCCCTGCCATTGAAATTGTTCCCTCATAGCATGCAAGGTTTCCCCAAAAGAAAATTCCTCAGGAGGAGAGGCAGAAGGTATGGAATCCTCTGCATCAGAGTCCTCATATGGAGAATAAGGGCCTTCTGGAGGATTTGTATTTTCTGAATCATCAGAGGAGTAATCTGAAGAAACTGGCTCAGGGGGCTCTGCTCTAGGCCTCTTCTCTGGAGGTGGGTGAGAGGCCCTGTCAGGGTGAGACTGGGTTCCCCTGATCAAAGAAATGAGATCCTCTGCTAGACTAAGCATTTGAGTATTAGTGCTAGGCCTGTGAGAGGGGGTTTTAGCAGGAACGGCCTTAGAAGATTTAGCTGCTTTGGCCCTGGCAAAAGCCTTAATTGACATGGATGCAGGGGGCCTAGCAGCTCCACGTGCAGGAGAAGATACATCTAAGGGGATAGTATCTGATAAATCCTGAGACTCTGTAAGAGCAGGTGGATTTTCCGTAGCAGATTCAGCCATGCTGGAAGAGGCCTCCGTATAGGAGGTATGCTTTCGGCTGAAGGAAGAACCGAGGACTCGGTTTCAGCCGAGACACTCGCGGTTGGCTTAACCGCGGTTTCGGCCGAAACCGCGGACCGCGAGTGTCGGTCCTTTTCCTTACGCTTTTTAGCTAAATGTGAAGTCGGAGTCTCCGACGGCATGATATAAGCAAAAGCGGAGCCGAAAAACTCCTCTGCAAACTCCAGCCGACGTCTTAGTGTCCGTCGGTTGAAGGAAGCACAGGCTAGACAAGCTGCTACGTCGTGGTCTGGGCCTAAACAAGGTAGGCAGTAAGAGTGGAAATCTTTATAAGGTATTTGTTTCCCACAAGTTAAACAGTTATTCACTTTTTCTGACATCGGCTGAGGCAAGAAAGAGTCCCCAACGGGGTACTTAGCTTTTTAGAAGTCTTCGGTAGTAGCAATCTCTGGTTCTGACCGACCGGCACTTGCGAACAGCTTCTGCTTCGGGCGCCACGCGGCAAGAAAGACTGAGGAAAATGGTGTCGGCTGATGCCTTTATACCCGCTGAACTGCAGCTATGACGTCGGGTGAAGTGCGACATCAGCCGAGGCCAGACCCAGACTTTGGAATCCGGCCGACCGAAGGGCTGCCTGAGGCCAGGACAACCCATTTGTTATAGGTTCATAGGTTCATACTAGGCTATCTGCCCTAGGGCATTTATAAGCCTAGCCAGAGTGTGTGTGGCTTTCACCACCCCTTAGGATGAGAATACTATACCCATTAGTTTGCTGTGCCTCTGTCCAGCAGTGATACAGAGATGATTCCCGGGGTAAACCTACGATCTCCCATCCACTCGTCAAGATTTCTCTTGAACAGAGTCAGTGAGGGGCTCTGCCTCACATGGACTGGGATTCTGTTCCATAGTGTAGGGAGTCTCTGGGTGATGAATCTGTCCCTCCAGCACGTCCTATTTATATCCGTGTTGAGGTTTAAGTCTCTTGCTCTCGTGGCTCTGGTGGATTTGGATTTTTTGAGGTGGAACATGTCCATTAATTCCGGGTTGGACATGGCCTTGTATGTCAGGCACAGATCACCTCTGAGCAGACGGTATGCGACTGAATAGAGCTGGAGTTTCTTCAGTTGGGCATCGATGACATATGTTTGAGCCCCTTTATCCTTTTGGTGAGGAACTTTTGGGGTCTTTCCAACTGCTGCAGGTGTCGGGTAAGGTACATTCCGAATGGGGCGTTGTACTCAATCATTGGTCTGATAAGTGAAGAGTACAGGGGTACAATGACCTCTCCTGATCTGGATGTGAATCCCTTCATGATCAGGTGGGCAATGTAGAAGGTCTTCCTAACCACTTTGGCAATGTGAGTGTCAAAAGAGAGGTTACTGTCAACTTGGGTCCCCAGGTCCCTGATAACTTCTTCCGTGTTTAATGGATTACCACCTATGTGGTAATTAGGGGTTACCTTGTTTTTGCCAAAGGGTATGACTATACATTTTTTGGTATTTAGCTTAAGGCCATGGCTCTGGCACCAGTTATCCATTTCTATGAGACCTTTCTGGAGGATGTCTGTGTCTGATGGAGTGTCAATTATGGTGCCCAGTTTGCAGTCATCTGCAAATTTTGTCAGCCACAATCCCCCTATGTTTGCCTGCACTTCAGAAAAATAAATGCCGAACAAGAGGGGGCCCAGGACTGAGCCCTGTGGGACACCGCTCGTGACCGGCTTAGAGTCTGACATGGCACCAGCAACTCTAACCCTGTGTGTTCTGTCCTTGAGCCAGTTTGCAACCCATCTTGTGACATATGGGTTTACATCTAAGCTGGTGAGCTTTTCTATGATGCCCGAGTGGGGTATTGTGTCGAATGCTTTTGCTAGGTCAAGGTAGGCTGTGTGAACTGCCTTACCCTCATCAATGGCCTTAGTGACTGTTTCAAAAGTCGACCAAGTTCAAGAGGCAGGATCTGCCCTTGACAAAGCCAAATTGGGTAGGATCCAGTGTCTGTAGGTCCCCAATGTCTTTATTTATGAGTTCCATTATGATCCTCTCCATAGCTTTGCAGACAAGGCTCGTCAAGCTTATGGGGCGGTAATTTCCAGGGTCCGTAGAAGCACCGCCTTTGTGGAGTGGGACCACAGTTGCCGTCGCCATTCTTTGGCACGTATCCTGTAGTAAGGCTAAGATTAAACAGCAGCCTTATGTGTGGGTTTAATTCCTCATTGAGTTCGTGTAGCACACAGCCGGGGAAACCGTCCGGTCCCATTGATGCTGTGTTTTTTGCTTTAGAGAGAGCAGCTCTCACCTGGGCATCTGAGATGTTTGGGAGGCTAGACTCGGGTGGGATAGATATTTCTCCTTTGGGGGAGGAGGGAGAATTTGCACTGAACCTGTCTGCCAGTATGTTGGCAATGTCTGTGGGTTCAGTGATTTTTTTATCATTTTGGACTAATTCTGAGCATATCTGGGAGTTTCCACCCAGGTTTCTAACATAGCTAAAGAAGGCTTTATGATTGTCTTTTGTGTCATTAGCGATTTTTCTCTCAAAGTTGGCCTTGGATGATTTTATGAGTGATCGTAGTTTTTGCTAGTATTGATCAGAGATGCCTTCCCATTTAGGGATTTTGCTCTGTCATGTAGTAGCTTTCTCCTCTTGTTGTAGAGTTTGTTTATGGCTGGAGTCCACCAGACCGGGCGCCTGCCTTTGGTGGAAAAGGTCTTGATTTTATTAGGGATTGCTTGATCCATACATTCCTGGAGGTGCTCGTAGAAGGCATTTGTAAGGGTTTCAGCAGCGTGGGTTGTGGTTTCCACTGGCTCGGGGCCTTGAAGGATACCACTCCAGTCTTAAGAAGTGTGAAGTTTGCTTTTGAGAAGTTCTTCACTGTGGTCTTTTTGCTGGGGTGGGGGCGGGATGTGGATCTCCAGTGAGATTAATTTATGGTCTGATCTCACCAATGAGGGATATACTTCGGTGTGGAGCATTTTGTCCCCATGTTTGTGATGATCAGGTCTAGTATATTTTCTCCTCTTGTGGGAATGGTGACTAGTTGTTCCATAGCATTTGAGTTTATGAACTCAAGGAACCTTTGGGCTAGGGTGTTGGGGCTTGAGTAATGTTCCCAGTCTATGTTTGGGTAGTTGAAGTCACCCAATATGATGGTGTTTGGAGAGACATTTATACTTTCCAGTGTCTTCAGGAAGGCTGTGTGGGTTTCCTGAGTTTGAGAAGGTGGTCTGTAGCATGTTACAAACTGTAGGGCAGTTTTACCTATGGTTAATTGCACCTGGATGGTCTCCGATGCTTGATGCGTTGCCACTAACCTGGAGGTGTGGGTATCCTTTATGAATATGGATACTCCCTCCTTTTGTAGTTCGTCCGGATTTTGGGGCCGGAACGCATGATATGAGGTATAACCTGATAGTGCTGGGGTGCTCTCAGGAGCCTTGAACCAGGTTTCAGTCACAGCACAAACATCGATGTTCTCCATACTGAGGAGGGCTTCGAGGTGCATCTTGAGGTTTAGACTTCTGGCACTGAGCAGTATTACCCTTAGTTTTTCTCCATTTTTGTTTTCTAGGGCGGTAGGTTTATCATTTGAGCCTTGCCTAAAAAGGCACTATGGGGTGGCAAGAGCCTTTGCCAATATCTGGAAGCCCAGGGTGACAGGTGCAAGCCGTCCCTTGAAGCAGCGTGGCTTGTCAAGCATGTCATCCCAGGCAGACAGACATTGGATCCCCTTAGAATGACACCAGTAATTAAGCCAATTATTAAAGCTGATCATTTTGTCTCTGTATTGTGGCATCATTCTTGGTGAGGGTAGGATACTGCTCAGGGTCAGGGTCATACCGGCCTGGGCTACATAATCTGAGAGCTCCTCTATGTCTCTTTTCATGTAGTCCAGGGAGGGTATCGCCTCAGGTCGCTCACACCGGCATGGACAATGACTGAGTCATACTTGTACTTGCTGTGGAGTGACCTGAGTGCTTGTGTTATGTGGCGGATTCTAGCGCCTGACAGGCAGCTAACTGTGATCTTTTCCTTGTTCAGTCTGGTGAGTGGGACGTCAGTGTGTCTGACTATGGAGTCACCTATAACAAGTGTGTCTGGCATTGTGTTTGGCCTTAAGGGCTGTGACTGTTTAGCACACTGACTTTGAGAACTATGTGTTGCATGTCTTGTGTCTTGAGGTGGCAGTTGCTTGGGTGTCTGCTTTGGAGGCCTCTGTAGTTTTGGTAGATTTTTGATCAGTGCCTCCGAGTATGTCTTTGTGTGTTTATGTGTTTGTTTTGCAGTTGTGATAGTTCTATGTGAAACTGGGTTTGTGGTGTGCGTGGTTTCCTTCTCCTCCTGTCTGGTCTTGCCAGTCCTGAGTTGAGAGAGCTCAGCCTCCAGTTTGGCTATATAGTTGCATCTCTCACATGTATTTGTGTTTTGTGGGAGAAGGAGTGGGTTGTCTGTGTACATGAGGCAATTGTAACATTGCCTCAAGATGCCCAGATTCACCAGCTGAACAGGAGAGGACGCTAGCAACTGACCCTTCGACATGCTAGAAAAAGTGAAAAAGTTTGCTGTGTGACTGAGTCAGAAGGGACCTATAGGGAAATGGGTACTCAAGGGGATTCTAGGCTAATGTAGTACTTTGTTTAGTATACAAGTACTTTACCTATATAAAAATGCTTTAGGAGCAAGTGCTGAGCTATTGAGATAGAGAATAGACTGTTTAGATTGCAAGTAGAGAAGTTCTAAGGGAAAAATTGAACAGCAGACTTTACGGAGCCAGAAATAGTTTAACCTTGTTTAACCGGCGCTGCCCGATGGTGCTCTATGGGCAACTCCGCGCTAAATCACGCTAAAGCAGGCTTTATAGCAGGGGGTTGAAAAGACCTAGGAATTGACCCAAAATGGCCAATAGACTACAAGTTTCTGGCTGGAACCACCGCTCTAGGGACAAATAGGCCGCTCAGTGCTTCCCACTCCCACTGGTGAACAAAGAAGCTTCCCTTTATCCAAATAAGGATATGGAATAGCACAGGAACCAAGCCAAAGCCCAGAGATCAGCAAACTCTGAAGACTGGACTATTCTAGTTCAGTAAGGTGAGAAAACAAGATTTTTTTTTTTTTTTGCAGAAAACAGAGGAAAAACAGACAGTAAATGCTATAAATGCTTTTAAACGGCTAGCGCACTTGAGTGTGTTAGCCTACAGGTAAAATTAAGCAACAAATAACTTTTTTAAAAGTGCAAAACAGTTAATCAACACAAAAACAGTTTAAATAGAATGCAGAGCTGTATAAACAGGCGAAAATGCAGTCGCTAAGCAGTAAATAATCAAAAGCCAGAAAAAAATACTTAAATCAGGAAAAAGTCACTCTTTTGCTCTCTGCTGCTTATAGAACTCTGCAGGACACCACGAGGAGCTGTGCTGAGTTGAATACAAGCGAAAAAGCACGCTAAAGCGGGCTTTATTACAGGGGGCTGAAAAGAGCTAGGAATTGACCCAAAATGGCCAAGAGACTACAAGTTTCTGGCTGGAACCACTCCTCTAGGGACAAACAGGCCGCTCAGTGATCCCCACTCCCACTGGTGAACAAAGACGCTTCCTTTTATCCAAATAAGGATATGGAATAGCACAGGAACCAAGACAAAGCCCAGAGGTCAGCAAACTCTGAAGACTGGACTATTCTAGTTCAGTAAGGCGGGAAAACAAGATTTTTTTTTTTGTTTTTTTCTTTTTTGCAGAAAACAGAAGAAAAACAGACAGTAAATGCTATAAATGCTTTTAAACGGCTAGCGCACTTGAGTGTGTTAGCCTACAAGTAAAATTAAGCAACAAATAACTTTTTTAAAAGTGCAAAACAGTTAATCAACACAAAAACAGTTTAAATAGAATGCAGAGCTGTATAAACAGGCGAAAAAGCAGTTGCTAAGCAGTAAATAATCAAAAAGCCAGAAAAAAATACTTAAATCAGGAAAAAGTCACTCTTTTGCTCTCTGCTGCTTGTAGAACTCTGCAGTACACCACGAGGAGCTGTGCTGAGTTGAATACAAGCGAAAAAGCACGCTAAAGCGGGCTTTATTACAGGGGGCTGAAAAGAGCTAGGAATTGACCCAAAATGGCCAATAGACTACAAGTTTCTGGCAGGAAACCACTCCTCTAGGGACAAATAGGCCGCTCAGTGCTCCCCACTCCCACTGGTGAACAAAGACGCTTCCTTTTATCCAAATAAGGATATGGAATAGCACAGGAACCAAGACAAAGCCCAGAGATCAGCAAACTCTGAAGACTGGACTATTCTAGTTCAGTAAGGCGGGAAAACAAGATTTTTTTTTTCTTTTTTGCAGAAAACAGAGGAAAAACAGACAGTAAATGCTTTTAAGCGGCTAGCGCACTTGAGTGTGTTAGCCTACAGGTAAAATTAAGCAACAACTAACTTTTTAAAAGTGCAAAACAGTTAATTAACACAAAAACAGTTTAAATAGAATGCAGAGCTGTATAAACAGGCTAAAATGCAGTCGCTAAGCAGTAAATAATCAAAAAAACAGAAAAAAATACTTAAATCAGTTATAGCAAATACAGTTATAACAAATGTTCTGAAATATACTGTATATTTCCAAAATGTTTGAGAAGGACAGTCAGAACACAAGAAGGTTCAGGCGAAAGAGAAAAAAAAAAAAAAGTTTTGTTTTACTTTTTGAAAGGGAAAAAGGAGGAACAGAAGGCCTTATCAAATGTTCTCTCTGTATTAAGCAGAATGAGCTAATGACACTAGACTGGGAGGTGTGTCACAGTAGGGGCGGGCAACTGCAAAGCCACCAAGTATAACAGCAAGACACCAACAGGGAAGGAGGGTGGGACAAAATAGCCTACAAGACAGCAAGCACTATAGAGACAAATGAAAGTTTTTAAACAGATAAGGATTTGTGAAGATACTGAATAGACAAAGTGCTTTATATATATTAAATTGTAAAAACAGTAATCTGTAAAAATAATCAAAAAAAATCAAGATGATACTTATATTTTGTAGCTCAGCTGCAGTCACAACTTCTCTAGTCTGCACTGTGTGCAAAAGACAGAAACTTTTTTTTTTTTTTTTTTACAAGAACACAAAAGAACTAGCCAAGAGATAATTACACAGAGGAGATGTTTCAGTTTACACAATAGCCTACCAGACGGCAAGCACTAGAGACAAATGAAAGTTTTAAACAGATAAGGATTTGTGAAGATACTGAATAGACAAAGTGCTTTATATATATTAAATTGTAAAAGCAGTAATCTGTAAAATAATCAAAAAAAAATCAAGATGATACTTATATTTTGTAGCTCAGCTGCAGTCACAACTTCTCTAGTCTGCACTGTGTGCAAAAGACAGAAACTTTTTTTTTTTTTTTACAAGAACACAAAAGAACCAGCCCCCACTAGCCAAGAGATAATTAAACAGAGGAGATGTTTCAGTTTACACAATAGCCTACCAGACAGCAAGCACTAGAGACAAATGAAAGTTTTTAAACAGATAAGGATTTGTGAAGATACTGAATAGACAAAGTGCTTTATATATATTAAAGTGTAAAAACAGTAATCTGTAAAAATAATCAAAAAAATCAAGATGATACTTATATTTTGTAGCTCAGCTGCAGTCACAACTTCTCTAGTCTGCACTGTGTGCCAAAGACAGAAACTTTTTTTTTTGTTTACAAGAACACAAAAGAACCAGCCCCCACTAGCCAAGAGATAATTACACAGAGGAGATGTTTCAGTTTACACAATAGCCTACCAGACAGCAAGCACTAGAGACAAATGAAAGTTTTTAAACAGATAAGGATTT
The DNA here is from genome assembly GCF_019279795.1 of Protopterus annectens. Classification (NCBI taxonomy): domain Eukaryota; kingdom Metazoa; phylum Chordata; order Ceratodontiformes; family Protopteridae; genus Protopterus; species Protopterus annectens. The sequence goes on from NC_056731.1 coordinate 1,133,258,128, forward strand.
GTGAAGATACTGAATAGACAAAGTGCTTTATATATATTAAAGTGTAAAAACAGTAATCTGTAAAAATAATCAAAAAAAAATCAAGGACTGCAGATGCATCCTTGAAGGACATCTGTACTATGTTCATCGTGCATACAGCTGCAGTCATAACAGATGGGTAGAATCCCAAAGCTAAAAAGGGGTGGCAGGCACTAAGTGGAACTGGGAGGAGCAAGGATGCCCTGCAAGACTGCTGTGGCAAAGCCCACTCTAGATTTAGAGTAAAGTGGAAGGTGATAGTGCTTGGAGAAAGTGTGCACAGAACTCCAAGTGGCTGTTTCCAAAATGTCCTTGATAGGAACCCCCCTGAGGAAAGCTGCAGAGGTAGCTGTGGCCCTTGTGGAGTGGGATCTGATGCTTGAAGGCACAGTTTTTCCATGAAATGAGTAACAAAAGCGTATGCAGTGGGCTATCCATTTTGAGATTGTCTGTTTGGAGATAGGCTTTCCTTGAGCACCTGTAGCTAGCATAGGACACAAAGAGTTGCTCGGATTTTCTGAATGGCTTTGTCCTGTCCAAATATTAACGAAGTTGTCTGTGAATGTCCAAGGAATGTAGCAGTCTTTCCCCTTTGTTTTGTGGGTTAGGGTAAAAGGTAGGTAAGTGGATAGTCTGATTCAAGGCTACACTGGATACTACCTTTGGCATAAAGGAAGGGTTGGTTCATAAGGAAACTCTGTCCTGATGGAAAATGATGAAAGGTTGCACAGCCATGAGGGCCTGTAGTTCCGAAACCCTACGTGCTGAGGTGATAGCCAGAAGGAAGGCTGTTTTCCATTACAAATATTGCAGTTCTGTTGAAGCAGCTGGCTCAAATGGAGGCAGGGTCAGTTTTTCCAAAATGAAGTTGAGGTCCCAAGCAGGTATTGGTGGTTTCCTTGGGGGTTTTATATTCTTAGCCCCTCTGAGGAACTGTCTTAAGAGAGGATGAGAGAATAAAGGAGGATCTGTGTTGTATTGTGCAGAAATGGCTGAAGCATGGATCTTGATGGAGGAGAAGGAAAGTCCACTGTTTAACATCTCAGCTAGGTAATGTAATATTTGAGGTAAATTTATTACCCAAGGATTCTGGCCCTTTTTCTGATTCCAGGCACAAAACCGTTTCCATTTGGCGGAGTAGGCTTTTCTAGTAGAAGGTCTTCTGGCCTCCAAGATGACATCCTGCACCTCCTTGGAGAGGAGGGTCTGCTGGGAAATCAAGGGATTCTCCATGCGGCTAGACTGAGGGTTTTCAGCTGACTGTGAAGAGTTTTGAAGTTGTGCTGGGACAACAGAAGAGGCACTAGAGGCAGGATGCATGGCAGGGAATGCGTCAGGCTCTTCAGGAGTGGATACCAGTGTTGTCTTTGCCAGTCTGGAGCAATGAGAATCATGTTTGGCCTCTCTGCTCTGGCTTTTAATAGAACTTTGGGCAGCAGAGGAAGAGGTGGAAAGGCATAGACTGTCAATGTTGTCCAATTGAAAGAAAGTGTGTCCACTTTCCAGGCCTGTGGATGATAGGTCCTTGAGCAAAATTTTTTCAGTTGGTAATTTCTGTGGGTAGCAAAGAGATCTATGTCTGGCTGTCCCCATGCCTGAGTTATCTTTGCAAAAACTTGAGGATGCAACTTCCATTCGTGTGGATCTGTTATATTTCTGCTTAGGCTGTCCGCCAGTGTGTTATCCTTCCCTGGCAGGAATTGTGCTTGAAGTTGGATTTGCAATTCCAGAGCTGTGTTCCAAAGGGACATGGCTAGTTTGCACAGGGAGTATGAATGAGTTCCTCCCTGTTTGTTTATGTACCACATCACTGTGGTGTTGTCTGTCCTCATCAATAGCTGGCCTGGATGCAGTAGGTCTTTGAAGGCCATAATAGCATTTTGCACTGCTAGCATTTCCTTTTGATTGATGTGTAGGTGCTTCTCTTTTTGGGACCATTTTCCCTGAATGCACTGATCTGTCATGTGCGCCCCCCAGGCGTACTCCAAGGCGTCTGTTGTGATGATTTGATTTGCTTGAGGTATGCAGAAGGGGAGACCTATGTTTCTTTGGCATGCTTGAGCCCACCACAGAAATTCCTTTTGAAGACATGGAATGAGTGGTATAATTGTTTCCAAACTGTGGCTGTGTTGAGACCATAAGTTTTTTAGGTACCACTGAAGTTTCCTCATATGCAGCTTTGCACATGGGATCAGCAGGATGCAAGATACCATGAATCCCAGAGCCTGCAGGACTTTCCTTGCAGTCAGCCTGGTGAAGGCTGCCATTTTGCTGAAGTATTGAGATAGTTGCCCTTGCTTCTCTGGCGTGAGGTAGGCCATCTGGGTGTTTGTTTTCAACCTGGCACCCAGGAAAATTATTGTTTGAGAGGGTATTAGTTTTGATTTCTTTTTGTTGACTGTGTATCCCAGAAAGTTCAACAGTTTTATTACAAACGCCAGGTGTTTCAGAAGTATGTGCTTGCTGTCCGCTTGGATCAGGCAGTCGTCCAGATATGGGTATATTTGTATCCCTTGAAGTCTGCAGAAGGCAATTACTGATGCCAGGCATTTCGTAAACACTCTGGGCGCAGTAGATAAGCCAAACGGCAATGCAGAGAATTGATAATGGGTTGAACCTGCAAGAAATCTGAGGTATCTTCTGCAATCTTGTCTGATAGGGACATGCAGGTATGCCTCCTTGAGGTCCAATGTTACCAGCCAAGACTCCTTGCCCAGCATGGGAAGAAGCTGCTGTAATGTGAGCATCTTGAATTTTGGTATGAGTAAATATGAGTTTAGGATGGATAGGTTTAAAATAGGTCTCCAATCTTTGTCCTTCCTTGGTACCAGGAATAGTCTGGAATAAAAACCTTGACCTTGTTCTTTTGCAGGTACCTCTTGAATAGCTTTCATGTCCATGAGAGCTGAAATTTGTTTTTGTGCCTCTGCCCTTTGATTTTGTGGCAGGTTTGGCATGCTTCTCATTTTTGGAAGGGTGTGAAAGTGGAATCTGTAGCCTCTGTCTATAATGTCCAGGATCCATTTGTCTTTTGTGACAATATGCCAATTTTTTGAAAATAATGCCAGTTTTCCGCCTAAAGGTGCTGCCATTAAGGCTATGCTTGGCATGCAAAGGGGAAAGTCATTGTGTCTGCTTTCTGAATGACTGTGATCTATCTTCTCCACCTCTTGGGGCAAGTGCTTGCCATTGTCTGGCTCTGAATGATCCTTGAGATTGCCCTCTACCCCTCGGGCGCCTGTATCTGCCTCTTTGAGGTCTGTCCGTGGCTGGAAAGGACCAATTTTTTGAAGGCCAGTTTCTGCTGAAACGTGGAGGTTGTACCTGTAGGAAATCTTTCACTGTTTGCATTGATCTTGCCTTTTCCTCCATTTTCTTTAGTACCTCCTCAGCTTTAACACCAAACAATACATCTTTTTGAAGAGGTGCATCTAGTAATTTAGCTTTGACATGATCTGGTAAGGTTTGCTCTTTGAGCCAAGCATGTCTACGTATGACAGACCCTGTAACAGCAGCTCTACATGAGGCCTCTAAAGCATCAAAACCACACTGCAAGGTATGTTTACCCACTTGCTCTGCACTATGCAACAAATCCTGCAACTCCTTTAAATCTGGTTGCTCAGGTTGTGACATTTTGCTTTTCAACTGAGATAACAAAAATGGTTGATACTTTAACATATGGAACTGACAGTTTAATGCCCTCATGGTTAAAGTGGCCGAGGTGTATACCTTTTTCCCCCACCTTTCTAAAGCTCTGGAATCTCTCTCTGAAGGTAATGGGTTTTTAGCAGTAGAGGCCTTAATTCCCTTGGGACCCTGTGAAATAGTTTCTGGGTCAGCAGCATGGCTTTTGTATAGGAACTGGTGTGAATCAGGAACCCGGTAATACCTGTCAGGTTTAACAGGAGCTGGAGGTAAAGAATCTGGGTTGAGGCTGGCTTCTGTGTACACATCATCTAATATACCTAAGACAGGAGGTATAGCCAGAGGCCTGTGCTGGGGAAGCAAGAGAAAATCCCTGAGCCTTTTCTTGGAATCTGAGTAATCTTGGCCTTCCCAGTGAAAGTGTTCCCTCAAGGTATGTAGGGTTTCCCCAAAAGAATAGTCCTCAGGGGGGAGACCGAGGGAATGGACTCCTCAGCATCAGAGTCTTCAAATGGGGAATATGAATATTCCTGGTCCACAGAATGTTCTGAGGTAATAGAGGCTTGGTCTGAGGAAGGGTAGTCTTCCTCCAATCTGGGCCTTTTGTCCGAGGGGTGTTGGGAACCCCTGATAACAGTAATCAAATCCTCAGCCATTTTGAGCATCTGTTTTTTAGGCATGGGGCCTTGAGAGGGGGTCTGTGGTCCTTGTGGTTTAGTTTTCATGGCTGCTTTAGATTTTGTGAAGGCCTTAATGGAAAAGGAGGAAGGCCTGAAGACACCTTGAGAAGTGGCAGGCCTGTCTAAACTCTGAGTTTCCCCGCCAAGAGTGGCGTCGGTATCTGTAGTCGGAATGGGGGCCGAGGAGCCTGCGATCACGAGGCACAGAAGACACCAGTAATGAAGCGTCATCGGTACTCAGGGGCTGCGTAGGCGCCTCGCTGAGAACTGGAGCACTGGTAGTCGGCTTTAGCGTGGTGTCGGTAGAAGTCGCAGACCTCGTATGTCGGTCCTTATCTTTGCGTCTTTTACTCAAAACTGGAGTCGGAGTATGCGACGACATAATGTAATTAAATGTTTTACCAAAATAGTGGTGGGCGAACTCCGCCCGACGCTTAATAGTGCGTTTGTTGAATCTAGCACAAAAACGGCAGGCCAAGACGTCGTGGTCTGGGCCTAAGCAAGGAATACAGAAAGAATGGAAATCCTTATGCGGTATTTGCTTCCCACATGAAATGCAATTATTAACTTTGTCTGACATCGGTCTGAGGCAAGAAAAGTTTCCCCAATGGGGTACTTAGCTTTCAAGAAGACTTTGGCTGGAATATTTTCGTAAATCTCAGGAGCTGGCCGACCGGCACTTGCGAACTGCTTCTGCTTCGGGCACCGCGCGGCAAGAAAGACTGAAGAAGATGGCGTCGGCTGGTTCTTTTATACCCCTGCCGCACTGACATCAGGGAAGAAGTGACGACAACCGACGTCGGACCTAGACTTTGGAATTCGGCTGACCGAGGACCCGCCTGACAGCAGGATAACCCATCTGTTATGACTGCAGCTGTATGCACGATGAACATCAAGAACAGATCGCGGCTGGAAACCCTGTAAGATGATTTAAGAGTATCCCTGTCCAAAAACTGACCTCACACAAAACACATTCTAAAACAATGTCAAATATCTCATTAAATATTAAATGCAAGTAAAACAAGAGGAAAAGATTTTAAGTGCATTGACTGTTGCTTTGCCCAGCCCCAACACATTAGCAGCTGATACCTCATCTAGTACCTTAACTGGAACTAGTTCTTTTAAAGCTAAATTAAAAACAATTGTTTGCCATTACGACAAAGATTACTTATCGCGGCTGGAAACCCTGGGAAGACGACTTAAGCGTATGCCTGTCCACAATTCAACCTCACACAAAACACATTGTAAAATGTCAAGCTCAGATATCTCATTAAATATTAAATGCCAAGTAAAACAAAAGGAAAAGATTTTAAGTATGTCGAGTGTTGCTTTGCCCAGCCCCAGCACATCATCGGCTGATACCTTATCTAGTACCATAAATGGCACTGGTTCTTTTAAAGCCAAATTAAAAACTACTGTTCGCCATTACGATGAAGATTATTAGTCATTCGGCTTTATATCCAATGAAGACAATCCACCACTTTCCACATGCGTAATTTGTGGTGAAAAAATAGCAAACAAATATGGTTCAAAGTAAATTAAACAGACATTTGCAAACTAAGCATTCTCACTTGCTTAAACACCCGGTTGAATATTTTAAAAAGACTTGTACTGGATAACAGTAATCAAGCAAAAAGATGGACTACATTTGTAACGGTATCAGAAAAAGCCCAAGAAGCAAGTTACACAATTGCAGAAATTGTTGCTAAAAAAAATGAAATCTCACACAACTGCAGAATCTGTAATTTTACCAGCATGCCGTAAAATTGTAAATATCATGTTTGGGGAAGAACAAGGAGGTTTTAAAAATTCCATAGTCACATAACACCATTTGTCAACATATTCAGGATCTGTCCCAAGATGATGAGCTGTAAGTGATATTGCACATTAAAGAAGTAGATAAGTTTGCTACTTGGCTGGATGAATCAACTGATGTGACTAGCAAAGCTCAACTTCAGCATTTAGGCTCATAGATTCATAGGTAGGTACTAGGCTATTGGCCCTAGGGCCTATACAAGCCTAGCCAAAATGGTACCCTGGCTTTCGCCACCCAAGATAATTATTTTCCTGTGCCCCTGTAAGCAGGCCGTTAAATTCGAGATTGTTTGCAGCACTATGTTCCTTAATGGAAGCTTCTCATACACAGTTGTTACTACATACAGACATTAGGTGATTATCTCGTGGTTGAGTTCTATCAAGATTTTATGAACTAAAGGAGGATGTTCTAATTTTTTTGACAACTCAACAATCTCAGCACATTTTCTCAGTGATGAGCTTTGCCCTTCTTGCTGAATTATTTCAATCTTTGAACACACTTAATAAAAATATGCAAGGAGAGCATAAAAATATTCTTACTTCCACCAATACAACTGATACTTTCAAAGAAAAACTAATGCTTTGGGAAGAAAGAATCAGGAGAGAGAATGCCGTAGAAATGTTTGAGCTAACAAACACTTCTTCCTTTCTCTACGTCATATTTGTGTGAATCAAGCTTTTCCACAAAGAACAAGAATAGATCGTGGCTGGAAACCCTGGAATATGACTTAAGAGTATGCCTGTCCAAAAACTGAACACATTATCTAAAACATCAAACTCAGATATCTCATTAAATATTAAACAAAAGTAAAACAAGAGGAAAAGACTTTTTAAAATCAATTAAAATTATACCTATTTTTTGTCAGTTCGGCAAAAATGTAACATATTTTTTGGTGTGCCACAAGATTTTTGTAATTAGTTTATGTGTGTCATGAGATGGAAAAGGTTGAAAATCACTGCTCTACAAGATGCATTCAAGTTCCTTGTCATGTTCAGACTTAAAATTTATTACAGGAAGACAAACGTTTTTTGACTGTCCTATAGATTTTCCCTTTTTTAGTCTATTCTGTCAATACCTTCTATCTATCAAAACACTGCATTACTTAAAAATGTGGGCAGGCCAAACAGCTTTCAGCTTAACTTTGTAGACTTTCTTGAATTTTTGAGTCATCTTGGCCTTAAAAATTAACGCATCACATCCTCAGACATTGGCTAATTCCTGACTATAATAAATAATATTACTATGATGGAACACGGACACCACTGAGACATGCAAAATAAAATCACAAAGATTAAGCGCTTTCGATCTTCCACAGAGGCCTTCCTCAGAATGAATAATGCAAAAAAGAAAAGTGAGAATATACACAAGACCAATAAAATTGCACCAATCTAAATACATCAATTAAATAAACACTTAAAAAAGCAGCATCAATCATGTGATTCCCTATAAATAAACCATATTAAAAAGTGAATTTCTAATAAATGTTTCTTAAAACTGGCACTGTAAAAAATGGCATTACAAAATGCATTGTTTGTATTTAAAAAACTTAATTTACATTTATCATAATTTGCTTTCCTATGTAAAACTACTTTTCAATTCACACCACCACCATTTAAACCTGGTGTATTGTAAGCATTAAATAAAACCTGCCACTTAAATTCTCTATAATCCAACTCCCCCTCCCTATTTCCATTGAAATCAAATGGTATGTGGTCAATAACAGTAAAATAAAATTTCTTATAATTCTCACACAACAAAGCATGTTTCGTTAATGCATTATCAACGTTCTTACTTTTAATGGCATACAAGTGTTCATATATTCTCTTTCTCAGTGGTCTGTTGGTTTTTCCTATATAAAATGCAGTACAGGCTGAACACTGTGCCAAATATATCACATAAGAAGTCCCACAGTTAAACAATCCTAGTATCTGCCAAACTTTACTACTTACACTAACCTCGAAATACAGACCCTCAGCAATGTATCTACAAAAAAAGCAACCTGAATACATTTTTTTATCACTCTTGATGGATACCCCCTATGCCTAAACCTATTATGTAGCTCTTCTACAAGTTGGTCCAAAATGTAATATCAGTGGTTAGCCTCTTCAGTGTAACCAATTGACCCTTAATGATATGGCGTTTCACATAAGATGGGTGCATGCTAGAATAGTGTAACAGGGTATTACTACCCGCATTATTAAAACTAATAATTGAACTCAATCTAAAAGTTGCAGCATGTTTAAACACTTCCAAATCCAAGAAACAAATATTTGCTGTATTCCAAACATGTGAAAAATACAAAAACTAGGTGCTGTTATTCATTCTGTTTACAAATAAATCCAAATCAACTATACTTCCTCTCCAAACAAAAAACAAATCATCAATAAAACGGTAGTATGAACTCACCTTATCCCAGCCATGCAAACTGGAGAAAATGTATGTTTCCCAATAAGCCATAACCAAAATTGCATAATTGGGGGCCATCCTTCCCCCTATTGCCACACCGTGTGCTTGTAAAAAATATTCTCCCTCAAAAAGTAAAATAAATTATTCATAAGAATTTGTTCTACACACTGAAGCATGAATTTGCACTTACCCACTTCAAATTCTTCACTTCTAATTAATATATGTCCTACCCATTCCAAACCCACTTCATGTGGAATGGATGTGTACAAGAACTTAATGTCCACTGTCACCAGCAAATCAGGCCCCACAACTCTATCGCTTATTTTAGTTAAAAAGTCAAAAGAATCTTTAATAAAAGAATCACATTGTTGAACTAATTTTAGTAATGCCCTATCTATGAACTTGAAAAAAGGTTCCAACTTATATGCTGGTGCCAATATAATGGACCTATATGGAGGATTCCTTCCATCCTTCTTATGTACCTTGGGTATTCCAAACAACCTATTCTAGGTTTAGAAACCTGAAAAAAAAGATAACACAGAATTTGAAATAATACACTAAAAAAAAATTTCTGACTATGCCATCCTATTGTTGAAGTCCTTTTTGCCCCATTGATCTTTCTCTTGGTCCCTGTTTGACAAAGAAATTCAGGTTTGAAAGCTGGAATTCCACCTTAAGAATGGGACTTCAGAAGACTTCTGGTATGGCTTTGACTGGATAAGCAGTGATCTTCAGCTCTTTGTGTGGTCAATCTATAAAATACAGTCAACAAAAGAGCCAGCAAGTGTTGGTAATACCCATATCAAAAAATAACATTTATTGACCAGAGGGAGAAAACCTCCCCTGCTGAAAAACTGCTATAAGGTTACAAACAAGCAGTACATTCCAAAAATATTAATTCAAACCGGTTTCGGCTCCACTGAGCCTTCTTCAGTGAGATACAAAATGGAAAAACAGAATATCACAGTGCACACATATATATAAGGATTGATTCCAACCCATTGTCCAATCCAAACAAAGAATTCATAATTGGTCATTAAGACCAGGTGCAAACAGAGCTCCAAGTTTAATAATCCATTTTTTCTCCTTAGAGCTAAGCAATTCCTGCCAGAACTGTTTGTCACTACATTTCCCTCTAATACAGTCAATGACCACAAATTTATATGAGGCAGATACATGTTGCAAACAATGTTTATATAAGGCATTGCTAGTGCGTTTCTTTTTGATGTCACTCAAATGCTCACAAATTCTAAGACGGAAAGCTCGAGAAGTCTTTCCAACATAGAAAGCAGAACACGTGCAGGTCACCAAATAGATGACCCACTCAGTGTTGCAATTAGCCCAAAACTTTATATCAAAAACTTGTGAGACATTTTTACTAGTAAATTCATAAGTACGTGAAACACGAATACAAAATGAACAATGCCCACAGGGAATGCATCCAGCAATAGGTTTCCCTAAAATGGACAGCTGAGTTGGTTCAGAAAAACCAACGCCCACTCTCTTGTAATGGCTCAACTTTGAACCAATGGTTTGTCCCCTCTTAAATGAGAAAGAACAGTAATCTGGCAACATAGAACCCAGTCATTGTTCATTTTGTATTCGTGTACCGTCTTAGAATTTGTGGTCATTGACTGTATTAGAGGGAAATGTAGTGACAAACAGTTCTGGCAGGAATTGCTTAGCTCTAAGGAGAAAAAATGGATTATTAAACTTGGAGCTCTGTTTGCACCTGGTCTTAATGACCAATTATGAATTCTTTGTTTGGATTGGACAATGGGTTGGAATCAATCCTTATATATATGTGTGCACTGTGATATTCTGTTTTTCCATTTTGTATCTCACTGAAGAAGGCTCAGTGGAGCCGAAACCGGTTTGAATTAATATTTTTGGAATGTACTGCTTGTTTGTAACCTTATAGCAGTTTTTCAGCAGGGGAGGTTTTCTCCCTCTGGTCAATAAATGTTATTTTTTGATATGGGTATTACCAACACTTGCTGGCTCTTTTGTTGACTGTCGTTTACTTTTTTGCCGTGCAAGGGTTCCACGGGCATCTGTTTTTTTGTTGAATGCAATCTATAAAATACCAGCTTTCTTTAGTATTAACAAAAATACTGATTTTGAATGTAAATACTACCTGAATGTCTGTGACGGGAAGAAGAAAAAGAAGTTTAACCCTGAAAATATACAATAAATGCAGACTATAACAGAAATTCTCTCCCAACTCATACTGCAGTCCTCAAAAGGGCCACTGAAGTAGGGAAGAAACAAAAAAAAAAAAAAAAAAAAAAAAAAACTCACAAAAGCTGAAAAAAAAACCCCTAAAAATCTCAGTGCTGCAGATCTCAATGTTACCCCAACAGAAACAACCACATCGTATAAATACCTAGGTTTATGGATGGACTGGTTTCAACTTCCATAACCCCACTGAAAACACCAAGGGACAGTGATCAACTTATTTTATTCTGGTCCTGGAAAATATCTCCTTTTTTCCAGGAGTCCTCTTTGCTCAACTTAAAGTACAGGCTCAGAATCATAGCCATGGCCTCTATAAAAACTTGCTACTTTACAGTCCATTGAAAACAAAATCTGCCAATTGATTTCAAACTCCTCCTTGCTGATTCCTGGCTAGATCATCCTTTTGTTGAAGAACAGAATGCCCCACTGATCTTTGCCTCAGTCCCTATTTGGCAAGGGAATTAAAGTCTGAAATCGGTCAGCCTCTTTTTTTCATACTACTTTGACCAAGTGACTTCCCACCTCTTGCTCCCAAAGTACATAATAAAACCACCACATAGAGCCTCCATAACCTCTCCCAATTAACTTCCTCACTCCAGACCCCAAACCAAACATCACTGTATCAACCACTCCCTTCTCTATTCTTGCACCCAGAACTCTGGTAATCCCACACCTTCATCTAAAATAAATCTCCTCCTTCCCCACTTTTACAGCACAACTCAAAAGACACCTCCATCAAAAATCAGACTGAAAGTACTTTTCCAATGGATACATCACCTACCTCTCCCCACACCTACATCACTTCTACTTCAACTCTCTGCTCTCACCTGCTGCTTGCCTTTCATATCTACTACTAAAATTCTTGTAATTCTCCATGTAATTTAACTTTGTATTGTGGAGCTTTTCTTCCCGGGCCTCCACTGAAAATGGGCTCTCTAGCCCAGTGGACCTCTCCGGTCACCAAACTGGAATAAATAAATAAAATAAATAATAAATAAAATAAATCCACAATTATTTTTTTTCTACTCTGCTCATAATATTTGCTCATTGTTTCAGCTGTCTATGGGACGCTACCTTCTATGATTACTCTATGTTTGTGAATTAGTTCTTATTTTTTTGTTAATTTCTTCACCTGGGCTATGGCTGCATATAGTCTTTTGTGATCAATATACTACCCAAGTAAACAAACTAAATTAAACTAAACTAAAATAAATGACTATAGAAAAGACATCTCTGAATGTAAAAATAGACAAAATGCATGAAGAAATTATCAAGCGTAATGGAACATCGTCAGATTATACCAAATCTAATGATTAATGATTACAAGATATGGAAGATGTATTAAATGGAGATCTACATCTGAACAGGATAAAGTACAGCTGAAATATACAGACAGGCTGGCTGAAATGTATGCTTTATAGAAAGAAGTGAATAAAATGTTTGCAGAGTCAGAATATACAGACAGGAATGAATCTAAGGTTTTCCAACACACATACTCATGGGAAAATAAAGATGTAACTGCTTACTTTTTATGAAAAAAAAAAAAAAAAAAAACAGCTGAGTGAGCAGACTGATCTGCAGAAGTCAGAAATTCAGTTTGGCAGGGCTCACACGGTCTTTGTTACCAACAGGTACAACAAAAAAAATCCACAGCCTATTTTGATAACACAACAAAAATCATCAACCAAAAGAAACCATTCAATCAAAAGGGAAAAACCTTCGGATGAATGACAACAAAATATATTTCAACAATGATCCCCCATCTCCCCTATGAGAAGCAGAAGAAATTGGTTTATCCCAATATTTATAAAATGAAAAATGCAGGTCTAACACTTAATCCACTGTATGCAACAAACCTAAAAGTTTTCTTCTTCTCTGGTGTTACAACTTTCCTAAATCTGAGCAGCCTTTGGCTGAATTAGACATTTTTTGCAAGAAAAGTACCACAGTGGTTTACAGGCTAGACAAAACAAAACTGGAAAAAGGAGGAGTAAACTCCAGACTTGAACTGCACCACACCTATTCAAGACTCTCTCAATTTCTACTACAAACATACATTTCTTGAATGCCATCAGACCCATCCAAACCTAAAAGCAAAAATAAAACCTGCCTCAAAAGAACACCTCCATTTACCTGTACTCGCGTAAAATATCTATCAGTGTGGAGACATTCCCCAAATCCAGATCCTAATCACCATAAAACAACTAGCAAATTACCTCTTATCCCAATACTACAAAACCCCCTATCCTCACCTCCAAAAAAAACAAAAAACTCTCCATTAAGCATCTGCAGTATATGTAATAAAATCCCAGAACTTCATGTATGATAGCCCAATACACTCCAGATGTTCTGGCAATTACTGAAACCTGGCTAAAGCCTAGCATAAAAGACCTTGAAATACTTCGTCTTGGATAGAACATTATAAAAACAGATGAACCCTAAAAAAACTAGGGGTATAACTATTCCTCACTCCAACTTGTACAAACTAAATCCTTTCAACAATAGTATTCCCAAATTCCACAATGACAAAATATTTATTTCATGCCTCAAATTAAATATTAAAAAAACAACTTTGTACAACTGCCCTTTATATTTTCCAGAAATAATCGAAACACTCTGAAAGATACCCTAGATTAGATATCCAGTATCATTGCTAATGTAAAAAATCATATTGGGAGATGTAAATAATGTCTAGCAAAACATTACCTCCAACTTTCACAATTTCAGTGTTAAGTTGTTAATCACCCATTGTGTTAAACAACACAACTACAAATGGACCTGTAATCTCACAAGTTTCAACCTTAACACCTTCAAATCAACCCTATAATCCATAACTGGTCTAATCTAAAAATACTCTCTCCAGTCAAAGAAGTCCTTACTCCTTAGAACAAAACAACCATGTCTCCTAGCTCCCTAACAATGCTAGAAATTGTACACATATCACAGGAAAAAAAACAGGCCTGGAAAAATGGCAAATGAAAAAAAACACCAAAACATCTGCAGGAGTTCAAAGAACTTCAAAACCTTGCAAAAAAACAAGTAAACAGTGTCAAATACAATATTACAATAATCTGCAGACCTGTCATAGACATAATCCAAAAAAAATATGGTTCACCATCAAGGGCAATCTATCCAGGGACAAAAAATCCAAATCCTTCACCTAACCTCTACCCACCTAAATTTACTAGCTAGTTTAACACCCACTTCACAAACAGCATAGCTGTCCTTACCAAAAACAACCACGGCATCCATAACAGCCCCAACCCACCCCTAAAATCCTCCCTCTACTAAACCAGCGTTCAGCTTAAAAAACTGTTCCTACCTTATATAATAAAAAAGGGTTCTTATCATGTGATCGAAAATTGTAAACGGCGAACGTGTATTGAGCGAACTCGATTGGTCGAAACGTTGCGCGCATTAACATGGAAATCGCCGTAGGGAATATTTTCCCTTTACTTCAATGGAGTGTGATCTCGGAGTAGGAATATTTAAGTAGCGGGGGGCGCAGCCCCCCCACATGGGGGTGCAGTGGGGCTTGCCCCCCTACCTACAGCATTTAAGTAAGTATAGTTTTTTATTTTTTAATTATATTTTCAAAATTTCAAACATCGCTCATATAGTGTCGACCATATGGTGTTCGATGTTTGAAACTTTTGAAATATAATATAGACCCAATAAAAATTGCCACAATCAAGAACCATATTCACCATACACTGATAACCTCCCACTTGAATTTGTCAAAATAGCAGCTAGTGCCACAGCATATGCAGTATCTGCCCTTGTAAATAGGTCAATACAAGGCTCCTATGTTACTTCCCAATGGAAAAAGTCAGACATACCTAATTAGATAAAGGGGGGACCTCAAAAGCAATATCCAACTTTAGATCCACTGCTGTCCTTTTCTCTTTCAATCATATTGGGAAAAAGTATCCACAAGCAACTTCTTCAACACTTCCTTCAGCAACACCACCTGACACCTGCACAACATGGCTTATGCCCAGCACATAGTATACCACTGCCCTAATATCCTTTCTAGACACCATCAACAAAGGGACAATGGTAAATTTGTATCCTATTTATTCCTACACCTATTAATTAATGCCTTCAACAATGTATCACATAGCAAACTAAATATTTTCCCTTGGCTTCTCATTGAACACCAAATGATAATTAGCAACATGTTTAAAAAAGGAATTACAATTGAATTACAAGGGGCAAGGAAGAAAGATGTTGAATTCTAGGGTCTATATTAGAACACCAAACTTTCAGAATTTCGAGTGTTCTAATATAAAACTCTATTAATCGAAAATTTAAAACATCGAACATACAGAACAGCAAATTTTTTCCTAGGGAAAAAATTTGCTGTTCCAAAACACATACACACAACACAAGCACACCAAACAAACAGCAATCCACACACATACACCTAAAGTCTTACACCTAACCCTACACTAAACTATACATACACCACTAACTATCCCCTTACCTTAACCCAAACCCTAACCATAAGGTCCGTCACTATCGCACAGTCACCTCACCCGCACCTTAACCCTAACTCACCTACCCTGCCCGAACCCTCACGTCCACACAATCGCACACTTACCCGAACCTGACCTGTAACTTTCCACCACAGCGCTGAAAATGCCAAAGCAACAGAAATGGACAACCAAATTCTTTCCCTAGGAAAAAATTTGGTTTTCTGTTTCTTCGATATTTTCAGCATTCACTGAAAACGGGTCGATATTAGAACACTCGAAATTTTGAAAGTTCGGTGTTCTAATATAGACCTGAATTCTAGAAGATGAAAAAGAAAAGACTGACATTCTGGGGAGATATGTTATTGGTCAGAGGCTACTGGCAATGGGAACGAATAATGCTGTCATGCATATATGCACCACTGAAAATGAAAAGCAAGCTGAATGAAATTCTATGTTTTCAACAGGTTTTGTTAATAAGGACAGGTGACCATAATATAGTTGCAGAGAAAAAGATGTGAATGGTGGGCCCAGAAAACACTGGGTCATACAAAATGGGAGATTCCTAAAGAGCTACCTTAAAACCTAAGGGATGGGAGATGTGGCTAGCTTGAATACAAGGAGAGGAGACTTCACATTTTATCCTCACAGACATGCTGCCTGGGCAAAGTTAGACAGGATCTATATAAAAGAGGAGCATGTTTACTTAGTTAAGGAAGTCATGATGTGCCCGTTTATATTATCTGACCATGCTGCAGTACGTGTACAGCTTGCACGTAAATGTTAAGATGAAGCACTGGAAGTTTCCAAATTACTGGCAAAAATCTCAGAAACAAAAGTATTACACTAGGTCACTACTGCATCAGAACACAACAGTAAATTTAACAGTATTAGAAAAGTAATAACTAAAGGAAAAGTTAAAAAAAAAATTGCAGCCAAAGAAAGAATTAGTTGAGGAGGGGACACATAAGACTGTATATGTATATATATATATATATATATATATATATATATATATATATATATATATAAATCATTTGGAAAAAACAAAGAATTGATATGCAAGAAAAGGAATAAGGGGACAGGCATACAAGAGAGACAGACAGGAAAGATGGTCCTGAAAAGAAAATTAGACTATGTGGCAGAGGTGTGAGAATTAAAGAATGTCTCAAACAATTTTTTGATAAGAACACTGCAAAGATGCAAAAGCTGTTAGTGTACAAGTTGAAGTAGCAAGAGATGGACAGGGATAAACTAAAAATGAAAGCTCAAGTTACAAGGTTTATATATAATGATCACACTCTACCAAAGACTATACAATAGATAAAAAAATAGTGAAGGACTAAGTGCAGAGTGGAAGAATTTTTGTCAGGACTAACCATTCCAAAGATGAGAAGGAAGTAGAAGCCCTTCTAAAACCCATTACACTGGTGGAAATAGAGGCTAGATTGAGCAACCAGGTCAATGGCAATCTCTGGGGTCAAATGGTTTAAAAATAGAATTACGAAAAGAAAGGCGACAGAAGTTAACTGAGGTCTGTACAATTTTGTTTAACAAAGTTTTGCTCACTGAAAAATGAACACCAGGGTCTTGGAAAAAAACTATATTAAATATTATTCTGAAATAGGAGGAGGAGGAGGACCCTTTTATGGCAGTGTCACATAAGTCAAGTATCAATGCTTTACAACAGCTACAAAATGCTTTTGTCAATTTTAGCTGACAGGCTGGCAAAAGTCATATGTAAACCTATAAATCCAGACCAATGTGGTTAAGTGTCTGGCAAGCAGAACAGTAAATAAAAAGAAGTTATGTTCTTACCATAACGTTCCATGTCAGTTGTTCATCTCGCCTTTGTTTTTACACGTGGGTTCGGAGCCGATCCATCGGCTCCAAGTCGGCCACTTTCCATGCTCTAGATCTCTTAGAAGCTCAAGACACAGTCCCTATCCCATGATGCTCTGCTGCCAAACCCCAGGTCTAGTTTGCTGAAACCAGCAAGAAACACAACTAAGCAACCCAATATAACAAAGTAACTATTTACAATTAGTTAAAAGATAACCTGGCTGACAAGAGGATACTAGTAAGATCAAACAGACCACCAGCCATACCCGTTCTTCCAGAACATGGAAGGGGAAGGTGGGAGGGAGTGCAAGAACAAAGGCGAGACGAACAACTCACATGGAATGTTATGGTATGAACATAACTTCTTTATGTGAAGTTGTTCAATCTCGCCGTTTGTTCTTCACATGGGTAGCGTCCCAAGCACCCTAATTCTGGGCGGCTCACAGGAGTACATTCCTGAGAACGGTAGAAACAAAGGAAGCCCTGTCCACTTTGTAATGAGTAATAAAAGTATGAGGTTTGGACCAAGTAGCAGCTGCACAAATGGTGCCCAAAGGTAAATGAGCTGCGTGAGCTAAGGATGTAGAAACAGCTCTGGTAGAATGAGCTTTCACTTCACTTTCTAAAGGTTGATGGGATAAAGAATAAGCAAACTTTATACAATCAGAAAGCCATTTGGACACCGTAACTTTGGATACCGAAAGGCCCTTCTTATTGTCTGCATGGGAAACAAATAGTTGATCTAATTTTCTGAATCCTTTTGTTCTGTCCAAATAAAATCTCAATTGTCTGTGAACATCAAGCTTATGCAACATGTATTCCAATTTACTGGCATAATGCCTGAAAAAAGTGGGAAGTTCAATGGACTGGTTCAAGTTCGCTTCGGAACAGACCTTCGGGAGAAAGGATGGATTTGTTCTTAGAGACACCCTGTCTGGGTGAAAGACCAAATATGGGGGCCTAACAGAGAGTGCTTGAAGTTCAGACTTAGTGTCAAAGTAATGGCCACTAAGAAAATTGTCTTCCAAGAAAGGAACTTCAACGGACAAGAAGATGCGGGCTCAAAAGGGGAAAGCATGAGTTGAGACAGCACTAAATTTAGATTCCAGGGGGTAATTGGATGTCTGACAGGGGCTGAAGGTGATGAGTCCCTTTCAAAAAAGCTTTACATAATCTGTGGGTCATAATGTTAGAACCTCCGCATCCCACATGGAAGTTAGATATGGCATCCAACTGACCCTTATAGTAGCGGCTGCTGCACCACTGTGGAAAAGTGAAGTAAAAAATTCCAGAATGCTATAAATAGGGGCTATAAAGGGATCAATAGCATGTTGAGAAGCCAAATGACCAAATCGTTTCCATTTACTGTTATATAGTTTCCTGGTGGAGAATTTATGCGAGGAAACCAGAATATGCTGAACCTCGGGAGACGAATCATGAGACCTGGCTAGGATGGAAAGTGGAGCAGCCAAGCTGTTAGTTTGAGGGATACAAGAGAGGGGTGAAGAACTCCCGACAAATGAGTCAGAAGGTCTGGCACTGGGTCCAGAACCCAAGGTTCATCCACTTGGTATTGTTGAAGGAAGGGGAACCATATCTGCCGAGGCCAAAATGGGGCTATCAGAATAACAGTCCTTCCCAGGCTTTTGGCTTTCTGTAAAAATTTGGGGATCAGTGGAGATGGAGGAAAGGCATATAGGAGACCCGAGGGTCAATCGTGTACGAGTGCATCCCTTGGGATGTCCCCCTGCAGGGTATAGGGCAAAGTAGCTTCTGCATTTGGCATTCATCGGGGATGCAAAAAGGTCGCAGCAAGGCTGGCCCCATTTGTGGAATATCCTTTCCGCCACTCGTTTGAGGGATCACTCGTGAGGCAATAGAATGGCTCTGCTCAATTTGTCCGCTATCACGTTGGATGACCCCGTGATGTGTGTTGCTATCAGGAAGCGCCCAGTGGATACAGCCCGCTGCCAAATTTTCAGGGCCTCTTGGCATAAGGGGTAAGATCTGGTTCCCCCTTGCTTGTTGATGTACCAGATTACCGACATGCTGTCTGTCTGTATTGCAATAGTCTCTTAAGGTAGAGAGTTGTGAAAGTGTTGCAATGCTAGGAATACCGCTCTCAACTCCAAGACATTTATGTGCAAACTGGATTCCATCTCTGACCAAGTACCTTGGACAGTTCTTCCCTGACACAGCCAGCCCCCCCTCCCCCCGCACCCTATCAGGGAAGCATCTGTGGTCACTGTGGCTGTGGGAGGGGGGAGTACAAACGGACGACCTACAGTAACTTGGTGGCTGTTCAACCACCAAAGGAGGTCCTTTTTCCAAGTATTTGTCAGCAGAATCTCGTGTGACATTGGAAGTTGTTGATAAGACCACTGTGTGAAGAGTAACCATTGGAGTATCCTCTTGTGCATGCACCCCAGAGGAACTGCTATGAGAGTCCCTGCCACGGTGTTTAACAGCTTCAGAACTTGGAATGCAGGGACTTTCTTTTCCATCAACAAAAGGGATACTTGGTTTCATAAATAGATTACTCGTTCTTGAGGCAATCTGACCAGGGCAGTGGTGGTGTCCAGATCTGCTCCTATAAAGGAAATATGCTGCAATGGCGATAAAGCAGACTTTTCGAAATTTAAGGTTATGCCCAACTGGGAGTACAGACTGATAGTGTAATCCCTGGCGTGAATCAGTTGATGTCTGGTGGTGGCGGTGAGGAGCCAGTCGTCGAGATATGGAAACACCCGGAATCCTAAACATCTCAGGTGAGCCGTGACAACTGCCATGCATTTCTTGAACACTCTGGGGGCTGTGGTGAGACCAAAGGGCAGAGTTTGGAATTAGTACTGACTGGCCCCCAGCCGGAAATGCAAATGATCTCTGGATGGCCTGGCCATTTGTATGTGGTAGTATGCATCCTTGAGATCTATTGAGCACATCCAATCGCTCGTTTCGAGAAACGGGATTATTGACTGAAGCATGACCATCCGGAACTTTTCCTTTTTGACAAACGAGTTGAGATTGCTGAGGTCTAAGATGGGTCTCCAGTCCCCTGTTTTCTTTGGAACTAAAAAGAACCTGGACTAAGTTCCGGATCCTATTTGGTCTGCCGGGACTGGCTGGATGACTCTCTTTTCCAGCAGCCTCTGAATTTCTATGGCTGCTAGACTCCACAGACTGGGTGGAACGTCTGGGATTCTTGTCCGAATGGAAGGGAATTCTGAAAAGGGAATGATGTAGCCTCTGTTGATTATGCTTTTTACCCAGGAATCTGATGTAATTCCTAGTCAGGCGTCTGGGTATAAAGCTAAGCAACCCCCGACTGTCTCCAGAGTAGGACGGTCGGGCCTCCTCTCAGGAGCGCTGATAGGGTTTGCCAGGGAACTGCTCCCTGTCACCCTGGTTCTGCGGATCCCCTCTGCCGCCTGGGCGGCGTCTACCATTATACCCCCCTCCTCTGCCCCTGGAGGGGGTTTCACTACATGTGTTCTGGAAAGCTCCTTGGGACTTTCGGAATTACATTTTTCCACCTCTCTGCCCTTTGGGGTATGGTCTAGTGAGGGGTTGAAAAACAGACTCCTACGGCAGATAGAGTCTTTCCTTCCTGCTCACACCTAGTGAGTGTCCCCTTGACTTTGGGCCCAAACAAGGAAGAGCCATCAAATGGGGTATTCACAAAGGAAGACTTGAAGGCTTCCGCAAAGAAGCATAAGCGCTTCCAGAATTGTCTCCGCAGAGCTATCGCTGAACCCGCTGCCCAGCTCGATCCCTCGGCTGCATAAGAAATGAGCTTCATGGATGAGTTTACAATGGAATTAAGGGTGCTAAGCTGTGCCGTCACTTTCTGGGAGACAGCATCACCTGTGTTGCCCTGTAGAGTATCTCCAAGCTCTTTTAGGAGATCTCCTTGAAGACGGGTAAAAAAGGGTTAAATAGTTAAGCAATCTCACTGCAAATGTCGCAGAACTAAAGATGCGTTTCCCATATCTGTCCATCGTCCTGGAATCTCTATTAGGATGATGGACAGAGGAAGAGGTGTCTGACATCTCTTTCTTGGTGGCCACCGCCACCACCATGGCATCAACGGGAACCCCTTTTGTGAGAAAGGACTTATCCTGATGGTAGGTGATACATTTGTTTGGCCTCTGAGGGACCGGTTCCATAGAATCAGGAGACTCCCATGCCTTTCGAGCGATCAAGTCCATTAATTCATCGAAAGGCAGAGTAACCCAGGAGGTGAAGGGCGGAGTCCCAAAAGCCTTCAGGAGCACCGACTCATCCTCAGTAGGGGTAAGGAACTGCCAGTCACCCCTCTGCCTTAGTATTTCAAGAATGTCTGCAGAAGAGACATCCTCAGAGGAGGGCCGTGGGGACCCTTCTGATTCCTCTAAGTCGGTGTCTGATGTTAAGGATTCCTGGGGGGAATCTAAATGCCTCCTCTTACACAGTCTTTTCCTGGGAACTTCATCAGTGGGGGCGTCTGGTGAAGTCTCAATCAAGCAGGGGTCACCCAATGGAGTTACCTGAGGCTCTGGGTCTCGACGCTTAGTGGGAACCTGTGGTGTAGAGATTGAGCGCAGCCCTTTAGGGGAGGAAGAGGAAGGAACCGAAGAAGTGAGGGTCTTAGCAGACATGACCTTCCTCATGGCATCAAAGGCACCGGTTTCCCAACCCGAGGAGTCCACTGGTTCCGAAGAAGACAGCAGCCTCCCAGGGGACGAGACCATGGGCTCTGAACCAGAGGACGGAACCGAGCTCATCTGCGCCAAAGCCCCGAGAGGGAGAGATGAATCGAAACATCGGTTTGACTCCCCCCCTCGGAACCGGCGAGAGAGTGTCGGCTCCGATACTCTTTGATCGGAACCGAAGAAGTCAAGGTCGAAGGAGCTGAGAGCACTGGAACAGGCTTCAGCTCCGAGGGTTCCACCCCTATCGGATCCTCTCTTTCTAACTCCGAAGGCTCAACTGGCCTCGGAGGAGGAGCAGAACACGTGGAAGGGGGGGTCGTAGACTTCAAAGCTGACTGGGTCGAAGCTGCAAGCAATTTGGCCAGGGCTGGGATCACCAAAAGTCTCTGTACCACTCGGCCCACATCAGTGTCAGAAAGGGCACCGGAAGAATGGGCCGAAGGAGCCGAAGAAGCCAATGACTTAAGGATCGGAGATTTCAAAACCTCCGACACCGGTTCCAACACAATGACTTGGCTCCAAGGTAAGATCTCGGTGCACGGTTCCGAAGGCTGTGGTGCCGGCAACAGAGTCTTGCCAGACGTGCTCGGAGCCGAAGACTTGTGCTCCGAAGACACCTTAGATGACTTTGACTCCTTCGAGGACTTGGAGGTCTGGTCAGTCTTATCCAATATATCCTGGAAGTCTGATTTCAACAGTCCTCTATCTACCAATTTCCTTCTCCTCTCTCATAACACCCTGCCACTGAAGGAATGGCAGATAGAGCAATCCTCCTGTAAATGTAGCGGACCCAAACAATAAACACAAGAACTATGATTATCTGTGATGGACATCTTTTGTCCACAGTCACACTTTTTAAAACCAGATTTTTGCTTCTCTAACATTATGAAAAAAATGTCCAATAACACCACAAAAAAACAGCTTAGAAGTTCAGATCCCTGAACTGCAATAACTATAGAAGAAAAAACAAACTCTCAATACAGAATATAAGGGGATAGGGTATTAAATTTGACAGAGCCCTGTCAAGTAGAGTAAATCAAGAAGGCTAAAGGCCTAGGAGCAAACCGCTCCGAACTAAAAACAAAATACCAGCTTACATTACCTACTCTAAACCATCAAAAGGAAGGAAAATGTGAAGCCTCACTAAATATCAGATTCCTGATAGATATTAGACGTCTAAATATGCAAATATATAATAAAATGAATACTGGCCCGAGCTTCTTCAGAAGATCGTGTGATCCACTGCAACGGCAAACTAGATCTGGGATTTGGCAGCAGAGCATCATGGGATAGGGACTGTGTCTCAAGCTTCTAAGAGATCTAGAGCTTGGAAAGTGGACGACTCGGAGCCGATGGACTGGCTCCGAACCCACGTGTAAGACCAAATAGCGAGATTGAACAACTTCACATTTAATCTTTCTTAAAAAGCAGCTGAATACAAAAGGTACCCCACTCTTTTTAGCAAGTCTCACACTGAGAAGGTGATGGACAGAGTTCAATGGGATTATATTTAAGAGGTTCTGAGAAGATATGGGTTTCCTAAGGAATTCACAGAGGTCCTGCTCCAATTACACCAGGACACTGAAGCAGAAGTCAAGCTGAATGGCAACCTCACTCAGACATTTAATCTAGAAAGAAGGACAAGACAGAGTGACCTCTGTCCTCACTAGTATTTGCCCTTTACCTTGAGCCATCAGCAGATAAAGTGAGACATACAAAAATACAAAGGTTCCCGTAGAAAAAAAACAGGAGTAGCTAGCATTATTTGTTGATGGCAATCTTACACCTAACTAACCCAGAAAAAAGCATCCCTAACCTTGTGCAATTCTTCAAGCATTCACTGGTAACTCATGGCCATCCCAGTAATTTTCTTCCTGAAATAGCCCAAAAATATCCATATTTGTGGAGACACTGTAATATGAGATATTCTGCTGTGTATTTAACCAGAAAAAATGAAAACACACCAAAAGGTACATGGGAAGACATTAAGAAAATGATTTGAAACTTATAAAAAGATGGCTATTGATTTATATAGACCTGGATAATGAAATACAAGGAATGAAAACATCTGTGGCTCCCCCTGATAATCTACAGAGAGTTGTCTGTATGAGGTGTAATTACAGACCTATCAGCTTGACCAGACTCATTTGCAAGTCCATGGAACATATTATAACTCATCACATAAAATGTGGCATCAGAAACCTTATTAGACCTGACCCTCAACAGTCTGGCTTTGTCAAGGAAGCCTACTAAATATGGTTAACTTCCTCAACAGGGGCACACAGGCAGTTGACAACGGCCATGGATAGCAAACAGCATATCTGGACCTGGCCAAGTCATATGACATCATACCAACATAGATTCCCAAGTTGTAAGATGCTTAGCAAACTGGTTAAAAGACAGGACCCATTCAATAAGAAATACAGTTGCCTCATCTGAAAGCAGAAAAATGACCAAAGGTTTCTCTCAGGGTTCAAGTGTTAGGATCCCTTTTTTTCAGCACTTACTTTTCTGGTCTCCAGGTAGGCAGCCATGACCTCTGTCTTACTAAGTTTGCAGAAGACTGCAAACTGGAAGATATGGTTAAGTCCCCCTCTGATATCCAACCCTTTGGGCAAGAACTCCCTCACTCTGCCTCTCTCTCTTTCCCTCATATAAACTCCTGGCGTACTGCAATGCTTCACTTGAAGTAGGGCAGAAGGAGAGAAGGTCTAAGGGCAGAAAACATATATGGCCAAAAAGTAAATCTTGACAGAGGAGTAAGAAAAGTCAGGGGATAACAACTCACTCACACAAACACTGAAGAAGGACTGGAGTCTGATCTTTGAAAGGGTCCTGGTTCTTGGTTTGGCACAAACTAGAAACTCTTTTCCACTTACTCATTTATATTTTTAGTTGCAAGTTTATTTACCTTTTTTAATATCTGAAGCATGTTCTCAGGACAAAAGATGCCTATCAGGTATTAAAATTCAGGCAGTTAATTGAAGTAGTTGAAGGTTGGGATCTATCAAACAACACCTGGCATATGAGAGTAAGTCCATTCAGAAAGGAAACTTGTGGTAATTGCCCTTGGCCAGTTTCCAGAGATGAGAGAAGGTAACGATGTGTAACAGTAGCTGTTCTAATAGATCACTGTTGCCGTAACCTAAGCTCACTAGGTTATATCCTGCCAAAGATAGTACCATCAGCTAGCTTTCAAAGCTTCAGGGTATCTTCCACACTGCCTTAACTAGTGTGGGGCTTGAGGAAAGCCACATAAAATCAGTGGTTATGATACCAAAAGGTTCAGAGCCTTCTTACCTCAAGAAGGGAGGCCACAGCTATGAAAGGTAAGTCCTATAAAATGAAAAATTAATTATATAAACATTTGTAACAAAATACAAAAGTGTATATGCATCCACACCGTGGCAATATACCTAAAACACAACAAGGGGACTTAATGGAAGGGTTGACTACTACAACAATGACCTATTAGAAATTCTACTGCTACAGTAAGTTTACTTACACAACTGTATTATGTTCAACATAAGATCACTGTTGCAGTAACCTAAGCTGTACGGATACATTATCAAAGAGTAGGATTACATCTGGAGGTGAAAAGAATTTAAGAATCCAGGAGACCCTGGAGAATGGTCCTAACAAAGCCTGTTCTAGACATGGAAAAAGAAATCAGTTTGTAATGCTTTTTGAAAGTATTTGAAGACGACCACTCTGCTGTCTCTAGAATACTTCTAGAGTCTCCCCCTTTCCAAAATGCCACAGAAAAAGCCAAACCCTAGTACAGTAAGGCCGAACCCACCTGGAAGTGACTTGTTATGGTGAGAAAGTACAGTTGTGTACACCTACCATAAATGTAGATGTTAGAGTGTCTTCACTGTTGCAGTCATGACTGTAGGGTTCTCCCCTGCCGGCAGGCAGCCCTCGGTCGGCCAGAATCCCAACGTCTGGGTCCGGCGTCGGCTGTTCAACCATGCTCCCTGACATCAGAGCGCCAGGAGTATAAAGCTGACAGCCGATGCCATCTTCTCCAGTTTTTCTTTTCCCAGATGTCAGGAGTCCCAAAATGAAAAAGGTCCCATAACCTTTGCAAATACACCTCAGAAGAATGGTGAAAAAAGGAAATACACAAAAGTAAAAATAAGAGGGGACAGGAGGGAGGGAAACCCAGACTGCAACAGTGAAGACACTCGAACATCTACATTTATGGTAGGTGTACACAACTGTGCTATGTTCATCGTGTTTCACTGTTGCAGTCATGACTGTAGGGTAGAATCCCAAAGCTGAAAGAAAGGGAGGTGGTCATAAAAAGGAAGGGGCGGCTAAAAGGCCCTGCAAGACTGCAGAGGCAAAGCCTGCCCTAGACTTAGAGTAGAGAGGTAGATTGTAGTGCTTAGAAAAGGTATGCACTGAACTCCAAGTTGCAGCTTCCAAAATGTCCTTGGTAGGAACTCCCCTGAGGAAGGCCGCAGAAGTGGCAGCAGCTCTGGTGGAATGAGTCCGTATACTCCCTGGGATTTGCTTTTCATGGTGAGAATAACAAAATCTGATTCCATGAGCAATCCATTTAGAAATGGTTTGTTTTGAAATTGCTTTACCTTGGGAACTTGAAGTATAAGAAACAAACAATTGTTCTGATTTTCTGATGTCCTTGGTTCTGTTCAGGTAAAAACGTAGTTGTCTGTGTATATCCAAGGAATGTAAGATCCTTTCCCCTTTATTTTGAGCAGTGGGGAAAAGGTTGGCAAGTGGATAGTTTGATTTAAAGCCACTTTGGAAACCACCTTAGGCATGAAGGTAGGATTAGTCCTCAAAGATACTCTGTCTTGATGAAAAATAATATAAGGTTCCACAGCCATAAGAGCTTGTAACTCTGAAACTCTCCTGGCCGAGGTTAGGGCTAACAGGATAGCTGTCTTCCAAGATAAAAACTTGATGTCAGAAGAGACAGCAGGCTCAAAAGGAGGCAAGGTTAGTTTTTCCAAAACATAGTTGAGATCCCAAGCAGGAATGGGAGGAGATCTAGGAGGTCTTAAGTTCTTAGCTCCTCTGAGAAACTGTCTCATGAGCTGGTGGGAAAAGATGGGAGGGTCTGTATTATAATGAGCAGAAATAGCAGAGGCATGTATCTTAATGGAAGAAAAAGAGAGACCCTTATGTAAGAGATCTGTCAAGTAAAGTAAAATTAAAGTAATGTTAGGAAGAAGAGGATCAGAATCCCGAGCCTGCATCCAGGAACAAAATCTTTTCCATTTTCCTACATAAGATTTTCTAGTGCTAGGACGTCTGGCTTCTAAAATGACATCCATAACCTGCTTGGGCAGTAAAGAAGAAATCAAAGGCCCTGGATTAACCAGGCTGCCAGGCTGAGAGTTCTAACATGAGAGTGTAGAACCTGACCCTGATGCTGGGACAGAAGTTTTGGAGACGGAGGTAAAACCCAAGGGGGCTCCAGGCATAGTTTTTTTAGAGTTGGATACCAAAACTGCCGAGGCCAATTTGGAGCCAGCAAGATTATCATCTTGGGCTTGTCCTGTTTTATCTTCAATAAAACCCGTGGAAGAAGAGGAAGAGGTGGAAAGGCATATCCCGAGAGGTTCCTTCAACTGAATGACAGGGCATCCACTTTCCAAGCTTCTCTGTGGAAAGTCCTGGTGCAAAAATTCTGTAGTTGATGATTGAGATGGGATGCAAAGAGGTCTATGTGAGGACATCCCCAGACTGCTGTTATCATCCTGAATATTTTGGTGTCCAGCATCCACTCGTGTGGATCTGAAAGGTTTCTGCTCAGACTGTCTGCCAGGAAGTTTTGTTTCCCTGGTAGAAACTGAGCTTGAAGATCCAGATTGCAAGCTAGAGCTGTGTTCCATAGATCCATGGCTAGTCTGCAAAGGGGGTAGGAATGAGATCCCCCTTGCTTGTTTATGTACCACATAACTGTGGTGTTGTCTGTCCATTTTAGTAGTTGTCCTGGTTGTAAAAGATTCCTGAAGGCCAATAGAGCTTTCTGAACGGCTAACATTTCCTTTAAGTTGATATGCAGGTGCTTCTGATCCTTTGTCCAAAGGTCCTGCAGACAATTGCCCTGAAAATGGGCTCCCCAAGCATAATCCGAGGCGTCCGTGGTTAGAATCTGAGTGGCAGGAGGCAGGCGAAAGGGTTTCCCTTTGTTTAGAGCACATGCCCTGGACCACCAAAGAAATTCCTTTTGAAGGCAAGGAAAGACGGAGATCAGAATGTTTAAACTGTGGCAATGCTGAGACCATATACTTTTTAGGTACCACTGAATTTTCCTCATGTGTAGTCTTGCATATGGTACGAGAAGAATGCAGGAGGCCATGTAACCCAAAGCCTGCAGGAATTTTCTTGCAGATAGTTGAGTTAGAGTTGCCAAGGTTTTGAAAGCTGAAGCCAGCTGTAATTGTTTTTCGGATGTCAAAAATGCCATCTGGGTTGTGGTGTTTAGAAGTGCACCCAGAAAAGTTATCTGTTGTGATGGTGTCAAATTTGACTTTTTTATGTTTACAGAGAATCCCAGGAACTTGAGGAGGTTCTGTACAAATTCTAGATGCTGGAGTAAGACATCCTTGCAGTCTGCCTGAATTAGACAATCATCCAGATAAGGGTAAATTTGAATTCCCTTGAGTCTGCAGTAAGCTACTACTGGAGCCAGGCATTTGGTGAAGACCCTGGGCACAGTAGACAATCCAAAGGGCAGTGCAGAGAATAGAAAGTGCCTCGATCCGGCCCTGAACCTGAGGTATTTTCTGCAATCCTGCCTGATGGGAATGTGTAAATATGCCTCCTTTAAATCCAAAGTTACCATCCATACATCTTTGGACAGCATTGGAAGTAGCTGCTGTAGAGTAAGCATCTTGAATTTTGGAATCTCTAGAAAGGTGTTCAAGACCGACAGATCCAGAATGGGTCTCCATGAGTTTTGCTTCCTTGGGACTAGAAAGAACCTTGAGTAAAACCCTTTTCCCATCTCTGAAAGAGGAACCAGTTCTATGGCATTCATAGCCAAAAGAGCTTCCACCTGGTTTAAGGCCTCCGTCCATTGATGTTTTGGAAGGTCTGGCCATCCGCTTGGCCTTGGCAAGGTATGAAAATGGAATTTGTAACCTCTTAAAACCACATCCAAAACCCATTTGTCTTGGGTTGAGTCCAATTTTGATAAAAAAGAGAAAGTTTTCCTCTGAGAGGGGTTTCCAGGCAAGAAGTTCCTGTAGCCCAACAGAGGGAGTCATTGAGTTTATTTTCTTTGAGATTGTGACCTGTCCTCTCCTCCCCTAGGGGTGGAAGCAGTCCACTGTCTTGGTCTATAAGCAGCTTGTGTTTGAGGCCTCCCTCTGGAGCGTCTATATCTACCCCTCTGAGGCCTGTCTGAAGTGGGAAAGGACCAATTTTTTGAAGGCCAATTCCTGCTAAATCTAGGTGGCTGTACTTGTAAGAAATCTTTAACTGTTTGCATGGATTTCACCTTATCCTCCATCTTTTTAATCACCTCTTCAGCTTTTGATCCAAACAAAACATTATGCTGAACAGGAGCATCCAATAATTTAACCTTTACTTGTTCAGGTAAATTTTGTTCCTTTAGCCATGCATGCCTTCTAATGACTGTGCCAGAGGCCGCAGCCCTACAAGAAGCCTCCAAGGCATCAAATCCACAGTGTAAACCATGCTTCCCAACCTGTTCAGAGGCATGCAATAAATCATGTAATTCCTTATCATCTGCACAGGCAGAAATGGAAGTAAGCTTTTGTTTTAAGACAGACAAGAAAAATTGCTGGTATTTAAGCATATGAAACTGACAGTTTAAAGCCCTAATGGACAAAGTAGCAGAAGTGTACACCTTTTTGCCCCATCTTTCTAAGGATCGAGAATCCTTTTCAGTAGGAATGGGATTTTTGGCAGAAGCGGCCTTAACTCCCTTAGGACCCTGAGAAATGGTTTCAGGGTCAGCAGCAGGGTTCTTGTATAAAAACTGATGGGAATCAGGAACCCTGTAATATCTATCAGGCTTAACAGAAGCAGGAGGAAAAGAGTCAGGGGTTAAGTTAGCCTCCGAAAAGGCATCATCCACAATATCCAAAACAGGAGGAATAGCCAGGGGTCTATGTTGGGGAAGAAGAAGAAAATCCCTCAGTCTTTTCTTGGATTCCGAATACTCCTGTCCTTCCCAGTGGAAATGTTCCCTCATTTCATGCAAAGTTTCCCCAAAAGAGAAATCCTCAGGGGGAGAAGCTGAAGGAATGGATTCTTCAGCATCAGAATCCTCATAAGGAGGAAAAGAATATTCCTGATCAGAAGAAGAAACTGAGGAAACAGAAGCCTGATCAGAGGAATCATAATAAACATCCTGCCTTGGCCTTTTGTCTGGAGGGGGATGTGAACCCCTAATCATAGCAAGTAAATCCTCCGCCATCTTGAGTAACTGTTTCTGTGACTTGGGAGCCAGTTCAGAAGAGGCCTGCGTTGAAGTCTTTGATTTAGAAGGAGTCTTTGCCTTTGTCTTTGTCTTTGCCTTTACTAGTAGCTGAGTAGGCCTGAAAACCCCTTCGGAAGCCGGTACCTGCACAGCTGCTCCGGACCCATCCGAAGGAGCATTGTCCGAAGGTCCTGCAACAGAAATATTTAAAGGCCTGGTTGGCTCCTCATGACAGTCCGTTTCGGCCGTCGGTTCTGAAATGGCCGACGACACGGCCTGCAAAAGCGCCTCACTAACGACGGCCGAACCTGAAGCTGGCTCCGCTTGTGCACTATCATCAGATTTGGACCTCGGAGGCCTGTTTTTATCCTTGCGACGTTTGTGAACTCCAGTAGCCGGGACCGTATCCGACGACATTCTGTAGTTAAAGCGCCTACCGAAGTAATGAAAAGCAAAATCGTACCTTCGCTTAATTGTACGTTGATTGAATCTAGCACAAAACCGACAACTAGCTACGTCGTGGTCAGGGCCTAAGCAAGGAATACAGTAAGAATGAAAATCCTTATGAGGTATTTGCTTCCCACATGAAATACAGTTATTAACTTTTTCTGACATCAGAGTGGAGCAAGAAAAAAGTTTCCCCAACGGGGTACTTAGCTTTGGGTGGAGAAGAAAGTCTTCGGACCGAAGTATATAGAAAAATTCGTCAGGAGTCAGCCGACCGGCACTTGCGAACTGCTATCACCGCACGGCAAGAAAGACTGGAGAAGATGGCGTCAGCTGTCATCTTTATGCTCCTGGCGCTCTGACGTCAGGGAGCATGGTTGAACAGCCGACGCCGGACCCAGACTTTGGGATTCTGGCTGACCGACGGCTGCCTGCCGGCAGGGGAGAACCCTACAGTCATGACTGCAACAGTGAAACACGATAAACATCAGCAGAAAGAAACCGCATGAGACAAATATCTAGAAATTGTCTAGTTTTTCTTTCGTGTTACCTTCAATGGAAACAAACAACTTATGGGCCTTCCTGAAATTTTTTGTTTTGTCCAAGTAGTACTTGAGCTGCCTGTGGATATCCAAAGTATGCAACATTCTTCATCTCCTGTTTGAGAGTTCTGGAAGAAATACAGGGAGATTAATAGACTGGTCCAAGGTAAACTTCAAAACCATTTCAGACATTAAGGATTTGTTTTCAAAGAAATCCTGTCCTTGTGAAAAATGAAATGGCGTTGACTCAACATACGAACTTGTAACTCAGATACTCTTCTCGATGACGTCAGAGCAATGAATTAAACAGTTTTCCTAGTCAAGAACCTTAAATCAGCCTGATGAGATGGTTGAAATGAAGACGTGTTACCTATTCCAACACAAAGTTAAAATCCTCAGGAGGGGCCACCTGTTTAATAGGTGGACGCAAGTAAAATCCCCTTTCAACAACTGCTTCACATGACAGGAAGAAAAGTTGGATCTAAGAACAGATGAGCACAAATGGCCAAAAGATGAATCTTGACAGAAGAGTAAGAAAGGTCAGATGATAACAGCTCATGCATATATTTTATAACCAGAGGAATTTGGGACTTAAGTATGTCATGATTCTTAGTACTGCACCACCTAGAAAATCTTTTTCATTTGCAAAAATATGATAACTTAGCAGCAGTTTTTCTTGCCTTCTTTAGTGCTTGCTGCAGATACTCAGAAAAAAAGTTGCCTAGAAGGTATTAAAACTGTATCATCCAGACAGTCAAATTAAGTGTTTTCGGGTTGAGCGGTATCAAACAATCCCTGTCTTTTTTGAGTAAAGCCAGCCTGTGGGAATCCTGATGAAAATGCTCTTGGACATTTTCAAAAGAAGGTAGAGCCACTGTTCCCTGGGTCAAAGGGGATTTATCATAAGTATATTTGGGGAGTCTTTAGATCTGTAGATGAACCATGGGTAACAGTGGAATGGGTGGAAAAGCATAAAGCAACATTCCTGTTCATGGGAAAGAGAAATTATCGGTCTTCCAGCCCTGTTTGCAAAGAATCCTGAAGCAGAATATTTTAATTGTCTGCTTTGAAAAGAGGCAAACAGATCTATTTGAGGTGCTCCCACCATTAAGAAGACCCCTGAGTGTAGTTCCCGTGAGTGAGGGTCTGTCAGCTTGTCTACTATAATGTTTTGCTCTGATGGAATGTATGAAGCCTGAAGAGTC
Organism: Protopterus annectens; assembly: GCF_019279795.1. Taxonomy (NCBI): domain Eukaryota; kingdom Metazoa; phylum Chordata; order Ceratodontiformes; family Protopteridae; genus Protopterus; species Protopterus annectens. The sequence continues at coordinate 1,133,290,561 of NC_056731.1, forward strand.
AAACTGACCTGGTACTACCTCTAGGGCAATCGTGGAATGTCTGCAGAGCAGGTAAGATCTGGTACTCCCTTGTTTGTATGTGTACCACACCATGGTGGTATTGTCTGTGGTAACTTCTGAAGATCCCAGATGCCAGACAGACTTTAAAGACTTTAGTGCACTGATTACTGCTAACATTTCTTTGACATTTATGTGCTCTTGTCTGTGGAATTTGTTCTACAGACACTACACTTTCACTCCTTTCCACATAGCACCCCCTCCCAACAATGTCTAACGCATATATTGTGTCAGACTGAAAGGCTGGTGAAAAGGAGATCTGAGATGAGAAAAAAATAGTTTACCCACCACAGTATCTCCCTTTTTACAAATCCCAGTACTGGAATCTGAACAGATTGGTGCTAAGCTGACACCAGAATGACCTGAGGTGCCACTGAATTTTTTTCATGTGAAGTCTGGCTAAAGTAATCATGGTGATCATAGATACCAAGGGACCCAGAATCCTGGGAGATGTCAGAGATTGGTTAGAAACACTTAGGAAGACTTCTTAATACAGTTCAGCTTTGTCCAGAGGAAGAAAAGCCCTTCCTCGGTAAGTATCTAACTGACTTTACAGAAAAGCTATTCTGTAGGTAGGGATGAGAAATTATTTTTTTTAAGTTTATTTGAAACTCCAGACTGAGCAGGAGTTTCTTGACATGTCTGGAAATCTAGGCAGTTGGAAAAAGAATCTGCAAATGTAAGGCAATAGTCCAAATATGAAAAGATGTGAATGCCTTGATGTCTACAATAAGCAATTACTACAGCAAGACACTTTGTAAATACCTTTAGTGCAGTAGATAGACCAAAGGACAAGACAAAGAAATTTGAATGTAAGTCATATACAGAAAAACTTAAAATCATCTGAAATCTTTGCAAATTGGTATATGATGATAAGCAATTTTTAAGTCTAAATTTACAAATAAATTGAAGTGGGGATGAGTGGTAACAAGGTTTGGAAGGATAACATTCTGAACTCTGAGACTGTGAGATAGTGAGAAGGGGACAGGTCTAGGGTCAGTCTCCAAGTTCACTCTTCCTTTAGCACCAGAAAGATCCTTGAATAAAACCTTATGTCTATCTGATCTGAGGACACTAGTTCTATGACCTCCTGAAACAACATGTGCTTCAAAACTGGAAAAATACAAAGATGTTTGGTTTATAGGATGAGAAACAATCCAACTAGAAACCAGGAAGAGATGCTCTTGACATCTGTATTTCTGTTGGAGGATTCTCAGAACAAATTTGATGCCACTTTAGAAGGCCTGCAGTAAGGAACAGATTTAAATGGTTGCCAGTGTGCATGTGTTATACCTTCAATTGTTCAGATTTTTCCAGCATGTCTAGATTTTTGCCTCATATTTTTGGCTCGTTCCTTATAAAATCTGTGTGTTTTTGACAAATCACTGGGGTGATCTAAGGATTAAAGTCACCAAATAATTTCATGCATTTGAGTTTCAGACTTCATATCCTTCAGAAAATGCATGCAAATACAAATCCTGTTATTCTAGCCACTTTCTAAGTTTATAAGAGCAATACTTAAAACGTGTCCCTATTTCTGGGCCTTTGTCTCCCCCCTCCCCCATTATATCAGGCTTTGTCAAGATTTTGTGCGCTAAGAGGTTGAGAGGTATAGTGTGTGTATATGTTTTTTTTGGGGGGGGGTTAAAGAGTTAAACAGTCATTACGATTTTTCAGCTGCCCTTGGCTCTAAGATGTTTCCCTTCTTAGAACCTCCTTGTCACTGCTTTTTAAAATTCTGTTTATTAGAAAAGTGCAGTTGTGTAAGATCTTATCATAATGGTAGATGTCCTTCTCTTTAGGGCCTACCTAGACTTAGCCAAGGCCTTTGACATAATCACCCAGTCAAGTATCATTGATAAACTCACCCATCTGTGTATCAATGCATATATTATCAGGTGGCTTGCAAACTGCCTCACTGACAAAACTCATATGGTCAAAATAGGGGACTCCAGCCTCCTCCAGCAGACCCATGACCAGTGGTGTTCCACAGGGATCTGTTCTGGGACCCCTACTGTTCAGAATTTACTTCTCTGAAGTACAGGCTAAAACTAAAGGACTGTGGCTGAAAAAGTTTGTTGATGACTGCACAGTGGGTGCAATCATTAAAACCCCTAGCGATGTCAACATCCTGCAAGAAGGTCTTACGCAGACTGACTGATGTCAAAGTCACGGTCTTAAACTTAATGCAAAAAAAATGCATTATCATCCCTTTTGACAAGGGTGATATTCCTTCAAACTACCACATCAACAGCAATATCCTAAGCATACAGCCAGTGGTGAGAGATTTGGGCACACAGGTCGACAGCAACCTTAACTTCGATCAACATGTCTCCACAGTGGTAAGAAGGGCATTTGATATTGCTCATCTCATAAGGGCATTGCCTCCAGAAAAGAAGAGATTACAACCCCCTGTACTCTTTCCTCATCAGGCCAATAACAGACTACAACGGTCCCTTTGGTATGTTCCTTTCCAAACACCAGCAGGAATTGGAGAGATCACAAAGGTTCCTTCAAAGAAAATTCAAAGTCTTCAAGATATGTCTTATTCAGACAAACTGAAATCATTGTCACTTTACTCTGTGTAGTACAGACTGCTCAGAGGCAACCTGTGCCTTGCATATACAGCAATCTCTGACCCAACTTTAATGGAAATGCTGTACATTTGCAAGTCAAATGGCACATGGGTCACTCGGTCAAAGGACCTTAACCTGGTACGTGACATCAACCGAACTTGCTGGAGAGACAAATGTGTCTCCCACAGGCTGCCCCACCTTTGGAATAAGCTTCCTAGTCATGTTAAACAAAGACCCTCGTTGGCAATATTTAAGCATAATTTGGACGACTGGATGGGTAACCAGAAATTCACCCCAGGCCTTCACCTGTGTCCCTCTTGGACAGGGGCAACAGGTGCTGATTTTAGTGTCTGCTTGAACCGGACACCCTTGGGAACATGGGCTAAACTTAGCTAGGCTTGTAAGGGCCCTGGGGCCATTAGCCTAGTAACCTCCTATGATCCCCACCTGAATTAGACTCCTCTTCATCCTCAGATTCCTCTCATGTCTCTTAAAGGGAAGACAGAAAGTGGAGAGGTAGTATTAGCAGGAAAATAAAAAGGCAGGTTTAGAGACATAATGGTCTTAAAAATACCATGTGCAAAATCCTGTCACTCCTGCTGGCAATCCTTCACAGAAGGAGGAGAAATCATGCATTTATTCTTCTGTTTCATTTTAGCTCCTATGTCTGCCTTTTCTAAGTATGGAGGGTCAGAGTCCCAATGTACCTTACTCAACATATTGAGAAATTCTTCCCTAACTAAGATTTAAGGTATTCCATCTGGTCCCTCTAATATAATAAGTTGTAGTTCCCCTTCTCAGCCAAATCAGATGACTAATCAGACATGACGAACATGCAGGACAGCTGAGCCATATCAGTCTCCAATTAGGTCATGAGAACAGGAGGAACAGCAGCATGAGCAGAAGCAGCTGGATGGTTCAAGGTCAAATCGGAGATGCAAATGACATATCCTGGTCTGACTCTGCAGTGGAGGTATCCAATTTAAACTTCTTTGACATATTCTTCAATGAACAGTCATCAACTGTCAAGGACACAGATGATATCGTATCTTTAGCAAAGACTATGTTTCTGGTTCTCAAAATAAATTTTCAAGGAAGACAAATGACTACGTAAAGCTCAAGGCACAGACTACTAACATATACAAACAAGTCCTATAATTTACTTAGTACCCACACAAAGCAAACATTTAGTATGGTGATCTCTATGAGGAATCTGCCTCCTACACAAAACAAACATTTCTCCATGAGGAATCTGCCTCCCACAATCACTTTTCCCTCTATTCAATGACATGCCCAACTGCAAAGGAAGAAACACAAATCATACAGCTGACAAACCCACACTGAGGGAAAGTTCAGGTCCTGGCTGACAGCAAGAATGTTTTACGGTATTTTGCATCTGTATGTCCTTTATGTGCCACTGTCTCCACTGGGCTGAGGTCATACATGAGATATACAGCATTAGGAGAGGGTAACCAGGCTTTGGTATGCTGGGCAGACATAAGGCTATGCTTGGCAGAATATTTCCCACAGGTTATTAATATGGCAGCAGTAATCATAGAAATATATCACTTTTTTATCTATCGGGGTGCATTCAGGATTTTGGTTTTGGCATCCTTTGGTACATTCTGAGAATGCAGACAGGCAAATATTTTTGTCACAGGGTCAGTAGTATCCATTCTGGATACAGCATCAGAAGTATCATAAGCACATTTTAAAGAGTGTTGGGTTAGCTGAGACACAGAAGATACAGAATTCAGAGATTTGTTAGCTTTTGAAGGAAGAGGCAATTGATTTCCTCACATTTGTCAAAATAAGCCAGCAGAAATTTAGACATGCGAGCCTGACTGTTGACTATTCTGAAGGCCAAGATGGAAGAAGAATAAACTTTCTTTGTGTACCTACTAATGACTCTTCTCAGTTTGTAAGGAGAGATAGGGATAGCTCCCCTAGGGAGTTTGGCAGAAGCTGAGTTTGACAAAGAAATGATTTTAGGATCTAACCTAGGGTTAGAAGAAAGCAATTTGTAGGACTGAGGTACTTTAAAAATTTATCAGACTTTCTCTGAGCAAGTGGCTGACTATCAGGCACATTTCTGGCTGCCAAAACTGCCAGAAAATTATCCTGTAAGGTTGGCAACTGAGGAAAAACATCCCAACATTCTAGTCCATGAGAAGAAAGCACAATTGCTCAAGTCCTACTTAACTGTTGCAGTAGACGTGCAAACTCCTCAGTGCCTCAGTGGCATTTTGGGTTATCTGTCAAGGTAACCCAGTACTGGTCAGCTTTCAAAAGCTCAGACTCCCCTCCCTCTCTCTTCCTGTGTCAGCTGACCGGCTAAGCATATCCTGAGAGGAAAACCTTCAGCTGTGAGAAGAACTGTGTGTTCAGGCTTTTTGCCTTCATGAAGAAGAAGAGAAAAGTAAATGAAGCCAGAATCATCTAGTAAAAGTAAATGCACGGCCAATCACAATAGCATGTAAAAAAAAAAAAAAAAAAAAAAAAAAAACGTTATGTTCTCACCATAACGTTCCATCTGTGCTGTCGATCTTAGTTCACTCTTGACAGTTGGGATATGGATCTGATCCTCAGAACCAGCTCAGCCTTTATATAGCTTGCTCCAGCCAAAATAACTCTCTAGCCAAGCCTCTACCCACAATGCCCCTCTCTGAATTACCTCAGATCGGGTTTGCTGGCTATAGCAGGAAGAAGATAGAAATCATGAGAAGAAGCTATGTCCAAGGTAATAACCCTAATGAAAGTCCAGAACAAGTGTTCGATCCTCCAGGACGTCCAATGGAGGGGGAAGGTGGGTGGGATGTCAAGAATGAACGAAGATCGACAACACCGATGGAACGTTATGGTGAGTACATAACTTTTTTATCTGATGTTGCCAATCTTCGTTAATTCTTGACAGTTGGGACAGAGTCCCCAGCTACTTTATTCCCTGGGTGGCCTTATGGAAAGATATTCCTGACAACCATAGAGCCTAAGGATGCTCTTCCCTGGAGACCATAACTAATTTGTAATGAGTAATACAAGTATGAGACGTAGCCCAAGTTGCAGCTGCAAGAGCGGGTTACCAAAGTTAGGATCCATCAAATCAGGGGAGAGAACACCAATCAGAATAATAAACTGACAGCAATGGATACTACATCACAATGAGCACTTAATGTTTCTAGTAATAGTTTTGTCCCCACACAACTAAACTCTGCTAAACTATCCATTATCACAAAAAATAGCTTGCAATGTGTTCAGAATTATTTTACAACTGACAAAATTGAAAGAATTTCCACTACACAAAGTCCAAACACCAAAGCAACCAATGTGCCAAACAAAACAGTTATGTACTCACCATAATGCTCTGTTTGTGTTGTTCATTCCTCAACTGATAGGCTTGGATCCCAGCTGCTTCTACTAGATCTTTGGATCCAAAACTCTCTAGCTCCTCACTTTACCCATAATGCCCCACCAACCAAACATACCTCAGATCGAGTTTGCTGCCCCTAGATATACAGGGATAACCTGCTAAAGATATTAACATAGGCAGAAAGGAAAAAAAAGAAGCAAAGGGATAGGGGCAGGTGGGCAGGAAGTTGAACAGCACAGATGGGAATGTTTTGGTGGTACACAACTTTTTTATCTGATGTTGTACTTTTCATTCATTCCTTAACTGATGGGACAGTCCCCAGCTACTCAAACCTTGAGTGGCCCTTATTGAAGGACATGTCAGAGTACTGTAGAGCCAAAGGCCGCTCTGTTCCTGGAAACCAAATCTAATATGTAATGTGCAATAAAAGTGTGAGTATTTGTCCAAGTTGTAGCTGCTTAAATGTCATCTAAGGAAGCCCTTGACCAAAAAGCTGAGGAGATCACCACAGACCTCTTGGAGTGAGCTCTAGAGGGCTTAGGCAAGGATAATCCTTTTTTGCCACATACAAAGGAGATACATTCAGTTAACCATCTGTCCAGTGTAACTATGGTTCATAGGTTCATACTAGGCTATCTGCCCTAGGGCATTTATAAGCCTAGCCAGAATGTGTTTGGCTTTCGCCACCCATTTTAAATTTATTTTGCTATGCCCTTTTTCGAGGTTAGTATACTGTGCCTCTGTCTAACAGTGACACAGAGTGATACCCGGGGTAAACCTACGATCTTCCATCCACTCATCAAGATTCCTCTTGAAGAGAGTCAATGAGGGACTCTGCCTAACCTGGACTGGGATTTTATTCCAGAGTGAAGGGAGCCTCTGGGTTATGAATCTGTCCCTCCAGCATGTCCTATTTATTTCAGTGCTGAGGTTCAAGTCTCTCGAGCGCGTAGCTCGATGGGATTTGGATTTTCTGAGGTGCAGCATGTCCATTAATTCCAGGTTGGACATGGCTTTATACGTCAGGCACAGATCGCCTCTGAACAGGCGGTATGCCACTGAGTAGAGCTGGAGTTACTTTAACCGGGCAGCATATGGCATCTGTTTGAGCCCTTTGATCCTCTTGGTGAGGTACTTTTGGGGTCTTTTCAGTTGCTGCAGGTGTCTGGTAAGGTACATCCCAAAAGGGGCATTGTACTCAATTATGGGCCTGATGAGGGATGAGTAAAGAGGCACGATGACCTCCCCTGATCTAGATGTGAATCCCTTCATGATTAGGTGGGCTATATAAAATGTTTTTCTAACCACTTTGGCCACGTGGTTGTCAAATGAGAGACTTCTATCAACTTGGGTACCCAGGTCCCTAATTATTTCTTCTGTACTTAATGGATTACCACCTATGTGGTAATTTGTGGGCACTTTGTTTTTGCCAAAGGGGATGACTATACACTTTTTGGCATTTAGCTTGAGGCCATGGCTCTGGCACCAGTTGTCTGTTTCTATGAGGCCCTTTTGGAGGATGCTTGTGTAGGCTGGAGAGTCGATTATGGCACCCAGTTTGCAGTCATTTGCGAACTTGGTCAGCCACAGTCCTTCCGTGTTGGCCTGTACCTCCGAGAAATATATACCGAACAAGAGAGGTCCCAGGACTGAGCCTTGTGGGACACCACTTGTAACTGGTTTGGAGTCTGACATGGCTCCAGCAATTCTAACCATGTGGGTTCTGTCCTTGAGCCAGTTTTCAATCCATCTAGTGACATAGGGGTTTATATTTAAGCTGGTGAGCTTATCTATAATGCCCGAGTGGGGTATTGTATCGAAGGCTTTTGCAAGGTCCACGTAGGCTGTGTGGACCACCTTCCCCTCGTCAATGGCCTTGGTGACTGTTTCAAAGAAATCAACCAGGTTTAAGAGGCAGGATCTGCCCTTAACAAAGCCGAACTGGGTAGGATCCAGTGTCTGTAGGTCCCCAATATCTTTATTTATGAGGTCCATGATGATCCTTTCCATAGCTTTGCAGACCAAGCTAGTCAGGCTTATGGGGCGATAGTTTCCAGGATCCGTTGAGGCACCACCTTTATGGAGAGGGGCCACTGTTGCTGTACGCCACTCTTTGGGCAAATATCCTGTAGTAAGGCTGAGATTGAACAGTAGTTTTATGTTTGGGTTTAACTCTTCTTGGAGTTCAAGTAGAATGCAGCCCGGGACACCGTCTGGTCCCATTGATGCTGTGTTTTTTGCTTTGGAGAGGGTGGCTCTTCCCTGAGTATCTGAGATGTCAGGGGGGCAGCACTCTACTGGGATAGATATTTGCCCTTTTGGTGGGGAGGGGGGGGAGAAGTTTGCGCTGAACCTGTCAGCTAGGATGTTGGCAATGTCTGTGGGTTCAGTGTATTTTTTGTCATTTTGGACTAATTCTGAGCATATCTGGGAATTACCACCCAGGTTCCTAACATAACTAAAGAAAGCCTTGTGATTATCCTTAGTGTCCTGTGCAATTTTTATCTCGAAGCTGGCCTTAGACAATTTTATGAGTGCCCGTAGTTTTTTGCTAATACTGATCAGTGATGCCTTCCCTTTTTGGGATTTTGCTCTATCATTTAGTAGCTTCCTCCTTCTATTGTATAGTTTGTTTATGGCTAGGGTCCACCAGACAGGACGTCTGCCCTTGGAGGATTGGGTCTTGGTTTTATTTGGGATTGCATGATCTATGCATTCCTGAAGGTGTTAATAGAATGTGTTTATAAAGGATTCTGCGGTCTGGGCTGTATTTTCCACAGGCCCGGGGGCTTTGAAGGATTCCACCTCGGTTTTGAGGAGTGTGAAATTTGCTTTAGAGAAGTTTTTCACTTTGGTTTTCTGGACAGGGGGTAGGGTCGGGATGTGAATATCCAGTGAGATCAGTTTATGGTCTGATCTTACCAGTTAGGGATACACTTCTGGTCTGGAGCATAGAGTCCCCATGTTGGTGATGATCAGGTCCAGTATGTTTTCCCCTCTTGTGGGAGTGGTAACAAGTTGTTCCATAGCATTTGAGTTTATAAATTCTAGGAACCTTTGGGCTAGGGTGTTGGAGCTAGAGTAATGCTCCCAGTCTATGTTTGGGTAGTTGAAGTCACCCAATATAATGGTGTTTGGAGAGACCTTCATATTTTCCAGTGTTCTCAGAAAGGCCAAGTGGGGTTCCTGGGTTTGGGAGGGTGGTCTGTAGCAGGCTATAAACTGGAAGGCAGTTTTACCCACTGTTAGTTGCACATGGATAGTCTCTGATGCTTAGTGCTTTGCCACCAACCTGGAGGTGTGGGTATCTTTGATGAATATCGATACTCCCCCTCCTTTTGTGGTTCGGTCCAAGTTTTGGGGCCGAAAAGCATGGTATGAGGTATAACCTGGTAGTGCTGGGGTGCTCTCGGGAGCCCTGAACCAGGTTTCTGTTACTGCACAGATATCGATGTTCTCCATGCTAAGGAGAGTTTCGAGTGCGTGCATCTTGAGGTTTAGACTTCTGGCGTTGAGTAGCATTACTCTTAGTTTCTTATCCCTTGTGACACCTATGGAGGTGGGTTTGTCTTTTGAGCCTTGCCTAAAAAAGGCACTATGGGGGTAGCAACAGCCTTTTCCAATATCCGAAAGCCCAGGGGTGACAGGTGCAAGCCATCCCTAGCGAAGCATTGTGGTTTGTCGAGCATATCATCCCAAGCTGTCAGGCATTGGATCCCCTTTGAATGACACCAGTACTTAAGCCAATTGTTGAAATTGATCATCTTGTCTTCATATTGTGGCATCATTCTTGGTGAGGGTAAGATGCTACTCTAGGTCAGGGTCATACCGGCCTGGGCTACATGCTCAGAGAGCTCCTTTATGTCTCTTTTCATGTAGTCCAGGGAGGTACGTCTCAGGTCATTCACACCAGCATGGACAATGACTGAGTCATATTTGTACTTGCCTTGGAGTGACCCGAGTGCTTGTGTTATGTGGCGGATCCTAGCGCCCAGCAGGCTGCTCACCGTGACCCTCTCCTTGTTCAGCCTGGTGAGTGGGACGTCAGTGTGCCTGACGATAGAGTCACCTATTACAAGTGTATCAGGTGTGTTGTTTAGTCTTAAGGGCTGTGACTGTTCGGCACACTGGCTTTGTGAGATATGTGTTGCACGTGTTTTGTTTTGGGGTAGCGATTGCTTGGGTGTCTGCTTTGGAGGTCTCTGCTGCTTAGGCAGATCTTTATTTAGAGCCTCCGAGTATGTTTTTGTGTGATTATGTGTTTGGTTTGCTGTCGTGGTAGGTCTATGTGAGACTGGAATTGTAGTGAGTGTGGTTTCCTTCTCCTCCTGACTGGTTATGCCAGTACTGAGTTGAGAGAGCTTAGCCTCTGGTTTGCCCAATCTGTTAGGTGACAAGGAAACAAACACCAGAATCTGGGCGCCACAACAGTGCAGCAGTTAGCACTGTCGCCTCACTGCAAGTGGTTCTCCGGTTTGATTCTCGTCTGGGGTACCTTCCATGTGGATTCTGCATGTCCTCCCAGAGTTCATGTGGGTTTCCTCCGGGTGTTCTGGTTTCCTCCCACATTCCAAAGACATGCATCTGGAGCATTTTTCCCCAGGCCTCTGCTGAAAATGGGCTCTGTCCCAGTTGGACTTACCCAGTTAACAAATGTTAAATAAAATAAATAAAAATAAACTGATCAGTTTTCCTGAAGTCTTTGGTTCTATGGGGATAAAGGCAAAGTTGTCTAGGCACATCCAATAGATGGAGCATATACTCTCCCTTATTTGAAAAGTTTGGAACGAAAACTAGGAGATCAATGACCTAGTTGATGTTGGACTCAGAACCTACCCTAGGAAAAATGATGTGTTGGTCCCCAAGGACACCGTCTTTGTTAAAAGCCAGGTAAGAAGGTTCAGACGCTAGAACCTGGAGTTCAGATACTCATCTGATGTGCTAATGACCAGAAAAATGGTTTTCCCTGACAAAAATTTTAGATCTGCCCTGTCTGATGGTTCAAAGAGAGTCTGGATTAAGGCCTGAAGCATAACAGTTAAATCCCACGGAAGAGTAGGATCCTTTAATGGAGGTCTAAGTAAAAGGGCTCTTTTAAGAAAGGTTTTACATAGTTTAGAAGAAGCTAAGGTAGAATTATTTTCGCCCTGGTGGAAATGAGAAATAGCAGTTAAATGAATTTAATAGTTGAAAAATTATCACCTTCATTGAAAAATGAAGCTAAAAATTAAAGGATAGGTGGCACATGTGCTTAAAAAGGATCCAGGTCCATGCCAAGGGCCCAGAAAACAATTCTCTTCCATTTACTTTTGTAAATCCTTCTAGTAGAAGCTTTTTGAGAAGATAACAACATATAATGTTGGGGGAGGGGGAGCCTGGGCTGTCTAGCAATCACTGGAATTGGAGAAACCATGCAGTCAGTTTGAGTTTGAGGCCTGTTAAGTCCAAATGAGTCATACCTGTTGGGTGATACAGGAGATCTGGATTGGGATCAGGTATCCAGGGAGGATGTAGAAGGCGAGACCAGAGGAGGGGAACAAATCTGTCAAGGCCAAAAGGGGACAATCGGGATAACTGTGCTCTTCAAATAAAATGCTTTTTTGTAGAAACCTACAGACAATGGTAGATAAGCATAAAGGAGACCAGAGGGCCAATTGTGGACTAGAGCATCTCTGTGTGACTTTCCCGTTGGAGGGATCAGAACAAACAACCTGCTGCACTTGCTGTTTAGGGGAGAGCCAAACAGATCCCAGCATGGCTGGCTCCAGTGACAGAAAATTCTGTCAACTTGACATTAACAGACCACTTGTGAGGCATCAAAATGGATCTGCTTAGTTTGTCCGCAATCACACTGGATTTTCCTGGAATGTGCATTGCTATTAGAAAGTAACCAGAAGAGATCACCCATTGCCACACACTCACTGCTACTCACCAAAGTGGATAAGACTTGGATCCTCCCTGTTTGTTGATGTACCAAACCACTGACATACTGTCCATCTGACTGGCAACTGTAGGGATGGGAAAGCATCTTGAAAGGCCTGCAATGCTGGAAGAACTGTTCTCATTTCTAGGACACTGATATGTGTCTTGGCCTCTGAGAGGGACCATGTACTTTAGACTGTCCATCCCAAGTAGTGCTCCCCACACCCCAGTTAGGAGGTGTCCATGGTCACTGTGGCTGTGGGTAGGGGGAGAAGAAAAGGACGACCTTCCGAGAGTTCGATTTAATGAATCCACCAAATAAGATACTTTTTGCATGCTAGTGTGAGCTTGACTGGAGCAGTTAAAAGATGTTGAAGAATGGACAATTGAGTCGACAGAGTCCATTGAAGTATTCACATGTGAAATCTTGCCAGAGGAATGAGGGTGATGGCAGCTTATCATAAATTTCAGGGCCTGTAAAATTACTCGCACTAGAAGAAAAGAAATTTAAATTAATTTACTGACCTGGAACCTCAAGTGTCTGGATTTGAGCAGGAGGAAAGGAGGCTATCTGATTAACTGTGTCCAGATGAGCAACTCAGGACTCCAGACTCTGTGTAGTTGTGAGTTGTGATTTGTTATAATTGACTGTAATGCCAAGACTGTTGCACAACTGGAGCAGTCTGCAGGAGTCTATGCCTGGTTAGGGCAGACAAAAGACATCTAAGTATGGAAACACTCCGAAGTCCAGCAGCCTCGGGTTAACTACTACCACTGCCACATATTCGGTGAACACCCTGGGGGGCTGTGGTGAAACCAAAGGGCAGTGCTCTGAACTGGTAATGACTGACTCCCAGTTGGAAGGGCATGTATTTTCTGGATTGTCTGTTCATTTTTATATGATAATAGGCATCCTGAAAATCTAGTGAGCAGATCCAATCATCCTTTTGTAGTAGTAGCAAAATGGACTGAACTGTGACCATCCAAAACTATGAATACTGCACAACCTGATTTAGTTTGCTGAGATCCAGAATTGGTCTCAAGTCTCCTGTCTTTTTTAGGCACCAAGAAGAATTCTGAATGGGTCCCACATCCTTTCTGGTCTGGGGAGACCTCTTGGATGACTTTTTCTAGCGTTTTTTTATTTCTAATGCTGCTGCTTCCATCTGATTGGGTAGAACACTGGGGATTTTTTTCCTTTTGGTTGGGGGGATTTGGGAAAATGGTATTACCTGTGGATATGACTCTCCGCACCAAGAATCTTGACAGTCAGACTCTCTTATGTAGAGACAAGCATCCCAACTGCTTCCAGAAGGTAACAGCTGGGCCTCCCTTCAGAAGCGCTGGTAAGGCTTATCCGAGAAGGAATCACAAATATCCTGGGATCTGCACGTCACCTCTACTGCAAGGACGGGGTCTTCCATTCAAATTCGTCCCCTCTGCCTCTAGGGAACTATCTCCACATGAGTCTTGAAAAGGACTCTGGAATTTGCATAACCACATTTTTCTACCTCCCCATTGATTCCCTGAGAAAGGTCTTTGAGGAAATGAAAAATGCATGCCTACGGCAGACAGAGTCTGTCCCTTTTGCTCACATCTGGAGAACATGCCCATTACCTTGGGGCCAAAGGATGAAGATCCATCAAAAGGCCCACTAATAAATGAAGAATTAAAGGGCTCTGCAAAATCACATAGTCACATCCATGCATGTCTCCTAATGGCTATGCCTGAACCCACTGTCCATGCTGTACCTTCTGCTGCATGGATGATCAGCCTCATGGATGCATTAGAAATAGACTGGAGAGTGGTCATTTGCAAAGAGATTTTATTTTGGTCCTCGGCAGATATGGACACAGAAAGAGACTTGAAAAACTCTTTGGTCAAATCTCTTTGTAATCTCGTAAAATGTGCCAGATAATTCAGCGATTAAAGTGCAAAGGTTTCTGAAGCATACATGTGCTTACCAAATCTTTCCAAGACCCTGGACTCACTGTTAGGGGGATGGACAGTAGAACTCAGTTCTGCAAGTTCTTTCTTGTGCTGGTCCTTATGAAGAACTAAATTTTGTCAGGTCTTTTTGGGATCGGCTCTACAGTATCGGGCTCCTTCTTTGTCCATTGTAAAACAACATCTAGGAGGTCATCAGCCATGAGGAGTCACCAAAGAAGTAGATGGGCCAGAGCTGAATGCCTCCAGGAACACCAATTCCACCTTGGAGTGTGTATTTGGAGGACCAACCACCTTTCTGTTGCAGGAGCTCTAGGATGTCTCCAAAGGAGACATCTTCAGCTGGAGATCTGGGGGACTCCTCCCTTCATCCAAATCAGGGTCATCAGTGAGGGACTCCTGAGGGGAATCTAGGTTGTCTCATTTTACATGTTCTCTTCTGAGGGACTTCTTCAGTGGGGTAGCCTGGGGAAGTATCTGAAGATATGAAGATGTTCCTGAGGGACTGGCTGGGGATATGATCAGGATTTCTGTCCCAATGGAATGGATAGACGAGGTTCACAGCAGAGAACCGGGGGAGGCAAAGTTGTCTGATCCGAGTGGAACAGGCATGTCCTTTCTCTAGAAAAGAGAAGGCCCTCTCGACAACCTCAAAGGCAGAATGCCTAGGTGAAAGAGAAGTCGACAGAAAAGGAGCCAGTAATTCCCAAACCATCAGCTCCTTCAAACCTACCAGCACTCCACCCAAGGAAGGAGTCAGACCCAAGCTGTCCAATGCTGAAGCCCCAAGGGAGAGAGATGGCCTTGAGAGTTTCAAAGTCAATTCCAAGCCCCCTGTACACGGCACCGATACTTTGCCAATGAAAGTCCTCCTGCTCCAAAAGGCATAGGGCCAGGTGACTCAGGAATGTTATCATAGTCAAAGAACAGACCTATATTAGGATGAGGACACACCCAGGGCTCTCATATCCAAGGCCTCTTAAACAGTGGGTCGAATTGGAGAAGGACAGACCAAGTGGAAAGTGGACAGAGGTCGGCTTGCAGATCCAGTGGGATTCAGAGCTGGGAGTACCCCCATTTGGATCTGTGCTCTGAGAAATTTCCTCATCGTCCTATCCACATTAGCTTTGGATAATCTTCTGGAACACCTAAGAGAAGATGTGGAGGACGGAGGTCTGGAATGCCTGCAGGGAGATCCTTCCAAAAAGGGTGGAAGGAGTCGTAAAGTGGCCGAATCTTGTATGAGTGGTGGAGTTCAGATATGGGGAGACTTAGATTTAGAACTAGTTGGATCTAAAGTTATCTGAACTGACCTTTTTTTTTTCATCTTAGTAGGAGGTTCTGATGAAGGAAATGATAAGGAAGAGTGGTCTGGGTTCTTCTAGCTTGACTCTTGATCATTAGCAGCAGAGTCTGGCTTCCCCTTGTCTGTTTTTTGGATGGAGTTTGAGGCCCAACTACAGAAGCAGAAGAGGTAGAAGGAAGGAGGCCCTTCAGCATTAATTTATTCCTACGTCAGTAAGAACTCTGGAGTTGAATCCAGAGCAGACAGAGCAATCCGCATCCAAGTGCTCAGGTCCTAAACAATAAACACATTCCTTGTGGATATCCTAGTTAGGAATTTTATGCCCACGGGTAATGCACTTTTTAAAACTTGTAGGCTTGTCAGCTATAACTACTTTGGAAGAAAAAACGTTTAAAAGCTAAAAAAGGAAGACATTTTTTTTTATTTTTAAAGAAAGGGAATAGCTAGAACTACCAAAAATGGTAGTGAAAGGGTATTCTAAAGAATAAGTTTAAGTTGAAAGAAAAGGAGGAGTACCAACAATGGTACTTTAGAATGGTACCGACAAA
Organism: Protopterus annectens; assembly: GCF_019279795.1. Classification (NCBI taxonomy): domain Eukaryota; kingdom Metazoa; phylum Chordata; order Ceratodontiformes; family Protopteridae; genus Protopterus; species Protopterus annectens. The sequence continues at coordinate 1,133,306,284 of NC_056731.1, forward strand.
TCGGTAGCTAAAAGAAGACAGAAATCTGCTAAAATGTCAGAAAAAGTACTGGTGAGAGAGAGAGGAAAATTAAGATTAGATATAATAAAAGCTTTTGAAGATGTAACTCACGAAAAGAATAGATGTTACTCCAAAAGCATGAGAACGACAGGATCCACGTCTGAAGCTGAATGGTGGCAAATGAGATCTGAGGTATGTTAGGTTGGTGCAGCATTATAGGTAAAGGGAGGAGTTTGAGAGTTTTGGATCTGAAGATCTGGCGGAAGCAGCTGGGTCGGATCTAGTTGAGGAATGAATGAAAAGGACATGAAATCCAGTGTCAACAATTAGCTCCACACATTTTAACCATGTTAAACTGCTATAAAATAACATTTAATAGCAGTTATATCTACATTTTCTCGTGAGAGAGAGTAAAATCTCCACAGTATATTCAAACACCTTGCACTAAAATCGAGATTGGATGTTAACAACACACAGAGCAGAGTCATACATATATTAATAATTTATAAACGCTGAAAATAATTCAAGTTCTGCAATATTTTCCTGTGAAAAGATGGAGAAAAATCAGAATAACAACAGAAAATTTTGGCTGCATGAGACAGCCCTTAGTGTCAAACAGCACACATGCACATTGCACTTCCAAGAGAAATACTGAAAGTTTCCTCAGAAACAATAAAAACATGCATTTGTCAAAGATAGGAGCAAATATAAACACTGCTACATGCAGAAATTCCCACAGGAATTACTGTAAACACTGACAGAAATAAAATATTCAAATATATATATATATATATATATATATATTTTTTTTTTAAATAAACATAAAACTACAAAGAAAATAAAACATTTAATAATAAATACATATATAATAAGAGAAGAAGGAAGTCCCCAAATCCAACTTATCTGAGCAGTAAGCCAGAAAAATCAACACTGGAATCTTTACAGGATCAGAGGACTTTCTCCTTTGGATGACAAAAAAAGCTGAACACTCACTTCTGTAATAGCTGAAGGCATTCCTCTAAAGCTATGCTCAACCAATCAGCTTCACAGGAAGAGAGAGGGAGGAGAGTCTGAGTTTTTGAAAGCCGGCCAGTACTGGGTTACCTTGGCAGACAACCCAAAATGCCCTGAGACAGTAGGAAGAATGAATACATCCACTTGTATCAGATCTTACCTTCTAATAGAACTGAGACAACTTTGCCCTACCAGTGAAAACTAGGAGTAAAGGACAAAATATTTTGGTAAACTAAACTAAAACTACGATGAAGACCTTTATACTACAATTCAAGGACAGAAAAGTATGTTATAAAAACTCATCAATTCATCAGGACACATTAACTGCTCCAATTTGTACCTGTTAGCACTAACAGTATCCTGTAAGTTCTTTAAACTGCCAACATTAAAACAAAGCAGTCTTGCATCTATGGCATGAAAGGATGGAGCCCTGACTATGATTCAGATATCCTGGGTTTGATTAGAGACCCAGGCAATAGAAAAACCTGCCAAGAAGGAGTAGCTGTGAATAACTGACACTAACTTATTCATTTGAAGGACAAGAGTTGCTTGGTATGGGACACACTGAAGGATGAACACCTGCATAGTCACAACTCTGGCATACAAGTTGTGTAAAAGGCAAGTTGCGGTGAGAGTGGTAACCCAGCCCAGGGGGGCACCATTCTCCTGTTAGGTATAAGAGGTGTATGGAAACATAGTGTTGAACCTAGTATAGAAGCAACTGCTCAGCACTTTCCAGCCAAATCACTTAGTTAAGGCATAGATGAAAATGTCTAGAATCTCTGAAGAATTATGACTCAAAATTCCTCATTATCACCTCTTCCATCAGTGTTTCAAGACGCCTGGAGGCAGGCAAAAACAACAAAGAAAGGGAACAGGGCTCAAAGGTCACATAAAGGTGTGTGTGTGTGTGTGTGTGTGTGTGTGTGTGTGTGTGTGTGTGTGTGTGTGTGTGTGTGTGTGTGTGTGTGTGTGTGCGTGCATGGAGGCAGTATTAAAAAAAAAACAAAATGTCCATTTGCTTTTTAATTTACATTTTAATGATTTTAATAGAGGCTGTCTCTAAGTCAACTGGTCAAGTTCTATTTTTCTTTATGTATTAAAGCTCTAATGACATTTTCTGCTGTTGTATTTCCAGTAATAGCTTCCCCTAACTACTTCTGCAATTTCCGGTTGTAGTTTTTTTTTTGCTTGTTCCCCAGAGATACATACCTTTAAACTTCTTTTACATTTTTTCCAAATCTCTTCTTCTAACTGAAAGCTTCACCATATTTGACAACTGACTCAAACATCCCAAACCTCCAAAATGTCATAATTTTCTAGACAATGTCTCTCAATGCCCATCTACATCACATACTATACACATTTCAGTGAGAAGGTTTTTCCTAAATATTCTTTCTTGCTAAATACATACCACCACTTCTGCTCTCCTGGTAATAGCACAGCACTACTACTTTTTTACAAAATCAGAAACACTGGGTATATGCAAAACATTCTGCAATGTCATATGCAGTGATGAAACCATTTCACCCCCACCCATCCCATTTCATAAACCCAGTTTGTCATGCACTCTTTTAAGTGCAGCATTATTTTCATGGTACTTTTCTAGTTCCAACTACAAGTCCTACTCAGGCAGAGCACCTATTCTAAACAGCAAGTTTACTTTACATTCTCTGAGAGTCAGCTTTGCCACTGAGAAGTCAGCACATGGCTTCTGATTTTTCTAGTTACCAAACTGCTATTGCACTTTCTCCATACTGAGGCTGCACAAGTACCTTAATGTAAAAGTGGTTTTAATTCTTGGAGGAGCCCCAGTACTGTTCCAGACAGAATAATATGCAAGCATACCTCTCAGCTGTCCCTGATTTGCAGAACAAATCCTAATTTTGCTTCATATTTTGTCCTGACCCTCATAAAACCTTTGATTTTCTGGTAAATTAAAGATGATTAGTCAATCAATAATGTCAAACATTAGAGTTTCATACTTATTATTGCTCAAAAATGCATGTTGATACAAAACTATAACTTTACAATAGGTTCATAGGTTGGTACTAGGCTATCAGCCCTAGGGCCTATACAAGCCTAGCCATAACAATTCCCTTACTATTTCTTCCCACACTATTTACTTCCCTGGACCCCTGTCTAGCAGGGTGACTGACGTGATCCCTGGGATGAATTTCCTTCCTCCCATCCAATCATCAAGGTTCCTTTTGAAGAGGGCCAAAGAGGTACTCTGCTTGACTTGTATGGGCAATCTATTCCAGAGTCTGGGGAGTCTCTGGGTCAGGAACCTATCCCTCCAGCATGTTTTGTTTATTGTGATGACAAGGTTTAGATCCCTGGAGCGTGTGGCTCTGAGGGATTGGGATTTCTTTAAGTGTAGCATGTCCAACAGCTCTGGGTTTGACATGGCCTTGTATGTTAAGCAGAGATCGCCTCTGAGTAGACGATATGCGACAGAGTATAGCTGGAGTTTTTTAAGGCGGTCAGCGTAGGACATCTGCTTTAGGCCTGTAAGGTACTTCTGTGACCTTTCCAGTTGTTGCAGATATCTTGAGAGGTACATACCAAACGGGGCATTGTATTTTATAATGGGTCTAATGAGGGATGAGTACAGTGGGACAATGACCTCCTTTTTTCTGGATGAAAAGCCCTTAGTGATGAAGTGTGCCACATAGAAGGATTTCCTGACTGTTGTGGCGATGTGGTTATTGAAGGTGAGACCACTGTCCACCGGTGTCCCTAAGTCTCTTATCACACTTTCGGTGTTTATTGTACTGCCACCTATATGGTAATTTATGGGTACATGTTTTATCCCAAAGGGGATAACTATACATTTCTTGGCATTGAGCTTGAGCCCATGGCTCTGGCATCAAGCATCTGTTTCTGTAAGGCCCTTTTGTAGAGTATCCACATCATTTGGGGATTCAATAATGGCTCCCAGTTTGGAGTCATCTGCGAACTTTGTTAGCCTGAGTCCCTTACTGTTGGCCTGTACTTCAGAGAAGTAGATGCCAAACAATAGCGGTCCCAGGACTGAACCCTGAGGTACTCCACTTGTCTGGAGCTGGATTTGGAGTCGGCTACTTTTACAGTGTGGGTTCTATCAGTAAGCCAGTTAGCAACCCATTGGGTGACGTAGGGATTAATGCCCAGCTTAGTAAGTTTATCTATGATTCCAGAGTGGGGGATGGTGTCAAAGGCCTTGGCAAGGTCTAGATAGGCTTTGTGGACCACCTTACCCTTGTCCATGGCTCTGCAGACTGATTAGAAGAAGTCAATCAGGTTCAAGAGACAAGATCGGCCCTTCACGAACCCAAACTGGGTGGGGTCCAGTGTTTGAAGGTTGCCAATGTCTTTGTTTATAAGTTCCATGATAATACGCTCCATGGCCTTGCAGATAAGGCTCGTTGGACTGATGGGACGGTAGTTTCCGGAATCCAAGATGGACCCCCCCCTTGTGGAGTGGGATAACTGTAGCTCTGCGCCACGTAGTGGGCATGAAACCTCAGGTGAGGCTATGATTAAACATGACACTTAGGTGAGGTGCCAGTTCATATTGTAGTTCATGTAGTACACAGCCCGAGATGTCATCTGGTCCCATGAATGCTGTATTCCTAGTTTTGGAGAGTGCGTTTTTTACCTGTGTGGCCGTTATTACTGGAATTTGGCAATCTTCCGGTATCGAGATGGGCCATTTAGGGGGTGAGGGGGGGGTGAAGTTGGCACTGAATTGATCTGCCAGGATATTGGCAATATCCTTGGGATCAGTATATTTAATGCCATTCTGTTTTAGCTCAGAGCAGATCTGGGCATTGCCGTTTAGATTCTTGACATAGTTATAGAATGCCTTGTGGTTGTCTTTGGAACTTTTGGCAATTTTATTTTCGTAACTAGCTTTGGAGGATTTTATGAGGGATCTCAGTTTCTTACTTCCTTACAAGTGAATCAGATTAATATTTAGTAAATGTTCCTTATTTTAAGTCACTGCTTCCCCCTTTATTTTTGGCTTTGTCCAGAATTCTTCAGCAAAGAAGTTGATATGTATTAAACCACTAAACATGCCTCCTCCATAACAAAGAATTTCAGGACACTTCATTAAAGGGTAAACCTGTAGTGTACTCTGTGTAAGACAATATAGCAAACTATTGCTTTAGCTCTCACTGCTCATTTCCTTCTGTGTTTTACACTTCCTACAGAGATCTTGCCACACAAGCCGGCTCTTCATCGCATCTCATTAATTATTTGGTTCCATCGCTTTTGCTCACGGTGTTATATCCTCACACAACTGCTGTATCTTGTATGGTACTCCCCATAACTAATCTAGGAAGCCTTAAGAATCAAATGTTTTGGTCTCATTTGCTCTTGTTCAAAGCAAAAACAGCTTCCTTCTACCTGAAAGTATTTTCTAGTAGTAGCCCCACCCCAAGAAAAGCAAATGAATGTTCCATGGTGTGTTGACAAAAATACCTGCTAGTCTTTATAAATACTACTCATGTCTTCCCTGAAAACAGCCCACATGTCTACAGGGACCAACCTGGTTAGCAAAACTCAATCAATCAATCAATCAATCAATCAATCAATCAATCAATCAGTCAACTTTCTCCTCTTCCTATTAAAACAGTAACATTCTCACCTCAGTTTAAGTCAGGTTTGATTAAGTATTTAGATTACTGGATTTTTTTAGCATCATTTTAAACCACAAATACAGGGAGGTCCTGCTATTCATCATTTCATGCATACAACACTATCTGCAGCAACAATTTATTTACGATTACTAGCCCAACAAAAAAGTTGCTCAATTTCATTGTAAAGACAGGTGCCCCACTGTATGATATTTATTTTATGCTATATGTAAAAATCCCATTCTGAATTTTCAGCAAGGACTCCGTAAGTGATCCATAGACTCAAATTCTACATAAAGATTGTGGTTTGATAAATAATTTTTTTTAGGAAACATTAATATTAGTGCAATAAAATCCACATTTAACTATATTCACCAAACATTACACTGGGAAGTAGCCTACAATGTAAGCATGGCACCTGATGTGACTCGTTCAGAAATAAAACTGTTTCATAAGAAAGTGATATTACAAGTGTTCACACATTTGATAAGTTATTTTAATACAATAAGCTTGTAACTAGTTGACACTGAAGAGAGAGGAAACACGTAGCATGGGCACTGTGCAAAATCCTTGTGGTTTCGTAAAACCTAATAAATCTGAAAGTTGTCCTATTTGAAAGTAAGATCAATGGCACTTGGCAGGCCTGGAAAGCAGCTATGCTTAACACTTGCTCTTGACATCATTCCAATCACAGCTTATGCAACCTATCACAAAAGCCTCATCTCAAATTCTGTACTCTATGAACTAAAACATAACCTCTGGAATTATGCCCATTATAACAGTCAGCAACAAAATGTCCTTCTGGCCTTCCCTGTCTGCCACAAGCAGTTTGACAGCAGGGGGATCAAAGTTCACAGTTTGCCTTAATCCAAGATATTTCTTGCATTCCATCCTCCTCCTTCCAAGAGCCCAAACAGCCCTGAACCAGCCACATAGTTCCTGTATGAAATCACTCTGGGATCTGGTCTCTGGCTGCAAGTGTGGGAATCCAACTGATATGATGAACACAGAAATCTGCAACATTCCACAGAACTGCCAGCAATAAAATATCCGTCTTTTGTCTGAAATTATGCAAGACAACTGCAGAAGATAAAAATAGTGCGGTCAAACCTATTCAGGAATGGTCAGCTTGGGCCAGTGTTAAAAGGACTGTCTTAAAAGTACGCCAAATTTGGCTTTATGAAACTTGCTCATAGAAGAAGTTCTGTGTACTCACATGCACAGTAGTTCAAAGCCAGAAAACCTACTCTTTAAAAAAATAATTTACAACAGGTCTACTAACTAACGTGTTTGAAAAGTGGCTGAAAGCTTTTTATGCTATTATGCCTGTCCTTAAAAAAAATGTGCATCAGTTCTTCCAGAAGGGTCTATTCTTCAGTAAGTAATAACCTAAACATACACTACTTACTTATTGGTGCCTATATTCCAGAAGGCTGATTCTGCACTTTATGCACCTGCAAAAATCACCTAAGCACTCTCTCTACTCCCTAGGACCTACCATGGTGTAACAGATACCAGCAATTCGAAAAAATTCATTTTTACATATTTCCGGTAACAGTGAGAAGTTGTTCTTCTCTGTGGGGTCCCACTTTTTCAGCAGTCATTGTTGCTCCCAAATCAATCAGCTGCTCTTTTTGTCTAACTGCAAAGATTTTTTTGTATTCGAAACAGGTTTTATATAGGAACATCATTCAGGGGTAATCAGATGACGTAGTCATGATGTTTAAAATTTCTTTGTAACAGCACCTACAGTAAAAGTTTCCTAATGTTTTCTAATGTACCTTGACTTAAAGGTATTTATTATACTTGAAAATATATTGAAATTGACTTCTGTAAACCCTCTGATTCAGGTAAAGTGACAATACTGAACTCTGTACACATCTATATCAGCACAGCAGGTATTCATTTTCTTTTTAATCTTAAAATTATTTGCATCATCTCCTTGCTTCGGTGCTTTACTGGTGCATCTGCCTTGTTGCACTGCAGTAGTATGGCATTGTTTCTTACTTTATTTTGTTTTTTCATGTACAGACTTCTCTGTAGCATATACATTTAACTTAAGATGTAGTATGAATAACTGTTTCCAACCTGATTAGTAGCTTGAAAGTTTTGCATTTACAGCATGCTGCTTTCACACTCACTCCTTTTACCTCAGCTATCTGTAATTAACATGGTGACACTACTAATTATTTTCAAGTTACAATTCTAATATAACAAAAGTGATCCCAAAATGTCAAATGTCATCCTGCACACGGTCCACTTAATGTCTCTTGATTGGACTTTTACTCCAGCAGCAAATTTACATAAGTTACCACACCCTTCCTGTTCAGTACATTTTAAATAAACATTTTTGTTTTTCATTTTCTAAAGATTTTCTATATATTTGTTTATTTTATAAATGAAACACAAAAACATTAGTTTTCAGCATTAAAATATACTACAGCTAAGTTTTCTTTTATAGAAACCATTCACTCTGAAAGAGTTATGAAATAACCACATTTCATTAAATGGAGGCCCACACTGTCACTTACTCCGTCAATATCTTCAACTGAGGCTAGCTAGCCTGATGGTGCAGAGGGTCAGATCTCACATTCAGTGCCAACAAGCTGGACTAACTAGCACCCTGAGCAACACAGTGTTATAACGTAGACTATTAAGGTGAGAGGGACACTCAGACTGCTTGCTGTCCAGTCTCTAAGGGAAGAAAACTAAGACCAAAATAATGACTGACAGATGCCTGGAAAACTGGAAGCTACTATGCAACAGACACACAGCTGTCGCAGTCCATATTCACATACAAAGGCAGATAAACATGTTTTGGTATGGCAATGGTAGGGACATTAAGGGGCAGGAGTTTTGACTCCCTTCCATACCACTTTTTTTTTTGGCTTTAGTATATTAAGGTGGTCAACATTTTGGGAATTTAGGTTCCTGCGCATAATACCAATTGAATACACTTTGGAGTAATAAAGGGATTCACTTTTAAATTAGCTTATTATGTAAAGTATGGTAGATACACATTTGCTAATTATGAAGTTCTAATCAGCCAGTCTGGTAGAATATGAATTAATGGTGAGGACAGTTACCTTAATAGTAGCAAAATTTACTACTCTGTTGCATGAAGAAGCTAATTTACTGAGAAGCTAAATAGTCACAGTTTGGAAAAGGAAATAATTACAAAGAATTTAAAAAAGGATTAAGGAATTGGTTAGCTTTACTGCTGCTGTAGGTGCTTGGGGGGGTCTTGACCCAATCAGACATGCATGTGGTTTGATTACTTTTTTAACAATGGCTTTTTGCTCTTGGCAAACAGCAATAGAGAATTTCAGAATACTTTTCAGTGATATTTCTGTTTATCAAAATATTTACTGGAGCTCAAGAACACTTATGTTATAAATGAGGACTCTGGGAGGTGGTTTTGAACCAAACAGCCATATGATTTAACACTTAGTAACAGTTTATTTACATGTTTATGTTACAAAGGTAGATACTGTCAATACGTTACAAGTTAAGGTGCCACTGACAGCATTCGTAAAAGGAAAATCATTTTTGGGGATCCAGTTCAGGTAACAGTCTGCATTTCTCAGCTACTGTGAGATGGTCAGTACCACTGAGGAGTTAGCAATCTAATTGTTGCATGATGACCCAAGTAGTTTTGATTTTTGACTACAGTTCTAATTACCAAGTTTATGCATGTCCGCTGAAGTTAGTGAAAAAAACAATTTTTATTCTTTCTGATTACCTGCTGATATTTAACACAGATTTTGAAAGGGCAGATCTGAATTTGTTTCTTCAAAGTACTCTTTTTATGACTAGTCAAAATAGATAAAAAGTGCAGGTGCCTAAGTAAACTTACTTTAACAGCATATTTTCTAATGTTCTGTACTGCAGTAGCCTTAGCTATTTGTAGGCCTGCTTCCACAGCTTAAGGGCAACTTCCATGCACCCAAACCTTCAACAGAGCGGAAGAAAAAGAATGGTTTGGGAACCAAGCTCTTCAGAGATTTCATGTTAACTGAGGGAGGGAGGCTACAGCCCTGAAAATCAAAGTCCTCACCCTGGCAACAAAAACAAAAAATAAAAGGAGTGGGGATGGGAGTGGCTACTGCGGTAATGATCATTCCAACATCTACCGTTATAGAATGTTTACTTAAATTGTTCTGTGTTCATCAAATTATCACTGCCTCAGTAGCCTTAGCTATATGGGTAGAAAACCATAACTTATACTGACTGGAAGGACGAAGGATGAATGCCCAGAAGCCCCTGGAGAATGGTCTGAGTGTAGACCTGGAGAAGGAATTTAACTTGCAGTGGTTTACAAAGGACCAAGTTCCTTCTTCTAGAATACTTCTAGAATACAACTCTTTCCAAAATGTCACAGATGAAGCCAAGCCCCTACCTGGAAACACCTTACTGTAGTGGGTATAACAAAGGTTAATAGCATGAGATGGCCATTTATAGACAGTCTGCAACCGAGTTGTTCACTTTTCTTACAGTCATAATAAATAAACACCTGATCAGAGTTTGAGAGTTTTAGTTCTGTCAAGAGAATTTTGGAGTTGTCTGTAGACATACAGATGAAGGATCCTTTAAAGAAGACAGGGAGATGGACAGCTTGGCTCAAAGTTAACTCAGATATCACTTCATGCATAAAGGAAGGATTAACTCTTAACTTAACCCTATTGTTACAGAAAAACGAGATAAGGTGGATCCACCATAAGAGCTTGCAACTCAGGAACTCTTCTTGCAGAAGTCAGAGCAATCCATCAAAACTGTTTTCAAACTTCAGAACCTCAATTCAGGCTAATGAGCTGGTACAAATGGAGCAGGAGTTAATTTTTCTTAAACAAATGTAAGATACCAGGGAAGAGCCACCTGCTTTTACAGGAGACTTGGTATGTAACACCCCTTCCAAGAACATTTTGGCATCAGAGTGCATCGAAAGGAGAGGATGCATGGGAGAAATGTTGAAACAGTCAATAAATGTATTTATCCTTTTTGTTTACTGTGTTAGCCCAACTAGGCTGGCAGCCTCTTTTCAGGAGAGACCCAAGGAGGTATTATAGTATTAGGGGAAATTTGACCAGGGCATTGAGGAACTTCTCCTACTTGTTTTGCGGAGGTGAGCCATAGGGTAACTTCCAGTTTAGCCAGATGGATCACAAGGGAAGCGTTCACACCGGAGATCCATTGGCTGCTGTTTCTCAAACAGAAAATGCCTCGATTATTAAAGATGTTGTGGATGTTACAAATAATACGGACAGTCGAATACTGCATTTAACTGTTTCTGAACTACAAAGCGATGGTCTGGAAAATAAAGTTCTGGCAAAAATGACTGATGGGGATGAAGTGGCAGACAACCAAGCAGTTTTGAGGATGCAATTTAGGCTGGAAAGGTTAATTACAGAGGTGAAGGAAGAGAACACCAGTGTATCAATGAGGGAGAGCACTGTGGACAGACAAAACATTCAAAATGTTATGTCAACACAAAAAGAAGCAAGGTAATCATATGCTATCATGGCAACAAAAAATGTAAATACTGTGATGGAAGCTAATGATAATGCATCTAAAAACAAATAGCTAGAATTGAATCCGAGTCAGGCATACCTATAAGCAGATATTTTATACTGAATAATTTGATAATACAAAAAGAGCAGCACCAAAGATATTTGAAGAGAAATACGGGTAAGGGCATCAGTATATGGAAAATTTTACAATACAAAAAAAATAAGAAAACAAAGAGGAAAAGTAGAAAAGAAAATTAGTGACGGAGAAGTTAAAGAAATAGAAACAGAGCTTATGGAATACCTACAAAGTGAAGGATTTAGTGCATAAAATCTAACTCTGATAACACCACAGCAGGATAGAGTAATGGATCCCCAAATTAAAGAGAAACCAATGGAGCAAGAAACATGTGGTCAGTTGCCATATGAAGATACTTTGGAGCCTTCCACAGAAACAAAAACAGTAGAAAAGTTCAGTTATATTTGCACAGCAAAGAAAGGAAGAGGAAACTGTGGCAACTGAGACACAATCAAGCTTGTGGAGTGACAGGCCCATGAGTTCCCATATGACAGAGCAATGGATGACACAGGATGAAACTAAAGAGAATATGGCACAGGAAGATGCTCTGGAACTTTCCGTAGAATGCCCACAGGAAATGGAGAACAAAGAATGTGCCCTCAGTTTAGAAAAAATGATCTAAGAGAAGAGTTGTTTGATTTAATAGAGACAGACAGACATATTAAGACCAATGAAAGAAATAGACTACATAAAGTCAATAAAACACAAAAAGTTAGAAGTTTGATAAAACAAATGAACAAAGTAATTAGGACTATTCATAGAAATGCATGCGATATAACATAAGTAAACAGGATATATTACTATGCAGCAAAATTAATAACAGATAAAGTCTTAGTACAAAAACACAGGGTAGTAAGGGAAAGGAAGGGCAAAAATCGAATGCCATCATGGAAGTATCAAACAGAGAAAACTATAAAGCAATTTATATCAGAACAGATCAAGATCTGTCATGCACTATAGCAAATAATAAATTAAAAATATTAGCAAAGGCAGAAAAACACAGAAGATATGCAGATAAGGAAAAGTATAAAATTAGCAATTCATAATGGAAAATTGTAAAAAGGGCAAGAATCTAAGTATGGCATAGACAGTCTATGAAACAGCATTTGACAGCATCCCACATTCATGGATAAAAGAGTCCTTAAAATGTGTAAGATACACCCTTACACTGATCGATTACATTACAGCGACCATGAAAACAGTGGCAACCTCTCTGCAGTTAAGCCATGATAAAAGACAAATTATTATGCCAGGGATAAAAATTCAAAGGGGGGTATTCTGGGCTGACTCTGTCTCCGCAGCTCTTTTTTCTTGCCCTTAACACATTAAGCTTGTCTGCTTAACAGATTAGGTCACGGCTATAATTTGGCTCCTAGAAAAAGTACAGTTTTGTACCTACCATAAATGTAGATGTTCGAGGATCCACATTGCTGCAGTCCTAACTATTGGGTAGTCCGCTGTCCAGTCGGCCCGAATACCAAAGTATATGGCTGACGTCGGTCAGGGCGCATTAGACTGACGTCAGTACGTCAGGGTACTAATGCGCATGACCGACGTCATATCCTCAGTCTTTTCTTGCCCCAGATGTCAGAAGACCCTGAAAAGCTAAGGCCAAAACCAAAAATTCCAAACATACCTGCACCAAAAATATGTACAATATATACAAAATTACCAGAATATAACCTCACCTACACAACCACCCTTAAACACAGATGGGAAGGAGGGAGGGTAAATTGGACTGCAGCAATGTGGATCCTCGAACATCTACATTTATGGTAGGTACAAAACTGTACTATGTTCTTCATACCACATTGCTGCAGTCCTAACTATTGGGTAGAATCCCAAAGCAGAGGTAAGGGAGGCTGGCAAATCATAAGGAAGCAGGAACTGACAACATGCCTTGCAAAATAGCTGTGGCAAAACCAGCCCTAGACTTAGAGTAGAGAGGAAGGTGATAATGCTTAGAGAAAGTATGCACTGAACTCCAAGTAGCTGCCTCCAAAATATCCTTAGTGGCCACCCCTTAGAAATGCTGTAGAAGTGGCAGTAGCCCTAGTGGAATGAGGCCTAATTCCAGCTGGAATCTCCTTGCCATGATGGGAATAACAAAATGCAATGCAAAACCCAATCCACCTAGAAATAGTTTGTTTTGACACAGGCTTGCCCTGCGAACCCAAAGCAAAAGAAACAAACAACTGCTGAGACTGCCTAAAATCCTTAGTCCTGCTCAAATAATAACGCAATTGCCTGTGTACATCTAAAGTGTGCAAAATCTTTTCCCCTTTATTTTGGGGATCTGCATAAAAAGTAGGCAAATGAATAGTTTGGTTTAAAGCCACACTAGAAACCACCTTAGGCATAAAGGAAGGATTAGTACGTAAAGATACCCTATCCTTATGAAAAATCAAAAAAGGCTCTACCGCCATAAGGGCCTGCAACTCAGAAACCCTTCTTGCAGAAGTAATGGCCAACAAAAAAGCAGTCTTCCATGACAAATATTTCAATTCAGCAGTAGCCGCAGGCTCAAAAGGTTGTAGAGTAAGTTTCTCCAACACCAAATTGAGATTCCCAAGCAGGAGTAGGAGCTCTACGTGGGGGTCTTATATTCTTTGCCCCTCTAAGAAATTGCTTGAACAAAGGATGCGAAAACAATGGTGGGTCACAATCATAGTGAGCTGAAATTGCTGCAGCATGAATCTTAATTGAAGAGAAAGACAAACCTTTGTCCAATAACTCAGTAAGATATTGAAGAGCCACACTCAAATTAGGCTCAGAAATCTCCAAATTGTTTGCTGCACTCCAAAATAAAAATCTCTTCCATTTTTCTGCGTACACTTTCCTTGTACTAGGTCTTCTGGCTTCCATAATCACATTTAAAACTTGTTGAGGAAGTTGAGACCTGCTGTCTTTCAAAACAGAATATGCCAGGCTGTTAGATGAAGAGATTGAAGCTTGACATTGAGCAGGTGACCGTCCCTCTGAGACAACAGGTGTGGAATCAAGGGTAAAGGCCATGGAGGCTTCCTTACCAGACTCCTCAGTAATGGGTACCAGTGCTGCGAGGCCAATCTGGAGCTATTAAAATCATCCTTGGCTTGTCTTGTCTGACCTTTAGAAGCACCTTTGGGAGAAGAGGCAGAGGTGGAAAAGCATACACATGAAGATTTTTCCAACTGAAAGAAAGAGCATCCACTTTCCAAGCTGTGTGATGAAACCTCTTTGTGCAAAACTTTGGCAGCTGGTGGTTTAGTGGAGAAGCGAACAGATCTATGGCTGGAGTTCCCCATGACACTGTCAATTTCTGAAATACATGAAGATCCAGTTTCCACTGTGGGGATCCATGATTTGTCTGCTTAACACATCTGCTAAGGAGTTCTGTGCTCCGGCAGAAACCTTGCCTGAAGAGTTAGTTGCAAGCTGAGCGCAGTCTCCCATAAAATCATTGCTTGCCTGCACAATGGGTAAGAATGTGTTCCCCTTGTTTGTTGATGTACCACATGACAGTTGTGTTGTCTGTTAGAATCAACACCTGCCCTGGAAGAAGTAACTCCTTGAAAGCCATTAATGCAAACTGGACTGCTAACATCTCTTTCATGTTGATATGTAGATGCTGTAGTCTGGCAGGCCACTTGTCTTGTATCCACTTTCCATTTAGATGAGCTCCCCAAGCAATGTCTGAGGCATCTGTCGTTAGAATCTGACTCGCCTCTGGCGGGTCACAGAGAGTCCCTTGTTTAGGTGACATTCCTGAGCCCACCACAAAAATTCCTTTTGAATGCAAGGTATTATTTGAATGACAGTGTCCAAATCCTGGCAGTGCTGTGTCCATACATTTTGAGATACCATTGCAGCTTCCTCATATGCAGTTTGGCATTGGGAAGCACCAGAATACAAGATGCCATGAACCCTAAGGCTTGAAGGACTGTCCTTGCAGTCAGCCCGGACTGAAGAGATAGTTGATGGAAGTAACTGGAAAGATTCTTTTGTTTGTCCGGGGTTAAAAAGGCCATCTGGGCTGCTGTATTCAGTCTCACACCCAGAAAGCACATGTCTTGAGAGGGTACTAGACTGGACTTTATTTCGTTCACAGAATACCCTAGGCATCTTAGCACTGCTATGACATAATCCAAATGCTGAAGAAGGTCTTCCTTTTCTTGAGCTAGAATCAGGCAGTCGTCCAAGTAAGGATAGATTTGAATTCCTTTTAGCCTGAAGTAAGCTATCACTGGAGCCAGAACCTTTGTGAATACTCTGGGCGCAGTGGATAAGCCAAAGGGCAATGCAGAGAACTGATAATGAGAATTTCCAGCTCGAAAACGCAGATACTTCCTGCAACTTAGTCTTATAGGCACATGAAGGTAAGCTTCCTTGAGATCTAAAGTTACCATCCCGTGATCCTTGCCCAGCAGAGGTAAAAGCTGTTGTAACGTCAACATTTTGAACTTGGGAATGTCCAGATAAGTGTTGAGGATAGATAAATCCAAAATTGGCCTCCACGTGTTCCCCTTCTTCGGTACTAGGAACAGGCGAGAATAAAATCCTAGGCCCCTTTCTGGCACAGGAACTGGCTGAATGGCCCCTATGTGGAGCAACAGAGAAATTTGCTTGTGAGCCTCTTGTCTTTGTAGAGGAGGAATGTCTGGCATGCCTTTGAAAGGAGGCATGGTATGGAAATAAAACCTGTAACCGTGGTGAATGATATCCAGAACCCATCTGTCTTGGGTAATTAAATCCCAATTTTCTTTGAAAAGAGACAGCCTTCCTCCCAAAGGTGCTGCCAGGCGAGAATGTACTGGCAGCTGAAAAGGCAGGTCATTGGGTCTGCTTACGAAAGGACTGACCCCTGCCCTCACCAGAAGTCTGAGCAGGGGAACTCCTGTCCTAGGCCTAAAAGAACCTTGAGCTCTGCCCCTACCACGTCTAGACCTACCCCTAGACTGGGAATCATAAGCAGGATAAGTCCATCCCTTAGTAGGCCAATTTCTACTAAACCTTGGAGGCTGCACCTGCAAAAAATCCTTAACAGTTTGCATAGACTTAGCCTTGTCCTCCATTTTCTTTAAGACTGCTTCCACAGGCAAACAAAACAACACATCAGACTGCAAAGGAGCATCCAAAATCCTTGTTTTAACATGCTCAGCTAAATTCTGATCTCTCAACCAGGCATGCCTACGAAGAACAGAACCAGTGGCAGCCACCCTCGAGGAGGCCTGCACAGCATCAAAACCACATTGCAAGGAATGTTTACCCACCTGTTCAGACACATGAACTAAATCCTGCAACTCTTTACACTCAATACCTTCTGCCAGAGCATCCACCTTAGATTTCAATTGTGAAAGGAGATAATTCTGATATTTTAACATGTGAAACTGACAATTCAACGCCCTCATGGCTAAAGTGGAAGAAGTATACACTTTCTTTCCCCATCTATCCAAAGCCCTTGCCTCTTTATCAGGAGGAACAGGATTTTTAACAACAGAGGCCTTCACACCTTTAGGCCCCTGAGAGACAGTTTCGGGTCTGCCCTAAGACTCTTAAAAGATACTTATGAGCTTCAGGCACCCTATAGTACCTATCCGGTTTAACTGGGGCAGGAGGCAAAGAATCTGGATTGAGGGAAGCCTCTGCAACATCATCTTCCACCACATTCAGAACAGGACGTATACCTAAAGGCCTATGCTGGGGTAAAAACAAGAATTCCCTAAGCCTCTTCCTGGAATCAGAGAAATCTTGACCTTCCCATTTAAAATGCTCCCTCATGGAATGCAGAGTCTCTGAAAATGAAAAATCCTCAGGAGGAGAAGCTGAAGGAGTAGAATCATCCACATCAGAATCAGAATAAGGAGGATACTCCTGCAAGTCTTCAGCCGAAGACACAGAAGCCTCCGAACATTGCACAAAACTCTCAAACTCAGGTTCCACCCTAGGCCTCTTATCAGGAGGGGGCATAGAACCTCTAATCATAGTAATCAAATCCTCTGCCATTTTAAGCATATGTTTCTTAGGCAAAGACCCTGAAGCACTAGGAGAAACCCCCACTGAAGTTAAACTTGGCCTGCCTCTCAAAGAAGCCTTGGAAACAGAAGGGAGGCTCTAACCACCTTAGGAAGAGAGGGAAGAACAGCCACCTGAGAAGCCCCTCAGCCTGGCCTGCTTCCTCGAGGATACATCCTGTAACAGTAAAGTCTCTCCCTGAGACTCCAAAGAAACACCTGGCAAAACCTCCGGCTCCACTGAGCCTTCTAAAGATCCGGCGTCTGGGACTGTCGGTTCTTCCACTCTAGGCTTTGCTGCTTTGTCCTTGCGCTTTTGGCGAAGCGGCCGGAGCCTCCGGCGGCATTTTATAATTACAACGCTTCCCAAAACTAACCTGGCACAGTCTAACCTTCTCTTAATAGTGCGTTTGTTAAATCTAGCACAAGAGCGGCATCCAACAACGTCGTGCTCAGGCCCTAAACAAGGTATACACAAAGTATGGTAATCCCTATGAGGTATCTGTTTCCCACAAGAAATACAGTTATTCACTTTTTCTGACATCCGGTTAAATACTGAGGCAAGAAAAAACCAAAATATTCCCCAACGGGGTACTTAGCCAACTTTGATTCGGTCTGAAACTCTGACTTCAGAAACTTTCAGAACGCCAACCTGCACTCGCAAAATTGCTTCTGCATCGGACCATGCGGCAAAAAAGACTGAGGATATGACGTCGGTCATGCGCATTAGTACCCTGACGTACTGACGTCAGTCTAATGCGCCCTGACCGACGTCAGCCATATACTTTGGTATTCGGGCCGACTGGACAGCGGACTACCCAATAGTTAGGACTGCAGCAATGTGGTATGAAGAACATCAACAAAGAATAAAGACTTATCTTCATTTTATGGATGATTTAATACTATATGGTTCATCAGGTGAGGAACTGAAAACACAACTGCAAGTGGTCAAAACTTTTTCAGATGATTTAAGAATGTCATTTGGCCTTGATAAATGTGCAAAAGCAACCTTTAAAGTAGGAAAGCTGCAGCACCATGAAAACATCAGCCTGGGACAGGAAAGTGGTATAAAAGAACTTCAGCAAGAGGGAGAGTGTAAACATCTGAGTATTGATGATGTATCAATAACAAAAACAAATGTGAATAAAACTTAGTAAGGAATATTTTAGAAGATTAAAAATTAAAATGAATACTGAAAACAGATCTGCCATTTAGGAACAAGGTCCAAATTATAAATCAATTTGCTCTTACTGTCCTAACTTACAGTTTTGGAGTGACTGACTGGCCCCAAAAGGTACTGGATCAGTTGGACAGGAAAACAAGAAAAATGTTTCATGCTTACCAAATGATTTATAAAAATCAGTGTATACCAAGATTATATATTCCTTGTTCTGGAGGAGGTATGAGCCTCCTTGAAACTGATTACATGTATAAATCTGCATTTGTAGGACTGCATATATATCTGCTGACCTCACAAGACCCAAACATAGTGAATTTTTTAAAACATAAGGAGAATAAGTCTAAGATAATTTCCCTGCTTAGGGAAGCATATCCGTGTCAAGTGGGAATGGAAATCAAACCAGAAGTAGATAACAATAAGGAAGCACCTGAATCTGCCAAAAAATAAAACACAAAAGAAAGAATATAAGATGAAAGAACAGATACGAAGGCAAGAAATGTGGAAAATGCATAAACATACTTGCAAGTACGGAAAACTCTTGGAACAACCTCACTTCGATCAGTATCAAACGCAAGAAAAGTTAAGGAGAGGAGACAAAAAGTTAATATTGGCGGCCCAAGATAGTGGATTACGTACATGCTGGTTTACAAAGTCCATTGCATATGTGAGAGAAACAGACAAATGTAGGTTTTGTAAAACAGAATTGGAAACAGTTGCATATCTTGTTGTTGGGTGTAATATACTAATGGCAGAAGAACTGCACACTGAAAGGCATAATAATGTAGCAAGATTGCTGCACTGGGGATCGTGCAAACATTATAATACTGAAGTAGCTGAAAAACATTGGAAACATGAGCCACAAAGCATTATAGAAAATTATAAAGTTTACATTACATGGGATCACCCATTACCAATAGTTCAAAAAACAGATGCAAGAAAACAAGATATAATAGTAGATGTAAAGAAGACAAAAGTAACACTGATCACTGAAATTGCTACACCAGTGACTACAGTGTCTTATGTATGCAGAAACACAAAATCATAAAATACCTAGGATTTGCAGGCAGAAATGAGGGCAATGTGGAAGAAAGATACCCAGACAGCTGCAATAGTAGTAGGAGCAATGGGTCTTATAAAAAAGAAGTTATAATCGTACTTAGATATCTTACAGAAACATGTAACTGTATGAACTACAGAAGGAGTCACTTCTGGGCACACTGTGGGAGCTGCAAACAGCACTTCTGGCTAACATCAAAGACTGAAACAATACTAATTTCATGAATTTTAATCACAGTTTGACTTAGGAATGTGGTCCACTCCTGTACAACACCATAAGAAATTAAAGATTTAATTCATACAGGTAACAAAAGCTTTTGTGCATTAACTTTTGGGACTCAAGAAACAGCTGAGAACTTTATAGCTAAATGTGAAGCCAAGTCTTTTTGTGATCTGTGGAACAAATATGTGATACAATGAACTAACAGAATGCTTAGAAAGAAACTAAAGATACAATTCATAAAGTACAATTATGTACACTTACCATAAATGTATATGTTCGAGTGTATTCACTGTTGCAGTCATCACACTTGGGTTATCTGCCTGCAAGTAGCCCTCAGTCAGCCCGAATACCAGAGTCTTGGGATTTCTGCGTCGGATGCTGTCATCTCTTCCATGACGTCAGGTCGTCAGGGGTATAAAACATGCAGCTGACACCATTACATCAGTTATTCTTGCTCCAGATGTCAGGAGCCTCCAAAATAGGAAGCAATTGCATGGTGTGGAACACCTCCAGTAAAAAGTAAATACCACTGCCATAAGATATGGCCAAAAAAAAAGAGGATAAGTAGAAAGCATAGAAGAGTCAGGGGGCTGGAGGGAGGGTAACCAGGACTGCAACAGCGAATACACTCGAACATCTACATTTATGGTAAGTGTACATGACTGTACTATGTTCTTCGTGTTTCACTGTTGCAGTCATCACACTTGGGTTGATTCCCAAAGCTGAGGAAGGGTGGAGGCAGTCAAGTAGTAGTAGAGCTGGCTAGCAGGCCTTGTAAGACTGCTGTGTCAAATCCAGCTTTGGATTTAGAAAAGACAGGTAAGTGGTAATGCTTGGTGAAGATGTGTACAGAACTCCAGGTTGCAGCTTCCAGGATGTCCCTAGTAGGGACTCCCCTGAGAAATGCTGTAGAGGTTGAGGTAGCCCTAGTGGAATGAGTTCTGATCCCCTGTGGGGTAGGTTTTCCATGGTGTTTGTAGCAGAAATGGATGCAGTGTGCTATCCATTTGGAAATAGTTTGCTCTGAAATGGCCTTGCCCTCTGCCCGTGTAGCAAAGCTGACTACCGACTGGTCAGATTTTCTGAAAAGCTTAGTCCTGTCAAGGTAGAACCTGAGTTGCCTGTGCACGTCCAATGAGTGCAGAATCCTTTCCCCTTTATTCTGGGGATTAGGGAAAAAGGTTGGTAAATGGATGGATTGGTTTAGAGCCACACTGGATACTACCTTGGGTATAAAAGATGGGTTAGTCCTGAGGGAAACCCTGTCAGCATGGAAAATAATGAAGGGTTCCACAGCCATTAGTGCCTGCAACTCAGACACTCTTCTTGCTGAAGTGATGGCTAGAAGTTAGGTTGTTTTCCAAGAGAGGAATTTTAACTGTGCTGTAGCAGCAGGCTCAAAAGGGGTAAGCGTGAGCTTCTCTAGTACAAAGTTAAGGCCCCAGGCAGGGGTGGGAGCGCTCTTCAAGGGTCTTAAATTGTTAGCTCCTCTCAGGAACTGTTTGACCAGAGGGTGAGAAAAGAGAGGAGGGCTCAGCATTATAATGAGCTGAGATGGCCAGGGCATGAATCTTAATAGAAGAGAAGGATTGGCCTTTGTGGAGCAGCTCTGCTAGGTAATCTAGGATTTGAGGTAAGGTAGGCACGGCTGTGTCCTTTCCTTGAGACTGGCTCCAAGAACAGTATATTTTCCATTTTTTCCGAATAGGATTTCCTAGCACTAGACCTTCTGGCCTCAAGTATGACATCCATCACTTGTTTGCTGAGGGTTGCTGGTGGTGTATTCAGGGAATAAGCCAGGCTGCAAGGTTCAGGGTTTGCAGCTGAGGATGCAAAATCTGTCCCTCCTGCTGGGACAGCAGGGAGGGGGTCTGATGTAGGTGCCAGGGTGGCACTGCTGCCAGACTGCGTAGGAGTGGGCACCAGTGCTGACGAGGCCAGTCCATTGCAATAAGGATTGTCCTGGGTTTGTCCTGTTTGATTTTGAGTAGTACTTTTGAGAGGAGGGGCAGAGGGAGAAAGGCATAAATTGAGAGGTTTTCCCATGTAAAGGATAGGGCATCCACCTTCCATGCTTGGCTGTGGAGATTTCTGTTAGAAAATTTGCTCAATTGATAGTTTTGGGGGGAGGCAAAGAGGTTGACCTCTGGTGTTCCCTACCTGTGGGTTAGAAGTTTGAATGAGTTGGGTTCCAGTTTTCACTCGTGTGGGTCCAGTAGATTTCTGCTTAAGTCGTCTGCCAGTGAATTTTCTTTGCCTGGCAGAAATTGAGCTTGCAGGTGCACTTGGTTGCTCAAGGCTGTGTTCCACACGGCCATGGCTACATGACTAACCTGCAGTGGGTAGGAATGAGTTCCCCCCTGCTTGTTTATATACCACATAACTGTGGTGTTGTCTGTCTTTATCAAGAGTTGACCTGGAAGGATAAGTTTTTTGAAGTCTGTCAGAGTATTCTGTGCACCTAACATTTCTTTTTGATTGATATGTAGGTGAATTTGTCCTGGGCTCCATTTGCCTTGAATGCACTTGCCAGCCATGTGAGCCCCCCCATGCATAGTCTGATGCATCTGTTATCAGGGTTTGGGCAGCGTGGGGTTGAATGAAAGGGAGTCTCTTGTTGTGGTTGCAAGCCTCTGCCCACCAAAGGAACTCTGCCCTTAGACAAGGAATGACATGAATAATTGTTTCCAGGTCCTGAGAATGTTGGCACCAGACACTTTTTAAGTACCATTGAAGTTTCCTCATATGCAGTCTTGCATATGGAACTAGTAGAATGCATGAGGCCATGAACCCTAGGGCTTGCAGTATTTTTCTTGCAGACAGCTGGGTTCTGGTGGCCATTACTTTGAAGTAGTTTGTCAAATAAACCTGCTTTTCTGGAGTAAGGAATGCCATCTGGGAAGTTGTGTTCAAGCTTGCTCCCAGGAATACAATCTTTTGGCTGGGCACCAGATGTGATTTTGTTTTGCTGATGGTGTACCCCAGAGAAGTTAGAAGTCTCTTTACAAATGCCAGGTGCTGAAGTAGCAATTCCTGACTGTCCGCCTGAATCAGGCAATCGCCCAAGTAAGGATAAATTTGAATATTTCTCTGCCTGCAATATGCACTGGCTGGAGCCAGGCACTTTGTGAATACCCTGGACACAGTAGATAAGCCAAAGGGAACTGCAGACAACTGATAGTGCATGGAGCCTGCCCTGAAACGTAGATATTTCCTGCAAGATTCCCTTATGGGGATGTGCAGATAAGCTTCTTTTAGGTCTAGGGTGACTAGCCAGGAGTCCTTTCCTAGCATAGGAAGCAGCTATTGTAGTGTACGCATTCTGAATTTTGGGACCACCAGGAAGGTCTCGAGAATGGACAGGTCCAGGATAGGGCGCCAAGAGCCCCCTTTTTTGGTTACCAGGAACAGTCTGGAGTAGAAACCCTGCCTCTTTGCTCTACTGGAACAGGGTGAATAGCCCTGATACTGAAAAGAGAAAGTACTTGCTTTTGAGCCTCTGCCCACTGGTTTGGAGGAAGGTCTGGCAACCCACTTGGGGTTGGCAGTGAGTGGAAGTAGAATCTGTATCCCTGGGATACAATGTTTTGGACCCATCGATCCAGGGTAATGGACATCCAGTTTTTTGCATGCAGGGTGAGTTTTCCTCCTAGGGGTGCAAGTACTTGGGTATGGCTGGGAAGGATGAAAGACAAGTGATTGTGATTTTTTTCCACAAGGGGGTGGCTTACCACTCCCTGTTTTTGAGGGGGGAGCACTCCATTGTTTAGATCTCTGCATACCCTGAGACTGTATGCTTGGTGGTCTGTTGCCCCTGGGTTTGGACTGAGAAGACCTGGTAAGGACTGGAAAGGAACAGTTTTTAGAAGGCCAATGCCTACTGAATCTAGGTGGCTGTACCTGTAAGAAATCTTTAACAGTTGGCATAGATTTAGCTTTTTCCTCCATATTTTTAAGAGCCTCTTCTGCTTTTGTGCCAAACAAATGTTCCTGGTGTAATGGAGTATCTAGTAATTTTGCTTTGACATGGTCTGGCAAGATTTGTTCCTTCAGCCAAGCATGCCTTTTCAGTACAGACCCAGTGACAGCAACCCTGCAAGATGCTTCTAAGGCATCAAAACCACACTGCAAAGTATGTTTACTGAATTGGTTTGCAGAATGCATTAACTCTTGTAAATCTTTATTTTCTGCAAAATCTGGGAAGCAACAACATTTTTTGTTTAATTAGTTCCATAATATGCTGCTGGTACGTCAACATGTGAAACTGGCAATTTAAAGCCCTGATGGCAAGAGTTGCAGAGGTAAATACCTTCTTGCGCCATCTGTCTAAAGCCCTGGAATCCCTGTCCGAAGGGGTAGGATTTTTGGCTGTAGTAGCCTTAATACCTTTAGGTCCCTGGGAAATAGTCTCTGGATCCGCATTGGGATTCTTAAAGAGAAATTTGTGAGAGTCAGGTACTCTGTAGTACCTGTCAGACTTTCTAGGAGCTGGTGGTAAAATATCAGGAGTAAGACTGGATTCCATGAAAACATCATCTACAATATCCAGGACAGGGGGTATAGCTAGAGGCCTGTGCTGAGGCAAGTCTAAAAAATTCTGAGTCTCTTTTTGGACTGTAGGTAGTCCTGGCTTTCCCAGCGGAAATGCTCTCTTAAGGTATGCAAGGTTTCACCAAAAGAAAAGTCCTCTGGATGTGAGGTAGAGGGAATGGAATCCTCTGCATCTGAATCATCATAGGTAGATAAGGGTATGTCCTGGTAATCAGAGGGATCAGAGTCATCGGACTCATGGTCTGTAGAATCAGAAGGGAAATCAATTCTTTGTCTTTTAGAGGGGGAAGGCTGAGTTCCCCTAATTAGAGTTATAAGGTCTTCAGCCATTCTAAGCAATTGTTTCTGTGGCATGGGAGCTTGAGCATGCACTTTGGTAGTCGGTTTTCTAGACGTAGTGCGAACTCTATGCCTGAGAAACGTGGTAGATTTAGTCTGAAACGAAGTAGTCAGTTTAATACGAACATTAGAAGGTCGGAATACACCCTCAGAAGCCGGTGGCTGCACAGTGGCTCTGGACCCATCTAAGGTAGAGATACCCAATAGTTCCATAATCGAAGAAGCATCTTGCGGCATACCGGACTCCGAATGGGTCTCAGCAGAGGCCTGCGAATCTGTAGAAGTGGGCATCAGGGGCTCCGATGGTGCCTCACTGAGTACCGGTGGACTGGCGACTAGCTTAACAGAAGCATCATCGGCAGTTTTGGACCTATGCCGTCTGTCTCTGTCTTTATCCTTATGTTTTTTCAGAAGATCGGTAGTCGGATGGCTTACCAAAGCCATTTCGGAATACAGAGAATGAGAGCAAAAGAATTAAGCAACAAAGATAGCCCGATGATGAATAGTTCGGGCATTAAACAAGGCACAAAACTGACAGCGAGGAACGTCGTGGTCTGGGCCTAAACAGGTGACATAGTAAGAATGAAAATCTCTGTGAGGTATTTGCTTTCCACAGGCATGACAATTGTTAAAGTTTTCTGACATCGGTTAGAGCAAGAAAATAGAATCCCCAACAGGGTACTTGGCTTTAGAAGACTTCAGGTTTGAAACTCGAAAAATGAAAATTTCAGGTAGCGGCCGACTGGCAGCTGTGAACTGCTTGTGTTTCAGGCTCCTGCACGGCAAGAAAAGCTGATGTAATGGCATTGGCTGCATGTTTTATACCCTTGATGACCTGACATCATGGAAGAGATGACAACATGCGACACAAAAATCCCAAGGCTTTGGTATTCGGGCTGACTGAGGGCTACCTGCAGGCAGATAACCCAAGAGTGATGACTGCAACAGTGAAACACGAAGAACATCAGCAGACATTTCAGACTGAAATAAGAAATTATTTGAACACAAAATGTAAAAAATATATATATCTGAAGTAAAAAAGTGTTTTGATGACAGAAAGTTATGGAATGTGGCTTGGGAAATTGATGCTTGTTTGGACATTATGGAATGAAAGTATGTCAATTATCTAGTGTTGTATTTATAAATAACAAAAAGGTATGTTAAAGTATTTGGGGACAACCTAAAATGTGCTATTTCTGTGGTTCTAATGGAAAATTTAATTAATGATTGTGATAAGAGGAGATGGGAGCAATGTGGTGAAATATGCCATGAAAAAAAGAAAACAACTGTAATAGACTATGCTCAAGACGTGGAAGTAATCAATATTTTTGATTGTGGAATAGATGTAAGCAAATACATTTTAATAAAGGTGACGGTGATACAAATGAACAAAGGTAATTAAGTGATTCTTTTGATGTAAATATCGAAGAAAATATACAAGAAACAGTCAATGAAGGAAATGAAATAAGACAAGAAAGAAGTGGATTTAATATATTTTTTAAACATCTTTATTGAATTATCACTTGTGATATAGGCACACTTACATAAAAGTAATCATACTACATTAACAAGTTGATATTAAACATTATGCTTCACATATATTGTTATATATCATACAACCTAAGCAACATTACATAAATTATTCAATTCCTGCCCCTTTTTTAAAGAAACATCTTTATTAAACCATCACTTACAAGCAATCATACATTTATATAAATGAAAACAAAACACAGCGTCACAATCCAAGTTGCAAGGATTTACATCACAAACCATACTGACATACTCCCAGTTGAAAACATTATACATCACGTATAATCTACCCAATCATTTTCAGTCAAACATTACATAGCTCATTTAAGTCCTGCCTTCTTTTAAACCTCATTCCTCCCCTGTATTGTTCCCACAATTCACATTTTTCCTATGTAGTTTGCTCCTACCTTTTTCTAAAGATCTAAATTCCAGTTATTTTATCTCTGTTACTATAATCACTACTTCTAATATAGTTGGTTTCAATTTTGATTATCATTTTCTAGTAACTGCTTTTTTTGGCAGCCACCATAATTAGAGACAGCAAGGCCTTACCATGTCTAGGCAATTCCAATTCTGTATTGTAGCTCAGAAAAATCACAACAGAAGTGAATTTAATATTGATATTCAGAATAAGTTTGAAAAATCTGTTAAATGAAAAAGATGAAATAAGTGTTGATGAAATATAAACAAAAGAAACGGCAGGAAAAAGAGTAAGAAAAATGAAACTAAAAATACATAAAAAGAGTGATAAGAAAGGGAAAGGGTAAT
Organism: Protopterus annectens; assembly: GCF_019279795.1. Classification (NCBI taxonomy): domain Eukaryota; kingdom Metazoa; phylum Chordata; order Ceratodontiformes; family Protopteridae; genus Protopterus; species Protopterus annectens. The sequence goes on from NC_056731.1 coordinate 1,133,333,146, forward strand.
CTGAGTATTTTATCCTTAAATGCGAACAGTTTAATTAATGAGAAACAATTAAATGCTGTCTTAATGGTATAAAAAACAATGTTGTGAAATAATTGTTTTATTAGACATGAGACAATTAAGTAAACAACAAGAACTTCAGTTTCAAGGTTGTTGGGGAAATACAATTTTTTGGAGTTATGGAGAAGATACTTGCTCTGGTACTGCCTTTTTAAAGAAGGAAAATATTAAGATTATTGATCTTACTAATACAATTCCATGTAAATATAAAGTATGGAGAATAATAGCTGCTTAAGCAAACATGATAAAAATGGAATTAGTATTTGAAATTTTCAGAAAAGTTGTAATTCAAAATGTGGACATAGAGTGGGATTTGAACCATATTTTAAGAAAGATTAAAGGAAAATTAAACAGAGACATACAGGCATATATGATAAAGATATGAAGATTGCAATTCTGTAAAAAGAGTGTTTAGTTATGTTAGAGGAAACTTAAGAACCAAGATAGGTTGCATGTTATTTTCCATACGATTAAAAGAAAGAAATACTAAACCATTAATGTAAAATTTTCAGACCATTGTACAATACAAACAGATTTTGTTAATACGGCAGTATAAATTAAAGAAGGTAAATTAAATACTATTTTTAGGAGAAGTTATGAAAGAAACTTATTTTCAAGAATATATGGGGCAATGTTGGTATTAACATGAGACGATGTATCATTTTGTAATACAACTGAAGACTGGTGGTATGTGTGTAATTCATTTATTTAAAGAAATACATAAAATTGAATTTTTAAATTAGAAAAACTGATTTTGGAAAGTAGAAAAGGAAAAGTACAAATATAAGTTATGTACTCACCATAACTACTCATCTGTGTTGTCCTTTTCATTCTTCCTCAATGAATGGGTCTCAGATCCAACTCGGCCACTTTTCTCTAGATTCTCGGATCCGACTCTCAAGCTCCTCCCTTTACCCATAATGCCCCTAACTACTGCATCACCTCACATCAAGTTTGCTGTTACTATATAACAATCTAAAATACAGATTATAATAAGAAAGAAAAGAGTATAGGTATAAAATAAGGACTGAAACAAGAACTATGGTTCCTAACAAAAACTTAATCAGGTCACTCACAAAGGCATGGATAAGGGGGAGGGAAGTTAAGGAAGAATGAAAATGGACAACAAAGATGCATAGTTATGGTGAGTACATACATTTTGTATCTGATGTTGTCATTTTCATTAATTACTCAATGAATGCAGCAGAGTACCTTGGCTGGCCCTCATAGAAGGATGTTCCGGAGAACCAAATGCAGCCCTGTTTCTGAAAATAATATCCAATTTGTAATGAGCAGTAAAGGTATGAGCATCACATCAAGTAGCAGCTGCACAAACATCATCACTGGAAGCTCTGGCCTAGAAAGCAAATGATGTAGCCACAGATCTAGCTGAAGGCACTTTTGGGGGTCTTGGCAAGGATAAACCTCTTAAAGAGTAAACATAGGATATACAATCTGTTATCCATTTGGTTAAGGTAACTCTAGACACTGGTTTTCCCAAATTGTTACTGGTAAAGAAAACAAAAACTTGGTCAGTTTTTCTAAGCTCCTTCATTCAAAAGACCGGCAAATTGATAACTTGGTTGATGTTCGTTTCACAAGGAAGTCTGGCTAGAAAAGAGGGGTTAGTATGTAAGGTAACTCTATATTTATGGAAAATCAAATAAGGCAGTTTTGGACAGAGTGCTCAGAGTTTAGAAACTCAACTTCCAAAAGTAATAGCCACAAGAAAGACTGCTTTCCAAAAAAGAAATTTGAGATATGAATTAGCCGAAGGCTCAAAGGGAGATCGGACCACACTCTGCAATACAACAGTAAGATCCCAAGATGGAGTAGGATCCTTTATCAGAGGTCTAAATAGAAAGGTACCTTTAAGGAATGCCTTACATAACTTGGATGAAGCTAGAGGGGTAGCATCATCTCCTATGTGGTAGTTAGAGACGGTTGCTAGCCTGACTTTGATGGTGGAAAAACTAGCACCACCTTGAAAAATTGAAGGAAGAAAATCTAAAACAGCAGGAATTGGAGCGGTGAAGGGATACAACTCTCTCTGTTGTGTCCAAAAGGAAAATCTCTTCGATTTGCTCTTACAAATTTTCTTCATAGAAGGTTTCTGGGATAAAAATAAGATTTGCCGAACAGGAGAGGAAAGACTGGACTCTCTAGCCATCACTGGAATTGGAGAAACCATGTGGTCTGAGGCCTGGAACATCTAAGTAAATCGTCCTTGATGGATGCAATAGTAGATCTGGAATGGGGTCCAGTGTCCAAGGAGGATACAGTAGGTGAGACCATAGGAAGGGGAACAAAACTTGCTGAGGTCGAAAGGGGTCAATGAGGATTACTCTGCTCTTCAGCTGGAGTACTTTCTGAAGAAATTTGGAGATTAGAGGTAGGGGAGGGTAAGTATACAGGAGACCGGAGGGCCAAGTGTGGACTAGAGCATCTCTTGGTGACTCCCCCTGAGGGGGAATTAGGGCAAAGAATCTGCTGCACTTGTTGTGGAAGGGAGAGGCAAAGAGATCATAGCAACACTGACCCCACTGGCAAAAGATCATTTCTGCCACAACATAGTTGAGAGACCACTCATGAGGCATCAGGACAGTCCTGCTCAGCTTGTTGGCTAGAATGTTGGATTTCCCCAGTATGTGCCTTGCTACAAGAAAGGGGTTGGAGGAGATCGCTCACTGCCAGACTCTCACTGCTTCTCGGCAAAGGGGAGGGGGTAAGATTTGGTTCCCCCTTGTTTGTTGATGTACCATTCCACTGACATTGTCTGTTTGGATAGCAATTGTCCCTAGAGAAAGAAAGTTCTGAAAGGCCTGCAATGCTAAGAAGACCGCTCCCATCTCTAAAACATTTATATGAAATGTTGTCTCTTCTGGGGACCAAGTGTCTTAAACAGTCTATCCCAGGAATTGCCCCCAACCCGAATTGGGAGGCGCACATGGTCAACGTGGTCTTTGGGGGAAGAAGGATAAAATGGCGTCCCTGACAAACTTCATTGGATTGAATCCACCAGAGTAGGGAGTCTCTGTAGACTCTTGATAGTTTTATAGGATGTTTCAAAGTTTATCAAAGAATGGACTATTGTACTGTTAGAGCCCACTGGACAATTTGCATGTGAAGATGATTGGTATGTATCAAAGTGATCACTGTAGTCATCAAACCTAAAGCTTGAAGAACCAATTTAGCTGGAGGAGGAGGGTGAGACAGAATTTGTCTGACATGCCATCTCAAAGCATGAATTTTGCTTTGTGGTAAAACAGCGAACTAATAGACTGTGTCTAGGTGAGCTCCTATAAACTTCAAGGCTTGAAATGGTTGAAGATGGGACTTGAGAACACGGACTGTGATCTCCAGGAGCTGTCACAATTGGAGTAAGTCATCCCTGGCTTTTTCTAGAAGATGTCTCTTTTGGTACAGCGAAAAGCCAGTCATCCAGACAAAGAAACACTCTGAATCCATGGACTCTGAGAAGAGCTGCTACCACTGCCTTGCATTTGGTGAACATCCTGGGAGCTGTGGTGAGACCAAAGGGCAGTGCCCTGAACTGGTAATGACTGGCTCCCAACTGAAAGCACGAATATCTTTGAGATAGCCTGTTCATTTTGATGATCTATGGAGCACATCCAATCGGCCTTCTGCAGAAGAAGTAGAATGGACTGAACAGTGACCATCCAGAAATTACAGTCGTGTATACTTACCATAGATGTAGATGTTCAAGTGTATTCATTGCTGCAGTCTTGATTTAAGGGATTTACCACCATGGAAGCCCTTGGCTGGCACAAGTATTAGAGAAAAATCTCCCTTCTTCAACAGGTGGCTGATGCCCAGACTAATGTCAGTACGCTCAGGTACAAGAGAAGCCAGCTGACATCATGATCTCAGTTTTTTCTTGCCCTGAAGGTAGAAGTCCCCCTAAAGTCAAGGACCTTTGACATAGAATCCTTTGACATAGAACCTAAGCAAGGAAAGGGGCAAGAGGGGGGACATCTGGACTTGAAAATAATCTTGTTCAAGCCTACCATGTAGGCTAAGGGGGAAGGAAGGAGGGAAAGAATACTACAACAGTGAATACACTTGAACATCTACATTTATGTTAAGTAATACACAACTGTACTATGTTCTTTGTGTCTCACTGTTGCAGTCCTGACATGTGGGATGATCCCCAAAAGCTGAGAGGAAGGGTGGAAGGTAGATTAAGGAGAGGAAAAGATGCCCCGCAGGATGGCAGTGGCAAATTCTGCTCTGGACTTGGACAAGGTTGATAAGTAGAAATTTTTGGTGAAGGTATGCACTAAAGACCAAGTAGCAGCTTCCAAGATGTCCTTGGTGGTTACCCCTTTTAAAAAACAGTAGGGGCAACAGTTGCCCTATAGAGGCAGAGTGTGTTCTGACAGCATCAGGTGGCTTCTTACCGTGATAGCTGTAATAAAAGGAGATACAGTAAGAGATCCATTTAGAAACAGTCTATTTGGAAACTGTTTTCCTTCAGAACTGGTAGCAAAGGCCACAAACAGCTGGTCTTATTTTCTCAAAATCTTTGTTCTGTCACAATAGTAACAAAGCTGCCTATATACATCCAAGAAATGAAGAATTCTTTCCTCTTGGTTTTGCGGTTTGGGGAAGAAAGTAGGCAGATGTATGGCTTGATTTAAGGAGGTGTCTGTCACCACCTTGGGCATAAAGGAAGGGTTATTCCTGAGACAGACTCTGGATGGAAGATGAGGAAAGGTTCCACTGCCATGAGTGCCTGCAGTCCTGAAATCCTTTCAGCAGAAGTGATGGCTAACAAGACATCAGTCTTCCATTTCAAGAATTTTAAGTCAGCAGAGGCAGCTGGTTCAAATGGTGGAACATTAAGTTTTTCCAAAACCAAATTAAGGTCCCTAGGTGGGGCCAGAGGCCTTTTGGGTGGCCTGATGTGGATCACCCCTCTGAGAAACTGTTCCATAAGAAACTGAGAAAAGATGAGAGGTTAGGCAGGGATGTGGGCTGAAATAGCTGAGGCATGGATTTTTATAGAGCAAAACAGGCCTTTGTCAAAGAGACTTGCCAGATAGTACAGGATGACTGAGATCTTGGCTAGATGAGGATTATGAGCATGTTGCCCACACCAAAGGGAAAATCTCTTCCATTTACCCAAATAGGATTTCCTTAGTACTAGGCCTTCTGGCTTCTCATAGAATGTCCTGAACTTGTTTGTTTAGGACAGGAACTCTCCAAGATGTTAAGGTATCCTCCATGCTGATAATTTGACGGTCTGCTGGTTGGGGTCCTGCGTCAGACGGTTTAATCTCTGTGGCAACTGCCATGGTTTTGTGCTGGTTAAGCTGAGTAGCATAAGGTACCAGTTCTGCTAGGGCCAGTCTGGGACTATTAGTCTTACCTTTGGCCCCTCTTCCCTTATCTTTAAGAGCACCCTGGGGACGAGGGAGATTGGAAGGAAGGCATAGATGAAGAGGCCTGTTCATGAGAATGAGAAAGCATCTTTTTTCCAGGCTGATATCATTTTAATTAAGTATTTTCCCTGGTGGCAAAAAAATATATTTGAGGAACTCCCCATTTTTGGTTATGCTGAGAAAGGTTTCCCAATGCAGTTGCCACTCATGGGGTGGGGGGGCAGAGTTTTGCTGAGGTGGTCTGCTGGTTAGCTGTGCACACCTGGCAGGTGTTGTGTTAGAATGTGTAACCCCAAGGAATCTGCTGTTTCACAAACATCCATTGCTAGGTGGCAGAGAGGGGAGCAGTGAATTCCCCCTGTTTGTTTATGTACCACATGACTGTGGTATTGTCTGTTTTCACTACTAGCACCCCTGGTTTCCATTTCTCTCTGAAAGCTACTAGACCTTTTGGAGTGCCATAGGTTCCTTTAAATTTATGTGCTTATCTCTGAGCTTGGTTTCCCACTTCCCTTGGGTGTAGAACTGGTTTAAGTGTGCTCCCCAGGCTACCTCTGAAGCATTTATGGTTAGTATTTGCTCCTGGGGGTGAATCTGAAAGGGAGACCTGGGTTGAGGGGGAGACATGGGTTGAGGGTGCAAGCTGTGGCCAACCATGCAAATTCCTCCTTGAGGCAAGGAATCAGTTTGATCATGGCTGAGAGTGGTTGTGCATGCTGGCATCACACATTTTTAGGTACCACTTGAGTTTACTCATGTGTAGCTTTGGCTAGAGAGGTCATGAGGATGCAAAAAGCAATGTAACCTAGGACCCTGAGGTTCTCCCTGGCTGTGAGGAAATCCATGACCATGATTCTTTGAAAGTACAGACTCATAAAGGAGACCTTGTCTAGAGGCAAGGAAGCCTTTTGGAGTGTAGAATTCAGTAAGGCCCCCAAGAACACATTTGGGTTGGGGGGGGGTCTGCTTGGAATTTTTGATGATTTATGGTGAACCCCAGGGAGGTTAAGAAGTTCTGGGTGAACATTAAGTCTGAGCTGAGCTTTGTCAGGCTTGTAGCCTGGTTAAGGCAATCTCCCAGACAGTGGGAAATTTGCGCCCCCTTTGTTCTGCAGAAGGCAATTAGAGGGGCTAAGCACTTTGTGAATACATTGGGAGCAGCAGACAAGCCAAAGGACAGAACACAAAATTGATCGTGCCTGGTACCTGCTCTGAAGAGCAGAAAACTTCTGTGTAATTCCTCTGTGGGAATATGTACAGTTGCATCCTTTAGATCTAGGGTAACCATGAAGGTCTTTGCAGAAATCATGGGCAAAAGTGTTTGAAGGTCAACATCATGAATTTTGGAACCTGTAAGAATTGGTTGAGGGCAGACAGGTCCAGTATAGGCTGTCATGTCCCTTCCTTCCTGAGAACTAGAAAGAGTCTGGAGTAGAAAACCCCTCCTTTCTGGTATTTTAGTCTGTTTCCACTGAGCCCTGGGCATGTAACATCTCTATTTGGGACACAGCCTCTGCCCTTTGCTTTGAGGGAATGTCTAGGAAGCCTGGTGGTTTAAAAGGCTGCTTGAATTTGGTTTGTAGCCCCTTGCTATAATGGTCAGTACCCGCTGGTCTGAAGTAATGAAGGACCACTTCTCTTGGTAATAATGCTACTCTACCACCAAGTTTGGGAGAGGGAGGGTAAGAGAAGGGAAGGAACAGAGGGGGAACTATCATGAATGAGTTACGATTGCCCCCTGCCAGGGGCATGTGGTCTAGAACTTCCTGGCCTAGAAGTTTCTGAATGCCACTGCCTGGATCTTTGGTGCTGTCTTGGTCTCCTTTTCCTTTGTGGCTTTCTCTGCCTAACCTTATATCGACAGTGAAAGGAACAATGCTTAGAAGGGTATTTTTTACTGAAACATGGGGGACTGCACCTGTAGTAAATCTTCAACGGACTTGGCCTTATCTTCCACTTTTTTGAGCACAGCCTCTGCTTTAGGAACAAAGAGGAATTTCCTTGTCCAGGGGTGCATCAAAGAGGTTAGATATGACATACTCTGGGGGGACTGCTCTCTCAACCACGCATGTCTTCTAATGATAAATCCTGTCGCCGACACCCTGCTGGAGGCTTCTACAGTATCGTACCCAAAGTGAAGGGAATGTTCTTCTACATGGGAGCTAGAACTGCAAGGGTCCAGTAACTCCTCAAAGAGCCCCTTGTTCTCTAAAGTCATAAAAGTCTGTCTCATTTGATCCAGTAAAGTCTCCATGTATTTTTTCACATGGAAGTGGCAGTTTAATGCCCTCATAGATAAGGAGGCAGAAGTAGAAACCTTTCTGCCAAATCTATCTAGGATCCTGCTTTCTTTATCTGTGGGCAAGGGATTTCTGGACGAACCAGCGCTGGCTCCTTTGGGTCAGGGGGTCACAACCTTTGGATCAGCTGTAGGATTCTTGAAGAGATGCTTATGAGTATCCAAAATCCTATAAAACCTGTCAGGTTTTCTAGGGGATAATGGGAGGGAGTCTGGTTTCAAGGAAGAGTCCTGAAAGACACCATACACCACCTCCAAAATAGGTGGGATGGCAAAGGGTTTATGTTCCGGCAGGTAGAGACATTTCCTTATCATTTTCTTGGACTGGGGTTAATCCTGGGAGTCCCATTGGAAATGTTCCCTCAAAGAGTGCAGGGTTTTGCCAAAAGATAAATTCTCAGGAGGAGAGACAGAAGCCAGATTCTCCTCAGAGTTTGAGTCTTCAAAGGATGTCTTGGGAGGGGGCCCTCTTCCAAAATAGAATCCTCCTGGTCAGGATTCTCATCTAACTCAAAAGGGTCAGAAAGGACTTCTATGGGAGGATCTCTTTTTCCTTTTCCTGGGGAGGATTCAGAAGAGGGTTGCCTGCCTCTAACAAGGAAAATAAAGTCCTCTGCCAATTTCACAAGGCCTTGCCAATAAGCCTGTGAGAGGGAGCCAGTAGGCCTTGGCTGGATCTGACAGTATGCCACTTTCTTTGGAGTAACTCTCTGTTTAGGCCTGGCAACATCCAAAGCATGGACACCCATCTCTCTTGGAAGAACGGTTGTAGTCAAGACCTGGTGCCACATAAACATATCGTCGGTTGTACTGCTGTCATCAGAAGCAGAGACCTGCAAAGTAGTCCCAGACTCAACTGACAAACTGAGTCCTAAGGTTTGAGCATATGTCTAGGGACCAGACAGCATATTAGACTCTGAACAGGTCTCGATAAAGGCCTGTGCCACCACCTCAGTTGAAGAAGGGGACTGCAAAAGTGCCTCACCGTGATAATAAGCCTGGGCAGCCTGGTAGACGGCAAACAGACATCATACAAGACCCTAAGCCAGGTGAGTTTTTCTTTCTCCCATTTACACATAGGGAATTCAGCTTTGGATTGACTGGCAGATGCCATAACGTGCAAATGACCTGATGATTCACTGATGTGCCTAGCTAAAATCTTGACCCTACATCTAATGGTTACAGCAGTACACTCGTCACAGAAACAACAGTTGGGAACATCATTATCTGGGCCCAAGCAAGTAACACAAAATGAATGGAAGTTTTGGTTTGGAATCTGTTTACCACAGCACAGACAATTATTGGTTTTCTCTGACATTAGTCAAAATGTGTAGAAAGGGTTCCCCAGTAGGGTACTTGGCTTTCTGAAATTTTCAATCTGGTGTGGACTGATGCACTGACTGAATCTCTGCTTCGGTCTCCGATGGCAAGAAAGAATTGAGATCATGACTTCGGCTGGCTCCCCTTATACCTGAGCATACTGATGTCAGTCAAGGCATCTGCCACCTGTTACTGGAGGGAGATTTTTCTCTGGTAGTCGGGCCGGCCAAGGGCTTCCACTGCGGGAAATCACACAAGTCAGGACTGCAACAGTGAAACACAAGGAACATCTTGGAGTTCTTTACAAACTGATCCAGATCCAAAATAGGTCTCCTGTTTCCTTTGGCACTAAAATGAACCTAGAGTAAATTCTGGATCTTCTTTGTCTGGTGGGAGTTTTTGGATGACTTTTTTGTCTAGCAGCTATTGAACTTCTTGAGCTACTAACTCCCACCGATTGGTTAGAACATAATGGAGATTTTTTTTGTGAGGGAATTTGTAAAAAGGGAATGAAATATCCTCTCTGGATATGATCTTTTGCTCCCAAGAATCTCTTGTGATGGCTGTCCAGGCATCTGGGTGCAAATAAAAGTGACTCCAGCAAAGAAAAATTGGGCAATCTTTCAGGAGAGCTGAAAGGGTCTATATCTTAGGAGGAGTCTCAGAACCCTTCATTTTGTGGACCCCTTCTGCCGTGTGGATGGCATGTTCCACTGTTATTTTCCCCTCTGTCTCTGGGAGAAAATTCCCCATGTGAATCTTGAAAATGTGCTTAAGACTTCTGGAGCCACATCTTCTTACCACCGTGTCAATTCCTGGAAAAAGGGTCTCTGTGGGGTAGAAAAATAGATTCCCACAGCAGACAAGGTCTTTCCATCTTGCTCACTGTGGGAAAGTGTATCTTTAATGGTGGATCGAAATAGGAAAGATCCATCAAAGGGAGCATTGATGAAAGAAGATTTAAAGCACTCCACAAAATCACAAAATGGCATCCAGGCATGTCTCCTGACAGCTATGCCTAAACCTGTAGCATGTGAGGAACCTTCAGCTGTATGAGAGATTATCCTCATGAACACATTTGATATAGATTGCAGGGTAGCCAGCTGCGAGGAATAAGCCTTTCCTTCCTCTGTCGACATGGACCCAGGGACAGACTTAGAAAGTTCCTTAATCAAGTCCGTCTGTAACCTAGTAAAGTGTGCCAAAAAATGAAGTGACCATAAGGCAAAGGTCACTGAAGTGTACAAGCACTTTCCATATCTGTCCAACACCCTAGACTCTCTATTAGGGAGATGGGCAGTGGAGATGCCAGCTCCTTTTTGTGGTTGCCGCAACATCAATGGCATCTACTGGGATTCCCTTCCTCCAAAACTGCCTAGCTTTTGCTGCATCAAGGATTTTTTCCTGGATGCCGGGGAATAGGTTCTATAGTATCCGACTCTTTCCAAGCCTGGCAGGTTACAAGATCTATAAGCTAATCCACCAGGGGGGACCAGAGACATAGATGGGCCAGGCCCAAAGGCTTCTAGGAATGCTGACTCCTCCAGGGAAGGGATTTCAGTGGACCAACCACCTTTTTGGCATAGGATCTCTAGAATGCCTCTGAAGAAAATCTCTTCTGGTGGTGACCTTGGAGACCCTTCCCCTTCATCAAAATTGGTGTCTTCAGTCAAAGATCCAGAGGGGGAATATAAGTGCCTCCTTTTGCACAATCTCTTCCAGGGAACCTTCAGTGGGATGGTATGGAGGGGTATCAGAAGAAAAGGTGACTTCCAGAACTGGAACTGCATGAAAGCTCTTATGGACAGGCTGCCCCTGTGGAGTAGGCTAGTGAGCCTCAGAGACTGGATCTGAAGGAAGAACTGGGATAGGATCATAGGAAATGAAAGTCAAAATAGCTTTTGGATGGGAGAAAGCCCTCTACACAACTTTGATGACAGAGGGACTGGGAGAAGCTGAAGTCAACCTCACCAGAGCAGAAACTCTTGCTTCAGTCGTGTCTCGGCCCTTCACAGATCCCTGCTCCAAAGGAGGAGTTAGATCTGAACTGTCCAGTTTTGAGGCTCCTAGGAGAAGCAATGGCTCCAAAAGTCTCAGAGTTGAGGTCATCCCACCAGATCTGACCCTGACACTTCAGCTCCAAGACACTTCCTGGTCAAGGGCGGTCTTAGCCAAACAAGAAGACAACTTTGGAGCAGATGCTTTGACTCTTGGTGGTCTCAGGTGTGAAGACTCAGAAACTGTAGGTCGGATCAGAAAAAGAGAGATGATGGAACATGAAGAACTCTGAAGCCTCATTGATCCAATGGGAGACTGGGCCGGTAACAACCTCATCTGGATCTCGGCTCTGAGAAATTTCTTCATTATCCTGGCCACATCTGCTTCAGAAAGACTTTGGGGGAACCTGATCTAAGAAGTGGAGAGAGGGTGAAATGGTTTTCTTGGAGTCTCCTGAAGAAAGGGACATCTGAGCCTTGGTGAAACCGGCTCCAGTGAGAAACAAGGACTCCGTAGTTGAGAAGACTCGGTGACTGAAGGAGTCAGATGCAGAGGTGTCTGATCCAAGTGCTTCGGAAGTTTTGCTAGTGGTTCTGACACCGGAGTGGTCCTAGGAGACTGAGCAGGAGAATGCTTCCTGTGCTCCCTGGGCTCTTTAGACTTTGACTTTTTTGATGGGGGTTGAGCCCCTGAAGCAGACACTGAAGAAGAAAACACTGAAGCAGGAAGAAGGCCCTTAAGTACTAGTTTATTGCACCTATCACTATTGGCTCTGGAATTCAACCCAACACAAATCTCACAGGAAGAATCCACAGGAGAGGGGCCTCAGTAATAAACTCAGTCCCTGTGGGCATCAGAACTAGGTATATTATGCCCACAGGACATGCACTTCTTAAAATCAGTAGGCTTTTCAACCATAACAGCAGTATATCAAGTACAAGGAAAAAGAGCTTTGTTTAAGAAAGAGGAGGAGTCAGAAGATAAGCAGAAAAAGACTTTACCAACAATGGTAAACAAACTACCTTGGAGATTAAGGTAAAGGACAGAGGATGTTATGCCAACTACTGTAAAATGAATACCCCCAAAACAGGCAGGAAAAAAAGGATAAAAGAGGATTAAAAAGTTAACAACAATGAGTAGCGAGAAGTAGGGCTAAATATCAGAATTTATATAGGAAAAAAAGAAGGGATAAATTTGACTTTTTACTCACCAAAGCTGAAATAAGTATTCTTGAGCTCGAGGGAATGCAATTCCAACTGAATAATTAGAACAGCAAACGAGATCTGAGGTAATGCAGTAGTTAGGGAGGAGTTCAACAGTAAGAGCCAAGAATCTAGAGAAAAGCAGCCAAGTCAGATCCGAGATCCATTTGTTGAGGAATGAATGAAAATGCCAAAGTCAGATGTATTATAAAAGAATATGAAATGTTTCATAAAAAGTATGAAAAAACTGAGACATGAAAAAGATATATATATATATATATGTGTGTGTGTGTGTATGCATGTATACATATATATATATATATATATATATATATATATATATATATATATATATATATATATATATATATATATAGATAGATAGATATAGCTATATATGTGTGTGTGTGTGTGTGCATATATCTATAAATATATATATAATATCTATATATATATATATATATATATATATATATATATATATATACATACACACACACATATAAAAGACATCAGCACTTAAACAGAGAGATATTTACTATAAGGAAGAAGGGAAGAAGTCTTGCTTTTTTATATAAAACTATAAAAAATAATGAAAGGAGAACTGAATCCTTACCAGGCAAGAAAAGTATGGAAAAGAAAGCTATGGATGGTATTATTGGAGTAACTGAGGAATTTGCTGAAGATTTTTATGATGGGTGTGATGAAAGGAGGTACGGCCAGCCATGCCAGGAGAAATACGGCAGTAGAAGTGTAACATACGCCAGCACAGCTAGCTACAATTTTGTAAATAACTATATGTCATGTGTATATCAAACTGATTTGTACAGATGCTTGTGCTGAAAATGTATTTGTGAAGTTTGTTTGTGTTAAAATGTATCAACAGTGCACCCTGCTGTAAGGAAAAGAAATGTACATGCATTATTGTAACCGTTTAAATGTATACATTGCAACAGCATACACTGGAAGTGAAGAGGTTAATCTTAATCTACCTGACTTTGCAAAACATTCTTGAAATTAAATAAATTACTTTATGGGTGAAGCCATAAAGATGTTATCCCACAGTTCTGTGTGGATCCAGAGATGCAATGTCTAGGCTAGAGAATAGTTGGTAGCTCCTGTATGAAGAGTGAAATATTTTTATAGTTTTATGACTTCTAGGAGTCCTGAGCAAAGCTGTGTCTGTGTGTATGGTAACACATAGGTGCTAAAATGCTGTCAGCCTCTAGTGTTGGTGATAGTATGGGACACAGAGTCAGATGACCAGATGTGTGTGATGTCATTCTGTAAGCCAAAAATAATATGTAGACATTAGTAGGAGTTTGCTCTCAGCATTCTGTCTTGGATGTGACAAGTACCACTTGCCTTGTGGTAGTAAGTAACTAGGGAACAGCAATTATTTTAGATTAGTTAGAAAAGTATAGTGAGATAAGAAGTACTGTTTTTCTATAACTGTGTGAAACTTTCCATCAGTGCCATTTTTAATATTCCCTGTGACTGAAACTCTGGTGCTTACTGTAAACAGATATGTAGCATTTTCATGTTATTTTATTATTTATTATTAAATATATTTAAACTTTTCATTGTGGCTGGTCCTTTTTAGAAACTATTTAAGTTTTGAGAGTGTTTGCACATATTTATTTGGTGATAACATTGGCCACTTTTCAAAGCCTTGCTGTTTGATCAGCATTACCATTTATATTAATATTAATTTCACTCAGCATAACTGGGTACCCTTGCAAGTGCCTTAGGTAGCTGATTTTGTAGAGCTCTGTGGCAGTAATAACAGTTTTATAGTCTGGGAAGAAGGGGGGCATAGCTAGTAAACATGTGTGTGTGTCTGCGCAAACAAAATCTCACAGTGTGTGTGTGTGTGTGTGTCAGCTTCAGCTACTTGGAACAGAGACAGGAAGCACTGGTTTCACACAGTGGTGGAGGACTTGACTTGGGCACTCAGCTGAGGACTTAATTCTGCAGCTGTACCATTGGGAAGTCTTAATGGGGACCTGGAGGGAGACAGAAAGAGCAACCCAGACTCCAGGCTTTGTGTATTCATTGCATGCTCTTAAGGGAAATTGTGCTTAATGCACAGAGGTCTGTATCTGGAATTACTGAGTGTATCAATTTGTATTCCAAGCGAACATCCCTTTCCAGTGTCAGTGCTAAGGATTCAGGTGTCTTGATTACTGGCCCAGCATGGGGACGTCACAATGACAACACTAGAAACACAACTGGAATAACCTGGGAATTAACTAAAATAGAGAAAGACAAAATCCTGGAATTAGAAAAAGACAGTAATAGAGAGACACTGGATAATGCATTAAAAAGTATTAATAGGTTAAGTGCGACTGGGCCAGATCATTTTGGGTATGAATTTTTTGAGAGATAATGTCAAAAAATGATGTACTTGCAGGTTTTAAATTATTGCCCTAATTTTGGAAAAAAAGAAAGTTTTTTTATAAGAAAAAAAGGTGAAAAAAGTAATATAAAAAAATTGGAGGCCAATTACATTAAAGAACAGATTATAAAACTTTCATGAATATTACACAAAAGAGATTAAGTAAAATATTAAGAGACTTTATTGATCTCAGTATATTTGGAATGGAAGGAAGACACACAAAAATATTAATTATGGTTAAGATTATTAGAGAAACAAATAATGAAGATAGTGATATTAAATTAATTACAGGTGATGTAGAAAAAACATTTGATAATGTGAAACACCAAGTTATGTTGGAAATTTCTGAATGCATTGGTTTGGGACAAAAGTTTGTGAATCTTATTAAATCTACATATAATAATTCTAGTATTACGGTAGTTGTTAATGGATGGTTTAGTACCGAAATAAAAATAAAAAAGGATTACGACATGGATGTGCTACAAGTAGTCTGTTATTTGCTTTGATTATGAACACAGGTATAAGTAAAACTAAAAAAAAGTTAAAGGAGCAGCTGTACTTTAAGTCAATATAATTATGCCAGTTTATTCAGTTTAAGCAGATTATTTGGTAATAATAGCCAATGGAAAAATGGATAAGAGAATCTGCATTGGAAATAGAACACTGGATGACAAATGTAGGTTAAAGTATGCAAAGAGAAAAATAATGGTTACAGATATTCTTTTAATATTGCATGTATACCTTTTAGTAAATGCTATATTTTGGTATTATGAATTACATTTGGCAAAGATGAATGTGAGACAGAACAATGGAATAAAGTTGTAAATGACTTTAAACAAGTAACAAAAATTACAGTATTTAAAATCATCATTGTCTAAAAACATTTATTTATTTCACAGTGTTATCTTAATTTTAAGTTACAACATTTAGATAATGTTTGTAGTTATCCAATTAAGACAGAAAAAGATTTACTGGAATTGGTATTTAATTTTTTATTTTATGGGGTTCAAAACTGAACCGTGCTAGAGGAGGTACTGTACATAATGATTGTGAAAATGGAGGTTTAGGTGAAAAAAATATCCAACAGTTTTTTTTTTAGCAGCATACTGGATTAAGTGTGAGATCTATGAAGGAAAAAGATGTTATCTCTAAAACTGTCAGTAATACACATAAAAATCTATGTGATACAGGAAGAAAAAATAAGGACCTAAAAGAAGAAGGGAAAACATGTTATGAATTCATAAGAAGATGGAAGTTAAAATGGGATAATAATTATAAATTCAGAAAATTGTGGTACAAGGATATTATGGAAATGTTTTATTATATTATCCTTAGGAAAACAAGGGAGAGAAGATTCAATTAAGAAATGAAAGAATAAACACGGCCGGACTTGCGAAAAACACCGGTTTTTAATACTTGTTTTAAACGCTCAAAAATAAAAATACGTTTTTTGTCCCGTTTAAATGCGGGACTTCTTCAGAAACTAAACAAGTTTAAAATTCAAAGACTGTTTTTTATACATCCTTTTAAAAAAATGCGCCAATTTCATGAAATTCCTTTGCTTTTAAAGGCACATACAGCCTAACAATGAGAGACTGAAACTAAACCATTTTAAAAAAAACAACAACTTTACAAATCCATTTTACATCTAAAATGTGCTGAATTGGATACACTTTCTTATCTACTTCTAATATATTAATTTATAAAATATATAAAATATAAAAATCTATATATATATGTATATATATATATATATATATATATATATATATATATATTTATGTATAAAATTACATGAACATACAATATTTCATATATTAAAGAACTTATAAGCAAACATTATAAAATTCATACTCGCATATGCTTACAAACACACACACATATATATATATATATATATATATATATATATATATATATATATATATACCAACACCCACTTATCTACATGCATATGATAAATACATAAAAACAAATGTACATATATATAAAAATATACACACATATATATTTAAATATATAATGAAAATATATGATAAAAATATTTGCTTTCATGAACCTACTATTTGGAAAAAAAAATATATATATATATATATATATATATATATATATATATATATATATAAATATATATCTTAAGTTTCTAAAACCTATCTTTCCAAACTTATCAACCTCAACAGGCACATTATTGAACATTTATCATTCAGACCTGGGTTTACAAAAGCATTTAATCTAAGCTGCCACATCAACTCCATCTTTTCTAATAATAAACCTTATGGCCCTCCTCTATCATCTTGTTGAATCTGCTGGATTACCTTAAATTTAAATTTATGTTGTGGGTAAATTGTGGTATGCATTGCCAAAGCATTGTCCTCTCTTTTCCGCGTTATACTTCTAAGATGTTCAGATATTTTATCCTTTAATCTTCTATATAAAAGGAGGGACATGCTTGGCACTTTGCCACATAAACCACACCCCTGGTGTTACAATTAAAACTACCTTTTAACTAAATTTGGAAAGCATTAATAACTATGTTACTACCTTCATCTATTACATAACAATATGGACAACACCCACATTGTTTCATACCTATGTTCCGATTAATAAATTTTCTTTGCCTTTGAAATATTTCTTTATAACTAATGCCTTTTCTCCATACCACTTTTGGTGTGAAGTTGAAAATAGAACTCAATTCCATTTCGTCTTTCAATAAAGACCAATTTTTGAAAATGATTTCCTTTATGTCCACATAATTGGATGAAAAACTCATAATACACGCTGAATTGAATTCATTTTGAGAGGGTATAGATACAATTTGATCAATATTTGGCACGCTAAGATTGTCCTCTCCGCTTATAATATCTGCCTTAATGTTAAGTATTGGTTCATAAATACCATTCATTCTCTTCAATGTTACTTCCTGTATTAAATCCTCTATCATTTGAATAGGATAAGCTCTACTAAGAAACATTTCCTTTAGGACCAAACATTCTTTATCAAATTTCTCATTAGTTGATATCATTCTTGCAGCCCTTACTAACTGGCCTTTCAAGACCGAACGTTTCTGATGTATAGGATGGGCGCTTGAAAAGTGTAGAAATTTATTTGAATATGTTGGCTTTCTATACAATACGGCTTCATAATGCCTGTCCACATGCTAGAGAAGGTACTGTACATAATGATTGTGAAAATGGAGGTTTAGGTGAAAAAAATATCCAATAGTTTTTTTTAGCAGCATACTGGATTAAGTGTGAGATCTATGAAGGAAAAATATGTTATCTCTAAAACTGTCAGTAATACACATAAAAATCTGTGTGATACAGGAAGAAAAAATAAGGAACTAAAAGGAGAAGGGAAAACATGTTATGAATTCATAAGAAGATGGAAGTTAAAATGGGATAATAATTATAAATTCAGAAAATTGTGGTACAAGGATATTATGGAAATGTTTTATTATATTATCCTTAGGAAAACAAGGGAGAGAAGATTCAATTAAGAAATGTAATTACTGAGATGTTGAGGAATCTTTGCTACACTCTTTTACAGATTGTTCAAGAACGAGAGAAATCCAGTCTAAATGTGAAAAAGTACATAACACAATAAGTTTAAACTGAATATGGATATGATTAACTATGGAATACATAAGGGTTATTGTAAAAAGATCAAGACAGAATAGATAAATATTTTGTTAGCACGTTATAGATTTTTTGAATAAGGGATGTCAGAAATTGTTATATAATGAATTATGGGATTCATCAATCATAAGGAAAATAGATAACTGACAAAGGAACAAAGAATGGAGAGGGTAACATATGTTAATATTTTCTACATTAAGTTATAAGCTTTTAAGTATGTAAATGACAATTTAAATTAAGAGTTCATAGTTTTTGTTATATTTGACATGATGTAAAATTAATTTTAATTTGTGTTTATGTAAAAAAAAGCCCTCTGCTCTTCTTGATAAGTACTGTGGGATTTTTTACATCCACCTGAGCTACCACCAAGTCAAGCAGATGGGGCTTTGTTTTATCATCTCATCTGAAGGATGACACACTGAAGACAGCAGCACCCACCTTATGCCACATAGCAGTGTCAGTAATCAATCTACCTGATGCAGTAAAAGAACCCACAGCCTTCTGCATCAAAGTTGAGTGTGTTACCTGTTGCACCACTAGAGGAATAAGACAGGCCAGTGGATAATATTGCAGAACCAGAGAAATACTAGCCTTAAAAGTGCCCTAGCTCTTGTCTTGGCACCAACAGAAAACAATTTCCTTTTGCCAATATATAATTTCCTAGTAGGAGGTTATCTTGCCTCCTTTAATACCTGTTAAACATCCTCAGAAAATATGTCTCTAAAAGATATTAAGACTGTCTCACCCAGGAAGTTAGCAGAAATGGTTTCAAGTTGGGATGTGTCAAACACACCTCGTCCTCTGTAAGTAGGTCCAGTCTGTGATGAAGCTTGTGTTAACTGCCCTTGGCCACTTCCAAAAGCAAGGAGAACTACTGCTCCCAAGACCAGGAGGAATTCACCACAACAATCTTTGGAAACTCCTTCTGAATCTGCAGAATGACCCTGGAGATCAATGAAAATGGTAGAAAAACATACAGGAATATCCCAGATCAAGGAAAAGAGAATGCATATGTTTTACAAGCCTTCTTACAGGGAATCCTGGAACAAAATTTTGTCTACTAATTGTTGCGAATGAAGACAAATGGAGCTATCTGAGGTGTTTCTCACAGCTGGATCAATTCCTGGAAGACCCCCTGACTCAGTTTCCTTTGTGAGGGTCTGTCCTGGTCTTGCTGAGCTTGTCTTGCCTGTAGAGTAACATTGTGCTGAACAGTTATATATCAGGCTTCCACAGTCTGCACAGAAGGCAAAATCTGGTATCTACATTTGTTTATGTACCACATTACTGTGGTGGTGTTGTCTGTAACTACTTGTAAAGGTCCTGGAACCCACAGATGATTAAGAGAGTTAACAGCATTTACTACTGCCAGCATCTCTTTTACATCTGTGTTTTAATTTGTCTTTTTGTTCCAAAGACCCTGCACTTTAACTCCTATAGAAACTGCTCCCCAAGTAAAGTTGGAGGTGTTTGTATATACAGACTCTGATTGATCTGGAAGGTGAAATGGGAGACCTGGATTCAGGCAAAACTGGTCACCATGGGAAAACAATCTTTTGGGAAGGAGTCCGGCTAGACTTTTGGATCTTCTCCTGTAACCCCAGTCTGAGCAGGAGAACTCCTGCCCAAAAGAGAGATTCCTTACACTTACAAAAAGACTCTGCAAAGATACGCAGGGTCAACCAAATAAGAAAAGTGTGAATACTATGCAGTCTGCATAAGGCTATCATTGGAGACAGAAACTTTGCGAATACCCTTGCAGCAGTGGATAACCTACAGGGGAACTGCACAGAAATGAACGTTTTATCCAGACACAGGAAAAACTTAACATTTGAAATCCGGTGTTATAAGAATGAAATGATAAGTATCTTTTAAATCTAGGGACACTATAAAACTTAAACTTGGAATGAGAGAGGTAATGAAGAGATAACATTCTGAACTTCGGAATTTTCGCAAAGTGAATTAGAAAGGAAAGATCTATGACTGGTCTCCATTTGGCTTCTTTCTTTGGCAAACATTCTTGAATAAAAAAACCTTCTCCTTTCTGAAAAGGAGGAACAGCTTTGACCATGCCCTGAGTTAGCAGAAGCTGAAAGACACGAGGGGGGAAAAAAAGAAGTATGAACTGGTAGATGAAAAGGAATCCCCTAAAAAGGAGGGAAAGATTGCCACTGTCACCTGTAAGCCTGATGGCTAATTTTCAGAACCCATTTGTCTGAGACTATCTGTTGCCAAAGAGAGAGAAATGGAGGGCCAGACTTTTGGGAAGAATTAAAGGCTTTCCTAGTTGGAGTCTGGGGTGGATCTGCAGATTGTCATCCATGCTTCCTCCTTTCTTTTTGAAGCCCCTTTGTCATTGTTTTTTAAAAGTCTGCCTACCAGCAGCTTACTGGGTCTGCTTATTTAGCTTTTTGTAAGATGTTGCAGAGGTAGCTGTAAAACCCTTGAAACATCTGGAGAAGGAAGGCTGAAAAAAATTTAGAAACTCCTTGAATCAGCTTTCCTCCCTCATCACACTTTTTAAGGACCTCTGCAGCAGATGGTCCAAATACAACCTTCTATCTAAAACAATGTTCAAAATTTCAGCTTTAAAATCCTCAAAGGTTTTCTGTACGCAACCATGCAAACCTCTAAATAGCGGTTACAGTATTGACAGTTCTGGAAGTGACATCAGACGAATCACAAACACACTTGAAAGAATGTACAGTCACTTGAGGCAGATAATCAATACAATTATATAAAGGTGATTTGTTGTCCTGATTCAAGGGAAAAGAAGCATTAAAGTTCTTCTTATTCTCAAAAGAGTCAATCATAAGCTTTCATGTGTGAGCTTGACAATTAAGAACTCTAAAAATAAGTGCTGCAGAATAATTTACCCCCAAACTGATCAAAGGCTTTTCCATTCTTGTCAGAGGGAGGGGAATTAGCATTTACCAGATATTTAGCAACAGTTAGATTTACCAAGAAAATCACTGCTTGGTCTAATCTGAGGGTGGAATATAAAAACTTACAAGACTGAGGAACGTTATATAATCTATCTACTTTCTTAGAGGCAGCAGGTTGGCTATCAGGCAAATTGCAGATTGTAATAAAATACATCCTCCAGTGCTGGAAGAACACAAGGAACTGGTACACATTCAGGAAATTCCACTTGCAATAAATTATAATATTTCTTTAATTACAGTGGAAGATCATTATGCTCCAGTTAGAGCAATAGATTCATTCTGGACTTGTTTTCAGAAAAAGAAAATCCTTCCAATGTACTATAAGAACAAACACTCTCCTAAGAATAAGAACCATAAAAATGAGGGGAGAAAATGACCCCCTCACAAACATTTTCAAGTTCAATGTCCTGAACATCCTCAGGTATTGAATAATCCCTTTTTATTTTACTAATAACAGCAAAACTGGTGAGGTCAAGAGCCTGAGCTGGGCTCAATAAATCATTTTTGTCCAAAGTAACGGAGACAAGCAAAGGTACATGTTTTATTTGTTCCTTCTTTTTGACAAAAACTTCTAAAGAATTAGACCTATTTTTGACATGCACAACCTTCAAAAGGTCAGGAACCCCAGTCTAGCTATGCAGATAGGATTTGTCCTGCACCTTTTTCCAAGACTAATGAAAGTGGTACTCCTTTGCCCATTAAGAGCACTCCAACAACCGCAGAGATTGTGTCTAAGCCCCAGTCCATGGTGGATGTATGGACAACACCAGAGCTACCCAAAGAAAGAGATGAATCCGCTGGTGAATGAGAAAAGGAAAAAGCAGTATCACTCATCTGTGGTTAAGGCAATTAGTAGCTTACTAATGATGAAAAGGCTGCTTGGAAACTTTTTTTTTTCTTTTTATGGATGGAAAGAGGAAAAACCAAAGAACTAGTATCAGCTCTGTTGTGAAGCTGAAAAACATTCCCCTTATCTCTGGGAAGCCTAGTAGCAGTAGTTAGTGAAACAGGTAAGCATTAAAAAAGTTTTCAAAAACAGTGAAAAGCTCTTTAAACAATTAACTTAGCCCTTACAAGTAATTTAATAACATTACACAGGAAAAATAGTTTTAACTTTGTTTCAACAACTTCTTTTTTCCTCAACAGTAAAATGTAATGCACTTGGCAAAAAGTGACAAAGTCATGTGACAGTCTACAGAAAAAGTTTAATTTCTGACAAAAATAAGATGCAGAAGTTTTGCCAAGCAATGGAGAAGCTATAGCAAACCACCTACCCTCAAAAACCCTGAAAAAGGAGAGCTCTTCAGCAGCAGGAAAGCTCTGGAGGGACTTGCACCCAAACCACTCTTTTTCTTTAGCGTGGAAGTTGCCCTTAAGCTTTGGAAACTGTCTGGCTGTTACATCTTTAGCACGACATAACCCATATAACTAAGGCTACTATAGCAATGACCAAATGATGAACATCCTATGTTAATATCTTCTGTCCTGCAGGATTGTCTGCTATACTTGACTCTGAAACATCTTGAAAAGGTAACTGAATCACTTACGATAGTGCATAATACAAGAGTGAAAATGACACAGAATTATCTAGGTAGAATAAGAGTAAGATTTCACATTGCCAGCAAACACAAACTTGTGGATTCAATGGACAAGCTCAAGTCCCCATAAACGAAAAACTGGCAGGCAATCACTTAAGTAATCGGGCATTGTATCAGCCATGTTTATTATATGAGGAATGGAGCAAAGCACAAAGTGAATGGTTTTACATTAACCAGTGCAATAATTCTGTCTAGTACGAAAGTGATTGTTTAGGGCTAAAGTGTGTAAGTTTATTGATGGGAGTAGATACTCAGAGTTATACTAATCAATGTTAACATTACTCAAAACCAGTAGTTCTACAGTTAAATTGCTCAGTACCCAAAGTAAGGAATCCTTGTCCACAAGATTGCACACACACACACACACATATATATATATATATATATATATATATATATATATATATATATATGTATATATATAGAGAGAGAGAGGGAGATACTAAGGGCAATGTTTTTCCAGTAATAATGGTAATAATCACCAAGTATTTTCCCTCCTTTGACCTGTGAAAGTCATGTACAAAAAAAAGGTGATGAGACAGGTTGTCATTTACTAATACAGCTACTTTTCCAGCACCTAAGTAGGTACAGTTATCTAAGGAGGTACAGCTATCTAAGGACATAATGTAGTTTGGGAATATACTGTACATCTTGATATGGGTGGGTTCAACCAGGATCCAGATAATGTAGTCATATATGGATTATGTAGGTCTACATATATGTATGAGAGTTTTTGTTATTTGTTATAGTTTTTGCAATTATACGGGCTATCTCTGAACTCCAAATGGCATTAGACACGTTTTTTAACACTGTTGCTTTGGCATGGGAACCTAGGCTTAGAAAGTTAAAGTACTATAGGTTAAACACAAGAGTGATTACAAAATTGGACAAAGCCGTCCTCAAGCTCTGTAACAATTATAACATATGTATCTTTTTCTTAAGTACAATTACCTTGATAACAGAATAACATCCCATCATTAACGGTATGCCTGCATTTAGGATATTAATCTTGTACAAGGTGCATATGCAGACAGTAGTGGGTGCTGAGGGTAGTAGTATGAACTGCATCCCATCCCCATTGTGTGCTTTACATTACTTAGGCATGAAGCACTTCACTCATCAGGGATTATGTACATTTTACTCATTCCATCTGTTTTTCTTGCTGCTGTGTAACACAGTTATGGACATTGGTGCTTTCTGATAGTAAAAAAAGGACAGCTTAGCAGTAGTAGCAATAACGCAGGTGGAGCAGACTGCACCAAAATGAAAATATTACTGATGAGTATGGATTAATGTAGACATGGTAATCGTTAGTAATGAAAAAAGATAATGGAAGTGCTCAATAAAATGAAGTAACGGCCTGACAGATGTGAAATTAAACAATGAGGAAGAATTATGGCTGTGCTACAATAATAAGTAAGCACACTGAGTGAGTGGACAGTGGAGTAGTTAGGATCCTACACAGTACTGCCAGCATCAGTAGTTAACAGGGTAGCTGATTGTGCATGCACTCCACTTAGCCTAAACTAAGCACAGGGAGAACAGTACTACTTTTTGTCAGCCATTAAGTCACGCTAGTGTTCTGTAAACACAACAGAGAGAGAGACTGTCCTAGTCAACAGTTCAGTGAACAGCCAAGCTGATGCACAGTAGCAGTAGGACATGGAGGCATGGAAAACAAGATACGTAGAGAGATAGAGATACAGGGTACTACAGCAGTGGGGAGAAAGAGACGAGAACAAAACAGTGAGGAGAAGGGCATATAAGGAACAACGGCAGTAGGAATAAGGGCATATGGGGGTGACAGCAGTGTGCAGAAGGAGGTATGAGGAATAACAGCAAAAGAGATAGGGAGCAACAGAAGTGGAGAGAAGAGATGGGGGAAAGAGCAGAAGGAAGACGGAGAGATGGGGAATGATAGAACTGGGGAGAAAAAGGCATAAAGAACAAACCTAGAAGGAATGGTAGACACAGCCAGCAATTACACACTTGGGGATGGGAGACAAGATTACAAGAGATGTGATAAGCAGCTTTGATGAGAAAAAGGAACAAGCACCCCCATCCAGTTGGAAGAAAGGTGTAAATTGAGAGGGAAAGGAGGCAATGGATCTGAAAAGTGGGTAAAAGGAAGTATACCACCTACAGGGAAGGAATAAACAAAGGAGGTTACTACTTTAAATTGATTTTCCCCATTTTATAAGATATTTAAGAATACTGCTGCTGTATTCTCAAATTATTTGTTGTATTTTTAGCCCATGATCATTGTAAAATGCCACTGCTTTTCACTTATTTTGCTGGTGGTTATCTGCATTACAGTCATTTTAAAAGCATGTGTTTCTAGCTAGTTTGTTTGACTGTACTGTTTGAATTCCCTTTGGGCTAACTATAGTGTAGTTTTACATTATGAAGACCTGCATCTGCATTTCTAGTGGCAGTGGAACGTAATCAGGTCTGTCTGAAATAGGATTTGCACAGGAAGGGAGACTGCTTGACTGCTCATAGGCCATTTGCTTTACACAATCAGTTTTCTCTGCCTCTATTAATGTGGCATGTTTGCACAACACTGCTTATCATGCAGTGGTGGTTAGCAGTGCCTTATATATACGAAACCACATAGAACTGAAAATTTTTCATATAAAACTACCTCTGAAATTTCTGTAGTACTTAGTTTCACAAAAAGCAAGTAGTTTGAGCACTGAGGAGCACCCCCATCCCACGTGTTTGGTTTTAGATAGTCCTGATTATAGTCTATACTCTTACAGTAACCAAACTAAACTTGGTGCATATGGGCTTCCTAAGGCAATGTAGAAACTTTCTCATGTTTACTGGCAACCATTTAATACTTAAACTAACTGATATGGTGTGTGACAGATGTTGTTATATAATGTCAGTGGAGGCAAGGCTCTCACATATAAGCAATTATAATAACAGATTGTCTCACACACACACACACACACACACACACACACACACACACACACACACACACACACACACACACACACTACATCCACCTCACATAGTACGGACTAGATACACAGACACACATATGGAGAGACTCTTATCCTTAGCAATCTCAACAGCATTCTACAAAATCAACACCCAAACACCTCACATATGGCAACATCCTCCAGTGTCTCAGCTTTTATGCCCATAAGCCACACCACCACAGAACCCAATATTTTGAACAAAGCAGACTTCACTATGAGATATACAGATGACACATTCAACATGCTAAGTAGGAGAGATCCACTGTCATTTGTCTGCCAGGGAACAGGGACAGGATCCATCAGATTACACAAGCATTTAGCCTAGGTCACTGAACAACAAGCACCAGTACGACTCAGTCATAGTCGGTGTGAGCATAAAGACCTGAGAAGTACCTCCCTGAACTACATGAGGAGAAACATTATGGTGCTCTTGGACTATTGGATTAGCATTGAGTAGCTTTCTACCTTCTGCAAAGGTGATGCCACAATATTGAGAAGCATTCTACCTTCTCAAAGGATGATGGCACAATATAAACAAAAAATAATTGACTTTGACAATTTGCTTGAGTATGGTATCATTCAAAGGGAATACAATACTAATCATCCTAAGAGGATATGATCGACAGACTACGCTGCTTTGGAAAGGATGATGTGCAGCTTTCCCCTCTGGGATTTCTAATTTTGGCTAAAATCATGTTTATTCTCATACTGCCTTTTTTTAAGGCACTGCTAGCCTGATAAATTGATAAACTTACTGACATAGCTAAACCAGCTCAGAAAAATCTGAAGGTGTTAATGCTCAATGCCAGCAGTCTAAACAAGAAACTCTACTCCTTGCAAGCTCTCATCATGTAGTGAAAGTTTTGAAACATGAATAAAATAAATCTAAGATGACTTCTCTGCTTAATCTAGCAAAAGCATATCAGCATCAAGCAGGAATAGAGATCAAACCAGAAGTAGATAAAAATTAGGCAGCAACTGAATGTGCTAAAAAACAAAAGAAAGAATATAAGGTGAAGGACCTGATGAGACGCAAGAAATGCGGAAAATGCGTAAATATAGCTGCAAGTATAGAAAACTTCTGGAAGAACCTCATGTTGATCAGGAACAAAGGCAAGAATGGTTAAGGAGAGGCAAATTCAAACCAAGAGATGAAAGGTTAATACTGGCAGCCCAAGATAGTGGGCAACTTACACGCTGGTTTACAAAGTCCATTCACCATGTGGGAGAAACAAACAAATATAGGTTTTGTAAAACCCAATGGGAAACATTCGCACACCAGGTTGCTGGTTGTAACACACTAATGGGAGAAGGGCTGTACACTGAAAGGCAAAATAATGCGGCAAGACTTGCACTGGGGATTGTGCAAACATTATGGTACTGAAGTGGCTGATAAACACTGGAAACATCATAGAAAATTATGAAGTTTATATCACATGGGATCACCCACTACCAACTTTTCAAAAGATAGATATTAGAAAACTAGATATAGTGGTCCATGAAAAGAAGACAAAAGTAGCATTGATCACTGAAATCGCCACACCCAGTGAGTGCAGTGTCTTGCATACAGAGATATACAAAGTCATAAATTATCAGGATCTGCAGGCAGAAACGAGAGCAATGTGGAAGAATGATACTCAGACAGTTCCAATAGTAGTAGGAGCAACGGGTCTTATAAAAACGTATCTACAATTTTATTTAAATATATTACCAACACATTTAACCCTGTATGAATTGCAGAAGGAGTTATTACTGGGCACAGTGTGGGTGATGCAAAGTGCACTTTTAGCTGATATCAAAGATTGAAACAATACTAATTCCATGAACTTTAACTGTACTTTGACTTAGGAATGGGATCCATTCCTGTCATGGTATTAGAAACCCAAAACATTTGAGAAATTAAAACATAGATAATGCAGATGTCTGTGCAGTTATGGAGACATGGTTTAAAGCCATGAAGTGCACTCTGGCAGTGCAGGGCTCCAATGTCTTTCACACATTTAGACCAACCAACTACTACACAGGAAGGGACAAAAGGTGGAGGTGTCTCAGTTTATATTAAGAACAAACACAGCCCCCAGCCACTTCATCAATATGACTTGCCTGAGGTTCTTCACATCTAAAGTATCTTACACAAAGTCCCATGTCATATCCTTGTAAGTATAGCTCCCCATCTATGACCAGGAAGAATATAACACAAACTTGAGCATACTACAGACACTTCCCATTCAATCCAATACCATATTCATGGGCTACTTTAACTATACCAATATATACTAAGAATCACACACAACCACTAACATGCAGGCCCAGAGTTCCTGGGCTTTATAAAAGCAAACACCTTTGACCGGTTAGTCGGTACACCCACTAGGGGTGCAAACAGGCTTGACAAGGTCCGCATAAACATGGAGGAATGTTGCACCCTCCATAGTGTAATGTCCTCACTGGTGAGGTCAGACCATATAGGTGTCTCCTTTGAAGTAAATGTAAAACCAGAAACAACAACTAACTCTGGAACTTTGGGGAATTATTCTTGGACAAACTTTGCACTAAGTGATACCCAGACAAAAATTTCAAGCCCCCCCAAACACTGAAAACAGTGCTGCCTGTGTAAAATCATTCATAGAAACCCTGTATAATCATAGTAACAGCTGCACAGAAACAGTTGTACTTAGCAAGACTAAATACAGGATCATCTCAGAAAACAAGCCACCCTGGGGAATCTCAACATCAATAGTTTGCACAACAACAGGAAGAAATTCACAGCAAAAATTAAAAGGTGCAATGCCCATTAAGGTAAGAAATCCATTATCAACCTAAACAAATAACTCAGGGGACTAATCAAGACTACCAAAACCAAAGTTAAGGTATAATTACCCTCCCAGGCCAAGGATAACCAAAAAACACTTTTCAATTATGTCCGTAGCCTCAAAGGCAATAAACAGCAATGTACTGAATGAATTGTAAATAGTGTCACCTATACAGCACCCAAAAGATACAGCAAACCTCATGGCCAACAAATTTACCTACAATTTTACCCCATTCTACCTGCCCCTCAGAAAATACTCATATCCATAACTCGCTCAACTATCACTACAGAGCAGGAACTTAATGTGCTCTCTAAGGCTAAGAAAACTGCAGTGAAGGGTCCTGATAATATCCCAGGATGCCTCCTTAACAGCATGAAATATCAGCTATCAGGCCCATCAGAATCACTATTTAACAGCAGTCTCCAAAGACGCTTGATGCCAAACAAATGGAGGACTGCAACATTTATCTCGCTGCACAAGGGCAGGCCATCCATGGACCTGAGGAATTATTGATCCATAAGCCTGATATGAAAAACTATGGAGAGAATAAATATGGATATCCTAAATGATGGCATAGGTAACCCACAAACACTAGACCCAAATATGTATGGGTTCATCACGGGCACGCCTTGTAAATACAACCCAGTAGACTTCTTTAAGAAAGTCACCAAAGAAATGGATGAAGGGCAGAATGGTGCATACTGCTTACCTTGACCCAGCCAAGGCATTTGATACAACACTCCACTCAAGCATTGTAATAAAGCTCTCCAAACTAGGTATAAACATCCTACATCACCCAATGGATACCCAGCTGCCTTACAGACAGGACGCAAGAAGTTAGAATAAGGGAGTCTACCTCCATCAAAAATGTATTAGTGGGGTGCCTCAGGGCTCAGTGCTGGGCTTGTTTGGCATCTACTTCTCTAGGGTCAAGGCTAATGTTAAGGCCCTCTAGCTGATCAAGTCTGCAGATGACTGCAAATTAGGTTTATGTATGGAGTCCCCCAACACACACACATCCTCCAAGAAGACTTGACATAAACTAATAACTGGTGCCAGAGTCATGGTCTAAAACTCAATGCCAAAAAGTGCATCACAGTAGCTTTCAGAAAGATGGCCACCTCAGCAAACTACTACACTGACAATACACAACTAAGAGTAGTCTCTGTAGTCAGGCATTTAGGAAACCATGTAGACCATGATTTGGTATTTGACCATCATGTGTCTACTATAACAAAGAAATCATTCTGTGTTGAACAACTTATAAGCAGGAGTAATGCATCTAGATCTAAACACGT
The DNA here is from genome assembly GCF_019279795.1 of Protopterus annectens. Classification (NCBI taxonomy): domain Eukaryota; kingdom Metazoa; phylum Chordata; order Ceratodontiformes; family Protopteridae; genus Protopterus; species Protopterus annectens. Next base: position 1,133,363,101 of record NC_056731.1, read on the forward strand.
AATTGCTCTGTTGTACACTGCTCTCATAAGACCAATCACTGAATACAAAGACCCTTTCTCTAGGCACCTGGCCAAGCATGTGCAACAACTGGAGCATCCACAGAGATTCCTCACAAAAGAATACATGGTGTGGAAAACAATCCTATGCAGAGTTCCCCAAAGCTTCATCTTTATATTCATTCTCCTACAGGCTGCTGACAGAAGACCTACGCCTGGCCTACAAAGCATCCGCCACTGTAGTCCTAATGTGTCTGATATACATCTGTAAAACAAACAGCATCAGAAACACCCAATCCAGATCTCATAGGTCATGCTGTAGAGACAGGTATGTATCTCAGAGGCTCTTCCTTCTCTGGAACAGGCTTCCTATCCATGCGAAGCAGAACTCACACCTGCACTTTCTCAAGGGAAACTTGGATCATTGGATGGAGAACCATAAATATACCCTTAGTCAGGTACCTATGTCTCTACTACAGAAAGGAACCTTGCAAATGCTTAGCCAACTATGCCCAAGTACATATACCCACACAAAACCCTTGGGAACCAATACCTATCAAATTTTACTGGGAAGCGTGGCTAGGCTTAAAATGGTCCCTTGGGTGATAGCCATACATTATACTATGATACTATGATAAGGTAAATGAATGTCACCATACAAATGCCTACAGGATAGTACAGTTACTGTGCAAGTTTCTTTTAATTGCATTGACGGGCACTGATTTATGACATGTTCCAGACACTTGAGACAAATGAATGTAAACCTGAAATCACCTGTTTGATTTGTTTTCCACTCCTGTCAAAATCAAGAAGGGGGCAGATAGAACAGAATTTAAATAATACCATAGTAGCTCAGGTTCCTGAAGGAGATGGCCAGGGAATATGGGTGAAATGTTGTTTCTGTAAGGAGAAATAGGCAGCTCTGGCTTGCCACAAGGGTGTCACCTAGTAGGAGCACTGGGCGTTACCCAGTGGAGTTTGAGCCGGTTGAGCTCATGCTGGCATGGTGCTCAACATCCATACAGCTAAGGGGAATCCAATGTGTGGAGACATGTTTTCAACCAAGGAATAGCAGCAGTGAACTTGCAGGAGTTACGGTGCTGGTCAGGGTCTCACTAGGTAGAGGGCTGACCACTTCCTATGATATGTAAGCTGTCCCATTCCCTACCACTTAACTCTCACCAGCATATGGTAGGGCTGACCAGGACTCCCAGGTGGAAATGAGTGTGATGTAAGGTTGTTGCCCAGCCCTGGAATGTTTTCTTGTGTACTTGAAATGAATATCACACTGTGTGTCAGTACTGGAGCCACCAGGTAAGAGGACAGGTTAAAAAATTAATCAATGAACTTAACATAGATTAGTTATCCATTATTCCTTATCAATCCAGTCAGTTTTTAAACTGTAATCTTAATCCTATTTGGAGAAGGACAACAATTCCTTTTATATCTACTTCAGATATTGACTTGCTTAATACAATGTGGATCAGACAGGTTTTGGAACAAAAGTATATAATCTCTATAATGTCACATGTAAGAACTAACCTAATAGTTTGCATGTAACAGTACAAAGTAGATGAGCTAAGACGAAATATTTTAGCAAATCATGTATCCTTTTCAGGTGCACTAAATGTTAGCAGGTAAGGGAGAAAAGAGCTTTACTGGAAAAGCTCACTCAGACTCTGCCATAGATTGCTGTCAGGAAAGGTTAGCTTGTTTTTGCTTTCTTGTATTTTGCATTGCTTCATTGCCTTCTTCTATTCTGTACATTGTGGTTTATTTTTTACACTATGTTTTACTTGTATTCTGCTTTTAATTGCACATTTAAACTATAAGAGAGACCAGAGCTGTCTCTCATGAGTCACACAAAAAATAATTTCTCCCAATGTTGTGTTTTTATACTCAACTGTCTTTCTAATTGCCTGCCCTTTGCATTAATTTGGACACATATGTCCCTCCCTCTCCTCTTTCATTGGCTATTGTTAGCAAGTACAAAATTATCATTATGTGAAATCATTCACCTTCAGCTATTTAAATTTATTGGCCACCTCACTGTATTCCAGTGGCTACCCACTTCCAACTTATCTTGCTCTTTTACAATTAGTGGTTCTCCACTTAGATGGCTAAAGCTTAAGTTACTCCCTCTTTCATATCCAGCTTCCCAGTGCACACTGCAACTCTTAAGATATTAACCTATGTTTTCCAGCTTATCTTTAAAATCTGCAACATCTAGTCCAAAACCACCAATTATCAGACAGCCCACATTCTGTCTCTCAAAAGTTATCTTGATATTAATGCTTCTGCTTTGCTCCTGGTGAGAGAAGAAGCATAGGGACATTATTTCCTGGAAAGTGCTGATCACCAGAAAGCCTGATAACTACTTCATAGGTGTCAGCTTGGAATCTGTGCTTACATTTTGTTCCTAGTGAGAGAAGGAGCAGAGTGCATTGATTCCTAACCATTTCTGATTGGGCATTGAGAGTGTCTATGATGGACATTCTTGACTGGTCTGGTTATTATTCATGGCATCTGCCAGAAAAAGGCTACAACAAATCTCCAGATCCTTGCATCACCTGGGACAAGACAACTGATTACCAAAGCAAAGAGCCAGTGGCCTGCATCTCATCTTGGGATTGGTACTATTGCTTCTGGTGAGAGAGCAGTGTGAAGCTGTGGTGAGACCAGCACTAGTAGTAGCCAGGCAGAAGCCAATCAGGCAAATCTCCTCTTTTCATCATTCTTGGCAAAGCTAATTCTTTCTCATCATTAAGTACTATTGATTAGCTGCTATCTAACCTAACTTCAGAATATTTTCCTAAATACTTCATCCATAAATCATCAGGGTCTACTTATTAATTTTCTCTCACGTGTTTGGCAGCATCCTGTATTGACACAGACACCTTGCATTGAAATTTTTCCTGTAAAAGCAGCCTTGAAATTTCACCAATACCTAGTTTCATAAAGGGCAACTAGTTTGTAGTAACAAGCACTGCCCCCAGAGATGCAAACCAAACAGACACTCCTGACAATACTTTGCATTCTTACTGCACCTGTCTAATCAATAAAAAAGGGCCTGTTGCCATGGATATGTATTTTCTCACCATCTCTGTTACCAGCTTGGTGGATACAGGCATCCTGAGGCAATGCTGAAATTGCCTGAAGTTTACTGACAACCAATTAATTCTCAAAGTGATATGGTTAGTGAGAAACGTATTTGTGCAATGTCACTGGAGGAAAAGCTCTCATATAAAAGCACTCAGGCTGTCAGTATTACACAAGCTGCGCCAATCACACACAATTCAAAGCAGACACATAGACCCACATATGTTGAGACACTTAAATACAACCTTCCTAAACCCCAACAACCTCCTAGATGAAGTAGACGTAACAAATACTCTCGGCAACCCAGAATGCACTCTTTCAAAACAACACCCACATCAACACATACAACCCCATCTCATGGTGCTACCACACAATCCAACATTCTGGTGACGGGAGACTCCATTGTGAGATTCGTCAGACTGAATGAGGAGAAAGTCATGGTCAATTTCTTATCAGGGTCCACGGTCCATCATATTACGCATGCATTCAGGTCACTTCACCAAAAGTACTAGTATCACTCAGTCATAGTCATGTGGTTGCAAATGACCTGATACATACTCCTTAGACTATGTGAACAGAAATATCATGGAGCACTCAGAATGCATGTCCCAGGCTAATAGGAGCCTACCATTAAGCAGCATTTTACCTTCTCCAAGGATGATGCCACAATACAAACAGAAATGACTGACTAATAATTGGTTTAGTTTCAGGTGTCATTCTAAGGGGGTGTAATATTTGTCATAATGGAAAGAGATGGTCAATAGACTATGCTGCTTTGCCAGGGAGGTTCTGCACCTCACCCCTCATATGCAAAATCCCATACCATCTCCTTGCATGCTATAGGTCCCCCTCTATGACCCAGGAAACCCATAACATGCACTTAAATGTACTGGAAACACTCACCATCCAGCCGAATACCATATTCATGGGTGACTTTAACTACCCTACTACTAACTGGGAATCCCATAAGGTACTAAATGTGCAGGATTCCTGGATTTTGCAAACACAAATTCACTGGACCAGATAGTCGATACACCGACCAGATATGCACACATACTGGATCTGGTCTTCACTAACATGGGAGAGTGCTGCACACACCCCCTACTGTAATGTCTTCTCTGGTAAGGTCAGACCACTAAATGATCTCCTCTGAAGTAAAAATAAATTCTGGAACCCCAGGTAACCCTGAAATGGAACTACTCAAAAGCCAACTTCTTACTGTTAAGTGATAACCTGGCAATCTTCCAGGGCCCCATAAGCTCTGAGAACACTGCTGCCTACATAGAACTGATCCCAGAAACCAAATACAAACATGCCGATAGCTGTATACAGGCAGATGCACCCACCAGGGAGAAGAACAAAACTGACTCAAAAAACAAACCATCCTGGTGGAATCACAACATCAATAGGCTGACAGAAGGAAAAAAAATCATGGCAAAAATTAGAAGGTATAGCACTCAGCAGGATAAAAGCATTCTCATCAAACTAAACAACACTGAGGGCAAATAATGTCTACCCAAGCCAAATCTGAGGTAAATTTGACCTCCCAGTCCAATGACAACCGCAAGGCATTCTTTAGCTATGTCCACAACCTTAAAGGCAATACACAGTTGTGTGCAGAGCACCTTGTTAATGAAGACACCTATACCGAGTCAGAAGATCTAGCAAACCTATTCGCCAATGAATTCAGCTACAACTTTACCCCTCTCTCCTCCCTCAAACTCCCCTCAGGAAATACCGTGAAATATACATCCCCCTGCTATCAACAGGGAACAGGTCCTTAATGCTCTCTCTAGGTCCAGGAACACTGCATCAATGGGCCAAGACAATATCCCAGGATACCTTCTAAATAGCATAAAACATGACCTACTTGGCCCTCTGGAATTGCTAATCAACTGTAGCCTCCAAACAATCTTCATGCATTACAAATAGAGAACAGCAACAGTCTCTTCCCAAAGATAGGCCATCTCCAGTCCCTTAAAACCAGAGACCCATAAGTTTCACTAGTCTCATATGCAAAGCTATGGAAAGAATTACCATGAAAATCATCATTGCTAACATGGGAAACCTCCAGACACTGGACACAATCCAATTTAGCCTCGTCAAGGGCAGGTCATGCCTACTCAACCTGATGGACTTCTTGAGAAGGTCAGGTCACCAAAGCAATGGATGAGGAGAAAAAGGTTCACACTGCCTACCTTTTCCTGGCCAAGGCATTTGAGACAATACCTCTCAAGGGCATTACTGACAAACTCAAGAAATTAGGTATAAACCCTTATGTCACCCAATGGACAGCCAGCTGGCTTAAAGAAAGGACCCAGGAAGTTAGAATTGGAGAGTCCACCTATATAAATAGGCCAGTCACAAGCACAGTCCCTTGGGGATCAATCCTGGGACTACTTCTTTTTCACATTTACTTCTCTGAAGTCAATGTCAATAGCCGCTGGCTTACTAAATTTGCAGATGATTCCAAATTAGAAGTAGTAATAGAATCCCCCACTGGGGTGGCTGCAGTGGTGCAGTGGGTTAGCGTTGTTGCCTCACAGCAAGAGGTTCTCTGGTTCGATTTTCGGTGGGGGTGCCTTCTATGCGGTCTGCATGTCCTCCCTGCGTTCACGTGGGTTTCTTCCAGGTACTCCTGTTTCCTACCACATTCCAAATACATGCAATAGGTGGACTGCATGCTCCAAATTGTCCATAGGTGAGACTGTGTGTGCAAGTGATTGCTGCGAATGAACTACTGTGGCAGGGCTAGCCACCCGGCGGTGCAAACCTTGGCTCAAGATTACTGTCACTGCGGAAGTGACACTCTGACCCCATGTGCAAAATGGGAAAAGGGGTTGAGGATGGATGGATAGAATCCCCCACTGACACAAATGTTCTCCAGGAAAGGCTGACACAGAGAAATAAGAGCCATGAACTAAAATTAATGTCAAGAAATGCATACTAGTATCCTTCAGGAAGTTGTCCACCCTTTGCAGCTATCATACTGACAACATACCTGTAAGAGTTGACCCAGTAGTCAGAGACTTGGGGACAGACATATAGACAGCAATCAAGCGTTTGACAATCACATGTCTATAGTAGTGAGGAAATCATTCTATGTTGTGCAACTTATAAATAGGTCCAAGGAGGTCATTGTTCCACTGTATTCTGCATTCATTAGACTTATCATTGAGTATGATGCCCCCTTTGATATGTACCCAACCAGACACATCTAACAACTGGTAAAGTAGAAATTCACAAACCAACAGTAATCCAAGTACCGAACCCAGCACAGAAACTCGACCAGAACAAGAACCAAAAGCTTGACCGTATTTCTAAGTGGCACAGCTTCCCAAACACAAAATATCCGATGACCAGAGTAGTATTGCAATAAATGACAAATTTTATTCCATAAAGTACATCCACAGTTGATGCGATCAACAAAATACGTAACACTGACTTCAGTAAAATAAAATATATTCAACACAGAGGGTTAAGCGCTTTCATCTGTTCCTCTCCAGACTTCCTCAGAACCATCTTTACCCTTCCGCAATTCATTTAAATACACTCCTTTGGCGCCAAAAATAATTAGTGCATTAAAAACCTTTTATAATAAAATATAAAAAACGTGAAATATGTATACTATATGGTAAACTGTATATCTGTTTGTGAATACATTATAACATTATACCGTATATTCTATCTAATATTTCAGTGTTAACACAGGCAAAGTGAACACTTATAAACACTCATAAAGCTGAATATAATGTCTCGCTATATAAAACATTAATATAATGCTTCTAAAAACTACTAAAAACTACAACATACAGATCGATAAATATTAAATATACAACAATCTACTTATGTTGGGGTAAACTATAAAATTCATGAACTATACTATAAAATAACAGTTAATGCATAAATGCAGCTAATATAAAGTTAATAATAAAACATACTAATATAGGTATACACACTATTAATGTACCTAATGTAATAATTATGTGTCACTAATCATTATCTCTGATATATCTTATTCTTATGGAGTATAATCTTCTTACTTAGGACTCGTGTGGTCAAATTATATTAAAATGTATATAAATATGCATAAAAAAATATATATATATGTGTATATACAGGAAAATGATAAATATAATAAATATATATGATTATATAAATAGTATACAAAAATATTTAATATTAAATGTATATAAGATATATGTGACATATTAAAATATTAAAATATTAAAATAAATAAATGATTTAAAAATATATACTATCAAAACTAGATGCATGTATATTAGAATGTATATAAAAATGTATATTAAAATGTACAACCTACTGAACCTACTAAGACCTAATTAAATTAATTAATTAATATATATAATATTGTTGGGATCCTAATATAAGAAAAGGTTTTAAACTGATATATTCATTAAGTCCTGGATATGTGGTTGCATCAAGACATATCTGCCACCTACTCTCTAGGCAACCAAGTTTAGCTTTCCAATTCCCACTACCAACTGTTCTATCAACCTGATCTATTATAAAAAATTTGAACAGGTGGTCTTTACCTTTTTCTAATGCATGTTTACTCAATGCGTTTTTTGTGTCACCTTTCTTCATCTTATAAACATGTTCATATATCCTAGTTCTTAGTTTCCTTTCGGTTTTTCCTATGTAATAAGCGGTACATTTTACACACGATGCTAAGTATACCACTCCTTGACTATTGCAGTTTCCTGGTCTGGATTTGCATATGCTTTTCAGAATATTGTCAATTTTGATACTAGGTTCAATATTAATATGTTGGCACTGTTTACATGCCCCACATCTTATTGTACCCTTAGTCTTATAGTGTTCAATATTATATTATGTCCTGTTTTTAATACTATATTAGGAGTAATACCTATGATTTCTCTTACTTCTTCAATATTGGAAAAAAATGGTCCAATGTCTATGTAAAATTTCCTTTACAATATTCGTATGTGGACTAAATATAGTAACACACACCTGCCTACTCATCACTTTTTTATTCTTTACATGGATATCTTCTTTCCCTAATAATGGACAAAATTTATTACCCCATTGGGATTTAACATATTCGACTACATCTGTGAGCATATTTGTTGGATAGTCTCTTTCCTTAAATAATTTATAAATCAAATCTAACTCATTCAACATAATTTCTCTTTTCGATGACATCCTTGCTGCTCTCACACATTGACCTTTCACTATATTCTTGAAGGTGTGTGGAGGATGACAGCTTCCGTATTGGATGTAGTCGTTAGAATATGTCGGTTTCCTATATAGTCTAGACACATACCCTTCATCATTACTACTGATATATGTGTCTAGATAAGCTATACCTCCTTTCTCTACTGTGTATGTAAATCTCAAAAATTCCGTCGTGTTATTGATATAATCTATAAAAGTGGGGATACTTTTTGTTTCACCTTTCCAAATAATGAATATATCATCTAAAAATCGTGTATATAACAACATGTGTTTATAATATTCACTATGGAAAATAAATTGGTCCTCCCATTCCAACATAACTAAATTAGAAAAAATGGGTGCACACGATGCACCCATAGCTACACCCGAAGTTTGTTTAAATTTTTCTCCTTGATGTTCAATATAGTTATGGTCAAGGATGAGTTCCATCATATTCATTAATAGTTGAATTCTATCCCACGTAAGTGCTGATAACTTCCTCAAACTATTACAGAAGTAATCTAAACCTATATCCTTAGGTATGCAGGAAAATAAATCTTTAACATCCACTGTTATAAAGGTGATTTCCTTATCCCATACATCCTTGCTTAATTTACTTAAAAATTGCCAGGAGTCCTTAACTAAATGGGATACATTATTATATACATGTTTGGTCAAATGGTCCACCATAACTCCCATATTATAAGTCTTCGATTTAGATCCGGATATAATTGGTCTGTATGGGGGGTCTGTGAGATTCTTATGTATTTTAGGGATACCTATTATGTGTGCCATTATTGGATATTCGTTCCTTAAAAAATTATACTGTTCCTCACTGATTCTATTATCAAGAAGAAATTCTTCTATAGCAAGCTCAATACGCTTATATTCAATATTCACCTGATTAAGTGAAACTTCCTCATAATTACCTGATTTAAATAATAATTCATGTATCTTATTCAGGTAATCGCATTGGTAGCTTATTACTATCCCCCCCCCCCTTATCCAGTTTCATAATCCTGATGTCTTTATTAGAGATAATATCCTGCAACATTTTCCTTTCATCTATAGTTAAATTATCTATATTAGTCTCATTAGATACAGCACTATACTTACTTTTTTATATGTAGTATATAATTCTCTACATACTGCTTTTTTTTCATACATGGCTACATGTGGATTTTGAGGTGGTATATATGTGCTTTTCCTAACCAATTTCCTTTCATTTTCTAAACAACCATCTTGATTGTCCTTAAAAAATATAGCCAGGTTCAGTCTGCGACAGTATAATTTTACCTCCTTAATAATATCAAATAGGTTAAAACTAACAGTAGGAATAAATTTCATTCCTTTTCTAAAGAGTGTTAAAAATTCATGAGTAATTTCAACATTTTTAAAATTATATACCTTAAATCCATTGCAATTTGTAATCTTGGGACAACCTGGATTTTCATAATCCTTTTCTTTATCAGTAATAATATTTTTATTTTTATTAATATTTATAAAATTATTACTATCAGTACTCATAACATAGTCCGTAACGTTGATGGAATCTCCAGTACTGTTAACATTCAATAATGTTTTTGACTTTGCTTTGGGGCAGAAAAATATCTGCCCCCTTGAAAATTTGTATTGTCATCTCTTCTATTATGTTTAAATTTCCCTACACTTTGTTCAGTATGTATTATATTCATGCCTTCTTGATGTTGTGGCCATATATAAACCCTGTCTATTCGATATTGTTCTACATCTCTCTCAATTTTGTGTATCTTCCTATTATATACACTCTTAACCCTATTACTGGCAGTCTGGAACTGTTTTAAATACAACTCTTTCCATACTTCAAATTCATGGTCATTAATAATTTCTTCATTTAATAATTCTAACTCATTAACTAATTTAGCTATCTTTTCATCGCTGTATTTCATCAGTAATGTCATATACTTATTTCCAAACATATCAAATAATTGGTTAAAATCTTATATTACAGTACTACTATAATCAATCCCAAGTGGTAACTTAAAAAAACGTAATCCTTTTGGCACAATATGTTCATTCATACACTTTTCCAAATACATGTTATCAAGCTTTGCACATTTTAAATGTATCAGCTTTTTACCCATAAGGTTAATTTTCGTTTTTATATTGTCAGAGGGTACATTAAAACCATATCTATCATCTCTATATTTAAAATCACCATCCAGTTTTATCTCAAAATCATCTGTTATAAATTCATTCATTAAATTGTCCATAGTTCCCCTATTTTCCACATCTTTCAACACAGTTTTTGTTGCATACTTTTTACTTTGCATAATTCCAGGTTTAGGACTGGAAATAAAGTCATTAAATAAAGTACCTGTTTTAGTTTTATTGTTCGTTCCTTTACTAATGATATTAGTGTAGGTTTTAGTTTTTTCACACTTACATGTACAAAACACTTTTTACTACCTTATGGTTATGTACACAATCAAATAAAATTAAATTAAACCATATAATACTATACATGTAGTCAATATACTATTAAAAGCAAACTTATACAGCCATCTGTTGGTTGTGTAACTACAATGCATTTAAACAGTATTGCACTAAACCATGTCTTTAAAAAGACAAACATATTTGTATAAATGTATAGTAAAAAAGGTTTTGTACATGTAAGTGTTTTATGGGTTGAATTAATGTACTTCTTTTGACATTTTAACTTGTTTTAATATGGACATTTAATATTACAGTTTGTTAGTATTTTTAAAACTTAGACAATTAAGGTTGCTTGGTAACTCAGTTAATTGACAACAAGGGGTTTAAATGATTAAATGGGTAATGATTTAATATAAAAGGAATGAATTAGGTTGTTACTTCATTTCTGATGAAGTCCTGTATGTAGGAGGATGAAAACGCGGTTGTGTTATTTGTGGTGTTAAAAAGATTAAATATTGCTGCCTTAAACTTGTGAAGCTGTAGTTACTGTTATCCAGAGTGCTTTGGCATTTTTATTGGTTTTGGTGACTTTCAAGGCACTATTTCTTCATTTGGCTATTTTCTAGTTCTTAGAATACTTTCTGCTACTTTATGGATATAATATTCTGTATGATTATTGTTATTCTCCTTAAAGGCCTGCATCCAAAATCCCAGTCTCTCCTTTTTTTCATGAGTTTCATCATCATCCCTTTCCACCTTGAATTATAGTTTTCTGCTTGTGTTATGTAGAGGAGCTTTAAGAGCTTTAACTGTGTAGCTCTGAAATGCCTCTTCAAATCGGGTAATCCCAATTTGCCCTGTTTTACTGGAAGAATCAGCTTATCCCACTTGACTCTTGCCGTCTTCCCCTCCCAGATGAAGTCCTTCACCTCTTTATTAGTTGCTATCCACAACTTCTCCTCTGGTTGACATAAAATATGTCTGACCTGTGTATAAGACTAATGGGACTAAAAACATTTTAACTGCTTGCATCTTGCTATCCATATTCATATAACAAAGCTTCCATCTTTTTAGTCTCTTCCCACACATCCTTAACTGCCACACCAGAATAATTTTTAATCCATACTCCTAAATACTTAATTTTATGTCCCCATAAATATGGATATTGCTGAAAAAATACATGTGTGGGTACATAATTTACAGTTATTGCCTTTGTTTTAGCTTCATTATTTTTGTATCCCCAAAAGATCTGAAACTGTCTCAAAATGTTGCACAACACTGTAATCTCTCCGTTTATTTTTCTTGGGTATAAAATATCATCTGCAAATACTGCCAGCTTTTCTTGCCTACCATACCAATTATATCCTTGAATTTCTAAGTCCCTTATTTTTTTTTTGCCAATGGTTGTACATGTAGTACAAATAACAAAGGGGAAAGAGGACACCCCTGCCTGGTTCCTCTCCTCAAGCAAAAATTGACAGGACCCCTTCCACTTTAATTTTCACCTACGATCCCTCATATATTCTCCTAATCAACCTTATAATTTTTTTCAGGAAATGTAAATGTTTCCCATTGCCCTGTTCACACAGCCCCAGCGTACTCTGTCAAATGCTTTCTCTGCATCAAGACCTAACAACAACAATGTATTTTCTTGCATTCTGCTTCCCTCTGGATCATCAATGTTCTGTTAATATTGCCAAATGTTTGCCTCCCCTCCACAAAATCACATTGATCCATATGTATCAATTTAGGCATTCCTTTAACCATTACAGACATGAACACTACATAATCATGGTTTAGTACTGAAATGGCCCTATATGAATCTGGAACTGATGAATCTTTATCCTCTTTATGTATTACAGCTACCACTGCTTTCTTCCAGGATGTTGGTACTTCTCATCCTCTTAAAATACTGTTAAACAAAACCTTCCAGATCTTTATCAGGTTTTTTTCCCTCTTCCAAACTTCCACATAAATACCATCTATTAATGGAGACTTTTCTGTAGACTGGATACACATCACAGTTTTTATCTCATCTCCTCCTATCCTCATAGTAAATGAACCTCATCTACCGCTAACCTTGGCTTATTTAATTCTTTCATAAACATTTCCTTTATACAGACTTTTATATAATTTTTGAAACATTTTAATACCTCTAGAGGATCTCGTTGCCTTCCCTGTTATAGGCTCCCTAAGCTTAGTGATAGCCCGTTCTACGTTCTGTTGCCTGAAACGTTGCGCTAAAAGTTTTTGTGCACTAGTATTATTATCAAAAACAGTTGCTTAACAGCAATCTTTCTAAATTCATGTATATTATCAAGGTAATGACTTATTTTTTGCTTAGCATTCTGCAATTGATCCTCCTCTTGTTCTGTGAGATTCCCTCTATTCTGCAATACTTTAGTATTTGTCAGTCCCTCTAAATAATTCTTGTTCATTCTTAACCATAGTTCCCTTTCTTTTATTTCCACCCTATTTTTAAACCTTACTTTTATCCCACTTCCTGGCTATACTTTCAGAAGTAATTTGCATCCTCTAGAATAGCTCCTGAATAACCCCCTCTACCCATTCTTTAAATTACTCTCTTTTCAACAGATAGGTGAGAAAGCGCCAGTGTCTCATTTTTTTCATTACCCTGTGTTTTTCTTTTAGTTATTATTGGTGCATGGTCTGAAATAGCCATTGGGTGCGTATCAAACCTTCAATTAAATGCACATGTTCCTGTGAAATGTAAATTCTGCCTAGGCTAGCCCAGTTTTTATATCTTAGGGAATAATATGTAAATTCACTTCAAACTCCTATTACTGAATTCACATCTTCCATGTCAAATCTTATTCTTCTTTCGGCTTTTCCCAGTTAGAGGTCGCCACAGCAGATCACCTGTCCACTCATGATTGGCAGTGGAGTTTTACAGTGTCGAGTTGCCAGCCCAACCTTCCACAGAAGGCACACACACTCAACACTTAGGGCCAATTTAGAGTGTCCAATCCACCTGCAGTATGTCTTTGGGATGTGGGAGGAAACCGGAGCACCTGGAGGAAACCCACGCGACCACAGGGAGGACATGCAGACTCCACACAGAAGGCACCCCAGCTGAGGATCGAACCAGAGAACCTCTTGCTGTGAGGCGGCAATGCTAACCACTACACCACCTTCCATGTCAAATATTGTTCTAAATTTCTGCAAAAATCTACCCTCCTTTGTTATCCTTTCCCTTTTGGGGCCCCCAGACATATCTTCACTGTTGCAAATCAAATACCAGTCCCCCATAAGTAATATTCCTTGCTGAATCTGATTATTTCTCCCAGAATTTTCTTAAACTCCATTATAGCAGTTTTACATGGAATACAAATACATGCTAGTATAATCCTCCTCCCTTGCCAGTAGCCCCTAAGCACTACAAATCTGTCATTATCTTTTTTATCCTCTTCTATCACTACTGTAGCTCCTTTTGCAATTAATATAAGTACTCCTCTGTTCATTTGTCCCAGGTATTCCACTGAATAACTATCCTGAAAACCTTTCTTTATCATATTCACATGTTCAGTCCTTTTGAAGTGTGTCTCCTGTAACATAGCTATTTGCACTCTACATTACTCTCTCTTTTTTGTATTTATCTATAAGACCAGTGACATTTAAAGACATCACAGAAAGCATCACTGCATTAAAAAATTATTATTCCTACCTTTTATGCATAACAACTTTTTTGTTAAATGTATTGTTCCAGCTTTTGTGTTACATTCATACACTGTTTGGATGGTTGAACTTTTATAATGTTGTTTCTTGTCATTTCAATTTCAGCCTATGTCACTACTTATAAACTTTTTGTTTTATTAAAAGTCCTCAAGCAAATAAACAAACAAATCCCCAATACCCCCTAAAACTTATTAATTTAATACTAACACACAAAACTATTTACATCTTGAAGTTTTACCTTTCTAAAAGGAACAAATATCCCAAACTGACAGCCACAATCATGGACTTGAGTTAACCTAAAAGGAAAGTTATCCATGCTAAGACACATGGTGCAGCCTGTGCTTCTAAAGTGGTAAATGGTTTTGTCTTATCTTATCTTTACAGCTCTCCCAGCTGGGAAAACCCCTGAATGGTTTCAGAGAACATTACTGCCAAGCTAGTTTCTCTTTTATTTTTTTTCCTCAGCCTATCACTCTCCACCAGACTGCAACCAATTTCTCTTTATCAGATTGTCTCCATGGAGACATGAGAACCAGACAGTCAATTTATCATTATCAGGTTGTTTCCATGAAGACATAAGGGTCAGATACAGAACTATTACCAAGCATACAATCATTTGCTAGAAAAAAAAGCCTCATAATAATCAATATTCTTTTTCATTTACTTGCTTTCACTTAAGACTTGTTACTAAATCAACCTAATGTTCTTAATCCAGTCATTCCCCCATGCAAGAATGAGAAAAATGACATACATTTTTCTTTTGTCAAACTCTTTTAACGAAGCTCTTTTTGTTTTTTTACACTGCAGTCCCGACATTTCTTAAAACCGAACTACAAGAAAGAGAGAAGGGAGAAAGAAAGGAAAAAAAAACCAGCAGCACCTATTTACAATCCCCATTACACATAAAAATAATTGAGAAAACTGTACTTTATAGCATGCAAAGAAAATATAGCACAAAAATAGTACCATTAAGAAAAAATTGTTTTCTTTACTTACAGTTAACTTTTGCCCCTCTCTTCCCCTCCCCAAAGCATTTTTCTGAACATTAATGACATGAAGTAGGGCACAGACTTTGGAGTCCCCACAAGTCCAACACATTCTGAAAAAGTTTCAATATTTCCAGATTTTCTTGTTCTGTCATTTTTTACAAATATAATTATCTCGCTGTAATCCCACATTAAGTTACTGGTTTTATTACTATTCATCTCCATCTCCCAAATCCTGTCTCCTCTTCACTTCCAATGTACTCTCAATTCATCTAATCAACTCTCATACTCCCTTTCTTCAATCCAACATTTTTCCATTGAAACAGTGGAAAACGTTTCACAGGTACAGGTCTCTCTGTGGTCTTTATTACCAGAACAACAATATGCAGCATCTCCTTCTGTTTCACATGTCACTTTTTGTTGGATAAACTTTTGTATTTGCTCCTTAGCATGTACTTCACAAAAAATGATTTTGTCCCTCCAGGGAAGAATACCTTGACGACAGCTGGGTACAGCAGTTTGAATTTCACGCCTGCATCTCGACATTCCCTGAATAGTGGAATAAATTTACTCCTCTTCTGCCTGATGTACAAGTAATTATTCTCCACAAACGCTCTGCTGTCTCCCACTTTTATTTTGTCCTTCTGCCACAGTTTTGTCAGAATCAATTCCTTCTGTTGGTGGGATTGTATCTTTACTATTAAAGGTCTAGGGTGCTTTCTCATAGCCAGGTTTGGAGCATACACACAATGTGCCCTTTCAACTAACAACTCCTGCTCTGGAATACCAGTCCAGTTGCTTATTTGTGCTTTTATAAAATTAATGCAATCTGTTCCTTCCAGCTTCTCTTGTATAGCTTTTTCTTTATTTCAATGCCTGATTTTTGCAGCTTTAGCACTTCATCTGAATATCTGTTTAAAGCTTCTTCCATTTTTTTCCAGCCTTTTGTTGTTTGTGTTAATATACTCCATTGTTGTTTTGTTTATTTTATCCAGATCTGTGTGCAGTTGTCTTATACCTTCCTGTAGGTTACTGGAAGTCATGTCTGGAGGTTGCATTGCTATTTGATTATCAGCTGCAGAACTTTCCCCAGTCAGTGTTTCTTCCTCACTTTTTCTACCTTATTTTTTTCCAGGTGCTTTGTATTTCTTTTCTCCTGGCATGCAGGCAGTACACTTACTAGCCAGTTACTGAAATTTACCTATAAACCCAAAAGTCTGCTGGCCTTCTCTGTTGAGTTTCTGTTTTCACACTGAGAGAGGTAGAGTTAAGCTGTTACTCAATGTGCAACCATTTTGGAGGTCCAATTCTTGCTTTGCCTTAACCCTCACTCCTCATCCTGAACACTGTTCTTCTTGATCACTCTAAACCAGGGTTAGCAAACTTTTAGTAGTGTTGTGCTGAAGTAATGTCACAAAGTCTCTCAACGTGTCAACCTAAGCCTAAGCCAGGGTTGCCAGATTTCCGAAATGACAGGTAGAGACAGCCGGCCAAGTAACAAAAAAAACTCTCTCTCTGTCTCTCTCTCTCTGATCGCTCACCCACAGTCTCTTCAGATTTCACACATGCATTCACTCGCTCTCTCTCGCTCTCTCACTCACTCACAGTCTCTTCAGTTTCCATACATGCATTCACCCATTCTCTCTCTCTCTCTCTCTCTCTGATCGCTCACCCACACAATCTCTTCAGCTTTCATACATGCATTCACTCACTCTCTCACTGCTCTCTCACATACAGTCGCTTCTGCTTTCATACATGCATGCCTTCACTCTCTCTCAATTCAATTTTTTTATGAGATCATAATTACTGTATTTCAGTTTACTCAGCATGCCACTGAAAATCGTTTCATGTGCCACACTTGGCACGAGTGCTGTAGGTTGTCGGTGCCTGCTCTAAACTTGTTTTCTTTCTTTTTTGCTCTCTCACATTCCGTTCTGGGTTCTGATCATCTGTGCACTAAGGCTTGAGGACTTGGTTTGATTATTTACACATAATATTTTGTGGTTTGCCCTTTGCTCTACACTTCTCTTTTCTAACTCCACTACAGCATGTGGTTTCTAGTGTGCTTCTGTATCTATCATCTTGATCAAGCAGATGATCATTCACCCAAATGAAGATTATAACTATTAAGGAATATGAATGTCATTGCAATGATTTGTCCACTTTTTTGGTTCAGACATTGCTTTACTTTGGATAAATCTGGTACAGCCAAGAAAATTGATACTCTGTTATGTTACTTTTATGTATTCCCAATAGCTTATTGCCAATGTGCAACCAACTGCTAACAATAAATCTAGTTCTAAAACGTACACTTTCAAAATTACCAGCATATTTCTATCACAAGGACATTTTTCAGTTCCTACAACACTACAAAATCCCACCACTGCCAACCAGTCTGTCAGCAGCTGTACACCTGGTAGTCCCCATCCCTTTCTTTGTAACCTCAGTCCCACTAGTGGGAGCCTAATTACAATGTATAAGCATAGTATTGCCTCCCTATTTTTTTTCTAAGGATCAAGATAGAGAGATTAACAGCAAAATACAGTTCAGTAAGTATTCATCCTTTCTTCCATCTTTCCGTCTCTTGGTACTAAGAGCAAGCAAAACTAGTTTAGGAGAACACCCAATTATAACCGATTCCATACAGCAAAGTTACTTTATCAGCTTACGAAAAAGAAAAATCTCAGGTAAGCAGTAAAAGAAAAAATGGAATGTATATGTAAAATAAAATTAATTAAGTCTAGTTACTGTGTACAAGAAAAGACCAATCATAATGCAGTCAACACAAGAACAGAACGGTATGCAAAAAATATAACAACTATATTGCAGCTGTCGATTTACATAGGAACACTGTCACATGTTCAAATCTTATATCTTCTCCAAGCAGAGGAGAAATTTCCAAATACCTCAACTTGTCTGTGTTGATCTTAAGTACATTTCTCAATCAACATAAGAAGTTATCAATCTTACAGTCAAACTTGAATCTAGTACATAAGAATATGGCCTTCGGCTCAGAGTCTGATCTGAAAGCCACATGTCTGTAGTCCAGATAAAATGCATATTCTAAACACGGCACAGAGCAACTGGACTGAAATGTGTGACAACAGCATTTCATACTCTTGATATCTTATACTTTCTTAAGTGTCCTATCACTAGGAAATCCATCTTTCACTCTATCTGTAAACTGGGCTCCAGTCCTGTCTGCAGCCATGGATAAACCTAACAACAGATCATGTGCTTAATTCTCACATATTTGTTTTAGCTACCTTGGGCATCCTAAAATGTACAGTGCAAGTCCTATGACCCCAATTAGACACCATCATAAAACAAACACCAGTACATTTAGTTGTACCATTTCCTACAAGATAATCTGGTTACTGACTGGTACATGTTTCTCTATAAAACAGACACAAATACCTTTGTTCATCTGTGTATTAGATGCAGATGCTAATTACTGTGATATCCAAGACTAGGTATGCCATGGTTTTCTGAATCAGACTGTAAAGGGTAAGTGTGGCGTATTTATGTCTTGTAAAACTGACAGCATGTAAACTAAATATGCAACTTAAACAGCAATATGTGTGTTATCCAGTATCATGAAAAAAATTGGTGAATTTAAGTCTTTTCTCTATGAATATATATACGTGTGTGTGTGTGTGTGTGTGTGTGTGTGTGTGTGTGTGTGTGTGTAGAATTACATGAAGTCTGCATCTTCCTTCGGCCAGAAACTACAGCAATTACACGCAAGACATGAAATGAACAGTATACCAGTCAACTAGGAAGTGTAATTATTTTGCCCCGTATTAAAAGTGCTATGACTATCCTTAGGGCCAAGAAGCTAAAAGGCTGTGAAAGAGCAATTATGACAGTTCTGTTAAGTGGATAATGATCAAGAACAGGAAGACAAACTCATGAATATGAAAATGTGAATTTTTGCTTCATTGCCTTTGTTGTCTGTATGAAAAGATATAAACCAAGTAACTGAATGTACAAAGAGAAAAGAAAACGGGTAAGAAAGTACAGTTTAAAATTTTACCATAACGGTAAAGGTCCTTCTCTTCACTGCTGCAATATTCTTTACTAAAGGGATTCCATGCCTATGGTAGCCCAATATCTGGCCAGTATACCAAAGCCTTAGGATTTTAAGGACGTCGTACATCACACGTATGCACCCTGATCATGACGTAGGGTATAATCGTGACGTACGGATGTACATACCTCAGAACTGAATAGCCCCAGGAAGACCCATCCAAGGAGAGAAGAATGAACATGTGCATTCAGGAACATGGGCATTCAGAGGAAAAATGAAGAAGGAGAAGAGAAAAATGGGGAGAAGGGAGGAAGCGAACACAAGCGACAATGAAGAGAAGAACATCAACTGTTATGGTAAGATTTTACTCAACTGTAGTATGCCCTTCCATATCCACTGTTGCAGTATTCTTTACTAAAGGGAGAGTACAAAAGCTCAAGAGGAAACTTGGGAGGAGGAAGGCCCAGCTGAGTGATCCAGAA
The DNA here is from genome assembly GCF_019279795.1 of Protopterus annectens. Classification (NCBI taxonomy): domain Eukaryota; kingdom Metazoa; phylum Chordata; order Ceratodontiformes; family Protopteridae; genus Protopterus; species Protopterus annectens. Next base: position 1,133,383,005 of record NC_056731.1, read on the forward strand.
ACCCAGTGCACAATAGCCCTGGCAAAGCCAGCTCTTGCTTTAGAAACAACATACAATGTGTAATGCTTAGTAAGGGTATGGACAGAGGTTCAAGGAGCAGCTGCAAGGATGGAACTGATATCGAGTCCTTTGAAAGAAGCACCAGGGGAAGCTGCAGCCCTGTTACAATATGACTTTACAGAGGCCCATGAAAGGAGTAACAAAAATAAATGGTCTTGGAGATCCAAAAAGAAATGGTTTGCTTGGAAAAAAGCTATACCTAAAGATCTAAGATGAAAAGAAATAAAAAGCTGCTCTGGCTTGTGAATGGCTTTAGTCCTATCTAAATATCTGAGTTGCCTAAGCAAATCCAAAGTGTGAAGAACCTTCTCACTAGCAGACTGCAGAGATGGAAAAACTGTGGGCAAATTAACAGACTGATTAAGAGACAATTTATTAACCACCTTGGTCATAAAAGAAGGATTAGTATGGACAGATACCTTGTCCCTTTGAAAAACTAAAGAGGAGCAGCCATAATGGCCTGATGCTCAGACACCCTATTAGCTAAAGGGCCAAAGGAAGAATAGTCTTCCATGTACAATGCTGCAAGGAAGCAGAAGCCGCAGGCTCAAAAGGAGCCTGCATTATTTTTTCAAGAATAAAATTAAGGTCCCAGGAAGGAAGAATAAGCTTCAGGGAGGTCTGATATGAAGGACGCATTTAAGAAGCTGTTTGACTTCAAACATAGATGCTAGGGGAGGAAATAAAGGCAGACAAGCAGAGATAGCTGAAAGGTGAGCTCTAACTGAAAAATATGCCAACCCAGCATGGAGCAATTCACACAAATAAGAGAGAACCAGAGAGATCTCCACAGAAAGTGGATCCTGGTTACGAGCAAGGCACCAAACAGAAAATCTCTTCCATTTGGATACCTAGGAATTCCTGGTAGTGAGCTTCCTGGACCTCCTGCAGAACCTGAAGCACGTCCTCAGGAAAAAAAGGTGCCTAAAAGGAAGAAAAAAACCCTATGGATAAGAGACCTCTTGTCTTGTGTGAGTAGGTCTACCCTGTGAGGTAACTTATGGTGATTGTCCTTGGCTAGGTGCAGAATAAGGGAGAACCAATCTTGTCAGCGCCAAAACAGGTCACCAGCAAGATCCTGGGGGAGTCTCACTCTATCTTGAACAAGACCCTCGGAATGAGAGGAAGGGGATGGAATAAAGAGAAACATCCCCTTCAAGAAAAAGATAGGATGTCCACCTTCCAGGCCAGAGGACTTGGAACTCTGGTGCAAAAAAGTGGAAGTTGTTTGTTCAGAGGGGAGGCAAAAAGATCTAGATATGGAGTACCACACGGCTGGACAATGTCCAAAAGCACCTCTGTGAAGAATCCATTCATGAGCCTATGTCATGGACCTCTTCAGAGAGACTGCCACAATGTTTTGTTCTGAAGGAATATGAACAGCCTGAAGTGTCACTTGATACTCAACAGTAAGATCCCAAACCTGAAGAGCAAGTCTGCACAGGAGCTAGAACCTTGTTCCCCTTGCTTGTAGATATACCGCATCACAATGCTGTTGACAGTAAAGATTTTGAGGTGCCCTAGAAGAAAAAGGGTATAAATCTTAAAGGCCCAGAAGGAAAGCTCTCATCTACTTGATGCTAATGTGGTCTGACCTGTGATGAATGAGCCAGAGACCCTGCACCTTGAGCGGGCTGAAAGAAGCACTCCACCCCATGTCCGAGGCATCCAAAAAATGTTCCTGAGAATGGACTGGGGACTGAAAAGGAAGTTCTGTGTTGAGAGACAGCTGGTGAATCCACCACTGAAACTCTAGTTTGAGGCATGGAATAAGAAGGACTAGAAAGTGTAAAGAATGACAACGTTGGAGCCATACTGACTTTAGGAACCACTGTAGCTTCCTTATATGGAGTCTGGCTAGAGGTGGCATAGGAATGGTGGAAGTCATGGACTACACAGCCCTTACTGACACCTGAGGAAGAAGGGACTGAAAAAAAAGAGAGTAAAAGCCTAGGGAGGTGGCAGGGAAGCCAGCATTGCAATGGTCTGCAGCCTGCAACCAAGAAGAATATGACCTTGAAAAGCAGTCAGAAAGGATCTCTGGAAGTTTATCAGAAATCCTAGGCTTTGCAAGAGGCAAATAACATAGTGAAGGTGTTGAAGTAAGATCTCTGGGGAGAAAGCCTGAATGGGCAGGTTGTCCAGGTAATAAAAGATTTGTATCCCCTTCATCCTGCAAAAAGTAATCACAGGCACAAAACATTTGGTGAAGGTCCTTGAGGCAGAAGAGAGGCCAAAGGGCAAAGCACAGAACTGAAAATGCAAGTAAGAAACAGAGAAACATAAATATCTCCTGAAATGGGATAAATAGGGATGTGAAGATAGGCATCCTTAAGATCCAGAAAGACCAGGAAAGCCTGAGGTAGAAGAAAATGAAAGAGTCAGAATGGACAGCATTTGAAAGGAGGGGAATCTCCATAAAGGTTTTGAACTGAGAAAGGTCCAGAATGGATCTCCAGGTGCTTTCTTTTCTGAGAAACAAACATTGTGGAATAAAACCCCTTCTCCCTCTAAGGAGCAGAAACTGCTTGGATGGTGCCTTGAAAGAAAAGACCCTTAAGTACTCCCAGAAAAAGAGCAACTGTTACTGAGATATTTGAAGAATGCCCAGAAAAGAAGGAAGAGATTTCCACAACATAAGTATCCCTGACAAATTATGGACAGAACCCAAGAATCCCAAGTGATCCTTAACTATTTGGGAAGACACAGGGAAAGATAAAGAAAACCTGACTTAGGATGGAGGGATGAAGACAGACAGAACTTGGATTGCCTGAAAAAGAATACTTCTGATTAGTAGGATTTTTCGTAGACTTAGCAGGAGGAGCCCTTCTAGAACCCTTTATACCTGTGGGAGAAGGACAAGACTGTCTACGCACAAAGCCAGGCTTAAAGGGATAATTCCACTGAAATTTAGAAATGGAGGAAACAAAAATATTCTTCAATTTCTGTAAGGCCTTGCCCTTTTCTTCAAGGGACTTAAAAAGTTCAGCTGCTGCAGAAATAAAAAGATTGTTATTATCAAGTGAAGCTTCTATCAATTTAGCCATATCATCATCAGGCAAAGGATGCACATGAAGCCAAGAGTAACACCTCAACACAGAACCAAAGGCAGCAGAGCAGCTCTAGAAGAAGTATCAGCTGCATCATAATTACATCTAATATAATGGAGGGCCACTTGAGACAAGGATCAGAACAAAGAGAGGGCTGAAACCTTCCCTTCAGAATCAGGAAAGTGAGAAATAACTTGATAGGCCTAAGAAAGAACAGCTAAGACATATCTGGTCATATGGGTCTGATAATTAATAGAAATTGAAAGGTCAAGGTATCAGCAGTAAACACCTTTTTGCCCAGCAGTTCCACTGCCCTACTGTCCTTGTCAGAACAAAGCAATTTAGTAGAAGGCAAGAGCTTGGAAGGTTTGTCCGAAGACACAGATACAACAGAGGGGTCAGCAGAAGGACATTTGTAAAGAAACTTACAGTCATCAGACATCTTATAAAACCTGTCAGACATTTTACAGGCTGGAGGCAGGGAATCAGGAGCTTGAGAAGCTGCTGAAAAAGTATCCAACAGGGCTGCTAAGACCAGAGGGACAGCAGAGGGCTTGGATAATTCTATTTGGAGGAGTTAAGAATACCTCTTCTGGATGTCAGAAACCTGAGTACAGTCTCATTTAAAGAATGCCATCAGAACAGAGATGGTATCCCCAAAAGAAAGTTCCTCAAAGGGAGAATCTGGACTAATTGAATCATCCTCCTCAGAACCATAGTTCAATGGAAAAGGAATCTAAGATGAGTAAGCCAAGAACTCTTTCCCAGAGTCCAAGTCCTCATCAGAAGAGTCCTGCTCCCCAGGTCTCTTAAATGGAGTAGAAGACCAAGTGGGGGGTGGAACAGAAACTCCCTGGGAAGGCTTCAACGCCACAAGTGCATTAAAGAACCCCTGTGTAAAATCCTGCCATTCACACTGGGGATCTTTAGGAGCAGGGGAAATATGTTTAGTTTTTTGCTTTTCTTTTGAAGAACATCAGCTCTACAGACCTTAGAAGGTTGGGACCCTTGCCGCCATTCAATTAATACAGTGAGAATTTCCTCCCAAATGAGAATCTGCAGAACACCCTTTGATCCCTTGGATATTATCAGCTGAAGTTCCCCCTCAACATCTGTAATGGACATCTGCAAAACCTCCAAGGATGTGTGAGAAGTCGGATCCATGCCAGACTCTGACATGGTCGCAGCACAGGAATCCGACAGAATAGCCAGACAATCCTCCAGGAATTCACCAGCCTCAAGAGACATCCAGGGGAGGAAGTACACCAGCTGAATCCGACATAACTTTTTGGGTCTTCTTGGCAGACAGCTGACCCTCAGGTTGGGACACTTCCGCCAACACACCCTGCATCAACAACTTAAGATGTTGGTTTTCCAGGTAGACAGTCAGGAAGGAGAGACAACTAAGAAGGGTCTTTGGGACAAACGCTTAACAAATTGAACACAAAGTACTGTCTTGAGATGCACCCAAGCAAAAAAAAAAAAGACACTGCTTGTTACGGTCCTTATTGGGAATTTGTATCCCTCACTGACATTTTCCCTTTCTGAATGACATGTAACATCGCAAACAAAAGAAAATGAGATAAGAAGAAAACCCCAATGGGGCACTTATCCGAAAATGGCTTGATAGCCAACACAAACAAAGGAGCATTCAGACTGATGAACGATGATGGCGTTCTAAGGTATGTACGGTCACATGTCACCTTTATGCCCTACACTGTGAACAGAGAGCATACATGTGACGTATGACATCCTTAAAATCCTAATGCTTTGGTATACTGGCCAGACGTTGAGCTACCCTAGGCAGGGAATCCCTTTAGTAAAGAATACTACAACAGTGATATGGAAGGACATCTACTACTATGCAGTCTGTGACTTGTGACCGTCTCTGCCAGCTATGTTTTGAATATTCAGCTACTGTTAAGAATCAGTAATTCTTTAAGCTAAAAATAGCTAAAAAAGACTAACTGCTGCTAGATGTTTTTTCCTTTTAATCTGTTTGTTCAACAAGATTATTTTATGTTAGCCAATGCAATGATGCATTCCCCTCTGCATATTTGCTGTTAAATGTACTCAACTAATTTTTAAAGTTACTGTTTTAAAGTTTTTTTTTTGTGTGTGTGTGTGTGTGTGTGTGTGTGTGTGTGTGTGTGTGTGTAGGACTTTATTCAAATAATAGTTACTGTGGGCAAGTGAGCCCTGAAACACAGTGAAACCCAGAGAGAGTACAGAGAAACAGGTCTGAAGAGATAGACCAAGGACTCTGTTCAGTAGGGTTTGCAATGGTGTGGATGGTATACGCCCATAACCAGAGCAGCAGTCCATGTGCTGCATTCTCTTGTGGCCAAGGTGCACTTACGGACCTGTTTATTCATCCATATTTGTAAGCTCTGTACTTTAACCTACTATATAATATTAGTTTGACTTAACACCATACCCCTACTGGTCATCACATTCAAGACTTTTTTTTAACAAATTAATTTATCAGACAGCAGCAGAATGGAGTCAAGTACCATAGCCAATATTCACATCTTATCTTTTTACAATTAGTATAACAGATGTGGAAATGAAAACACATTCCCATATTCAATACAATAAAATGTTAGGCGGGCAGTCTATTATTTTTGAAAAATAAAAGGCTAGGGTAGCCTTATGGACTACGATAACCTAGAGGATGGAAACTTCTCATACACTACTTTAAAGACGTGAAGTAGCAACAGGATAATATTCCACTTCTTCATGAAAAAATAGCAATGATGAACACAAAATATTAACTTAAAGGAAAAATGTAATAAATATACATGAACGAAGTATGAATTAAAGTACAAACCAAGCACAGCCATGCCCTTAGAAACATACTCCATTGTGAAGTATGTGCCATAATGTAACAGAAAGATAGAAGATTCCACCACAGACTTGTTACTTACCCAGCTTGGAAACAATCTTGATATGGCAGCACCGAAAATACACTGCAGAATGACCTCTTGCCACTGACAAGGACTATTCTGAAATAAAACAAGCAAACACTAAAAATGAAAGCACATTTTAAAGATAATAAACATTAAGAGGAAAAAACAAAGCATAATTATTAGCTCAAACAAGTCAAGTACTTTAATGAGTGCAAACACAAGGATCTTATTTAAGACAGTACTTATGTAGCACAAGACTACTGATTTATTATCATTTATTTATTTATTTATTTATTTATTTGGTTGTTTGTTTATTTATTTATTTATTTGTCTTGGTTAACTTGGAAAGTCCAACTGAGTAATGCCCATTTTCAGCAGAGGACTGGGGAGAAAAGCTACATTTGTTTACGTTGCATTATCCTAAGTTCCATATTAACTACAGAATGAACTGGCACCCCGCCTAAGTACCATGTTCAATCATAGCCTCACCTCAGGCTTTATGCCCAATGAATGGTGCACAGCGACGGTTATCCCACTCCACAAAGGGGGAGCCACCACGGACCCTGGGAACAACTGCCCCATTAGCCTGACGAGCCTGGTCTGCAAGGCTATGGAATGCATCATCATGGAACATATAAACAATGACATTGGTAATCTCCAAACTCTGGACCCCACCCAGTTCAGGTTTGTAAAAGGCAGATCATGTCTCCTAAACCTGATAGACTTCTTTGAAGCGGTTACCAAAGCCGTAGATGAGGGTAAGGTGGTTCACACAGCCTATCTAGATCTCGCCAAGGCTTTCAACACCATCCCACACTCTGGAATTATAGATAAACTCACTAAACTAGGTATAAATCCCTATGTCACAAGATGGGTTGCCAACTGGCTCACTACCAGAACCCACACTGTGAAAGTAGCACACTCCAAATCCGACTTCAGACCAGTGACAAGTGGAGTACTACAGGGTTCAGTCCTGGGTCATCTCCGGTTTGGTATCTACTTCTCTGAAGAACAGGCTAACACAGAAGGTCTTTGACTAATGAAGTTCGCAGATGACTGCAAACTAGGAGCGATAATCGAAACTCTTAACGATGTGGACATCCTACAAAAGGGCCTCACTGAGACAGATGCCTGGTGTCAAAGCCATGGCCTCAAGCTCAATGCCAAAAAGTGCATTGTCATCTCTTTCGGTAAAAACTCTGTACCCATGAACTACCACATAGGCGGTAGTCTACTTAACACCAAAAGTGTGATAAGAGACCTTGGGACACAGGTGGTAGTAGTCTCTCCTTTGATAATCACATCACTACAGTAGTCAAGAAATCCTTCTACGTGCCACACCTCATCACAAAAGGTTTCTCATCCAGGAAAAAAGAGGTCATTGTTCCCCTCTACTCGTCATTCATTAGACCCATTATAGAATACAGCGCCCCTTTTGGTATGTACTTCACAAGACATCTACAACAACTGGAAAGGCAGCAGAAATACCTCACAAACAGGATTACTGGCCTCAAACAGATGCCCTAAGCAGACAGGCTCAAAAAATTCTAGCTTTACTCCATCGCATATCGCCTACTCAGAGGCGATCTCTGCCTAACATACAAAGCTATGTCAAACCCAGAGCTGTTGGACATGCTCCACTTAAAGAAATCCCAATCCCTCCGAGCTACATGCTTTAGGGACCTAAACCTTGTCACCACAATAAACAGAACATGCTGGAGGGATAGATTCCTGTCCCAGACACTTCCCATACTCTGGAATAAACTACCTATCTATATCAAACAAAGTTCCTCAGCACTCTTCAAGAAAAATCTTGATGATTGGATGGGAGATAGGAAATTCACACCGTGTGGCTCTGCTCAACAGGGGCACAGGAAAATAATTTTCTTGGGTGGCGAAAGCCAGGTTACCCTTTTGGCTAGGCTTACATGCGCCCTAGGGCCAACAGCCTAGTACCTTCCTATGAACCTATGAACTCATAGTTAAATTGTATTTACATTTTTACACATAGAGTAATTACAATTATACATTATAAGATTTTTCAGAGGTAGAAGTTACTAACCAGAAAGCCCATGTGCAACTTAAGAGGATTGTACAGGCAGCAGTTATGTATAAAATTGTTCAGTCATTTCAGAGGTTGAGAGCATTCTGTTTAAGGAGAGTATTGTACAGTGCACACAAAGTCTTAACCTGGTGATTAGCATGACAAGTGGTTAAGATGTTGTTTAAGCAGTGGTTTAAAACTATTGAGTTTGTCAGAGAGTTTTATTTGTGTGGGGATACTATTCCAGAGTTTAGCAATGTACAGCAAGTCTCCTGCAACATTACTTGACTTATTTGTGAGTAGTAAGAATTTTTTACTAGAACGGAGGTCCTTTGTTGGACAGTAGGGAGGTAATACGTTTTGTAGTGCAGGGCATTTTTCTGTATGATGAATGAGTTTGCATGCTGTAGTTAGTTGTGTAGTTCAAGCCAGTTTAATTGCTTTAAGCTATGACAATGATGGGATCCCATGAGGGAGATTGGTGGCAAATTTAGCTATCTTACTGTAGGCAGAAGGCAATTTTTTTCCTCGAGTAGTGTTTAAGTTTGTTAGGATAGGAGCAGTGTATAACAGAACTGACAGTAAGAAGGTGGTGGCTTGAGTTTTTCTTGCAGTATCTGTAAGAAATCCATTGATCCTATAAAGGGAGCCTAGTTTCTGGTGTGTAGATTTAATGTTGTGCAGTATGTGCTGGTCAAATTTGAGATTGTCATCAAATATAACCCCCTAGAAGTTTACTGTGAGTTGCAGTTTCAATTACATCATTATTTGCTGACTTTATGGTAAAAGACTGCTTTTGATTTTGGCAACTTTCTGAGGTAAAAATTATTAACTTAGGTTTCTTGGGGTTGAGTAGGAGGTTTGATTCTTTGGGTTTCTAGAGAGGAGAAAGCTTTTTGGATAATGTTTTGGGGCTCATTTACTGTTGAGAAACACATATTAATGTTGAACTCTCTGCACACTGAACTAAACTAGCACATTGAGCGAAGGCATGGAGGTTATTAATAAATAAATTAAACAGAAGAGAACCCACGATAGAGCCCTAAGGGAAACTTGTATTAACTGGTTGAAAGGATGAGTAGGTTTGTTGCCATTTAACAGCTTGTTGCCTTCCAGATAGGTAACTAAGAAACCATGACAAAGAGTACTGTAAATTCCTATTGAAAAGAGTCAAATGAGCAGTTGCTGGTGCGAGACAGTATCAAATGCCTTTGACAAGTCTAAGAACATGGTGGACACAAGCAGGCCATTGTTTATATGATGGTTTATTATATTGGTAAAATGTAGTATTACAGTAATGGTGTGCTCAGGCCTAAGGCCATGTTGTGTTTCTAAGAGCAGGCTGTGCATCAGCTGCATAGGGATACATTTATCTAATATTCTAGCAGGGGAGGAGAGAATCATTACTGGTCTGTAGTTATTAAACTCTGTAGACATGTTGCTTTTGTGCAGTGGTATGACGTAGGATTTTTTTTCCACAGTGATGGGATGCATCTTTCAGCTATGGACCTATTAATTAGTATAGACAGAGAGAAGGCTATGACTTCCACAGCCATTTTCAGGCAGTCTGACAGTAGTTTGTCTACAGCTACAGAAGTAGTTTTTAGTTTAAGGAGCAACATCCTTACGAATGAGGTAAGTACTGGACTAAACCTGAAGAGCTGTTGATGGTTTTGGTTAGACAGGATGGAGAGAGGAGGTCAGATGTATTAGTGTATAAGAGAGATTAATACTGATTGTATAACTTAGGAATTAAACTGTGCAGGGATAGAGTCTGTCATATGATCTTATTTTGGAGAGGGAGTGGTGGTCTTGCCACATGGGAGTAGTTTATTTAGTGATGATCAAAGATGTTTTGGGCTGTTTTGATGTTAGTCTTGTAGGCTGGTATAGCACACCTGCTTGTCCTGTTTGACATGGGAGTTGAGCAAAATTTCCAAGTTGTCTACATTGGTGGAAGGCATTTTGAGTTCTATTTTTATAACAGTTTTTCCAGGCTTTATGCCTTTTTATCATGAGTTTACTTTTTTTGTTTCTTTTGTTAGCCATGGTGCGGGGCTAGACTTTTATTATGTACTGCTGCTACATTATTTAAGGTCTGTAAGAATACATCATTAAAATGTTTTACAGCAGTATCTAGTGACATTGTTCTAAGTGCATTCCAGTTATAATGTTTTACTGTTTCATTGAAAAAAATCTTTGCTGAAATTGGTTGTATTTCGTATTTCATTACAGATCATATGTGTATCTAGGTTATGGTGAGTTCTAATGGCATATATTGGGATGTGGTCACTTATGATATCTGAGAGGCAGCCTACTTTTGTCAGTTTATCTGTTTGTTTTTTGTAAGTATCCAGTCTAATGTTGAGTGCCTCCCTGAAGTTTTATTGATTGTAGTAGGTGTGGTTATTAAGTGTTTAAAGTTATATAAGTTTATGGATTCAGTGGGGGTAGTGGAATTAATGAGCTGCCACTCCATATTTAAGTCTCCCAAGTATTACAGTTTCATGGTTAATTTGTTTGGATATCCAGTATAGGATATTTTCAGCAGTATCAGTGTTATTCCATGGTGGTATATAAATTGTTGTTAAACATACAGTTTTCCCATTGCTGATTTTTAAGAGCATCATTAGAAGGTCAGCATTGTTAAATGTGGGTATTTCCTGTGGAAGTAAGGTGATGATTAGGGAATTTTATTTTATAGATGATTGCTACACCACCTGTATGCATGTGTCTGTCACGCCTGTGTATATTGTATCCTTGGGGATGATCTCATTATCCTTTATTTCTTTTTTAACCAGGTTTCAGTAGCTATGACTACATCAGGACTGTATGTGGCAAGGTAGGCATGTATATCACGGATTTTACTATGCATACTTCTTAGGTTCATATTTAGTAAGGTGAGTTTGGGTTCTGTATTTTGTTGAGAAGTATTAGGTGAGTGGTTTATTTTGGAGTTAGAAGTGATGGCTTTATGATCAGTGGGGCCTAGGTTGGGGCAAATATCTCTGCTAATTTTTTAATTGAAATTTTACAGAGGAAAGAGTATGGCCAGTTACATTTTGGTCTTGGTCTGGTATTTGATCGTAAATTTGTATACTTAGTTTTGCGGTATTTATAGATAAATAAATAGAGACAGAGTGTTATGGAGAAAGACAGGCTGGTTAGATGCTGATATTCTTTCTGAGGACTGGCTGAAGTCCAACATATTTGAAAGAGGTGGATTTGATAATTGGTGAAGAAGGCTATTAGAGTGAGGAGGAATAGTAAAATAATCTAAGTTGGGGCATCTTATTTACTTGGGTTTTATTTCTGTTGTAAATTCAGATTAGAAAATGTTAGGATGGTGCTGGGTTAGTTGTAGAGATGTAATGTGACACAGGGAGCAAGGAGTAGGGCAGTTTCAGAGAGTGTCTTATGAGATAAATTAAAGTGGGTGTTTCTATTGGGAGTCTATTGATTGTTTTTCTTCTGCAGGGAACTGATGGTACTGGTTTGAGGAATATGTGGGTGGTACTATGGAAGCATAAATGAAGAGTAAGAGGGGATGGGTGGGAATTGGGGGTAGGGTAGGGGAGCAGAGTGAGCCTGAGCATTAGGGATGGTGAAACAAGCAGGCTGAAAACTTGGCAAAGTGATGGAGAAAAACAATCAGTGACTGGACTTAAAAAGCCACAAACCTGCTGAAAGAGATAAGTAAAATGAGCAATGCAGTTTAAAAGACCTCTGTGCTAGTAGATGAAAGTCTAGATTTTGTTGCTCTAAGACACAGTTTTAGTAGCAAACTGTAGACCACAAGAAAAGAAAGACAGGATCCACACTGTATATGTAATTAGCGCTTTCGTTTTTTAATAAAAACTTCTTCAGAATGACAAACAAACAACACAAAACTGACCCATTTTATATCCCACACCCAACAAATTTATTAATTAATGACATTGTAATTGATTAATTAACCCTTTCATACATTAAAAAACATTTTTATACCCTAAAATGGCTAAAATAATTATACTCTTTATCAAAACTAACTTACAAAATTCTTAGAGTCTATGTATGTAAAAAATGTGTATGTAATGCTATGTTGTGTGAAAAAAATTTTCTTTGTTTTCTTTTATATGGCAATTTTATAAATAACCTTCCATTTTTAGTCTAAGGACAGAGCTGATAGAAATACTAGTGTTTAACCCTGGGAATTGTGCTGCATTAGTTTTTAACTGCCATCTAAGTTCCCTATTTTCCAAGCAGTCATTCAGGGGACCCCCTCTGTCCCCCAATATAACTTGTTCAAGGACTGAAAATCTAAAATTATGTCCTATGTTGTTCTTAATATGGCTAGACAATACATTTTTCATATCCTGCTTGTTGATGTCGTAGAAGTGTTGATACATTCTACTCCTGAGGGCGTTAACTGTCTTACCAATATAAAAACAGGGACACACAGTGCACATCCCCATATACACAACAGCTTTACTACTACAAGTGTATTTCTTTTTGTAGGTATATTTGCCATAATTTGGAATATATAGTTCCATTCCTTCCAAAATGTGCTTGCATTGTGAACAAAACCCACATTTGTACATACCCCTAGTCCCAGAGTAGACCTCTTGTGCTCTTTCTAGCATATTTTTAATAGTCATGTCCTTTTTATATACTATATTAGGACTTGTTCCTACAATGTCCAAATATTCCTTATTAGTGTTAAATAAATTCCAACTATGTTGTATTATATTACTAATATTTGTGAACTGCTGGTTATATTTAAAAATAGCAGCTCTATTAAATGTTTTATTTTCCGTTCTATGTTCCCCTTCAAAAGGAATGTCAGAAACTTTTCCTAATAAAGGAACAAATATTCCTTGTTCCCCCTTGGTTACTACCTCTTTTAAAATATTGTTGACAAACCCTTGGGGATACCCCCTGTTTGCCAACATTCCTTTTAAGGTGTATATTTGATCTAAAAACTCATGGTGGTCAGACACCATCCTTGCCAGTCTCACTCCCTGCCCTTTAACTAATGTTTTTTTGTGATGGAGTGGGTGAAAGCTGGTAAAGTGCAAAAGTGAATTAGAATATGTAGGTTTTCTAAAGATGGTAGTCTCAAAACAATTATTGAATCTATTTTTACTAATAGTAATGTCCAAATAGTCTATTTTATCATATGAGATGGTGTATGAAAATTCTAGAAAAGTTGTACTTTCTTTAATGAAGCCAAGAAATTCATTTAGTATATCTTCACTGCCATTCCATAAAATGACTATATCGTCTAGGTACTGCCCATAGTATTTCCAAAGCTTTTCATAAGGACTAGTAAAAATGAATCCTTTCTCCCAAAATGCTAGAACTAAGTTAGCAAAAATGGGTGCACAAGTAGCCCCCATAGCTACACCTTTACATTGTTTAAATAGTTGTTCTTCAAAAACAATGATGTTGGTGTCCAGAATAATTTCCATGAGGCTCCTAATCATAAGTATCCTGTCATGGCTCATTTCAGTATAACGACATAGGTATGAGTAAAACCATTCAATACCAATGTCGTGAGGGATGACAGAAAACAAATCCCTGACGTCTATAGTTACAAAAATAAGGTTGTGATTGTACATACTTTTACTGATTTTTTTCAATAGATCCCATGAATCCTTTACAATCCAATTACAGTTGCATAGTATAATTTTCAATTGTGCATCTATAAATTTAGCTATAAAATAAGTTTTTGACACTTTTGCATCAACTATGGGTCTAAGGGGGGGGGGGGGTTATTCAAATCTTTATGTAATTTTGGTATACCAAAAGAAGTGGGAATCTTTGGACATTTTACTTCCATATAGGACCATTCGTCTAATGTAATTTGTCTATTTAGAAGAAGTTCTTCCAACATTATATCCACTTTCCTATATAAAATGTTTTTCTCATTAATACTAATTTGACAATAGGTGTCAGAATAAAGAATCCCAAACATCTTATTAATATAAGTGTTTTTATCCATAATTACTAACCCACCCCCCTTATCTGGTTTCATGATCCTTATTAATTTATTTCCACATATTTCCTGTAATAATTCCATCTCATTTGCACTCAAATTATTTTCTACCTGTGACAACCTACCATTATCCTTAAACATCATACGGATATCGCATTCACACATCTTTTCAAAAGTCTGCACAATGGGACACAAAGGGGGATTGAATTAACTTGGTTTTCTACATACATCTACACTGCTGTTGTCAGAAACACATTCTTTAAAACAAAATTGAAAATTTAGCTTTCTTGTATAAAGTTTTAAATCTATCAAAGCTTCATCCACACCTCCTTTTTTACTTGGAACAAAAGAAAGGCCTTTTTCAAAAATATCAGCAATATCATTACTTAAAGTACACACACTATAATTGTATAACTTAAGGTCACAATTTTTGTTCCAAATAATCTGAAAAGGACTCTCCTCTGTATTGTTAACATCACATAAAACGTTTTCCACATTTACTTCCGCAAATGAATTTTCCAAAAATGTTTGTCCCAATACATTTGTTTGTTCTAATAAATTCATATGTTCTAATAAATCCTCCCCCTCCCCCTATAGTTGTAATCGTGTTGTCCCATCCCCCCTCTCTGGTTCTTTAGCCTCTCTGACCTCCTCAGAGGGGGGAATTCTAAACGGTTAATGTCAGAGTCCCTTGTATCAGTTGTTTGATAATTGTCATCACTAAATTCTCTATCAGATGCATCACAATAATTATTAGACCTGTTCTGACTCGGGGGGGGGGGGGTATGCTCTATGTTCAGCATAATCCTTTTCATCTCTTTTTAACTTTTTTTCTTTTTTATTTTTTAACCCAATAATGTATTGGTCAACATTCTTAAATATATTATCATACTGCACTTTATAAAAATTAAATAGTAAATCTGATTCAATACTGTTATTTACATGCTTGATTTTCTCATGAAGGTTTACCATTTTCTTGTCGTTATCTTTGACAAGACAGTCCAGACGTTCACATCCATGCCTGTTAAACATTTGTATCAGTTCTAGATGTAGTTCTGAGTTCTTAACCAATCCTGTCGGGTAACGCCAAAGTCGAAGTCCTTTTGGAACCTGTTCTCTCCTTTGACACTCACGGAGAACTATTTTCTAATTGTAATTTCCGATATTCGAAAGTGTATTTTTCGAGTTGACCAAGTTGTTCATTGAGAGAACCGTTAATGTTCTGGCTATTCAATGAAATATTATTCCATTCACGACCTCCTTCAAGCCACTGGCTTAAAGTTTTTCTTCCGTGGAAGGAGGTACTATCCCTGGAAGTGCCTGCACTAGGGGAAGTCCGCTCCTCTTCTCTCCCCGGTGTACTAACTCTCTCACTGTGTTGACGCTGAGCCGGTGTTATGCCAAAACTGCTCGACTCGTCCTCTCCGGCATTACTGCCTGAAATCCACATTCAGCCTGCGAACCAACCTTCTGCTGCTGGGTCAGCTTTTCCATAAGTGAAACTAAGTTGCCAACAGTACAGTTCAAATTAGAAAGAGACGTTGCTAACGAACCAAGTGTAGGTGGATCCCCACCGTCTACTCCTTCCATATTCCACTGTTGAAAAACAAAAGTCCAAAAATCCAAAACCTGTAACAAACTGTAGACCACAAGGAAAGAAAGACAGGATCCACACTGTATATGTATTTAGCGCTTTCGTTTTTTAATAAAAACTTCTCCAGAATGACAAACACAAAACTGACCCTTTTTATATCCCACAGCCAACAAATTCATTAATTAATGACATCATAATTGATTAATTAACCCTTTCATACATTAAAAAACATTTTTATACCCTAAAATAGCTAAAATAATAATACTCTTTATCAAAACTAACTTACAAAATTTTTAGAGTCTATGTATGTAAAAAATGTGTATGTAATGATATGTTGTGTGAAAAAAATTTTCTTTGTTTTCTTTTATATGACAATTTTATAAATAGCCTTCCATTTTTAGTCTAAGGACAGAGCTGATAGAAATACTAGTGTTTAACCCTGGGAATTGTGCTGCATTAGTTTTTAACTGCCATCTAAGTTCCCTATTTTTCAAATAGTCATTCAGGGGACCCCTTCTGTCCCCCAATGTAACTTGTTCAAGGACTGAAAATCTAAAATTATGTCCTATGTTGTTCTTAATATGGCTAGACAATACATTTTTCATATCCTGCTTGTTGATGTCGTAGAAGTGTTGATACATTCTACTCCTGAGGGCGTTAACAGTCTTACCAATATAAAAACAGGGACACTCAGTGCACATCCCTATATACACAACAGCCTTACTACTACAAGTGTATTTCTTTTTCTAGGTATATTTGCCATAATTTGGAATATATAGTTCCATTCCTTCCAAAATGTGCTTGCATTGTGAACAAAACCCACATTTGTACATACCCCTAGTCCCAGAGTAGACCTCTTGTGCTCTTTCTAGCATATTTTTCATAGTCATGTCCTTTTTATATACTATATTAGGACTTGTTCCTACAATGTCCAAATATTCCTTATTAGTGTTAAATAAATTCCAATTATGTTGTATTATATTACTAATATTTGTGAACTGCTGGTTATATTTAAAAATAGCAGCTCTATTAAATGTTTTATTCTCCATTCTATGTTCCCCTTCAAAAGGAATGTCAGAACCTTTTCCTAATAAAGGAACAAATATTCCTTGTTCCCTCTTGGTTACTACCTCTTTTAAAATATTGTTGGCTAACCCTTGGGGATACCCCCTGTTTGCCAACATTCCTTTTAAGGTGTATATTTGATCTAAAAACTCATGGTGGTCAGACACCATCCCTGCCAGTCTTACTCCCTGCCCTTTAACTAATGCCTTTTTCTGATGGAGGGGGTGGAAACTGGTAAAGTGCAAAAGTGAATTAGAATATGTAGGTTTTCTAAAGATGGAAGCATAAATGAAGAGTAAGAGGGGATGGGTGGGAATTGGGGGTAGGGTTGGGTAGGGGAGCAGAGTGAGCCTGAGCATTAGGGACGGTGAAACAAGCAGGCTGAAAACTTGGCAAAGTGATGGAGAAAAACAATCTGTGACTGGACTTAAGCCACAAACCTGCTGAAAGAGATAAGTAAAATGAGCAATGCAGTTTAAAAGACCTCTGTGCTAGTAGATGAAAGTCTAGATTTTGTTGCTCTAAGACACAGTTTTAGTACGTGAGATAGTCCAATATCAGCTTGACCTGATTAATGGTGATATACAACTGCAAAGAATTTGAACTTTACCTTTTGAGCAACTGTGTAATGGTAAGGTTTATATGGACTTTGAAATGCAAAGTCCAAAGGCCACCCCCCCACCCCCACAGATTAGAAAAATAATGAGAAAAAGTAAGTCAGAATGCAGGACTGCAGCTCTGGAAAAATACTGGCTCAGAACTGAAAGTGATTACACAAGCATCTGGGCAAAGGGAGACGGTGAACTGCTAAAAACAATTAATGTTGCATAGCTGAAGCAGAAAGTAACAATGGGACTGCTGTGGCCTTAAGAAAATTGAGCTATTACAGTGGACAATGTTCTTTGTCTTAGGCTTCCATAATATCTATAATTTACATAAAAATATAGCCCACAGACTGCTGTTCAAACTACAGACTTCACTGTTACATACATATCTATCTGCTTGCAGGGACACTTCTATAAAATAATAAAAACACACTAAAGAGACAGTTGCATGCACTGAGACAATGGTAACTGTGCACAAATACTTGCTCAGAGTGGAAAGTGGTTTAATAACCATCTCATAATCCAATAAGCACTCCAGTACGACAACTGTGCATGGCCAAAAAGTAGAATTCTCACAAGAAAAACAACGGCCAGCACCAAACAGCAATGTAAAACGTTTTATTAAGAAAATGTTGCAATAGAAAAAAATCCACACCAACATACCAGTTTCGTCAAAGCCTTCCTCAGTGCTGGTTAAATCAATACACAATAACCTCAACACATTGCATATAAACTCACTCCATTAAAACAATTAATACATATCATTAAGACCAGGTGAAAGCAATGCCCCAATTTAATAATCCAACTGTGTTCCTTCTTATTCAGAAAAGTGTGTCACCCCATTTTATTACAACTATTAACATTCAGTCAATTATTTTAAACCTATATTTTGCTGTGGAATGTGCAATTACATGTTTATATAAAGCATTTGTCATACGTTCATTTCATACATCACTGAAATGTTCATAAACCCAAGATTTAAAATGTCTTGAGGTTTGTCCCACATAAAATGCTTTACAAGAACATTCTACCAGATATATTACCCATTCTGATACACAATTAGCAAAACACGAATCTCAAAAACACAGGAAGTAATTAGCAGAAGAAAATTATTTGCTTTTTACTACAAATTCACATGATGAATTAATACTGTCTCAGGCTAGGAGAAATAACAAAGGAAGGGGGATCAAAGGTGACTTCCCTGAAGGCCTGCAGTTCCACTGAAGAAAGGAGGATATAAATAATGTGAGTACCAAGTCTAGAAGAAGTGAAGAAAAATTAAGAGAAATAAATAGTCTGAGTAAGAGCAGTATGAGTAAATGCAGTGTCTCTTAGGAAGTAGACAGTAAAAGCTGACCAGCAGGATGTCTATGGAGGTAGGTTTATAGACTATAAGGCATTTGCTTACAAACTAGGACACTGAAGCACTTATCAGACTAGTCACTATGCAGGCTAGAATACACACAGAGAAGATTGAATGCCCCTTACACTTATTTAAACCACAAGAGTAGAGGTAGCACAAAGTCTGTCCTAATTAAATGGTGGGTGGATTGAGTGGACTCAGACTGCCTTTTGGATGAGCCTGCTGTGTGTATGCTTTATGGACGTTTCTAGTGAACTGAAAGCACAAGGCAGCGGTGGTACAAAGTCTGTCTTAAATAAATGGTGGGAGTACTGAGTGGACTCAGACTGCCTTTTGGATGAACCTGCTGTTTATATGTTTGGTAAGCATGAATGGTGCTCAAGTAAGAGTATGTTTCAAATGGTGATGAGCATGATGTAGAAGTTCGCTTCACTGTCACACTTCCCTGCTGCTCAAAACACGTTGCAATGTACACCAATACATGAAATTATATCAAAAATAATTACTCGAACAGTGCCCAAAGAATCAGCCCATTCCTTACAAATATACCACGTACTCACATTGAAATGAATGTATCTGCTGTGGGGTAAGCCCCCTGGCATCCCTTCCATTACTTTACTATTCTCATTCCAAAGTCACTGCAACTTGTAGAAGGAACAGAAGCCATACTTCTCAACATCTTAGTGCAAGCAATCTGAAGACTGCTGGATACAGCAGCTAGAATCGCACACCTACTTCCAGAGAGTCTCCGATTGCTGGGCTCTACATGTGGTGGGGTACTACCTCCAAACAAAACAGTGTGTATCTGCATGATAGACAGAGGCTACAGTTTAACAATTTGCAACACTGCCTTTTCTTTATGGTGAATGTATTTGCATATTAAATATGTACTTCTGTAGATGTGAACTTTATTTCAAATGTTTGGAGCTTTTTTCCTCGGACCTCTACTGAAAATGGACATATATCCAGCTAGACTAGCCCAATCAACAAATGTAAAATAAAATAAATAAATAAAAATAAAATCTGGACAAAGCCTGGTGTAATGGGGGGACAAAGGCCTAGAAATAGAGACACATTTTAAATATTGCTCTTATAAATTTGAAAGTTGCTAGAATAAAAGGTTTTGTGTTAGCATGTATTTTCTGAAGGATTTGAAGTCTGAAAATCAAATTCATGTTATTATTTAGTGACTAATTCTTAGACCATTCCAGTGATTTGTCAAAAAACACAATTTTTATGAGGAACACACCAACAATATGAGGCAAAAATCTGGACATTCTGTGAAAATCTGTACAGTTGAGAGGTATGAAACATTTAAAAAACATAAAAACAGTGCTTGCTACTTCTCTGTGTGTTATTCTTTCTGCACATTCATGGCAACAATGACATCAAGCAAAGTACTAGGAAGAGTGGGATAAAAAATCCCTTAGAAAAGGAGGGCTAGAGATTCCCCTGGAGCAGCTTGCCCCTTTCATTACACATTCTGATCACCTCTGAAGCAGATGGCCCAAACACTAAAGCTCTAACCAAGGAGAATTTTAAAATCTCATTTTTAACATCATCTGGGAGGTTGCAAGAATGCAGCCATGACAACCTCTATAAAACTATACCTGTAGCCATAGCTCTGGAAGAAGTATCAACAGAGTTATACGCACAGTGTACAAAATGACTACTGACTTGTACAGTAGAAGAAACTTTTAGTTATGTACTTACCATAACTTTAGATGTATGGGATCCATCTCGCCTACATTCTGTACATATGGGTTCGGAGCCGATCCTCGGCTCTGACTCGGCACGCTATACTATAGAACGAAGTCTCTTATTGGCTGAGCCTCCTCATATCCCAGGATGCCCCACTACTGCTTCCCCAGATCTTGTTTGTCCGCACACATGCACACACACATAGACTGTTGTTATAAGATTGCCAGGTGTTTCAAGAGAGGAAAAAACAGTTGTATTTGGGTTGTTCGGTCTCTTCTGGCCTCCAAGGCAGGGGGAAGGAGGGTGGGTTATTAGGAATGTAGGCGAGATGGATCCCATACATCTAAAGTTATGGTAAGTACATAACTAAAAGATGTAATGTGATCCTATCTCGCCTACATTCTGTACATATGGGACAGCGTCCCTAGCACCTAAATCCTGGGTGGCTCACTGGAAAACGGTCCGGAGAACCGTGGAACCGAAGGAAGCTCGGCCCCTGGATGCTACATCCAATTTGTAGTGAGAAATAAAGGTATGTAGAGAAGACCACGTAGCAGCTGCACAGATGTCATTAATAGAGAGCTTGGAATGAAAAGCTGTCGAAGTGGACATAGCTCTGGTAGAATGAGCTTTTACAGGAATTGTAAGCTCTTTATTTGAAATGCGATAAATATGACTGATACAGTCTCTGATCCACTTGGCAATAGTGACTTTCGTGACGGCTTTGCCCAATTTATTGTCTGAAAAAGACACAAACAGTTGATCTGATTTTCGTGCTTGGTGTGTCCTATCCAAATAGAAACGTAACTGTCTGTGCACATCTAAGGTGTGAAATTTATACTCAGCTCTGACTGTATACTTAGGGAAAAAAACTGGTAATTCCAGAGATTGTTGCAAGCAAAATTTAGAACAAACCTTTGGTATAAAGGATGGGTTTGGTCTTAGAGCTCTATCCTTGTGAAAAATCAGGTATGGTGGATTGATGCATAAGGCTTGAAGTTCTGAAACTCGCCTGGCTGATGTGATAGCAACTAGAAGGGCAGTCGTCCAAGAAAGAAATTTCAAGTCACAGGTTGCTGCTGGCTCAAAGGGGGGGTGCGGTTAATGCGCCTAACACTACGTTAAGGTCCCACGGTGGTGCAGGATGCAATATAGGTGGCCTAAGAAGCCAAGCTCCTTTAATAAAGGCTTTGCACAACTTATTGCTCATTAAAGGTGGTTCCACATTCTCATGAAAATTGGAAATAGCCGCCAATTGAACTTTGATGGTGGACACCGAACAACCCTGGTTGAACAGGGAGGTTAAAAACTTCAGAACCTCTGACACAGAAGCTGTCATAGGGTCTAATCCTCGGAGTTGAGCCCAAATAGCAAACCTCTTCCCTTTACTGCTATACATCTTTTTTGTAGAGGACTTGTGGGCCGAGGACAAAATATGCATAACCTCAGGGTCGAAAGAATGGCTCCTAACTATGGTCGGAAGAGGAGTAGCCAAGCTGCTAGCTTTAATGAATGGAGGGACTGATGGAGCTGTCCTGACTGATGAATCAGAAGGTCCGGAACTTGGTCCAGGAACCAGGGACCGTCCAGTGCATACTTGCGAAGAAAGGGGAACCATACTTGACGAGGCCAGTATGGGGCGATTAGAATAATTTTGCTTTCCAAGCGAATCACCTTCTGAACCACCTTGGGGATAAGGGGAACCGGAGGAAAGGCGTATAGCAGACCCTGGGGCCAAGCTTGGACTAGAGCATCCTTGGGGGGTTCCCCCGGAGCTGGAATGAGAGAGAAGAACTGCTGGCATTTTGCATTGAGGGGAGTTGCAAAAAGATCGCAACATGGGATTCCCCATCTCGTGAAAATCTGTGTTACCACTTTGTGATTCAAGGACCATTCGTGAGGGGAGAGAATAGTCCTGCTCAGTCTGTTGGCTATCACATTGGATGTCCCCGGAATGTGTGTTGCCACTAGAAAGCGTTTGGTAGCAATCGCCCAATCCCATACCTTCATGGCCTCTCTGCAAAGGGGGTAAGATCTGGTCCCTCCTTGCTTGTTCAAGTACCAGACTACCGACATTTTGTCGGACTGAATGGCAATCGTCCCCTGGGGGAGGTGGTTGTGTAGTGCTTGCAATGTTAGAAGCACCGCCCTCATTTCCAGGATATTGATGTGGAGAAGATTCTCGTCGGAGTGCCACGTGCCTTGGACCGACCTGTCCAGATAATGTCCCCCCCACCCTGTCTGGGAGGCGTCCGTAGTCAAAGTGGCTGAGGGGGATGGGGGAACGAAGGGTCGCCCCTGATCCAGGTTGGAGGAATAAAGCCACCAACGAAGATCCTGCTTGCACGTTTCTGTTACCAATATGTGGTGACTGAGGGGGAGGTCTTGATAAGACCACTGGGCTAAGAGGAGCCACTGGAGTATCCTCATATGTAACCTTGCAAAAGGAACAAGAAGAATGGTGGCTGACATGGAACCCAACAGCTGCAGGACCATTCTCGCTGGAGCTCGACGTCTGAGGAGTAACGCCCGCACTTGAGACTGCAATGTTGCTATCCTTTCTGCAGGAAGATAGACTCGCATCTGCCTTGAGTCTATTTCTGCACCAATAAACAGAATACGCTGTGATGGCTGCAATACGGATTTTGTCCAATTGAAGGTGATTCCTAAGGAGCTGCCTAGGGAGATAGTGGCAGCTAGAGTTCTTAAGAGTAGATGCCTTGAGGTGGCAGTTAGGAGCCAGTCGTCTAGGTATGGAAACACCTGGAATCCTAGACTTCTCAGGTGAGCAGTCACCACTGCCAAACATTTGGTGAACACCCTGGGGGCTGTGGTGAGACCAAATGGCAGTGCACGGAACTGGAAATGACTGTCCCCTAGGCTGAAGAGCAAGTGTCTCCTCGACGCCTGATTTACCAGAATGTGATAATAGGCGTCCTTGAGATCTATGGAGCACATCCAAACACCCTTCTCCAGAAGTGGGGGAATGGTTTGCAAGGTGACCATCCGGAATTTGGACTTTTTCACTGATCGGTTTAATTTGCTGAGATCCAAAATGGGCCTCAAGTCCCCGGTCTTTTTTGGTACCAAAAAGAATCTCGAGTTAAGTCCCTGATCCGGTCTGATCTGCGGGGACAGGTTGGATGACTCCTTTTTGAAGCAGCTTTGAAATTTGGATGGCTGCCATATCCCGTTGACTGGGTAGTGGGTCCGGGATTCTTTGGGACGGTGGGGGGGGGTTGAGAGAAGGGAATGGTGTAACCTCCGGCGATGATTCGGAGCACCCATTGGTCCTGGGTGATACTTTCCCAGGCCTTTAGGTGCCTCGAAAAATGACCCCCGACTGGCTCCGGAGCTGCACAGTCTGGCACTCCTTCAGGGATGCTGGAAGGAGGAGGAGCCATGAAAGGACTCGCGGTCTCCAGTGTTGCGGGGGCCTCCGCCGCCTCTGGGACGGCGTCTCCCTGAAAAATTTCCCCTTCCTCTGCCTCTAGAAGGGGAATTGCTCTGCTGCGATGAGTAAGACTTTTGAGACTTACGGAACCACATTTTCCCTTCTCTTCGAGCCTTGGGATAAGGCCTGAAGGGAGTGGAAAACCGGGCCCCTACGGCAGTTAAAGTCTTGCCCTCCTGCTCGCAGCGAGTCAAAGTGTCCTTTACCTTGGGTCCAAAAAGGGAGGACCCATCGAAGGGGGCGTCGGCAAAGAAAGACTTAAAGGCCTCCGCAAAATGACACAGGCGTAGCCAGGCTTGTCTCCGTTGAGCAACACCTGTGCCCGCCGCTCTGCTCGCTCCCTCAGCTGCATACAAAATGAGCCTCATAGACGAGTTGGATAGGGAGGACAGGGTAGCCAACTGGGAGTTAACCGTCTGGGCCAACTGCTCAGGTAGATTACCAGAGAGGGTATCTGAAAGCTCCTTGACCAGATCCCTCTGTAATCTCGTAAAATGAGTCAGGTAATTCAGAGACCTTAAAGTAAAGGTTGCTGAAGCAAGGGTGCGCTTCCCATACCGATCCATGCTCCTAGACTCCTTATTAGGAGGATGGACGGACGTTGAAGCATCTGCCACATCTTGTTGGGTAGCAGATGCCACCACCAAGGCATCTACAGCCACACCTTTGGTAAGAAAGTCCTTATCCGGGGGTGCCGAAAGGAATTTATTGGGGCGAGCTGGCACCGGTTCAACAGAATCCGGATGTTCCCACGCCCTTCGAGAGATCAAATCCAGGAGCTCATCGAAGGGCGGAGACACCCAGGAGGCGGAGGGCTGAGCCCCAAAGGCCTTGAGGAACACCGACTCCTCAGCAGAAGGGGGTTTGGACTGCCAGTCGCCTCGTTGCTTAAGGATTTCCAAGATGTCCGCAAAGGATACATCATCCGAGGATGACTTGGGGGACCCTTCCGCATCATCGAGGTCGGTATCCGAGGTGAGAGACTCATCAGGGGAGTCGACGTGCTTCCTCTTGCACTGTTTCTTCCTCGGAGGTTCCTCCGAAGACGCCGGAGGGACCTCCCGGAAGAAGGGAACCCCCGACGGGGGTAACCTCAGGCCCCAGGGCTCCGCTGTCATGAGACAGGGGGACTGCAAAGGAACTAGTCTCCGTGCCAAGGGAAGGTGGTGGTGAGAAGGTAGAAGTGGCCAGAGAGGATTTGGCCAAGGCACTCCTCATGGCCGTGAAGGCGGGACCCCCAGAGTCCTGGGAAGGTTCAACCCCCAAGGCCACAACAGCAGACGGAACTCCCGCCGCCGACGCACCGAGAGGGAGGCTAGGAACCGAAAGAATCGGTCCCGAAGCGTCACCCCCGGGGCTGACAGAGGAGGTCCATGTACCGAACACCGACCCGAAGGGCGGAGTTGGAGTAAGGGTTGGAGTCGACCCTACAACTTCCACTGGTTCCACCAACACCGACTCCAACGGTGCCGAAGCTGTTGGAGGAGGAACTAAGATGGCAGGGTGGGAAATCGGCTCCAGAGCCGACTGGGTCGGAGCCGAGACCAACTTTTGAAAGACCGGAGACTGAAAGAGCCTTTGAAGCACCCTGTCTACATCTGAATCGGACATCCTCAACGACTGAGAAGAGACTGACCGGGTCCGAGTTGACTTCGCCGGCTCCGAAAGACTGGGGGACCGGCTCCGAATGGATTCGAGAAGTATCGGCGCCGAGGGAGGTTCCACCACTACTGCAATTTCCCTCGGAGCCGATGTGAACTTCGGCACCGAAGGGGAAGAGTCTGAGCGGGCAACCTTCATCGGCTCCGAAGGCATTGGAGCCGATGAAGGTGACTCGCCTCTCGACGCCCGAGCTCTCGTCTCCAAAGTCAGAGGAGTCGAGGCTGGAGACATCGATGCAGTCCATTCCGCCCTCGGCTCCGAAGTCCGTGGAGCCGACGGAGAAGCCTGCCTAAACTTTTTTGCTGTTGGATCCGACGGGCTGGTCGGAGCCGAAGATTTTTTCTTCCTCGACAGGGAAGAAGAAGAAGATAGGGCTTCGTCAAAAGAAGGGGTAATAAGCCCTTTCAAAATCAACTTATTTTTCCTCTCTTGGAGCACTCGAGAGGAAAAAGCGTGGCAAACGCTACAGGATTCCTGTAAGTGCTTCAGCCCCAAACAGTACACACAAAGCAAATGGTCGTCCGTAATGGACATTTTATAAGAGCATTTCGAACATTTTTTAAAACCAGATGGCCTATGTTCTTTTGACATGGCTATCTGTTGCTAATAAACTTTAAAGGAAGAAGGAAACTTTAACACTGAGTAAAATAAAAACAGGTAGACTTAGGCAAGGTCCCTCTAAGTTAAACGGGAACACTTGCCACCAAGAAAAATATTCAATTTACCACAAAGTTGAAACAGTTAGAAAACACACAAAGAGAAGCTGTTAGACAGCGCTTGAAAGCGCGAGGGCTAGGCAAAGGCCCCTCTAACTTAAACGGGGTCCTTTACCGTCGACAAAAACACAATATTTACCACAAACTTTTGAAGAAAAACAGTCACACAACAATAAATAGCTGCTAAAACAGCTTTTGGGTAATTTTAGCAAAATTTCTGACAGAAATTTAAATACTAGAGGCACTTAGCTCAGCCAAGTCCAAGACCACGTCTATGCTGTAGAAGCAGCAAACGAGATCTGGGGAAGCAGTAGTGGGGCATCCTGGGATATGAGGAGGCTCAGCCAATAAGAGACTTCGTTCTATAGTATAGCGTGCCGAGTCGGAGCCGAGGATCGGCTCCAAACCCATATGTACAGAATGTAGGCGAGATAGGATCACATTACATCTAAGTTATTTAAAGCAGGTTAGAAGAAAGTTTAGAAGAAACTAAGTTATTTAAAGCAGGTTCTTCCTTAGAACAAGAAACTATAGAAAAAACACTGTTCATACTTTCACAATTTATCAACACACACTTTAATATATGTGCCTGATGATTCAAAATTTTGAAAATCAAAGTTGCATTAGTATACACTTTTTTCCCATACCTATCAATGATTTTCCCTTACAAGTAATGGTAGGATTAGAATTAACTAAGTGCACAGCAGCAGTGTGATCAACTAAAGGTAAAGCTGCTGGTTCAGATTTGCGAGTAGTGTACAAAAAAACTTAAAGACTGAGGAACTTTATACATCCTATCTGTCTTTTTAGGGTCAGCTGGCTGAATTATCAGGAAAATTCCAGGCAGTATCACACACACCCTCTAAAGCAGACAGAACAGGAGGAGTGTGTGTAGGTTTTGGAAAATCCTTTTGTAACAACTCAAAGTATTTTCTATTGTGCTGGGACCCTCAGTGTTCTCCAGTGGAAAACACTGACACATTCTATCAAAAGACTCAGAGAAAGAGAAACCTTGACAGGCAGAATCAGAAACTGAACTCTCCTCAAAATCTGACTCCGAAATCCAAGGGCAAAACACCACATCTGTCCCTTTATCTTCTTGTTCAGATCCAGAATATTGAATTTCTTCTGGAAAAGAGGCATCCCTTTTTATTTTACCAGAAACCACCTCATAAGAAAGCTCAATAGCCTGAATTAGATACCAAGACAGACCTAATAAACTACTCTTGACCAGGAAACTTTAAGCAGGAGCATATATATGTTTAGTTTTTCTTTTTTGACAGGAAAAGTGGCGCCAACAGGGTTGTTAATGGCAACAGCAACAGCTTCCCCAGGGATGGACACAACATTCTGACTAAACAGGGAAGACATCCCTGTTCCCTCTCCCAGGACCAACAAGAGTGGCTCACCCTTGCCCACTGATGGGACCCAAACAGCCTCAGAAAACATAGCTAACACTGGTCCACAGTTACTGTAGGTGCTACACCAGAGGGATGTGGCTTAAATAATGAGTTATCTGAGGTACAAGAAATGGCCACAGCACAGTTACACATGTGCAGCTGAGGCAAATTGCTATCCTGCTGTGTTCGCTTAAATTTTTTTTTTTGTGGCTATCCTGCTATGTTCGCTTACATTTTTTTTGTGGCTGGAATAAGGACCAACTGTAGGAGCGGTAGTCTGCTGCATCATCAAGCAAACATGCTGCCTCTTTCCTCGTGGAAGACAATCAAAAATTGCCCGTAAACACTACTAGTCCACAAAAGTTATTTTTTGACAGGAAAACACAGTAAAAACCACATTAAAAACTATGCCAGCGCCACAAAAGAAAAATAAATACAATTTTCCTGAGAAAAAATGTTTTGCTTTACACCACTTTTAAGCTTACAGATAAAAATCAGTGATACAGTCTCAGACAGTGCATTAAAACACAACACTCTTAGCTTTAAAATAAATTTTCTGAAGAGGAAAAAAATAAATCAACAAAATTAAGAAAATTAAAGTTTTTTTCTCCAAAGGAAACTTATCTGCCCAGCAAAGGAAAGCACAAACTGATTGTCATTCCTCAAAAACCTTAGAACAACATACTCTTCAGTGGTAGTAAAGCTCTAAAGGGCTTTGCTTCCAAACTTGTCTCTTAGTCAGCGCAGCTCAAACTGCCTGACTGTTTGGGCTCATGAAAGGTACCCCAACGCTTTTGAAGCTGGCTGGCTGTTATATCCTTGGCAGGATATAATCCATATAGCTAAGGCTACTACAGCAGTGATCAATATAATGAACATCAATAACTTTTTATCATAATGGCTATGCTATCCATGTTATTTTGGAATGTAAAAGGCCTTACAGGTTACAGACAAAAAAAATGAGTACTGATTTATAGTAACAAATGCAGACTGCAAATAGTAATACTGGAAAAGACACATTTGGAAGTAAATGAGCATATACATTTGATAAAGAAAGGATTTCAGGACGGATATTTGGCAGAATATCAGGGACAAAAGAAAAGGGGTGTACCATACTAATTGCTAGAGGGGTTCCAATGGTGACAGAAAAAAAGACAATAATGGCACATTTGTGGAAGTAAGAGTCTATTGGCAAGGGAGGAGAATTACATTGGCATCTATTTAAATTCTACCAAAAACTGCTATTGGAGCATAAGAAAATTTGTGGATAATAATCAGCTTTCAGTAGGGAATATTACTTATAGTTTAGCACTGGAACTTGATTTGCAACAGTGAGGCTACATCTTGGGGACATAGATGGGAAAATATATCAAAATATTGTATATTTCTGACGAAATTTATGAAAATATTTGGTATGGGAGACTCAGAGAGAGAGGGAGAATTTAAATATTATTACCCAAGGTACAATAATGGTGTTAAACCAGACAGAAATTATATAGGTTCATAGTTACATACTAGGCTAATGACCACCAGGGCCTTTATAAGCCTAGCCATGCAATCTAACCCAGCTGTGACCCTATGCATCATGGGCATTTATTGGGAGGGTATGTTAGGAAGTTTCTAGAGGTTAAGTGGGGGGTATGTTAATTTGCCATAACAGTTTGCTTTTATCAGTGACATGAAGATCACACCTGGGATAAACTTCCAATTTCCTATCCACTGGTCAAGGCTATGCTTAAATACAGTTAAGGACAGACTCTTCTTCACATGGATGGGGAACCTGTTACAGAGCATGGGGATCCTCTGAAAGACAGGTCTCACTGACATGTCTCATTTATGTCACAAGCAACACTTAAATACTTGGATCTAGCAGTTCTGATCCTGTTCATTCTGCAGATGTGCAAGAAGTCCATTGGAGCTGGATCCAAGGATGCCATCACCTCTCAGTAACATGTATGAGACAGTGTATAGTGATGGTGCTTTAAGAAGATTAGTACAGGACAATGTGTTTATACCCTGGATTCTCCTGGTACGGAACCTTTGCGGGCAGTCCAACCTTTGCATATATTTGATGAGGTACATGCTGAAGGGGACATTATAGCCAATGATGGGCCATTTGATAAGAACAGATTAAAGTAGCACTATGACTTCCTTGGACCTGGATGCCATGCCCTTATTTATAAGTAGGGTGACTTAGAGTGATTTTCTTACTACCTTGGCCACATGTTTTTCAAAGGCCAGATTACTGTCAACATATGTTCCCAAATTCCTGACTAGTGGGTCAATTCTTAAGTGTGTCTTATCGATGCAGTAATTAGCCCGGGTGGCATTTTACTCAAAAGACACTATAATGCATTTCTTGGCACTGATTTTTTGTCTGTGACTTTGGTACCACTCATTTGTCTGTGTAAGGCCCTATTGCAAAATGTCTGTGTCATGAGGGGAATGTATGACAGCTCCAAATTTGCAGTCATCTGTGAACTTGGTCAACAAACACACGACATTACTCTATCTCCAAAAAGTAGATGCCAAATAGGAGTGGTCCCAGCACACAGCCATGATGTACTCCATTGGTGACCAGTCTCTCAGTGGAGGTGGTATCACCAGTCCTCAGTTTTTGGGTCCTGTCTGTGAGCCAGCTGGCAATCCTGTGAGTTGGGTTTATGCCCAGTTTGGCGAGCTTGTCAACTATACCTAAGTGGTGTATTACATCAAATGCCCTATCCGGGTCCAGGTAGGTAGTATGCACTGTTCTTCCCTCATCCATTGTCTTAGTGACCTTCTCAAAGAAGTCCACCAGGTTTAGTAGGCATGACCTTCTCTTAACAAAGCTAAACTGGGAGTTGGGTCCAGCATCAGAAGGTTGCCTATGTCTTTTTTGATCATTTCCATGATAATTCATTCCATAACTTTGCTTATCAAGACTAGTCAGACTAATACATCCTTAGATTCTAATCAGTTGATGGTCCACTCTTATGAAGAGAGATAAACACTGCAGTCCTCCATTCGCATTTAACCCTACAGTTGAAAAGTGACTGAAATGGTCCTGACAGGTCATATTTCCATCTATTTAGGAGGCATCTTGGGATAGTGTCGGGGCCCAACGAAGTTGTGTTTTTTTTCCTTAGCAAGCGGTGCCAGGATCTTTTCCCTGTTAACAGCTGGGGGGTATGCTAGTAGGTATTTCATTGAGGTAGGCGGTGGGGGAGTGGGGGTGAAGTCTGAGCTGGATATGTCTGCCAGCAAATTCTCTATGTTGCTATGCTCAGTGGAGGTGGCATCACTGACCACCAGTCTGGCACACTGATGTTTGCTTCCTTTTAGGTTTTGGACATAGCTGTAGAAGGGCTTGTGTTTGTCTTTAGACTGTGAGGCGATCTTGATCTCATAATTGGCCTTGGACTTAATTAGTTCCCTTAGTTTCATGTTTAGTTTAATTAGAGAACTCCTATCATTATGATTTTTGCCTCCAGTGAAACTGTACATGTGCATTTCTTGATTTTTTAAGGATTAAATGATTGTCTATGAACATGAGGCAATTGCTACATTGTTTCAAGACGCCCATATCTACCAAGCTGGCTATGTAGACATTTGGAAATTGCATATCCATGTTGTCTAGACCTGTATTTCAATCGGTTACTATAGATCATGGACTGGGTTATGCAGAGATCTCCTTGGGTGATTTCTTGGGTTTGGCACAACACTAGGTTAGATTGTGTTAAGACTTGACAGTAGTGCCGTTTAATGTGCAAACTAGCTGCTCTAAGCTTCACAGGAACATGTGCATTTCACTGAAAGCTTCGACACACATCCAATAACTATTTCAGATCATGCACCAATAAAAACTAAGATAAAAATGCAGGGTGATGAAGCAAATATGAGACACGGATGCTTTCCCAACCACCAGTTAAAAAGGGAGGAATTTAAGGAATGGGTGGTGGAAATTATTCAGGAGTTATTAGGGACGGTAGAAATCTCTTCAGAAGTTAGTTATAGCTAGTGAGTGGGATAATACAAAAATGGACTTTAAAAACAAGGTAGAAATAAAAGAAGAAGAAATATGGTTAAGGGGTAGTATGAATTACTCAGAGGGGTTGACACAGGCTAAAGTACTGCAGAACAAGGGGAATCTCATAAAACAAGAGGAGCAACTGCAGAGTGCTGAAGTGAAAATAAGGGAGTATCTACATATTTTGCATGAGTTTAGAAAGATTGCAGTTAAGCAACTGTTTTTTTTTTTTTTTTTTTTTTTTTTTTTTTTTATGAAAACTCCAGACCACAAAAATCTTTAGCACAAAGACTCGGGCAACAGAAAAGTAGAAAGGGTCATCGCCAAACTTAAATAACTAGAGATTCTGTTCAGGTATTACAGATAGTTTTGAAATGTTATGTAAATTTGCTTAAAGTAGATAAATATGCTGACAAAGAGCACAAATGGAAATATTTATAGTAAACTTAACTATGCCAACGTCAGAACAGATGAGGCTCAACAATTAACAATTAAGACAGAAGGAGATTAGATAAAAATGGTGATGTATAATCAATGTGCATGAAATTTTCCAGAAAGAGATGGTATTCTTGTAGAAGTTTGGAAGTCAAAAGGGAAGACAGTGATATTAGACCTGAAGGTTTTTTTTTTAAAGGAGTGGAAGCACCAACATCTTGGAAGAAAGGTGTGGTGACTCTTAATGCCTAAAGATGGCAAAGTCCCATCAGACCCAGGTTTATATAGACCCATTTAAATTTTAAACCATGATTACAAAGTGTTACATCTATACTGGCTATAAGAATGACAAAGGTGTTGCCAAAATTTGGATCAATGGGGTTTTGTGGAGGGGAGCCAAACATTTAATAGCACTGACAAAACAATGATGATCTAGAGGGAAGCAGAGCATAAGAAAATATCACTGTTGCTAGTGTGTCTTGATGCAGCGAAAGCACTCGACAGAGTAAGCTGGGATATTATGAGCAAGTCAATGGAAGCATTTGCTTTCCCCTGATATAATAATAAAGTCAATTAGATGGATATATAAGGGATCAGAGGCAATCATTAAAGTGGGAGGATTCCTCTATAGTATACTGTGTCTAAAGAGAAGACCCATGTAGAGGTGCCCCTTCTTTCGCTTTGTTATTAGCTTTATATGTACAATCATTGGCAAAGAAAATAAATTACTCAAAAACCCAAAGATACAATTGGTATGGTAATCAAGAAAAATAAGATTTATTTGCAGACGATGTTATCTTGCACCTGATAAACCCAGAAAAGGACATTTCAGTGTTGTAAAACATTTTGAGACAGTTTCAAAGTGTTTTTAGGATATAAACTTAATGAAGATTAAACAAAGGCTATAGCCAAAAATTACATACCCACACATG
Organism: Protopterus annectens; assembly: GCF_019279795.1. Classification (NCBI taxonomy): domain Eukaryota; kingdom Metazoa; phylum Chordata; order Ceratodontiformes; family Protopteridae; genus Protopterus; species Protopterus annectens. The sequence goes on from NC_056731.1 coordinate 1,133,415,981, forward strand.
AATTGGTTCAGTAATACCCATATTTATGGGGACACAACAACATGAAGTATTTCATAGATTCATAGACTGTTAGTAGGCTAACAACCCGTGAGGGGGGGGGGTGGCTTTTCTAAGCCTAGACAAGTTTTCTTGAAAGAATAATGTTGTCCTGTATCCAAATCGGACATTCTGGGCCAGGCATTTATAAGCTATCTCTGTCCATAAGGGGCATGGGTGTCAGGCCCAGTGTAAATTTCCTATTCCCCAGCCACTGGTCTATGTTGCACTTAAACTGGGTAATAGATGAACTAATCTTCACATGTATGGGAAGCCTGTTCCATAGGACAGACAGTCTCTGGGACACACATCAGTCTGTCCAGCATGTTATATTTAAGTCACAGGCAAAATTCAGATCCCTAGCCATTGTATTGTTGGTACTCTTTGATTTACAAATATGTAGGAGCTTCGTAATTGTGGGGTTTGCGGATGCCTTGTAAGTTAGGCACTGACCACCTCTCAGCAATCTATTAGGCCACTGAGTACAGGAAAAGGGCTTTAAGGTGCTTGGCATACAGCAGGTTTATTATGCCTTGTATTCTTTTTGTAAGGAACCTCTGAGGTTGTTCTAGTTGCTGCATATGATTGGTTATTAGGTACATACAAAATGGAGCACTGTATGACTGGTCTGATAAGGCCGAGTACAGTGGGATAGTGACCCCTTTGGCCCTAGATGCCATGCTCTTAGTGGCTTAGTACTATCACATGCTGAACAAGATAAAAGTGCTCTCTCAATGTCTAGTGACACAGAAGGCCAAAATACTAACACTCTCGCCCTTCCCTTGGTATAATCGGTTCCTGGGTGACCACGATGCAAGATAGTAATGTAATCTTGTTGCAAGGACTTTGGACTAATTACTTTTGGACTTTTTATAATGATACCATTGTCAGACAAAATCTCATCTCTGTATGGAAAATACAGTTGCACTTCTTCAGGTAAACTAGATTGCTTGGACAGCCATCCTTGATTGATAAAGTGGTTGAGCCTCTGTAACACTGGATCTGTGGCTGTGTGATCTCTCAGCTCATCAGGACATGTGGAAGAAAGACTTATCACTTCCATGCCTTCAAAATCAAGGTTCTCATTCTCATGCTGTTCTGTGCTGTTTCTGGGCAATCTGGATAATGTATCAGCAAGATAAAGAAGTTTGCCTTTCTTGTAGACAAGATTGAAATTATACTTTTTCAATCTCAGCATCATGCATTGCAGTCTGGCTGGAGATGAATGCATAGACTTTCTCAAGATAGTGACTAGTGGTTGGTGGTCTGATTCGATCTGGATAGGTCTACCATAAACTTAATCATGGAACTCTGAACATGCAAACACAATTGCCAAAAGCTCTTTCTCGATCTGGACATACTGCATTTCAGTTTGGGTAAGAGTTATCGATGCATAGGCAACAGATTGATACTCTTGTAGAATGACTGCACTAAGGCCAAATTTCGAAGCATCACAGTAAAGTGTAACTGGTTTGTGAATATCATAGTATGCTAGAGTTGCTGGACTAGCAATTCCCTGTTTCACGACATCAAATGCTCTCTGGTGTTGTTCTAACCAAGACCAGGATACATCTTTACGTGTCAGCTCTCTGAGTGCTGCTGATAGTTGGCTCAAGTCTGGAATGAACATGCCTTGATAGCTGACCATGCCAAAAAAAATGTTGCAGGGCTTGAATATTGTCTGCAGCTGACATCTCGAGAATGTCTATTTGTTCTGAAGGGTCTGGTAGTAGGACTGTACTAGTAAATAAATGACCAACATAATTAACTTCTTGTAGCTTGAATTTGCACCTTTGTGGATTGAGCTTAAGATTCACTTGTACCCTTTCTAGAAATTTTCTGAGGTTTCTGTCATGTTCTGCTTTACCATTATCTCCTACTAGTGTGTCAAATACTAGAACAGCACAAGGACACCCAGAAAAAAACTTTGCTCTAGTGCACGTTGAAAGACTTCACTTGCAGAATTTATCCCAAATGGCATTCTCAAAAATCTGTACCTGCCAAACAGAGTACTGAAAGTAGTGAGCAATGAGAATTTTTTTTGTCAAGCTGAATTTGCCAAAATGAACTCTTTGCATCTAAGATAGAAAAAACAGTGGCATTTGGTATCACGGTTGCAACTTCTTCAATTATGTGCATTGGATGATGAGGTCTTTTTAGTGCTTTGTTCAAATCTCGTGGATCAATGCATATTCTGATGTCATCGGAGCTTATTTTTATGAGCTACCACCATGGAAGATACCCATTCAGTTGGAGTTTCAGCTGGACAAATTACACCTCGTCGCACCATTTTATCTAGCTCGGCTTTGACTCTGTCCTGCATGGCTACTGGAACTTTACATGCTGGCCTGATAACTGGACTGACCTCTGGGTCTAACTTCATGGAGTACACAACTAGAAGTTTGCCTAGTTTGTCTTCGAAAAGATCAGCATAGGTGGAAAAAATGTACTGGGCAAAATTAGAGTAGTAGTCTTTTAAGCTAACATGATGAACTTCCTTGTTAAATGAAAGCAGTCCCATTTTCAAACTGTCTCTGAGCCATAATAATGACTCGATGCGCCTCTTGACCACACAAAATAACAAGTCTTAGCTTTTTCCAGCAGAGTAACATGAAAGCACTACTGAGCCTTCAGTTTGAATTTCTTCACCTCCATAAGCAGCATGCTTCGCACACCTTGCCAAATCAAGCCTTTCACCATGACATACTCTAGCAAATGTTTCTGCTAACATAACATTACACTTGGAACCTTTATCAACTTTGAGCTCTATGGGTTTGCCATTTATCAAAACAATACAAAAGACTTCATTCTTTGCCCTTAAATGTACTGCTCTGACTATTTCATAAAGCACTAACACACCATCAACATACAGAGTAGGGCTGCAGCTCTCTAATTTATCAACTCATTTCTTAAAATGTTCCCTTTTAATAAAAGAACGCAGGCCTTTTGATTTACAAAATCTTTTGAAATTATTCCATTTATTGCATTTGTGGTATTGCTGACCAAAAGCTAAACATACTTCACTTTTAGACTGCGACTACCACAATTGCAACAGTTGGCAATGAAACTAGGCTAGGGCCCATGCTTTGAGTTCGCTGACTCACTCTTGTGCTTCACTGAGACTGTGCGAACTCTGGCATTTCCTGAAAAGTTCTGGGTTTTACCAGTGAGAGGTGCTGGGGCTACAGTTGCTGCCATGTGTTTGGGCCTGTTTCTTTTAACTACGTGCTGCAAACTATCAACATGAGCTTTGTCACTGTGCCTTCTAGAGCTGTTCTAATTTGTAAGTATATTTGTGTGCTCTTCTGTGGGCTTCATATATCTGACAAATCTCAATGGCCTTATTCAAAGTTAAATCACTGTCACAAAGCAAAATCTTTCTCACAGAATCATCTTTAATACCATACAAAAGTCTGTCCTTTATCAACTCATCTCTTAGATCACCAAATCTGCATGTTTTAGCCTTATTTCTCAAGTCAGTTATATATGCTGCAAAAGTTTCACCAGGCTTTTGATCCCTTGTGTAAAATAAGTGACTTTCCATTGTAACATTTGTCTGGAGGTTACACAGTTCTCTAAATTTACATTTTAAGCACTCTGGGTCCTCCCTTGGACTCAGCCTGTACAACAATATGACATTTTCCCCCTCTCCTGTATAGATAACAGGTGCATATACAAATAAACATTCCCTTTCCATGGCTTCTGACCCAGCTAAATTAAGCAGCATGAATGCCTTTGTACGGTCATCTTTATCAGAAAATGCAGCCTGTATGAAAATGTCGTACTCTTGCTCAAACACTCTCCAGTTCTCAGCAATATTACTGTCAAATACAAGTGCACTTGGTTTTTGAAATCTGTCTGCCATGCTCACAAAGTATACACATAAACACACTGTAAATATGGCCCTTGCAATTATGTATGAACAAACTGTTCTGTGAGCTTCTAATAACATTCAAATGCACAATAAACTCTTCAAAATACTATACTTTGTGAAATATGCTATAAAATGGTGCTATTCTGGGAAATATGCCCTGTAATGGCTGTGCTTTGCAAAACAGCTTTACTGTAATGCTGCACAAACATGCAAACACTTTATATACTTCTGATAACTCGGATACCTTTGATTAATACGAAAATATATGCTTTGCAAAAATGCGGCTGTTTCTCTTTATTTTATTCATTTTATGCAATTCAGACATTATTTCAAACATTTTCTGTAGTAATTCGAATATTTTTATCAATATTGTACATATCGGTTTATGCGAATATCATTTTGAATGTTCTGTATGCCTCATTTCATATTTTATGAATAAGAAATAGTGCTGAGTAAGTTATAATACCTGACATTTGTTTCTGACCTGTTTTGTGAAGTATGCACATTTTAAGGATGATTCACTCTTGTACATTCCACCAGTTCCAAGCAAGTGCCTTAAGCCATTTTAGCCCTGCCGCCTCTTAACATCATGCCCTTTCAGACATGCTACTTCTGACACCATGTCCTTTTACACATGCCACTTCTGACACCATGTCACTCGTCTCTCTCTAACATAGATCTGGCAAGCAGGCGGGGTACTGTGTTTAGATCCTCTAATACATAGAATCACATCAGGATGGATAGCAGCATCACAAAATACAAACAAACTGGTGTTTTAACAGACAGACCTTACATACAGACATGCTTACATCTCAACAGCTTATTACAAAATGGCAGTCTAGCTTGCAAGTGCTCAGTATTTATATACTTGTGCAAGCCCTTAGATAGCTACTTAAAGGTACATACACACACAATGATCTAAACTGAGTATGACACTTCTCAAGAAATGGTTTCATAAAATAGGAGAGTTAGAAAACAGAGCAAGTAGAGAAAACAGAAGATATGCTGCTATACCACAGGAACTGGAAAGAACAGACTGTACTAATTTAATGAAAGCACAAATAAACAACTGGACTGGTGTTCCACAGCAGAATTTGTTAATTGAGAGGGAACACTGAGTGTATGCTCCAAACCTGACCATGAGAAAGCAGCCAATATTCATATACTATTAGAAAGAACTGACCTTGACAACATTGTGACAGAAAGGAAATATTAAAAATTAGAGACAAGAGAGTGTTTGTGGAAAATGATTATTCACTGTATGCTAGGCAGAAGAGAAGCAAATCTATCCCCACAATCAAGAAATGTTGAGAGGAAGGTGGGAGATTCAAGCTGCTGCATGCAGCTGTCTTCAAAATAGTTTACCTTTGGGAATCAAATAAATTTTGGATGCAGAACAGGCTAAGGAGAAAAATTTTAAAAAGTTATACAACAAAAAGTGAGTCAGCAAGCAGAAGGATAATCTACTTCTCATTCTTATAACAATAAAGCTCATAAAAACACTTTTCAAATTAAACCACTTCTGTTGTGTCAAAGGAAAATGCTGGAGAGACAGAAAAAAGCACAGGGGTTGCCTAGAATAATCAGAAGTAACTTGAACTTGAACTAGAGTCTGGTGTTGGGAGATGCAGATGATCAGGAAAAAGACCAGCAACACTAAAATTACTGAATAAATGGGAGACAATAATGCATCACTCACTTTTGTAAATTATGACTTTGAAGAAAAAGTAGTTAAGAAAAGTGGAATTTTGTTAATTTTGTTAAAACTTCTGGGTAGAATGAAAAGCATATTCCCCACTTTATATCATTAACACTTAGAAGGACATTAAAGTAGGAAAAAAGTAATTGCAAGTAAAACAATTTTTAATTTTATTAGTATTTGAAAAAAATGTTTCATGATACAAACTTCATATTATACATAGTAAAGAAGTTTTGGGTAGTGTTCAGTCAGCAGTATTTTAAATGTGAGGGGGTCCTTTCAAGGACTGTTGGATATGTTAAAGATATTAAAGTAAACAAGTACTTTTTCTCAGTTATAAGAAATGCAGACCTTAGACTATAACGAGATAACAAAGGCTGGATAGAAGCAAGTTTAAGTTAATACAATGTTGTTTTTTTTGGACTGCTGGGTTGGGGGGTGGCATATAAAAGTGTACTGATTTTATTATATGCAGAATTAAGATAATAATTTACCCTTGTTTTTACAAAGGTGGAAGTCTAGATTAATGTCATTGGCTTAAGCTATAAACATTTTTTAGCAAATAGGCTAAAAAAATAAGATAAAATGAAAAAAAGGCATGAAAAGTCCTAAGATTCTTACATCTGCAAATACCTGTCGCTCTTACTGCTATTGGAACTATCTGGGTATCTTTCTTCCACTTTGCTCTAATTTCTGCCTGCAAATCCTGATATTTTATGACTTTGTGTCTCTCTGTACGCAAAACACTGTAGTCACTAGGTGTAGCGATTTCAGTGATCAGTGCTACTTTTGTTTTCTTTTCATGGACCACTGTATCTGTTTTTTTCGCATCTATCTTTTGGGAATGAGTGATCCCATGTGATGTAGACTTCATCATTTTCTGTGATGCTTTTTGGCTCATGTTTCCACTGTTTTTCAGCTACTGCAGTATTATAATGTTTGCCCACTTCCCAAGGCGGTCCATTGCACAAGACTCCTTGCTCAGTGGATGGACCACCTCTCTGTTGGTGGCCGCCGCCACCAACATGGCATCCACACAGGGACCTCTGCTCCAATGGGTTCTCTCTGCGGGGGCACTCAAGATCCTGTCCGGGCACTTGGGGACTGGCTCTACAGTGTCTGGCTCCCTCCAAGCCCTGGTGGCGATAAGGTCCACCAGGGGGTGGGGGGGACAACCAAGAGGTAGAAGGCCCTGCTTCGAACGTCTCTAGGAATACGGACTCATCGGAGGAAGACTTGGGGGCAGACCAACCCCCCCTGATCCTAAGCATTTCCATGATGTCTCCACAGGAGACATCCTCGGGGGGGTGACCTTGGGGAGCCTTCCCCTTCATCTAAGTCCGTATCTTCCGTAAGGGACTCGGGGGAGTCCACGTGCCTCCTCTTACACTTAGACTTGTGAGGAACCTCCTCGGGGGGGGGGGGCTGTCTGAGGAAGTCTCGCCAGCAATGTCATGTGTCATGTTCCGAAGGAACACCCCGAGGCGCTGAAGCAGGCTGCCCCAAAGGCCGGGTGATGGGAGCCTGGACCAGCTGAGAGGGAGTGCAGGGGGGAGCTGAAGCCAGGACCGGAGGCCCGGATGCACTCAACAGTGCCCTCTCCACCGCAGCGAAAGCCGAGGGGGAGCTGCCCTCGATCGGATCCGAGAGTCGACACCCACCCGGATCCGAAGTGGGGACCGGACCCGGGGCCGAGACCATCGAATCCGAAGGACCCGTGTGCTCAGACAGGGACGGAGCCGAAGGCACACCGAATCCCTTGGATCCGAAGCTCGGCCCGCAGCTCCGAGAGGTCAGATCCGACAAACTCGAGGGAACAGTCGGAGCCGAAGTGCCCAGCACTGTCGGCTCCGACCCACCCCTGGATCCAACGCGGTTCGGCTCCGAATGCTCCGAACCCGGAAAACGGGTCAGAGAAGGAGCGATTGGAGCAAAGAATGGGGTCGAGCTCCCCCCCGGAGGGGGGGAGGCAAGAGCACTCCAGTCTGCAGCTGGGCCTGGATGAACCTCCTCATCATCCGGTCCATGTCTGCATCTGACATGCTATAAGTGGACCTCGAAGAGGCCACCGAGGCAGGCCAGGAGTGCCACCTTGATGACTTCGATGAGGACCGGGTCACCTCCTCCTCAGGTCCTGGTGAGAAGCAAGGGGACCAGATCCGAGGAGGAGGCGATCCAGAAGCCCTGGAGGGAGAAGCCCGTTTGGCGGGCGGGGCTGAGGAGTCCTCGGCCCGGCGCTTATGGTGCTTCTCTCTCCGCTTGTCTTTCCCGGCCTCCCTCTCCTCCGGAGCCAAAGTGGGAGGTTGAGTCCCGACCGGAGGGAGGGAGGCAGGAGTGGCCGCCACCGAAGGCTGGATAGCAGCCACAGAAGTACTGGAGGCCGGAGCCGGATCTGGGGGCAAAAGGCCCGCCAGAATCAGCTTCAACCTCCAGTCCTTAAGTGCCCTGGGGTTGAACGCCTTGCAGATCGCGCATCCAGAGGAGAGTTGTTCAACCCCAAGGCACCTAACGCACCGAGTGTGGCCATGTGAAAGCTTATGGCCACACTCGGTGCACTTAGAAAAAATGGCTTTAGGGGCCTCTGACATTTTTAAATAAAGGAAAAAACACACTCACTAGGCCCCTACACACACACACTACGACCAGCGAGGAAGGGAGGAGAAAAAGGACCACAAAATTAAATTTAGTTAGATAAAAAACGGGCTGTAGGGGTACCTAACCAATCACTCTAACTCACACAAAAAGAAAAAAAGGGAAGAAAATTGAAATTTTTTTTCTCTCAAAGTTTCGATAAACCAGGAGCACAGGAACCTAGCTTGTAGCTTGAAGCGCGGCAAACTAGATCTGAGGTCAGTCAGGGTTGGCAGGGGATTATGGGTAAAGGGAGGAGCTAGGAGCTCGGATCTATGCTGTGGTAGAAGTTGCCGGCTCAGATCCGAATCCCAAAGGTTGCTGACAAATGAAGTGCCTACTTCAGATCAATAGTTACGCAATTGTTACATGACATTACAGAGTGAATGACAAAATGCAATATATACATATATTATATACAAAGTGAAAATCATAGTTGGCTTGAGGGAATAAAGATAATAGATGAATCACATTATATACAGAGCAAATAAAAATACACTATATATACATGCACACAGAAAGGAAATCAGAGCTGGCATGCTGAAAGAATCACAATCAAAAATAGAGTCAGCGCAAGGTATGCAGAAGGAAGAAGGGAATGAATAGGTTAAGTTATATGACAAAAAAGATTGCAATTGCATTTTCCTACAGCCTTGAAATGAGCTTTTACTTGTGAATGGAAAATGGGGTAAGGGGAATCATCATTAAGAAAAGAAGGGAGAGACTCTCAGTTTGGGACCAAGGACTGACTAAGCATGGTCTGTGTAGTGAAGCCTAGTTTGGGGGAGGGTTGGAGGAGTGGACTTGAGTTGTTAAGGTGTTGAAGGTTGTACACTGGTGCATCTCTGAATAGTCTGAAAGCTAGTGGCGGAAAGGTGTCATTCTTTATAAGTTTAAATAGTTGAAAGGCAAGTAAAAAGTCAGCACATTGTTTCATAGGTAGCCAATTAGCGTTTTCAATGGCTTTGCAGTGGTGTTCCTTTCTTGGTGAAAGAATGATGAATCTGCAAATGGCATTTGAAATGGACTGAATGGTGGATACATTTCTTTTAGAAGCAGCAGCAATTATTGTGATATATTATTCTGAGGCAGAAATATACCTTTACCTATGGCATTTCTACAGGGTCTAGATAGAAAAGGGGAGATCCTATTAGCCCAGAATAGGAGAGAGTTGATTTTTGTGTGTGTGTAGTCCACGTGTAGTTTGAAATTTAGGAAGGGGGTCAAATGAAATCCCTATGTATTTGAATGAAGTGACATTTTCAATAGTGTTATTAAGATGATAGAGGGTTTTTAGAGGCCTGGAGACAAAGATCATCTTAAGCCTAGTTCAGAGAAGCATTGCTTTTGTTTTATGGGGTTCAGGAGTAATTACTTATCACTGACCCATTGAATAAGGGCATAAAAATCAGCCTGAAATGTGAGTTCAAGAGAAGTGACAACAAGGCTGGAGCAAAAGAGGGCAATGTTGTCAGCATAAAGCGGGTGAGGATGATGGAGTAGATCAAGAGGAAGTTTGTTAATGGAAAGAGCACCGGTGCCAGAACAGATCTTTGAGGGACACCTTTCTGTAGTGGGATGATGTAGAGGTTGATGAATTGAAATTAACTGAGTAGTGGCTGCTGAAGAGGTAGTTTTTGAACCATGGCAATATGGCATCACTAATGCCTAATTCAGTGGGATTGTCTAGGAGAACTGGGTGAATGACTAGATCAAAGGCTCTGGTGAGGTCAATATAAATTGCTCCAATAACTAATTAGGCCTTTGTCCATTCCAAGAAGAATGTTGTTGCCGAGTGTCCAGGTAGCTGAGAATCTACTGCAACTAGAACAAAATGCATACTGATTTTGAGAGATAAGGTGGTATTGGTTAATGTACTGAGTCAGCTGCAAATAAACTAATTGGTTTCCAGAATCTTTCCTAGGGTAGGGAGAATAGAAATGGGGTAAAAGTCTGATGGACTGGAGAGATTAGGCTTCTTAGGGAGTGGTTTTATAAAGGCATTCCTTCAGATATCAAGCATAATATTAAGTTAATACTCGGCCTGTAGATGTGTTTCAATGGTGTTATCATGTTGTCTCTACAGTCGGAAATAAGCCATGGGTGAAGGTTGACTGTACCAGGGGACTATCGAGTTTAATCTGTTCAATCAGAGGATAGATGTCCTTGGATGTGATAGTTCTGAAGCAAAATGTAGGGATGTATGGAGGGGAGTTGGGAGTGTCAGATGCAGTTTGACATAAGGTTGATACGGTTGCTGAAATGAGAAAGGAAATCCCAGGTAGAAAGATGAGAGCATGTGGAATTCATGGAGGGAAAGCTCTTCCATCATGTACGATAACTGTCCTCTTTCCAGAAGTTTTTGTGTGATTTTATTAGTGAGGTTTGGTAAGATTTTATCAAGTGACTTTAATGACACCATATAGCTTGCTTGGCAAGGCTGTATAGATGGGTATAGCGTTGCCTGTTTATAGTAGTAGGAAGCACTTTCCAATAATGCCATGCCTCGTTTGTGAGTTGTAAAAGAGCTTTAAGCTCACAGGTCATCTAGCTGTTAGTTTTAGGTTTGTATACTCTCTGGATTACTGGATGGAAAAGACAAAATTATATATCTAGCTTAACTGGTTTCTCCAGCAGTTACTTGGATGAGGAACTGTAACTGAATACATAACTTCATGCGTTTCTGCATTCGTTATTCACCCCTGCAATCACGGGAGTGACCTATCAAGAACTGATAGCTATGAAAGCTATTGCTTTATTGCAATTAGATAATAACAACAATAGTTAGGGAATGATATGCTACAAGTGTTTGAAAAAAAAACAGGCAACAGCAAGTCGAAAGCAACCAACTTTCTGTCACACATCTAATACAGGTTCTTAAAGAACAGTTGCTGTGATCTAAATACAGTAAAATATAAACAGCACATACAGCAAAATGATCATGCAACTAATATGATACAATCATATAGTGGTAAAATATAAACATAGTCAAAACTGTCCACATGAACAAGAATTCAGTTTTTAAAGTACAGTCAATCTTATTTTCCTTTTAAACAATTTTAACAGCTGTTCAGTCTTGGAACTGCTGTTCAAAATACATCTGAAATGCATGATGGTTACATGGCATGAGCTACTACTTCTTAAACAGCCTTGTTTTTAGATCTAATCCCTAAATTCCAGTTGGATGGGATGACTGGGCAGACTCAAACTCCCCTGTGGCTAGTTTTAATGAACAGAGAAGATGGGTGCAAAGTTTGCATCTGGTACATTAAATGTTTGTGGAATCAACTATAAATCCTTCTGAGTTTCTGCAATGCTGTCAGTAAGGTATCCAAATGGGAATTTTAAATAACATATTTCAGCCCTGGTTCCTCTGAGTAGGTTGATGATAGCAGGGTATCCAACTACAGGATTTTAACAGTGCAAAACTGCTTTTATTCACTCTAAATATTAACTTTAAAAATACCCTCCCTCATCAAGGACTCCTATATTAATATTTTGCAATGCTGTCACTCTGATGCTGTAAAGTCCTTTTCAGAAAAGCAAGTAAAAAAGAGAGATTAAGTTCTTATATGTCAGTCACAAAAACATCAACATAAAAAAGATGTACCCTCCACTGGGAACAGAGAAATGCAGAGCGTGTTTCATTTTCACTTACTTATCTTTGATTCAGGAGTCCTTGACATTAACAAGGCTGCTACATTCACCATGCATGTAAGTCAAAGCAGATTAATTAACCAGGCTGATAAAATTACCATGCAGCTTTCTATGCATTAATTGAAAACTGCGTCAGACATCTTTAACTTTATAAAGTGACAATGGGGACAGACACTTTTAGTGAACTTCTACATGAGCACTGTCTGTATAACAAATAATTCTCTAGTCTTTGAACTCTTGTTGCAAATACAGTTGAAACTTACAATGGTTAAATGGTGTATGTTTATAGTCTATAAAGCAGTGTTGGTTTTAATGTCCAAGCTCTGGATTCAGCTTGAGAAGGGTTACTGGACAAACATTAAACTTCTTTGTGGTCTTTTTAGTAAAGGGATGAGTCCGGGGCAAGACTGTCTGGTATGCTAAACAGCCAAAGAACTGACTACATCCTTCTGCAGGTTCAGACTGCTAACAGAAGGACATCAGTGTGGGGCATTTAAATTATGCAGCTCCATCTCAGTTCACTGTCACTGGTTTGGTGACAGCAGGGTTTCCCTTTGGTGAATGTAAATAATACAGTTCAGTCTCATTTCCCTTTGACTAGCCATTATCAAATCCCTAAAAGCAACTGCAAAAGAAAAAATTCAACTTCCTGTCTCTGCAGTCCATTTCAGAATCTCTGACCAGAAGGGGACAGGCAAAGGAAGGAGGTATGGAAGGCATTCAGGGATCAAACTCCAGTTTTGAGACTAGATGTTTATATGTTCCAAGAAGGATGAAAAAAATAAAAGTTTCTGCAAGAAGTAGTAGAACATAGGAAAACAGATGTATTACATTGTTCATCTAAAGCCTTGAATACTCCCCCAAGAATGAGCAATTTGCCAGGGCCAAAAAATAAATCTAAGTACTGGCAAGAAGTAGTAGAGGAACACAGACACTTATGTTGTCTGTAAAAAGCCTTTAATATCTCCCTCAAGAGATGAGCAACGGGGTGGCTAAAAATCCCAGTAACTGGAACATATGGCATGGTCTCCTCATGGGAGAAATTTTCTGAAGAATAAACTGCAGAGCATATGTATTTTTAGTGAAGAAGTTATACACCAAAATTCTGGATATGAACAAAAGAAAAGGTGGGGAGTACAAACTACCTTGTCAAAAAAAAAAAAAAAAAATCAGCTAGGCCTTTCACTACTGGGTTTGTTGGGCCAGTAAATGAACAAAGCCAAAGCAACAAAGATGCAAGTACAGTTTTGGACCCCACAAGCAATAGAAATGGCATACAGCACAGATTCCAGATCTTCAGTTATTCCCCTAATCTCTAACATGCACAGAATAGATGAACAAACAGGCAATCCCTGGAAGTAAAGCAGTACGCCTTGAAAGAAATTGTACAATGACAGTGGAAAAGCAGCAGTATATGAAAGACAGAGGAAAACTAATGTTAGTCAGTACTCAAAAATGATGGGCTACTACTGACCTACTGTCCACAGGTTCAAGCTTTTGGACTTGCTAGCAACAAACCTGGCTGCAATATCTAATGCAGGAGCTGAGGAAACACATCTGAAACTAGTTTTAATTGCAATGCTAAGCAACAAAACCAAGTCCAAAAAAAAAAAAAAAAAAAACACAACCATCAAACAAAGAGGTTAAAGCAGGCTGAAGTGGTACAGCTGTGTCCCACCAACAATGCAGTTTCAAAGCAAACCTTAGTCTATGGAGCAATGGGTAAAATCCAGGTTCTGGCTATGGAATTCTAGTTATCATATCCGCCAGTGGTCACAGAAACTGGTGTCTGTGATGTTCTGATATTTAGACTACATCACCAGTTTGACGAGATGTTTGCATTGAAGTAGGCCTCATTAAGTGTTATGATAGGATCATAGGAGGTAACTAGGCTAATGACCCCAGGGCCCTTACAAGCCTAACCAAGTTCAACCCATGTTCCCAAGGGTGTCTGGTTCAAGCAGCCATGAAAATCATCACCTACCGCCCCTGTTCAAGAGGGGCACAGGTGGAACCCCAGGGGTGAATTTCCGGTTACCCATCCAATTGTTTAAATTACACTTAAATAGGGCCAACGAGGGGTTTTGTTTAACATGAATAAGGAGCATGTTCCAAAGGTGGGGTAACCTCTATGAGACAAATCTCTCTCCAGCAAGTTCTGTTAATGTCACATACCAGGTTAAGGTCCTTTGAGCGAGTAACCCGTGCGCCATTTCACTTGCGAATGTGCAGCATTTCCATTAAAGCTGGGTCAAAGACTGCTGTACATGCAAGGCACAGGTCACCTCTGAGCAGTCTTTATGACAGAGAGCAAAGTGACAATGATTTCAGTCTAGCCGCATAAGACAAAGCATGAAGACTGTTAATTTTGTTTGTAAGGAACCTTTGTGGTCTCTCCAATTGCTGCAGGTGTTTGGAAAGAAACATACCAAAGGGAACGCTGTACTCTATTATTGGCCTGATGAGGGAAGAGTACAGGGGGTGTTATAACCTCTTTTTTTCTGGAGGCAATGCCCTTACTTATGAGATGAACAATATAAAAAGCCGTTCTTACCAGTGTGGAGACACAGTGACCAGAGTTAAGGTTGCTGTCGACCTGTGTGCCCAGATCTCTCACCAATGACTGTTTCTTATTGATGTGGTAGTTTGCAGGAACATAACCTTTGCTGAAGGGGATGATGATGCATTTTTCGCATAAAGTTTAAGTCCATGACTTTGGCACCAGTCATTAGTCTGCATAAGACCTTCTTGCAGAATGTTGACATTGCTAGGGGTTTCAATGATCGCTCCCAGTTTGCAGTCATCAGTAAACTTTGTCAGCCACAGTCCTTTAGTTAAAACCTGTACTTCGGAAAAGTAGATTCTGAACAGTAGGGATGCCAGAACCGATCCCTGTGGAGCACCACTGGCTATGAGTCTGCTGGAGGAGGTGCAGTCCCCTATTTTGATCATATGCATTCTATCAGCCAGCCAGTTTGCAACCCACCTGACAATATATGGGTTGACACCCAACTGGGTGAGTTTATCAATGACGCCTGTGTATGAGATTGTGTCAAATGCCTTGGGTAGCTAAGTCTAGGTAGGCTGTATGCACAGATTTGGCCACGTCTAGGGCTTTGGTGACTGTCTCAAAGAAGTCCACCAAGTTTAACAGGCATGATCTCCCCTTGACAAAGCCAAACTGGGTGGGGTCAAGAATTTGGAGATTTCCTATACCTTTGTTAACATGGTCCATGATGATTCGTTCCATGGCCTTGCAGATAAGGCTGGTTAGGCAAATGGGTCTGTAGTTCCCGGCATTCATGTATGCACCCCCTTCGTGCAAAGGGATGACAGTAGCTGTTTCTCTTTCCGCTGGGACGAAGCCAGTGCTTAGGCTGTAATTGAAAAGTGTGCCCAATGGTGATGCTAATTCCTGTTTTAACCCAAGTAGAACACAGTCAGGGATGTTGTCTCATCCCACACAGGCTGTGTTTTTGGCCACGGAGAGAGCATTTAAGACCTGCTCTTTGGCGATACTAGGTGGGGGACAGGTTTTAGGGATGCTTTGGGGTATATGTGGCGGGGACAGGGGAGTGAAGTTTTCAGTGAACCTGTCAGCTAGCAGGTTCGCTACATCCACAGGTTCTGTATCTGTAGTACCATTAACTACAAGTTCAGCGCAAATCTGGGCCTTTCCTTTGAGGTTACGGATGTAACTAAAGAATGCCTTGTGGTTATACTTAGTAAGGGAAGCTAATCTGGATTCATAGTTAGCTTTGGAGGACTTCACTAGGAGTCTTACTTGTTTGTTTAAGTTGAGGAGAGAGTGTTTCAAGTTTTGAGACCGTTCCTTGCTACTCTTAGACAGCGGTTTCTTTCTCCTATTGTATATTCTATTAATGGCAATTGTCCACCAGGCAGGTTTGTCTTCCCTTGAAGATCTTGCTTTGGTTCTATCAGGTAAAGCAGAGTCAATACAATTGTACAGGTGCTTGTATAAAGCATTGGTGTATAAGTCAGCATAGGTGTCTATTCCATCAGTGGGGCAAGGGGCTATGAAGCTATTTATGCTGTCACGTAAGAGGTTGTAATTAGCCTTGGAAAAGTTTTTTAGTTTAGTTGTTGCTGAGGGGTATAGTTACTTCTAGTGAGACTGATTTGAGGTCAGATCTCACCAGGGATGGCCACACATTGGAGGTGGTGTAGCAGTCCCCAATGTTGGTGAGTACCAGATCCAGGATGTTTGAGCCCCTTGTAGGTGTGTCAACCAGCTAGTCAAGGGCATTGGAGTTAATGAAGTCTGGGAACCTTTGGGCAAGTGAGTTAGAATACGTATAATTTACCCAGACAATGGATGGATAATTAAAGTCACCCCAAACCAGGGCATTTGGTTGTACCTTGATTGACTCAAGTAGATCCAAGTAAGCTGAGTGAATGTCCTGATTCATGGAGGGGGTCCTACAGCTGACAATGACCTGAAGTGGGGTCTTGCCTACAGTCAACTGCACCTGAAGTACTTCAAGGGAATCATGCTGTTTAACCAATCTAGAGGTGTATTTATCTTTAATGAATATTGATACATTACCTCCTTTAGTTTTCATGCTTTCAGTTTGTGGTCTGAATGTGTGGAAGGAAATCTAACCTGGTATAGCTGGGGTGCTCTCCGCAGCCTTGAACCAAGTCTCAGTGACTGCACAAATGTCAGCAACTTCCATGGTGAGGACTGCTTCCAGTGAGTGCAGTTTCTGGTTTAGACTCCTAATGTTTAGCAGCATAACCATGAGGTTGTTTTAGAGGGTATTTTTAATTCGGGAATTTTGTTCTTGCGACATTGCCTATAAAAAGCACTATAGGGGTGGCAAGAGCCTTAGCCAGTAACTGAAATCCAGGGGTGACAGATGAAGATCATCTCTGACACAGCATCGAGGTATGTTGACTATGTCATCCCAGGCTGACAAATCCTGACTCCCCTTTGAATGTCACCAGAAACTAAGGCAATTGCTGAAGTAAATCATTTTTTGTTTGTACTGAGGTATCATCCTAGGTGAAGGCAAAACGTTGCTTAAGGCTAGGGAGATACCTGCCCGAGACACATAATCAGAGACCTCAGTCATGTCTCTCTTCATACAGTCCAGTGATATACGTCAAGTCATTCACACCAACATGGACTATGACACAGTCACAACAGTGCATGTTGTTGAGAGACTTGACTGTGTGTGTGATGTGGTGGATCCTGGCAACTGACAGACAGCTAACCATGACTTTTTCCTTATCCAACCTGGTAAGAGGAATATTTGTGCGTCTCACAATTGAGTCACCTATGACTAAGATTTTTTTTCTGTGTTATACTTTAGGGGCTTGATTGGTGAGACACTGGTGTGTGATATATTACGTGTACTATGTTCTGCAGAGGATGTGTTATGTGAATCATGCTTGTGTTTGTGTTTGGGAAGTCTCTGATTGTTTACGTAAGCTTCTGGTAAGGACCTCCGCATATGTAGGTTTATGTGTTGTTGGTTTGGTAGGTGCAGGAGGTGAGGTGTGCATGCTGACAACCTGCTTAGTATCAGATGAACTGACTGGTGACCAAGAGAGCCTGGATTCTAGGTTCTTGACATAGATGCATCTCTCACATTATGAATCTGTGTGGACTACATGAAGTGGGTGGTCAGTGGACATGAGGCAATTACTACATTGCCTCAGGATCCCCATGTTAAACAGGTTGGCTGAAGAAATTGTGGGAAACTGAATGCCCATAATGCTAGGTAGGTTGATGTGGTCAAAAAACAGGGAGAGGACAGGAAGGACCAGGTAAAGCAGAGGCCAGAAGAAGTGGACAAAAAATACAAAGGGCTAGTAGTACCTCAGGAGCGTTGCTGAATGCATCACCTATCAGTGAGGGACAATTGTAAGGACTCATTGATGGAGCACCAGCAGAGTACTAAGGGAAAATTTGCAGGCAGAAGTGTTTGCGTCTATAACCGTCAACAGTGCCCACTGCTGCTGGGCAGTGCGCTATGTGTAAACAAGCGCAAACACGGTGCTTATTTAGCAAACATGAGCAAATTGATATAAACAAATTAACCAACTGCGCACTCCTGCCACTATGGTGCAGGGGAACCCTCACAAACAAAAGACAGACTGGTTTAGTGTTAAAGTTATACAAACAAAACTAGATTCTGCAGGTCTGAATCTCGTCTATGCTACAGCAAACAAAGTGCAACAATTTCAGAAAAACAGTTCAAATAAGCAATAATATAGTAAAAATGCAGTTCAAAAGTGCAATATACAGTGAAAACTTCTACTTAAGTTTTGCAGAGATCAGCAGATGCCTTGGATTGATCAGATACATACAGCAGAACAGTAGTTGGTCGCCAAACTCTGTGGAGCTTTGCTAACACAAGCCCAAACCTGTGCAAATGTACTTATGTAGCAAATGAGAGCAAACTGATTTAAACAAATTAACCAATAAAAAAGTTCAAAACTGAGTCCTTTTTTTTCAAACACCTTTACTAACTTATCACTTGTCATATAGGCAAATTTACATTCATATAAAAGTAATCAAACTATATCAACATAACAAACATTACGCTTCATACATATGGCTATATATCATTTAACCTAAGCAATATTATATCAATTATTCAATTCTTGCTTTTTTTTTAAAACAAGAAACATCTTCATTAAACCATCACTTACTACATAGGCAATCATACATTTATATAAATGAAAATAAACCACACCAACACAATCCTAGTCGCAAGCATTTTACATCACAAACCATAATGACAAACTCCCAGATGCAACCATTACACATCACTTATAATTTACCCAATCTTCCTCACTCAAACATTACATAGCTCAATTGCTACATTGCAATTTTTTAAGTTAAGTGGGAATGGAGGAAACAGAAGATAATTCAAGTCCTACTGCCTTTTAGGCCTCATTCCTCTCTTGTATATATTGTTCCTACAATTCCCATTTTTTCCTATATAGATTGCTGTGGGCGGCCAAGGTGGTGCAGTGGTTAGCATTGTCGCCTCACAGCAAGAGGTTCTCCAGTTCGATCCTCGGCTGGGGTGCCTTCTGTGCAGAGTCTGCATGTCCTCCCTGTGGTCGCGTGGGTTTCCTCTGGGTGCTCCGGTTTCCTCCCACATCCCAAAGACATGCTGCAGGTGGATTGGACACTCTAAATTGGCCCTAGGTGTGAATGTGTGTGTGTGCCTTCTGTGGAAGGTTGGGCACCAGGCTGGCAACTCGACAATGTAAAACTCCACTGCCAATCATGAGCGGACAGGTGATCCGCTGTGGCGACCCCTAACCGGGAAAAGCCGAAAGAAGAAGAAGAAGAAGATTGCTCCTGCCTTTTCTAAAGATCTCAGTTCCAGTTGTTTTACCTCTGTTACTATAGTCACTACTTACAGTATAGTTGATTTAGGTTTTGATTTCCATTTTATGGTAATTGCTTTTTTGGCAGCCACCATTATTACACGCAGCAAGGCCTTACCATGTCTAGGCAATTCCAATTCTGTGTCATAGCTCAGAAAAATCATCTCTCTCGTCAGACCAATTCTGCCCACCCAACATCTCGGACAGTGCATTCCACAGGGAATCCTTAAAGTCCACCAACTCACTGCACTCGCAGAAAATAAGCTCCCAATTACCTCTTTCTTCCCCTTCAAACCTCCAACATTTACTGTCTATCTGAGGAAACATTCTCTGAAGTCTAGTCTACCTGGGGTATAAAATAGCTATGTAAACATTTCTAGGCAAAACTGAGTCCTGTTCCAGCAACACTCAATCAGATGACTTATAATTGCACATTCCTGCCACTAGAGTGCAGGGGAACCCTGTCCAACAAAAGATGGCCTGGTTGAATGCTCAAGTTATACAAGCAGAACTAAATTCAGCAGGTGTGAATCTAGTCTATGCTACAGCAAATAAAGTGCAACAATTTCAGAAAAAAAGCAATTCAAATAAGAAGTGATATGGTAAAAATGCAGTTCAAAAGTGCAATATACAGCGAAAATTTCTACTGAAGTACAGACAGAAAGCAGCAATATTCAGAATACAGCAAGTAAGCCAGATAAGCACTCCGGCTAAACAGATATATTTATAGTTAAAGTGAGGAATGCTAGTTCTCAGCTCCTCCTACTTGTGCGGATGCATTTCAGAATTATTTTTTTGGAGAGATTAGCAGATGGTTTGCATTGATCAGATAAATACAGCAGAGCAGTAGCTGGTCACCAAACTCTGTGGAGCTTTGCTAAAACAAGCGTAAACCCGTGCAAACATGATTCTTATGTAGCAAATAAGAGCAAGCAAATTGATTTAAACAAAGTAACCAATAAAAAAGCTCAAAACTGAGCATTGTTCCAGCAACCTTCATTCAGGTGAGTTCTAACTGCATTCTCCTGCCACTAGGGTGCAGGGGAACCATCTCCCAACAAAAGATGGTCTGGTTTAGTGCTTAATTTTTACAAACAGAACTAGATTCAGCAGGTCTGAATCTAGTTTGTGCTACAACAAACAAAGTGCAACAATTTAAAAAAAAGTTCAAATAAGCAGGCACAATAAGTCTTCAAGCAGCAACTCCCAACTTAAAAGGGCTGAGGTTACCTTCTCCTCCCACAAGAGTGTAGACCACAAACCTTCTTAATGTCAAATAACTGGCCTGAAGCCCAAGCGCTTAAACCAGAACTGAGACAGTTTTAGAATGACACACTAAGCCTTCAACCAGCAATTCCCAACTTAGAAGGATGCAAGCTACCTCTCCTGCCACAAGAGTGTAAACTATAAACCTTCTTAATGTATAACTACTGCCCTGTAGCCCAAGTGTGTAAACCAAAACTAAGTGGCTTAAAATTACAGTTACAATTTAATCAGGCTACTAATAAGCAGTATTAAATGCAGTAGAATAAATACAACTGAACACTTTTAGGAACAAGCAGCAAAAGCAAAATAAAGTACTAAACTAGGAAAAAACACAAATACAGTAAAAGCAACTGAATAAATTGAAATTTTTTAAGTTAAGTGGGAAGGGAGGAAACAGAAGATAATTCAAGGTTAAGCAACTAAGGGGGTGGGGAGGGTCTTCCCATATTATCTCTTTGTACTCAGTTGAATGAGCTGATGAGATGGGACAGGGAGAAGTGTCCAAAATCAGATTTATCAAAAGCCACCAAGTTGAAGAATACAGCAACAGTTGGGTGGGTCGGAGGGAAAATAAAATACAGACAGAAAGCAGCAATATTCAGAATACAGCAAGTAAGCCAGATAAGCACTCCGGCTAAACAGATATATTTATAGTTAAAGTGAGGAATGCTAGTTCTCAGCTCCTCCTACTTGTGCTGATGCATTTCAGAATTATTTTTTTGGAATGTGTAGTAGGCTGCAGAACTCTGAGATTGTCTCAGGCAAATGAAGCATAAAAATTTGGGATCAACACAGGATCTTCTCACTGCATGAGCACATGATTACTTTGTTTTTCAGGAGACACAATTTAATCAACACACAGCATTTTATGTGATGACTGTCTAAGGAAAGATAGCTATGGAAAAGCACTTAAGGTGCTTATTACAGGACCTAAATGGTGATAAATAGGGCAGGGAGACCAGAATAATACATTTGAGGAAAGAGTACAGAGATGTACCCATAGCATGTAAATTCTTCCTGTGAAGGGGTTAAGGTACAGAAAAGCATACCCCACATTATTTACAAAGGAAGTACAGTTGTGTAAGTAAATTTATCATCAAAGTAGATGCTCTAAAAGGTCACTGTTGAACTTGTCTACATTATATCTTGTATCCCTGCCTAGGATATGACCACCAGCCAGTTTTCAAAGCTTTCCGTCATCTTCCACATGCCTGAACTTCCATTGGCTTGAGCAGAGTCATAAAAAATGCAGTTTGGGTACCAAATGTTTCTGAGCTTTCTTGCCCTAAGAAGGGAGGCTATAGCTCCGAAGTGTTGTCTGTCTGGATACAAAACACACCCTGGGGGAGGTAGTTCTGAGGTTACTGCAATGCTAGGAGGACTACCCTTATTTCCACAGCATTGATGTGAAGATGGGCCTCCTGACAGGTCCAAATTCATTGAACTGTCCTCCCCTCAAAATGTCCCCCAACCCCAACAAACAACCATCCATAGTCACCATGGCCACGGCCATAAGGGACGGAAGAACAAATGGATGTTCTTGCATTATCAAAGGGGACGTTATCCACAAAGAGATGTGATGATGACAGAGAGAGGATATCTTGAGCGAGTGTCAGTAGGGACCATTACACTAACAGAGTCAACTGCAGTGCCCGCATGAAAAATCTGGTGTGAAGTACTAATGTTATATAAGTTACCATGGAGTCCAGCAAGGGAATAATAAAAGATGCTAGTGGACTTGGGAGTAAAAATGACCTCCTGAGCCTGCAGGTGATAACTGTATAATATGTGAAACTGCATCCAGATGACATCCTATGAAATCCGAAGTTTGAGTGGGCTGCACGTTTGATTTTTCATAGTTCAAAGAAATTCCCAAGTATCAACAACTGAAGCAAATGATCTCTTGCTTAGACATAGGATTCTCT
Source organism: Protopterus annectens (assembly GCF_019279795.1). NCBI lineage: Eukaryota > Metazoa > Chordata > Ceratodontiformes > Protopteridae > Protopterus > Protopterus annectens. Next base: position 1,133,438,440 of record NC_056731.1, read on the forward strand.
TGACCTTGCAGCAAAGAGTCAATCATGTAAGTATGGGAACACATGGAATCCTTGCAGCCAGAGGTGTTCTTTCACCAGTGCCAAACATTTGGTGAACAACAGGGGAGCTGTGCTGAGACTGAGTGGAAGAGCTCTGAACTGATAGTGACTGGCTACCAAGCAAAATCACAGATACCTTCTGGATTGCCATGGAATTATCAGGTGAGAATAGGTATGCTGGAGGTCTACTGAACACATCAAGTCCCCCTTCCCCAGGAGGGGAACATCAGAGTGCACTGATACAATCCAGAATGTTGTTATTTCTAACAACCATGTTTAGACTGCTAAGGCCCAGGAGAGGCCAGTGGTCCTTGTTCTTTTCTTTGGATATAAAAGGAATTTTGAGTGGACTCCAGATCTTTTGTGGTCTGGTGGAACCTCCTGGATGACTTTTTTTCTGGCAGCTGGGGTGTTTCTTGGGCTGCGGCCCTCTTTTGACTGGGTGGAACATCTGGAAAGGATTTTAAGAAGGGTCTGGTTTTGTTATGAATGGGATTATGTAGCCTCTAGATAGTATTCTCTTCACATATGAATCCTCTGTGATGGCCATCCAATTGTCCAAGTGAAGTGAAAAGCTCCTCCTGACTGCCTCCAAAGGAAGTGGGTGGACAAAATGTTAGGAACGTTGAAAGATTTTTATCGGTGAAAGGACCTCTAAATTCTTGATTTTGCAGTCCCACTCTGCTTGTAGGGTGGTGTCCATTAGGGTTTGCTCCAGAGAACCCTGTCATAAGAGGAGTCAACGGCAAAAATGCTGGGACTTCCTGAGCCAGAGTCACTTCCCTCCCTGTCTGATTCCTGGAAAAAGTTCTTTGGGGGTTAGAGAAGCAAACTACAACTGCGGATGCTTCCCCATCTTCCTTGTTCTTAGACAAAGTTTTTCACTTTAGGTCAAAAAAGGGAAGACCCATTGAAAGGGACATTAAGAATAAATGCCTTAAAGCTGTCTGCTAAATTGCATATTTGCAGCCAAATATGATGACTTATAGAAATTCTGGTGCCTGCTACTCTTAATGCCCCATCTGCTGCATTGCAAACCAGCCTTATGGTGAACAATATGGCAGTCATTTCAGCCTTCATGGACTTTCTTGTCTTTGTTGTATGAGGTCTCGAGGAATTGTAACAGTTCATTAGTTAAATCCCTCCGAATACTGGTGATAATGAAAGATGTAATTTGGAGTTCAAAGGAAAACATTCCTTAAGTATATACATGCTTCCCAAAATGGTCTATCACCCTTGACTCTTGGTTTGGAGGATGGACCATGGAGTACTCCTCCGATAGGCCTCTTTTGTGGCTGCTGCAGTAACAATCCAATCCACACAAGGGCCTTTGCTTCAATGAGGGCAGTCCTTGGGAGGGACAAGCCTCTTATCTGATTTTTGTGGACTCAGTTCCACTGCATCCAGATTCTACCAAGCCCTCTGAGATACCATGCTAATCAACTTGTCAGCAGAAGGGACCACCCAGGAGGCAGATGGGCCTGCTCCAAATGCCTTGAAGAACACTTCCTCATTGGTGAAGAGGAATCAGTGGGCCAGTCTCCCTCTGTCTTAACATTTCCATTAACTCACTAAATGAGGTGTCTTCAGGGAGAATTACGGGGAACCCTTCCCCTTCATCAAAGCAAGTGTTCTCAGTGAGAGACTCCTGAGGGGAGTCTGCGTGTCTCCTCTTACACTTTCTGTGCTCTTTTTTGGGGGGTAGTGACAAGTGTCATGGGTTCCTTCATTAAGAGATGGCTTGAGGAAATCTGAAGCAGGTTGTCCGTATGAAAGATGAAAACATCCAACAAACAAAGAAGGTTGGGTAGGATCCAAGGTTAAACAGACTAGCCATTCCCAAGATAACTGTCAGGTCAAATTCTTCTTGAATGCCTTAAACACCAAGAAAGGAGCTGACAATATCAAGAAAGACAATTTCCAATCAGGAGCTAGAAGGAAGGTTGAAGGGTCATAAGATTGCTCTCCAGATGCCAACAACCCAACCTGATCCATGGTTGAGACCAGAGCAAAGCCACCAAGATTTCACGTGCCCAGCGCCAATGATGGCCTCAAAACCAACAGAGTCAAACCCTACTCCAGATGAATGACACTGACATCTCTACTCCAGTAAGCTATCAGCTATGAAGACTCTGGAGTCAAGTGCATCAGAGACATAGTCAACTTCAAACACCCTAAGGTTGTTGATACTAAAAGGGGAATGATCAGGGACAAACTTGACCCCAAAACTACAAGATTCAACAAGGGAAACAGTGAAAGAGTAATGACAAGAGGAATGGGTGGGCAAGTTCTTTCTGACATCAGAGTCAAGGAAGAAGGAATGTCTCCCATGTCTATCTGGGTCTTGACGAATGCTCTTAACATGTTATCCCAGTCAAAATCCACAATACTTCACAATACTTCAATGGACCAGACATACAGTAATAGGACAGGAGGTCAAAAATTTCAAGGGGTCCTTCCTAGAAGATCTGGAACCCGCGGAAGACATTTTTTTTACAGAAGCAATCTGGAATGACTACTGAGGTAAAGTCCAAGGTCAAAACAGATCCAGAGAGACAGGAGCTAAAGGTGAAGGCCCTGGGGTTCTAGCACCTTTCTGAGCAAGGAAAGCTAATGGAAGAGAATCTGAAGAGCTCTTCTTTTCTCTTTTTATTTTCCTTTGTGAACCATCATCTTTGTGTTCAGATTTTTCTCTGGATCTGTCTCTGTCCTTATTCTTGCCTGAAGCTTTTATGCACTGTCTCTCAGTAAGTTAGTACCTTTGAACAGTTGAGGAAGATGTGAATCCAATGAAGACCTGGCCAATTTTCCAGTGAAACCTTGGAGAAGGCACCAGAGTATCAACTTGTTTTTTTTTGAGGAAAGTAAGACCCTTTGGCCAAACAAAGCACATGTACCACATTTGGTGTATGAGTGATCTGGTCCAGACAATAAACACTTAGTGTACAGGTCTTGGGTGGGATTTTATGCCTGCATCTGAGGCATGTCTTAAAAGATGGAGCTTTTTCCAAAACGTCACAAAAATGTCAGAGACAATGTCCATGTAACAGAAGACAACTTAAAGACAAATTTAACAAGCAAAGACTAGAAGAAAGGAAGACAGGAAATGTAGATTATCTGTTTTTTTTAAACAGATATATAAAGAGTAGAGAATAACAAGAATGAGAAAAAATATCCTGAAGAAGAAAGTAAGTCTGTTGCGAGCATGTGTGTAATGCGGGAAAGTTTTTTTTTTTTTTTAAGAGAATTATCAATAAGAAGATATAGAATAGACTACCAGATATACTGACACTAGTAGTTAGCTTTGGGAAAACAAGGGTTTGGAGAGTACACTTTTTTTTATTTTGTTTTTTTTTTTTTTTTTACAATGGCTGATTTTCAAGAGTTGAATACAGTAAATTTCAGTTATATACTATAAGACATTTGTGTTTTTCTCCAATGGGAAAGCAACTTGAAAATGCAAATGAACTTCATTTGACTATAAAGTAATTCTTTTACTGTCAAGAATTATAACAACAAAAAAAATCATAGAATCAAGGATTACAAATGCAAAAAAAGTACAGTTGTGTACACTTACCATAAATGTAGATGTTTGACTGTACTCACTGTTGCAGTCATCACTTGTGGGCTATCCGTGCTGGGTAGCCCTCGGCCAGTCCGAATACCAGAGTAAAGGCTTCCCTCCTGCATCGGCTGTTCTGTGAGTGTGGCTGACATCAGGTCATCAGGGCTATAACGGCAGACAGCCGACACCATTACATCAGTTTTTCTTGCCCCCAAAGGGTTGGAACCCCAGATAAGCTATATACATTAGGCAAGAAAAGGGGTAGGTGGGAGGGAAACAGGACTGCAACAGTGAATACACTTGAAAATCTACATTTATGGTCAGTGTATACAACTTTGCTATGTTCTTCATGTTTCATTGTTGCAGTCATCACTTGTGGGAAGAATCCCAAAGCTTAGGAAGTGGGTGGAGGAAAGCTGTACAAATTATGGGATGCAAGCATGCCCTACAAGACTGCAGATGCAAATCCTGCCTGGGTATGGAGAATGTAGCCAGCTGGTAGTGCTTGGTGAAAGTGTGGATAGATGTCCAAGTAGCAGCTTCCAGAATTTCCTTGGCAGGAACCCCCCTGGCAACTGACGGTTTTGGGATGACTCTTTCCATGGAAGGTATAGCAGAAATGTATGCAATGAGAGATCCATTTGGAAACGGTCTGCTTAGTAATGGGTGCCCCTCTGCCCCAGAGGCGAACAAAACCAGGAATTGGTCAGCTTTCCTGAATGATTTGGTCCTGTCAAGGTAAAATCTCAATTGTCTGTGCACATCTAGGGTAAGCAGAATTCTCCCCCCTCTATTTGTTGGTTTAGGAAAGAAAGTAGGTAGGTATATGGCCTGGTTGAGGGTTACATCAGAGACTACCTTAGGCATAAAGGAGGGGTTGGTTGTTAGAGAGACCCTGTCTGCATGGAAGATTATGAAGGGCTCAGTGGCCATAAGAGCCTGGAGCTCAGATACCCTCCTAGCAGAAGTGATGGCTAGCAAAGGGGCAGTTTTCCAAGAAAGGAATTTGAGATCTGCTGAGGAAGCTGGCTCGAAAGGGGGTAGAGTCAGCCTTTCCAGAACAAAGTTTAGATCCCAAACTGGTGCAGGTGGCCTCCTAGGTGGTCTGATGTGAGCCACGCCTCTGAGGAACTGCTTCAAGAGGTGTTGAGAGAATAAAGGCTGATCTGCCTGGACGTAGGCTGAGATAGCCAAAGTATGAGTCTTGACAGAGGTTATGGAGGAGCTCTGCCAGGTACTCCAGAATGAGTGGTAAAAAGGCTTTAGTGCTGGAAGTGCCCCTGCTGGAGCACCAGCAGGTGAATCTCTTCCACTTCGAGGAATAAGATTTCCTGGTGCTGGGTCTACGAGCTTCCTTAATACTGTCTAACACCCGACTGCTGAGGGCTGAAGTGTTATTGTCTTTGAGGAATCAGGCATGCTGATAACTTGAGTGTGGCAAGGCCTTGATGCAGGAACTTCCCTCCTTGTTGTGTGAGAAGGTCTGCGGTGGAGGGCAGGGGAAACGGAGGATGCATGCTCATGTTAAGGGGCATGGGGTAAAAGTGCTGCCTTGGCCAATCTGGGGCAATCAGGATCACCCTTGGTCCTTCTTCTCTGATCTTGAGTAGTACCCTGAGTATTAGAGGAAGTAGGGGAAAGGCATACACAAACAGGCTGCCCCAGTGGTAGGAGAGGACATCCACCCTCCACGCTTCTGGGTGAAACTGTCTTGAGCAGAATTTGGTCAGTTGACAGTTCTGGTAGCTTGCGAAAAGGTCCATGCCTGGTTCCCCCACATGCTACTGATCTGTAAGAAGGTTTCCCTGTGCAACTGCCACTTGTGGGGATCTAGGAGCTCTCTGCTTAAGTGATCTGCCAGGCTGTTTTGTTTCTCTGGGAGGTAATGAGCTATGTGATGCAGCCCCAGATTCGAGGCTGACTGCCAGATTTCCACGGCAGGGCAATACAGGGGGTAAGGATGAGTGCTCCCCTGTTTGTTGATGTGCCACATAACAGTAGTGTTGTCTGTCCAGCTTAAGAGTACCCCGGGTGAAAGATGCTCTTGAAAGGTTAGGATAGCTCTGTGCACTGCTAGCATCTATTTCAAACTGATGTGGAGACCTAGAACCTCCTGTCCCCAAAAGGCCTGGGTTTGCAGAGTTCCTGTGTGGGCTTCCTAGGCAATGTCTGAGGCATCCGTGGTCAAGGTCTGCTTGTGTAGCCAAAGGATAAAAGGAAGGTCCTTGTTCAGGGAGCAAGCCTGGGCCCAGCAGAGGAGCTCCTTCCATAAGCAAGGAATTAGTGGGAATTGGTGCTCCAGAGACTTGTGTTGGCACCAAAGTTTCCTTAGGTACAACTGTAATTTTTCTCATATGCAGTCTGGCAAGGGGTACCAGCAGGATGCAGAAGGCCATGTATCCCAGGGCTTGCATTATTTTCCTGGCTGTGAGGCGAGTCTTGTATGCCAGCTGGTGGAAGTAGGACTGAAGAAAGGTCTGCTTCTTGGGGGGGGGGGGGGAGGCCATTTGCGTGGATGTGTCTAGAAGGGTGCCAGGAAGGTAAACCTTTTTGTGGGTCATAGTTGGGATTCCTCCAGGCTGATGGTGAATCCCAGCGAGGTCAGTAGGGTCTGCACAAAGGAGAGGTCCTGTAGGAGCTTTTCCTTGGTTTCTGCCTGAATGAGGCAGTCGTCAAGGTAGGGGTAAATGTGTATGGCTCTCTGCAGTAAGCAATGACTGAAGCCAAGCACTTTGTAAACACTCTGGGAGCAGTGGATAAGCCAAAGGGCAGTGCAGAGAACTGAAAGTGATGGGACTCGGTTCTGAACCTTAGGTAGCTCCTGCAGGACTGTCTGATAGGAATATCCAGGTAGGCATCCTTCAGCTCTAGAGTCACTAGCCAGGCTTGTGGCAGAAGCATGGGTAGTAGATTTTTAGTGTCAACATTTTGAATTTTGGAACCAAAAGGGACAGATTCAGGGTGGAGAGGTCTAGGACAGGGCACCATGTGCCCTCCTTTCTGGGAAACAGGAATAGTCTTGAGTAAAATTCCTTCTTGGTCTGTTCCTTGGGCATGGGTTCTACAGCACCCTGGACGTAAAGTTTTTTGATCTGACAAATAGCTTCTGCTATTTGTTTTGCAGGGACGTCTGGGCAACCTGACCTCTTTGTTTTTTTTTTTAAATAGAATCTGTTCCCTTTGGTAATAATTTTCAGGACCCATAGATCTGAGGTGATGGCCTGCCAGTTCTCTAGGAAGAGGGAAAGTCTACCACCTAGCCTCTCTGGAGACCTGGAAGGCAGATGGGAGGGGAGGGGGTCATTGTGAGTCCCTGGTGTGTGCCTGCGGTCTAGGGGTTCTGTCTCTGCGTCCCTTTCTCTGTATTGGCTTTGTTTGAGAGGGAAAGGACCAGTGCTTATTAGGGAAGTTTCTGCTGAACCTAGGAGGTTGCACCTGCAAAAAGTCCTTGACAGTCTGCATGGATCTGGCTTTGTCCGCCATTTTCTTGATGACCTCCTCAGCCTTGGGGCCAGACAACTGCTCTTTATCCAGACAGGCATCTAAAAGTTTGGATTTTGCCTGGTAATGCAAAGCGTGCCTTTTAATAACTGATCCTGTAGCTGCAGACCTGGTATAGGCTTCTAAGGCATCAAAACCACAATGCAAGGAGTGCTTTGCTACCTGAGAGCTAGACTGTATGAGGTCTGTTAATTCTCTGGTAGTGTTACTGTCAGGCATGGCAGATATTTTCTGTTTAATGAGTTCGAGCACATTCTGCTGGAATTTTATCATATGAAATCGACAATTTAATGTCCTCACAGCTAAAGTGGTTGAGGTGTAAACCTTTTTACCCATTCTGTCTAAAGCTCTGCCTTCTTTATCACCTGGGATGGGTTTTTTTGAAGAGCCTGCCCTACCTCCCTTAAGGCCTTGAGTAATTACTTCAGGGTCTGCAGTGGGGTTTTTAAATACGTATTTGCGTGAGTCTTGCTCCCTGTAGCATCTGTCAGGTTTCCTCTACTACATCCAGGATAGGAGAAATGGCCAGGGGGTTATGCTGAGGCAAATCAAGAAATTCCCTTAGTCTCTTTTTAGACTGGGGGTAGTCCTGGGCCTCCTACTGAAAATGTTCTTTGAGGGCATTTAGGGTTTCCCCAAAGGAAGGGTCTTCATGGGGAGACGCAGATGGAATGGTATCATCAGCATCAGAGTCCTCAAATGTTGCTAAGAGCTGGTCTTCCATTTTCAACTCCTCCAGAAGAATCTACTGATTCCTGGTCAGTGAGGACCTCTAGGGAGGTGTCGCGTTTGCCTTTGGCTGGTGTGGGAGGGTGAGGTTGGCTCCCCCTGATCAAAGTCATCAGGTCTTCTGCCATTCTGAGCAGTTGCTGCGACTGAGGGGCAGGCTGGCTAGTAGTAGGTCGGTGGCTGGGACCTAGTGAAGGGACCTTTTTGGGGATAGATTTAGGCTTGGGCCTAGCTAGGGCAGTAGCCTTATACAGAGTCAATTTGACTGGTGATATTGTCGGTCTAATCCTGACTTCAGATGTTGGTGGGGTCTCAGCAGAAGTCAGTGCCTGCACAGCAGCTCTGGACCCAACCGCATGAGGAAAAGCCCACATCCCAGCAGGAGGAGGTTGATCAGGTGACGTACCAGACTCCAAATGGGTCTTGGTAGAGGCCTGCAATGGTTCGTCGGGTGTTGTCAGGGTCTGCGAAGGCACCTCACTGAGTTCAGCTGTAGCCTTGCTTTGAGTAAAAGTTGACTGCTGTCCGGAGTTGTCAGAGGGCCTAACTTTTAGAGGCCTATCCTTATCTTTGTCCTTTTTGTTTCTAGGTATGTTAGTAACTACCTCAGAGATCAATGCCATTTCGCATTGATAGAACAACCGACTAAAATGCCTCATTACAATATCAGCTCTTCTTCTTATAGTTCGAGCATTAAACAGGGCACAAAACCGACACCCTGAAATGTCGTGGTCTGGGCCTAAACAAGTGACGTAGAGACAATGAAAGTCTCAGTGTGGGATCCGCCTTTCACAACTGAGACAATTATTAACTTTCTCTGACATCGGTTTAAGGCAAGAAAAGATTCCCCAATGGGGCACTTAACTTTAGACAGTTGTCCTCACTCTGGCAATGGCTGACCGATGCACTTGCAAAACTGCTTCTACTTCAGGCTGCACGGCAAGAAAGACTGATGTAATGGTGTCGGCTGTCTCCCTTTATAGCCCTGATGACCTGACGTCAGCCACACTCACAGAACAGCCGACGGAGGAGGGAAGCCTTTACTCTGGTATTTGGGCCGGCTGAGGGCTGCCTAGAAGGGATAACCCACAAGTGATGACTGCAACAGTGAAACATGAAGAAATAGAAGTTATGTCCTTACCATAACGTTCCATGTGGAGTGTTCATCTTGCCTTTGTTCTTACACCTGGGTTCGGAGCCGATCCTCGGCTCCGTGTCGGCCGCTTGGCAAAGCTCTGCATCGAGAAGAAGCTCAAGACCAACCTATCTCCCACAATCCCCCTCTGCCTTTTCCTCAGATCTAGTTTGCAAACAAACCAGAACTCAACGGAAGTGAACATAACACATACATGCAAGCATAGCTGAAACACAGCCGCCATAACTGAACAAAGCAGAAGCGGGAGAACCAAACCAGACACCTAAACTGGACGTTCTTCCTGAGGGTGGGAGGGTGGGAATGTAAGAACAAAGGCGAGATGAACACTCCACATGGAACGTTATGGTAAGGACATAACTTCTATATGTGAGAGTGTTCAATCTCGCCATTTGTTCTTACACCTGGGTAGCGTCCCTAGCTCCGTGTTCCTGAGGAACTCACGGGAGAACGTTCCTGAGCACAGTGGAACCAAAGGTTGCCCTGTCCCTGGAAACCCTATCTACTTTGTAATGAGTAATGAAAGTATGTGGTTTAGACCAAGTGGCAGCCGCACCAATAGTGTCCAACGGTAGGCAGGCTGCATGAGCCAGCGATGTAGATATTGATCTTGTAGAATGCCCTTTGGGCTTAACAGGTAAACTCTGCTCAGAGGCAGTATAAACAAAAATAATACAATCGGAAAGCCATTTGGAAAGGGTTCGTTTCGTAACTGCCATGCCCTTTCTGCTGTCTGCAAAGGCTATAAAGAGCTGATCTGTTTTTCTGTGATCCTTTGTCCTATCCAAGTAAAACCTGAGTTGTCTATGAACATCTAACTTGTGTAACATATATTCCAACTGACTGGAATGGTTCTTGAAAAATGTGGGGAGCTCAATGGACTGATTAATGTTATTGACGGATCAAACTTTGGGAAGAAAGGATGGATTAGTGCGAAGAGATACTCTATCAGGGTGAAAGATCAAATATGGGTGTTTAACGGAAAGAGCTTGAAGTTCCGATACCCGTCTGGCTGATGTGATAGCTACCAGAAAAAGGGTTTTCCATGACAAAAACTTCAAAGAACAGGAAGAGGCTGGTTCAAAAGGAGGTAGCATTAGCTGTGATAATAGATGGTTCAAATTCCAAGGTGATGTAGGAATTCTAACTGGTGGCCTGATATGAAAAGATCCTTTTAGAAAGGCCTTACAAAGTCTATGAGCCATAATAGGCGCCCCATTTTCTCCCACATGAAAGTTTGAAATAGCAGCCAATTGAACTCTCAAAGTGGCAGGAGAAGCTCCTTGGTGGAATAGTTCGGATAAAAACCCCAAGACTCTGTTTAGTGGAGCTATTACGGGATCCAATTGTTGTGTAGTTGCCCAGTGTACAAAACGCTTCCATTTACTAGTGTAAATCTTTGTAGTGGAAGCCTTATGAGAAGCCACTAGAATATTTTGAACTGCAGGGGAAAGAAGATCAGACCTGGCTAAGAAGGGAAGCGGAGCAGCCAAGCTGCTAGTCTTAGGGAGAGAAGCGACGGGTGGGGAGCCCCTGACGAGTGGGTCAGTAGATCCGGCTCCGGGTCCAGGATCCAGGGTTCCCGAATTTGGTGTACTTGAAGAAAGGGAAACCAAATTTGACGAGGCCAGAATGGGGCAATGAGGATTATTGTCCTCTCCAGGTTGTTGGCTTTCTGTAGAAATTTTGCAATCAGAGGAATAGGAGGAAAGGCGTACAGGAGGCCCGGGGGCCAATCGTGAACCAGAGCGTCCCTGGGGACTTCCCCTGGAGGGGGTAATAGGGCAAAATAGCTTCTGCATTTGGCATTCATTGGAGACGCAAACAGATCGCAGCAAGGCTGGCCCCACTTGCGAAATTTTTTTTTCGCAATTGATAGTTTGAGGGACCACTCGTGAGGTAACAGGATGGCTCTGCTCAACCTGTCCGCTATGACGTTGGATAACCCCGGGATGTGCGTTGCTATCAGAAAGCGACCCGTGGACTCTGCCCATTGCCAGATTCTCATGGCCTCTCTGCATAGTTGATAAGACTTGGTTCCCCCTTGTTTGTTTATGTACCAGACTACGGACATGTTGTCCGACTGAACTGCAATGGTCCCTAGAGGAAGAAGGGGAGAAAAGTGTTGCAACGCTAGAAACACTGCCCTCATCTCTAGAACACTGATGTGCAGATTGTACTCCAATTTGGTCCATTCGCCTTGGACTGTCTGTCCCTGAAAGATGCCCCCCCACCCTATCAGGGAAGCATCCGTGGTCACCGTAGCTGTCGGCGTGGGTAGCACAAATGGCCGTCCGCTGGAGAGATTGCAAGTCTGAAGCCACCAAGACAGGTGCGATTTGCAGATGTTTGTGATGTGAATTTCGTGTGTCAGGGGTAACTGTTGGAACGACCATTGTGCAAACAGTAGCCATTGAAGAACTCTCATGTGCAGTCTTCCCAAGGGTATCGCAATGAGAGAAGCTGCCATGAGACCCAAAACCTTCAGAACCAGTTTTGCTGGGGATTTTTTGGACAACAGGAGAAGAGATATATGGTTTTGTAGGGAGGCTATTCTTTCTGGAGGAAGCCTTAGGATTAAGCAACGCGTATCCAATTCTGCTCCTATGAATGAGATATGCTGTGATGGCTGTAATACAGATTTTTCGAAGTTTACGGAAATTCAGAGATGAACACAGAGTAGTAGTGTATAATCCCTGGCCTGAATCAGTCGACGCTCGGTGGTGGCAGAAAGGAGCCAGTCGTCCAGATACGGAAACACCTGGAATCCCAGGCATCTCAAGTGAGACGCTACCACTGCCATACATTTGGTGAAAACCCTGGGGGCTGAGGTCAGACCAAAGGGCAGGGCTCGAAACTGAAAGTGACTGGCTCCCAGCCGGAAGCACAAGTGATCCCTGGACGCCCTGGCCATTTTGATGTGGTAGTACGCGTCCTTTAGATCTATTGAGCACATCCAGTTGTCCTTCTGTAAAAATGGAAGGATCGATTGAAGCGTGACCATCCGGAACTTTTCTTTCTTGACGAAGGTATTGAGTTTGCTTAGGTCCAGAATTGGCCTCCAGTCCCCTGTCTTTTTTGGAACTAAAAAGAACCTTGAGTAAGTTCCGAATCCTCTTTGGTCCGCCGGGACTGGTTGGATGGCTCTTTTTTCTAGCAGCTTTGAAATTTCTATAGCTGCAGGGTCTCGCAGATGGGGCGGTACATCTGGGAGTCTTTTCTGCGGAATTGGGGGCAATAGGAACGGAATTCTGTAACCTCTGGTAACAATGCTTTTACCCAATTGTCTGATGTAAGACTTTGCCAGGCCTGAGGGTATAAAGCTAAGCGACCCCCGACTGCCTCCAGTGCAGGACAGTCGGGCCTCCTCTCAGGAGTGCTGGAAAGGTTTCCCGGGGAGTGTATCCCTGTCACCTTGGTTTTGCGGACCCCCTCTGCCGCCAGGGCGACGTCTTCCACCTCTGCCCCCTCCTCTGCCTCTAGAGGGGGCATCACCCTGTGTGCCTGGGAAAGAGCCTTGGGGTTTTCGAAACCACATTTTTCCACCATGTTGCCCTTTGGGGTACGGTCTGGATGGGGTGGAAAAACGGACTCCGACAGCAGAGTCTTTCCCTCTTGCTCACACTGGGTAAGGGTCTCCTTTACTTTTGGGCCAAAGAGAGTGGCACCATCAAATGGGGCGTTAGTAAAGGAAGACTTGAAGGCTTCCCCAAAGGAACATAAGCGCATCCAGGATTGTCTACGAAGAGCAATCGCTGAAGCCGCAGCCCTACTCGATCCTTCGGCTGCATATGAAATCAGCCTCATGGACGAGTTCACAATAGATGTAAGGGTATTGAGTTGTGCTGTAACTTTCTCCGAGACAGCAGCATCTGTAGTACCCTGGAGGGTATCTCCCAACTCTTTGATTAGATCCCTCTGTAACCGTGTGAAATGGGTCAAATAGTTCAGGGATCGCATAGAAAAAGCCGCTGAACTAAAAATGCGCTTCCCATACCTGTCCATAGTCCTAGAATCTCTGTTAGGCGGATGGACAGATGAGGAAGATTCAGACATCTCCTTTTTAGTGGCCGCTGCCACCACCATAGCGTCCACTGGAACTCCCTTTTTGAGATAAGCCTTGTCTTGTGGGGCAGTAATATATTTATTAGGCTTTCTAGGGACTGGCTCCACTGTGTCAGGTGTCTCCCACGCCCTTCGAGCAATCAGTTCCATCAACTCATCGGAGGGCGGAGTGACCCAGGAGGAGGAAGGGCGAGCACCGAATGCCTTCAGCAAGACTGACTCATCCTCAGAAGGGGGTAGGGCTTGCCAATCACCTCTCTGTTTTAGGATCTCCAGGATGTCAGAAAAGGAGACATCCTCTGAGGGTGATTTAGGGGACCCTTCTGACTCATCTAAGTCAGTGTCCGATGTCAAGGATTCTTATGGAGAATCCAAGTGTCTCCTCTTACACAATCTTTTCCTCGGAACTTCCTCGGGGGGGGGGCATCCGATGAAGCCTCCGAGGAAGAGGGGGCACCCTCTGGGGGCGGCTGAGACACTGGTGCTCGATGCTTTGATGTAGCCGTGGGTGCAGAGGAGGATAACGGACCCTTATGGGAAGGAGAAGCTGTTTCTGCTGAAGTGGTTGTCTGAGTCGACACCTTCCTCATGAGGTCGAAGGCCCCCGGGTCCCGAGCCGAGGAATCCCTCGGTTCCGAAGAAAGCAGAGGAATCCCCGAGATGGGAATCGAGGGCATTGACCCCGAGGACGGAGCCGAGTCGATCCGCGCCGAGGCTCCGAGAGGGAGAGTCGGAACCGAAACGTCGGTCCGACTCTCGGTCCCCGAACCAAGGATGGATCTTAGGCTCTGCGATTCCGGTAATGGGTCCGTCGGAGTCGAGGTGAACGGTACCGACCAAGAGAAGGACGGTTCCGGCACCGAGGGCTCCACAATCATCAGATCAGCCTCTCCCGGCTCCGAAGACTGAATAGGCCTCGGAGGAGGAACAGATGGAGATAAGGGAAGGCCTTCGAGTCTCGACACCAACTGGGAGGAGACAGAGATGAGTTTGGACAAGGCCATATTCTCCATTAATTTCTGCACCATGCGGTCTACATCGGTGTCAGAGAGGGGCCTAGAAGAACGCGTCGAAGGAATCGAAGATGGAGCCGACCTCAAGAGTACAGGAGGTGGAAGCTCCGTCACCGGTTCCAAGACTCGAGGCTCGGTAACTGACAAAAGTTCAACACTCGGCCCCGAGGTCTGTGGAACCGGTGAGCGAACTTTAAATGAAGAGCTCGGAGCCGATGGCATGGGCTCCGACGTCTTCGATTCCTTCGAGGATTTAGATGTCTGGTCCGATGTATCCAGAGCCTCTTGGAATGCAGGCTTCAAAAGGCCTCTATCCATACGTTTCCTGCGCCTATCTGTCATGACCCTTCCACTGAAAGAATGACAGATGGAGCAGTCTTCTTGCAGATGGAGAGGGCCAAGACAGTAGACACAGGAACTATGATTATCTGTGACAGACATCTTCTGTCCACATTGGCACCGTTTGAAGCCTGATTTAGCTTTTTCAGACATGGTAACACTAAAGTCAAACAGTTAAACAGTACACAGAGTTGAACAGTAATAGCCAGTAATAAAGTCAAATCCAGTAATATATGTCAAATCCGGTGGTTAAAGTCAAATCCAGAAGTTTGTAGGATATAAAGTTTAAAGGGTGGGGTAGGCCCCGAGGGAACTAACTTAATATAAGTATATAAAATTTATATACGTACTCGAGAAAGCCCTCGACTCTCTACACACACACAACAACTTTAAGTAAGTTAGAAGAAAAAAATTATCCAAAAATTATTAGATAAATATAATCTTAGCTTTCAGGTGGTCTGAGCTCATCAAAAATGATGCGAACGTTGCAGTGGCAAACTAGATCTGAGGTAAAGGCAGAGGGGGATTGTGGGAGATAGGTTGGTCTCGAGCTTCTTCTCGATGCAGAGCTTTGCCAAGCGGCCGACACGGAGCCGAGGATCGGCTCCGAACCCAGGTGTAAGAACAAACGGCGAGATTGAACACTCTCACATCATCTGTATTTTGTTATGCAAACTCTAGCCAGGTATAAAATGAAAAGTAAATGTCAGCAATACAAAACAAAAATTACATACAGACACACACACTTCTTATTCAGTAATGTAATCGACACGGAACTATGATATTTACTGTAAAATTCTGGTGGCCTCCTGAACTTCTATCATCAACTGAGACAGCTGATCTTTCCTCCATTTCTGAATGCAGCAGAGTCAGAACTCTCAGATCCAAAGCTTTGGTATAAGGCACTGAGGTCAGATCCAGCTGGATCCGACAACCCATGTTGAATCAGATAGAAAAAAAAAAGACAACATCTCAGCTGCTCCTATCATAAGACAATGAAGGACATTTTAATCACTCAAGTCTAAAAAGCCTTTCTGTATGCTTCCAATCCACACTCATAGCTCCCTATGGTGACTATAAAATTTTTTGGGACTCTCCTTTAACTAAGTGACTTACCAGCTAATAATAGGCTGTATTATAGAGCAAGGGGTTATCAATAAAATGACACTAAGATTGTTACTCTAGGAATTCCTACAGCGGAAAGATTATTTTTTGTTTGCCACTTAATATTCATATTTTCATATTTATATTCAGATTTTTATAATTGAGAGACATACATTTTATTGAGGTGTATGGTGTGAAAAACCAATGTGGGAGACAGTTTACTGGTATATATTACACTATACTAGAAATATTAATAGTTGTTTGTTAGTAATTATGAAAATAAGCAATATTTTCTTATGTAATTAACATTTCAAAAAACATGTGACTCTCAAACTGTTACATGACAGTAGGTGAAACCTTGGACATTGTTAAAGAAAACTGTAATATTTGCACTGAAAGTTGCACATCTTAAGAGATATTTGGTACTACTTGCACTGCAAATTATAGAATTAAAAAAAAAATATGTACTCAGTATAACATTGCATCTGTGTTGTCCAGTTTCATTCTTCCTCAACTGATGGGTTTTGGTCAGATACTCTGATCCGACTTGGTCGCTTTTGTCAGAGCACTGGATCCAGGAATTCTCAAGCTCCTCCCTTTACCCACAATGCCCTGCCAACATAACATAATTCAGATCGAGTTTGCTGTCCCTAGATATAAAGGGACAACCTATTATATAAATTAACAAAGGTAGAAAGAAAAAAGGAAGATGGAAATCAAACACGGAACAGAGGTTCCTGTACAACTCTTAGATCTTTCCAGAAGCAAAGGGAGGGGGCAGGTGGGTGGGAAGTTGAAGAAGAATGAAAATGGACAACCCAGATGGAATGTTATGGCCAGTACATAACTTTTTTCATCTGATGTTGTCCTTTTCATTCATTCAATTGCCGGGACAGAGTCCCCAGCTACTATAACCTTGGGAGGTCCTCAGGGAAGGGTATTCAGGAGTATTGCAGAGCCAAAGGCCGCTCCGTTCCTGGAAATCAAATCTAAGTTGTAATGAGCAATAAAGGTGTGAGAATTAGTCCAAGTTGCAGCTGTGCAAATGTCATCTAGAGAAGGCCTTGACCAAAAGGCTTAACAACTGCCACAGACCTCATGGAATGAGCCCTAGGAGGCTTGGGCAAGGTTAAACCTTTTTTACTATAAACAAAGGAAATACATTCAGTTAAACATTTTGCCAATGTAACTTTGGATACTGGTTTGCACAACTTCTTAAGAGACACTGAAACAAATAGCTAGTTAGCTTTCCTGAAGTCTTTGGTTCTGTGAAGATAAAAGTGAAGTTGCCTATGCACATCCACAAGGTGAAACATATTGTGACAATGTGAGATATTAAAAAAGACAAGTCGCAGCAGAATCCACACAGAAATTTAATTAAAATAGAGGTAAACCATCACTTAAAGCGCTTTTCGTCTGCTACAAATGCAGACTTCTTCAGAATTTGTAGCAGACGATAAGTGCTTTAAGTGATGGTTTACCTCTATTTTAATTACATTTCTGTGTGGATTCTGCTGTGTTTGGGCCTTGTCTTTTTTGGTTTCTAAGTTTTTTGTGCCAGTTTGTTTTTAAAATGTGAGATATTGCCAGCTATGTCAGGGGAAGTAGAGCAGTGGATGTGCAACACATGTCAGCACAGCTAGGTGGAATTTTGTAAAGAATTGTATGTCATTTCTATATCAAACTGATTTGTACAGATGCTTGTGGTGAAAAATGTATTTGTAAAGCTGCTTGTGTTAAAAATGCATCAACATTGGGTCCTGACTGTATTGTAACTGATTAAATGTATATGTTTTAACAGTGAATACTGGAAGAGAAGAGGTTAATCTCAGTCCAGCTAACTTTGAAAAATAGTAAAAAAATTAAATTACTTAATTTAGGCCATAAAGATTGTATCTTACAGTTCTGATTGCAGCCAGAGATGGAATGTCTGTGACAACAAGTATTAGAAAGCCTTTAGCAATGAACAAATTGCTACTCTGGAAGGGTAAAAGTTTGAAATTGTTGTAGGACTTCCAGAGGCTGCAACAGATCTTGGCTAAGCTCTATGTGTGTGTACTATTGACGCCTATGTGCTAAATCCTGGCAGCTTCTAGCCAAGGGGGTAGCATGGGAACGAGACATCAGATGACTAGATGTATGCTGTAGTTTGTCTTTTGGCTTTTCCCAGTTAGGGGTCGCCACAGTGGAACTCCGGTCCGCTAATGATTGGCAGTACATTTTCATGAACCCCGAGGTGCCAGCTCGATGTCCAACCTTCAACGAAGGCATGCCCATTTACGCATGTCTTTCGAAACTCCCATCCAACCATGGGGAGAACATGCAGACTCCACAAAGAAGGCACTCCCCACACTCCAGCCGAGAATCGAATGGGAGAACCTCTTGCTGTGAGGCAACAATGCTACCACTGCACCACTAGATGTATGTGATGTCATTATATAATCCATCACTGCAATGATGTTTTTTAATGCAAGATGAGACTGAAGTCTCAGGGAAGTCGATTTCTTGGAACCTGACATAGAAGGATCTCTCACCCACTTCATCTTGCCTTGCTCTAATAAATGAACCAGGGAATATTGATTCTTTAGATCAGCAAGGAAAATATAGTGAGATTAGGCAAGTACCGTTTTTCTGTATCTGTGTGAATCTGTTCATCAGTGTTATTTTAATATTTCCTGTGATTGAAACTTTGGTGTTTTTTGTAAATAGATATTTTAGTACTTTCATGCTCTTTTATCATTTATTATTAAATATATTTAAACGTTTCATTGTGGTTGGTCCTTTAGAGAATATTGTAAACTTTGAGAGTACTCATATCTATTTGGTGAGTCTGTGGCCACAAAGGAATTGGAGAAACCATGCAGTGAGTTTGTGACCTTACTGCATTGGTCACGCACGATCATTGGTATTAATATTATTTTCACTCATTATAATAGGGTACCCTTGTAGTAGCTAGCTTTGCAGTGGGGGTACAGCTAGTAAATCTGTGAGAGCCTTTTCCAGGTGTGTGTGTGTGTGTGTGTGTGTGTGTGTGTGTTTGTGTGTGTGTGTGTGTGTGTGTGTGTGTGTGTGTGTGTGTATGTATGTATGTATGTGTATATATATGTGTGTGTATATGCGCAAATCAAATCTCTAAGAGTGCATGTGTTGGCTGCTTGGAGCAGGGACAAATTGCTGGAGGACTTGGCTTGGGCATTCACCTGAGGACTCAACTCTACAACTGTGCCAGTGGGGAAGTCTCACTGGAGCACTGGAAAGAGAGAAAAATCCAGACCCTGGAATGAGTGCATTCCCTATGTGCTCTTAAGGAAGTTGTGCTTGATGCAGACAGCTACATTTGGAAATACTGTATCTATTTTTGTTCCAAGTGAACGTCTCTCTCCAGTGTCAGTGGTGAGGATTCAGGCTTCTTGATTACTGGCCCAGAGAGGGGACATCACATATATACTCCCCCTTATTTGAAAAGTTAGGAAAGAAAACTTGTAGATTAATGACCTGGTTAATGTTGGAATCGGAAGCTACTTTAGGTAAAAAATGATAGATCTGTTCACAAGGATACCCTGTTTTTGTGAAAAAATATGTAAGGAGGTTTACAAGACAGAGCCTGGAGTTCAGATACACGTCTAGCTGATGTACCAGAAAAATGGTTTTCCAGCATAAAATTTTTAGTTTCTGCTTTGGCTGAAGGTTCAGAAGGAGCTTATGTCAAGGCCTTAAGCATGATAGTTAATTCCCAAGGAGGAGTAGGATCCTTTAATAAGGGTCAAAGTAAAAATGGCTCCCTTGAGAAAGGTTTTACATAGTTTAGTAGAAGCTAAGGTTGAGCTATTTTTGTTCAGGGGAAATTAGAAATGGCAGCTAGTTACACCTTAACAGTTGAAAAACTAGCAACTTCATTAAAAACTAAAGCTAAAAATTCAAGGATAGAAGGCACAGGTGCTGAAAACTGGTCCAGGTCCTCGTTTAGGGCCCAGAAAATAAGTCTCTTCCATTTACTTTTGTAAACCCTCATATTAGAAGCTTTTTGAGAAGAAAACAAGATACGATACACTGGGGAGGATAGCCTGGACTGTCTAGCAATCAAAGGAAGTGGAGAAACCATGCGGTGAGTTTGTGAACTATTAATTACGGAAGAGTCATAACTGTTGGGTAAGTCAGGATATCTGGAGTAGGATTCAGTACCCAGGGCAGATGTAGAAGGTGAGGCCAGAGGAAGGGGAACCAAACCTGACTAGGCCAAAAAGGTGCAATGAGGATAACTGTACTCTTTCAACCAGAATGCTTTCTGTACAAATTTGGGAATGAGAGGTAATGGTGGGTAAGCTTAAAGGAGACTGGAGGGCCATTCATGGACACCAACATCTCTTGGTGACTCCCCCATTGGAGGGATCAGGGCAAACAACCTGCTGTACTTACTGTTGAGGGGAGAACTGAAAAGGTTGCAGCATGGCTGGCTCCATCAATGGAAAATTCTCTCCAACATTTTGACATTAAGAGACCACTAGTAATACATCAGAAAGGACCTGATGAGTTGTTCTGCAATCGTGTTGGATTCCCCTGGAATGTGCTTTGCTATTAGAAAGTGACCAGAAGAGACTGGCCACTGCCACACTCTCACTGCTTCTTGACAAAGAGGGAAAGATCCGGTTCCCCTTGTTTGTTGATGTACCAGACCACTGATATATTGTCCTTCTGAATGGCAATGTTCCTGGACTGTAGAACATCTTGAAAGGCCTGCAACACTAGGGGGACTGCTCTCATCACCAGGACACTGATATGCACTTTAGCCTCCCCAGGGGACCACTTACCTTGGACTATACTTTCGAAGTAGTGCCCAAAACTCCAAATGGGAGGTGTCCACGGTCACAGTGGCTCTGGGCAGGGGAAAAACAAATGGTCAGCCTCTGCAGAGCTGGTTTGAATGATTCCACCAAAGAAGATATCTTTTGCACACTCGTGTAATCTTGACTGGAGCATTCAACAGATGTAGAAGAATGAGCCACTAGGCTGAAAGTGTCCATTGAAGAACTTGCATGGGGAATCTGGCCAAAGTAACAAGAGTGACAGCTTCTGCCACTGATCATAGGGCTTGCAAGATTAATTGGGCTGGGAGAGAAGAACTTTGAATCACTTTTTTGACCTGGGACCTCAGTGACCATATATGAATACAAGGACGAGAGGCTAACTGAGTGACTTTGCCCAGAAGAGAACCTACGAACTCCACGCTCTGTGTAGGTGTAAGCTGTGGTTTGTTGTAAATGACAGTGATTCCCAGATGATCACACAACTGGAGCAAGTAGTCCCATGCCTGTAGAAATTGATGCCTGATTGGAGCAGATAGGAGCCAGTCATCTAGATATGGAAAATCTCAGAATCCCAGCAGTCCCAAGTGAGCTGCTACCACTGTCATGCATTTGATGAACACCCTGAGGGCTGTGGTGAGATCAAAGGGCATTGTTCTGAACTGGTAATGAGTGGCTCCCAGCTAGACGCTCTGGCATCTTCTGGAACACCTGCTCATTTTGATGTGATAATACCCATCCTGAAGGTCTTTCGAGCACATCCAATTGCCCATTTGCAGCAGAGGCAAAATAGACTGAACTGTAGCTATCCAAAACTTTGAATACTGTATAAACTGATTTAATTTGCTGAGCTCCAGAATTGGTCTCAAGTCCACTGTCTTTTTTGGCACCAAGAACAATCTTGAGTAAGTTCCAGACCCTCTCTGGTTTGGGGGGACCTCTTGGATGACTCTTTATACTAGCATTTTTTTTTTCTTTCTAGAGGTGCTGTTTCCCTCTGACTGGGTGGAACATCAGGGATTTTCTGCACATTAGTGGGAAGGATTAGATAAAATGGTATTGTATAACTTCTGGATATGATTCTCTGCACCAATTAATCTTTTGTAATAGATAGCCAGGCTCTTTAGTGCACAGACAAACATCTCCCCAACTGCCTCCAGAGGGGAACAGTTGGGCCTCCTTTCATTAGTGCTGATAGGGCTTACCCGAGAAGGAAATCTCACAAGCCCTGGTTCTGTGGACCACCTCTGCTGCGATTTCCATCCAGATTTCCCCTTCTACCCCTGGGGGAACTATCTCCATGTGAATCTAGGTAGAGAACCCTGGGATTTCCTAAAGCACATTTTTTTTACTTCCTTGCTCTTTCCTAAACAAAGGTCTTTGAGGGTTGAAAAACGTATACCCACAGCAGATAGGGTCGTACCCTCTTGTTCACATCCAGAGAGTGTGTCTTTAACCTAAAGGCTGAACAGGGAAGATACATCAAAGGGTGCACTGATGAATAAAGACTTAAAGTACTCCGCAAAAAGCACACAAGCGTATCCAGGCATGTCTCCTAATAGCTATGCCTGAACCTGCCGCCCGTGAGGTACCTTCCTCTACATGGGAGGTCAGCCTCATGGACGGATCTGAAATAGAGTGGCCAGTTATGAGGAGATTCTATTTCCATACTTGGACTCTGAAAGACATCTGGCAGGCTCCTATGTCAGGTCTCTTTGTTGTTCTTCTTTCGGCTTTTCCCAGTTAGGGGTCACCACAGCGGAACTCCGGTCCGCTAATGATTGGCAGTACATTTTTATGGTGCCAAGGTGCCAGCTCATAGCCCAACCTTCAATGAAGGCACGCCCAGTCTATGCATGTCTTTCGAATGCCACTCGACCGCAGGGAAGACATGCAGACTCCACACAGAAGGCGCTCCAGCTGAGAATCGAATGGGAGAACCTCTTGCTGTGAAGCAACACCACGGCTTTCAGGTCTCTTTGTAATCTCATAAAATGTGCCAAGTAATTCAGTGACCTGAGGACAAAGGTCACTGAAGCATACACACACTTCCCAAACCTGTCCAAATCCCAAGACGCTCCGTCAGGTGGATGGACAGAAGAACTCTGTTCTGCCAGTTCCTTCTTTGTGGCAACAGCCACAACTATAGTACTGACTGGGGCTCCTTTGCACCACTGTGTGTAGTCTTTAGGGGGAGATAAAATCGTATTTGGTCTTTTCAGTATTGGTTCTACAGCATCCGGCTACTTCTACGTCCAGGGACAGACAAGGTTGATGAGCTCAGTGGCCGGGGGGGGGGGGGTCACCCAAGAAGTAGATGGGCCAGACCCAAAAGCCTCCAGGAGCACAGATTCCTCCTGGGAAGGGGTATCAGAGGACTAAACAACACCTTTTTGTTTCAGGAACTCAAGGATGTCTCCAAAAGAGACGTCTTCAGGTGGTGATCTGGGGGACCCCTCACCCTCATCAAAATCGGTGCCCACTGCGAGAGATTCTTGGGGGAAATCTAAGTGCCGCCTCTTACACATCTTCTTCTGAGGGACTTCCTCACTGGAATGCTCTCGGGAAGTATCACAAGAGATGGCGATGTCCTGATGGACCAGCTGGAGACTAGTTCAGGCTGGCTGTCCAAGCAGAAAGGACAGACAAAGCACAGAGCAAAGAAACAGATGAGACACAGTCATCTGATCCGAGGGGAGCAGGGATGTCTCTTCTCTAGCCAAGGAGAAAGCCCTCTCCACAACCTCAAAGGCAGAATGACACCAGAGCCGGAATCTCTCAAACTGCTGGCTCCTGCAGCCCCATCAGCACTCCACCCAATGAGGAAGTCAAACCCAAGCTATCTAATGCTGATGGGTCAGACAGTTCTGGAGTCAACTCCAACCCGCTGGATCCGGCACTGATACTTCGGCTCTGACAGTCTTCTGGCTTTAAATGGCTCAGAGCCATTCGGCTCAGGGGAACCATCAGAGTCGAATGACAGATTGTCTTTGAGTCTGATGAAGATACCCTCAGAGATCTTGGATCCAAGGGTTCCTAAACAGTGGGTTGGATCAGACAAGGAGATATCAGGGGAGAAGTGGATAAAGGATGGCTCACAGACCTAGTGGGAGTCGGAGCCAGGAGCACCTCCATTTGAATCTCTGCCCTGAGGAACTTCATCATCCTATCCACATCAGCTTCCGAAAGGCTTCTGGAAGACCTAAGCGATGATGTGGTGGAAGGACTTATGGAGTGTCTTAGTGGAGATCCCTCCAAGAAAGGAGAAGGGGGCCTAGACGACACTGGATCTGAAGGGGGGGGGGTCCGTGGTGACCTACATTTCAAAAACAGTTGGATCCAAGAACAGACAGCTCCCACTTCTTATGCACTTTAGTAGGAGGTGCCATTTAACAATCAGGAGACCTCTTACAGGACTCTTTTTCCTTTGGCACTGACTCCAACCTACTTGTATTAGGTAGGGTTTGAGCCCCAGCAACTGAAGTAATAGAGGCAGATGGAAGAAGGCCTCTTTCTTCTATTGGTTAAAGCCCTGGAAGTAAAGCCAGAGCAGATTGAGCAGTCCGCTTCTAGATGAGTGAGACACAGACAGTACACCCATTTCTTGTGGGCATTGGAGTTGGGAAGCTTATGTCCACAAGTACTTACTTTTTTAAATCCCGTAAGCTTTTTAGCCATGATAAAACACAATAGAAACAATACTGAGGTAGGTCACTATAGAAAATATTTCTAACAAACTCTAATGATAGACACTTTTTTTTTTTTTTTTAAATAGAAGAAAGATAGAAAGGACAAAAAAAGAGAAAAAACTACCAACAATGTTATGGAAAATGCTCCAAAGAGTAAAGAAGGAATACCAAAAAAGGTACTAGAAAGGTTGCAGAAAAATGATAGCCAAAAAGGAGCAGACAACAGCTATATTCAGCTCAAAGAATATGGGAGGGAGGAAGACAACAGTAAAATATAAAGGTTAGAAAAATAAAATAACTCACAACTAAACAGGCTATGAAAACTGGAATAACTCCAATAAAACACTTGAGAGCAAAGGAATCTGCATCTAAAGGTAAAGGGGGCAAATGAGATCGGAGATCTGAGTTACGTTAGGTTGGCGGGGCATTGTGGGTAAAGGGAGGCGCTTGAGAGTTCTTGGATCTGATGATCTGGCAAAAGTGGCTGAGTTGGATCAGAGTATCTGATCCAAACCCATCAGTTGAGTAATGAATGAAAAGGGCAACATCAGATCTTATGTCTTCATATTTCTGTAAATATCTCAATAAACATGCACTTATAAAGGTATATGTTTTGTTACATGAATGCTCATGTCTGGTTAACAAAAATGTTCTAACAATATATGTCTACATTGCATAGTTTTCAGGATATGAACATTTGTGAAAGTTTAGAAAAAATATAATTTAGGGTTTCTGTGCATTACAATATGTTACAGCATTTGTTGAAAAGATTATGAATGCACTCACTATGACTATAAATGATACTTCTGATAACATTATTATTTGTACAGGTTTAACAGCTTTTACTTTTCACAAAATATTTATATTTCTTTATCTTATGCTTTTTAAATTTAATTTTCAGAAAACGTTTTGGAGTGCAAGTTGTGTGTAGGCTGCTATAGGTGTGACATTCCACACCACATAGGTGTCAATGAGTTAAAGATGTGACTTTGTGAGGAATGAGTGTTTTGATTATCTTTCAGGTACATTACATCATTTTACACTATGTTATAACTGGTGAGAGAGTGGGTGGATTGTACCCAAATACCCAAACATTGTCTAAATGCTGACACAGGTGAATGGAGAGAACACAGCAATGCTGGAAATAAGGAAAAAGATCTTGCAAGCGGTGAATAAACAGATGAGCATAACACCTATCACTTGCTGCAGAAGATTCCTTGAAATAATATATAGTTTTAACCATACACTGAATCGGTACCTGAATTCCGTATGGTCTGCTAAAGAAAATGTATTTAAAAAAATGACAGCATTCAAGGACTGCTTAGCACATTTAACCCACTCCACTGTATTCAACCCAGTCCTCATTTCAGTACAGCTTTTTGTCCCATATCACCTTGAATTATCATGTCTACTAAATACACCAGCATTCAAAATTCACTCAGCAAAATCTCTTCCACACACATACCCCGACGATCAACACCCATTATTTTCAAATTTTACTATCTTGTCATTTGTAATTTCTTCTTTAGAAGATACTGCCTTCCTGACTTTAAAGATCACATTAAGACACTTTAATACTTACCATATCTTCCCCTCAAATTATGATTTAGCAGCACTGAGAAAGCTAGTCTAAGGTAGTAATTCTTGAACTTCTAACATAGACAGGAACTAACAATCTGAAGAATATGGACAGTCATGTGACCTTGACATGTCAGCAGAGTTGTCACTATTGAAAGCTGAAATAAAAGCAATTTAAACCCAGAGCCCCTAAATATAGCATTTCTAACTGTTAACTTCCTTATTTTGGGTCAAACTTCATCAAAAGTGTTGCGATGGTAAAAAGCAACAGATAATAATATACTTAAGACCTTACTGCAGCCTCTGTTTTTATAACTCTTCTACACGATCATACTTTCTGCATCTGTAGTTTCTCTCTGTAACTTGACATACCATCCACCTGTGTTAGTTTATTATCCAGGATGGCACACTATGCTTTGCTTAGGGGAACAGGCTGTTCAAAGTACTTTCTGAAGCCATACCTTCCATTCTTGGTGTCATGTTGCTTCATGTTCTTGATAAAATGAATCTTCTTGAAATTCTTTGGTCTGGGTGAACCTGACAAAGTTCGGCATCTGAAAAAGGCAATTAAAATATAATCAGTGTGGGTTGAAGTTTAAAAAAAAAAAAAAAAAAACAAACAAAACAAAATCAATGGTCATAAAAAGATGCTACTAATGGCACTGCCTCACTTATGAATCTGAGGTAGGACTGGAATAACTGATGTAAACTCTGGCCACTGATTTTCAAATAGATGCTAGCCATACAAATATTCTACTTGGTAAACATAATTATAAAAAAGGCTGATTTACATAAATAAATGTTATAAAATACAGTTGAGTAAGCTGCACTTACCTGTAAAAGTATACCACATATTTCAACATCTTGGTACAAGAAATCTAAACAAAGACTAAAACAATAGAGGGAAGCCCCCAAATAGGGGAAGATTTAAAATATTGCTCTTTTAAACCTAGAAAGTTGCTAGAATAACAGGGTTTGTGTTAGCAAGCATTTTCTAAAGGATATGAAGTCTCAAACTCAAATGTATGTCATTATTCAGTGACTTCAATCCTCGGTGATTTGCCAGAAAACCACATATTTTATGAGGAACAGACCAAAAATATTAGGCAAAAATCTGGAAATTCTGCTAAATCTGTACATTTGAGAAGTATGAACGTGTTTGAATGTCTCACTGCAGTAGTAGCTTTAGGTTATATGGGTTGCATCTTATCCAAGATGCAACAGCTAGCCAGCTTACAAAAGCTTAGGCTCCCTCCCACACTTTTACTCTGAATACTGACTAGGATGCAGATGTCAGAGTAAATATCCTCAGGACTTTCTTGCCAAAAAGTAAAGAAACATACTCATCCGAGACTACAAAAGCAATAAATAACCAACAAATTTATATCCCAACAAGTAACGACATATAGAAAACAGGAGGGGCTAGGTATGAAGGCTAGGTGTGCAGTGAGGAAACTGACCATCTACTGTCATGGGTAAGTGCAACTAACACAACTGCACTATGGTCATCATACCCACTGCCTGCAGTAACCTTTAGGCTAAGTAGGTTGATTACTAAAGCCTATTCAACCTGGGAGAAGGATATGGGTCCAGAAGTCCCTGGAGAATGGTCCTATCCAAGCATGTCCCAGATCTAGAACAGAAACCAGTTTATAATGCTTTCTAAAGGTTTGTACAGGGGACACTGTAGCTGGTTCCAGAATACAATATGCCATCAAAGACAAGCCCCTAGTACGTCAGGTCAGCCTTGATACTGCCTGGATCTCGTTTCACATATTGGGTATAACAAAATGCAACAGCAGAGGACAACCATCTGGAAATAGTCTGTTGAGACAAGGGTTGTCCTTTCTTTTTTTTTTTAAACAAGAAACGTCTTTATTATCACTTATGGCAAAGACAATTACACAGTTACACAAATGAAAACAAACCATATTGATCTATCTTCAGTTGCAGACATTATACATCAATTATAATATACCTGTCACTGTAAGTCAAATATTACCTAGCTCATTCAATTCCTGGCTTCCCTTATACCTCATTCCTCCTTCAAAACATTATTCTGCATGTATTGTTCCCACAATTCCCATTTTCTATGTAATTTGCTCCTACCCTTTTCTAAAGATCTCACTTCCAATTCATTTATCTTAGTGCCAACGTAAGAAACAAACAGCTGATCAGCTTTTCTAAAGTACTTGGTTCTGTCAACAAAGTACCTGGGCTCATTTTGCACATCCAGAGTATGGAGAAACCATTCTCCCTAGTTCTGAGGATCTGGATAGAACACAGGGAGCTTGATGACTTGACTCAAAGTGAACTCAAACAACCATGGGTACGAATGAGAGATTTGTTCCTAAGGAGATCTCATCTCTGTGGAAAAAGTACAGTTGTGTACACTTACCATAAATGTAGATGTTCGAGTGTATTCACTGTTGCAGTCATTACATTTGGGTAATCCTGCTGGCAGGTTGCCCTCAGTCGGCCTGAATTTCAAAGTCTCGGGTCCTGCGTTTGCTGCTGTCACCCCTTCCCTGACATCAGGTCGTCAGGGGTATAAAAGAAGCAGCCGATGCCATTTTCTTCAGTTTTTCTTGCCTCAGCTGTCAGGTGCCCCCTGAAAGGGTAGCCAAAATTTATATATATATATATATATATATATATATATATATATATATATAAAAATACAGGAACCAATATAAACTTTACCTTCATCTACAAGCAAATACACCACATAGGTAGTATAAATCAGAAAAGGAAAGATAAGTTCCAGCAGAAAAAGGGGGTTGGCGGGTGAGTAACCTGGACTGCAACAGTGAATACATTCGAACATCTACATTTATGGTAAGTGTACACAACTGTACTATGTTCTTCGTGTTTCACTGTTGCAGTCATTACATTTGGGTAGAGTCCCAAAGCTATGGTTGGGAGGCTGGAGCTAAACAGCAGTAGAAGCGGCTATGAGGCTCTGTAGAACTGCAGTGGCGAAGCCTGCCCTGGATTTAGAGTAAAGTGGCAGATGATAGTGCTTTGTAAAGGTGTGCACTGAACTCCAAGTAGCAGCCTCTAAAATGTCTTTGGTTGGTAGTCCCCTGAGAAAGGCTGCTGAAGTGGCTGCAGCTCTAGTTGAATGTGGCCTAAATGCCCCTTGGCACTGGCTTGCCATGGTGAAAATAGCAGAAACGAATGCAGTCGCCTATCCACTTTGAAATGGTCTGCTTTGAGATAGCCTTTCCTTGTGATCCTGCAGCATATGCCACTAGTAATTGCTCTGTCTTCCTGAAAACTTTGGTTCTGTCCAAGTAGAATCTAAGTTGTCTGTGTACGTCCAATGAATGCAGAATTCTCTTCCCCTTGTTCTGTGGGTTTGGATAAAAAGTTGGCAGATGAATAGTCTGGTTAAGAGCCACACTGGACACCACCTTAGGCATAAATGTTGGGTTTGTCCTCAGGGAAACCCTGTCTAGATAAAAGATGATAAAAGGTTCCACAGCCATGAGTGCCTGTAGCTCTGAAACTCATCTTGCAGAAGTTATTGCTAGGAGCAGAGCTGTTTTCCAAGATAAAAACTTTATATCAGCAGTAGCAGCTGGCTCAGAAGGAGGCAGGGTGAGTTTTTCCAAGACATAGTTGAGGTCCCATGCAGGTATTGGTGATCTCCTTGGAGGCCATACATTTTTGGCTCCTCTGAGGTACTGCTTTAATAAAGGATGAGAAAAGATTGGTGGCTCTGTATTGTAATGAGCCGAAATGGCAGAGGCATGAATTTTAATGGATGAAAAAGATAGGCCTTTGTCCAGCATCTCAGTTAAGTATTGTAAAATCTGAGGAATATTTGGTACAGCTGTATCAGTTCCTTGTGCCTGGTTCCAAGCACAGAATCTCTTCCATTTTCCAGCATAAGATTTTCTAGTACTAGGCCTTCTGGCTTCCAAAATGACATCCATCACAGCTTTACTGAGAGGTGTGTTTTGTATGATTACATTATCCGCCATGCTGCTAGGTTTAAAGTCCTGAGCTGGCTGTGCAGGATCTGATTGTTTTGCTGGGATAGTAGATGGGGTATTTGAGGTAAGGCCCAAGCTGGGCATTGAGACAAGTTCCTTAGGACTGGCTACTAGTACTGGCAGGGCCAGTCTGGGGCAATCAGTATCATCTTTGGCCTCTCCTGTCTGACCTTTAGGAGTACCTTGGGGAGGACAGGCAGTGGAGGAAAGGCATATACTGATAGTTTTTTCCAGCTGAAAGATAGACCATCCACTTTCCATGCTTGTCTATGATAAGTCCTTGTGCAGAATCTTTTTAGTTGGTAGTTGTGAGGGGAGGCAAACAGATCTATGTCCGGGCATCCCCATTTCCGTGTTGTCATGCTGAAGACTTGTGGATCCAGCTGCCACTTGAGGGGATCCATGAGGTTTCTGCTTGGTTCGTCTGCCAGAGTATTTTCCTTTCCTGGCAGGAATTGTGCCTGCAGATGTACTTGGTAAGTCAATGCTGTGTCCCACAAAGTCATGGCTAGTCTGCAAAGGGGGTAAGAATGTGTGCCCCCCTGCTTGTTTATATACCACATGACCATGGCGTTGTCTGTCTTTATCAGTAGTTGCCCCGGATGAAATAGGTCCTTGAAGGCTGTCAGAGCATTCTGAACAGCTAGCATCTCTTTTTGATTGATATGTAAATGCATTTGGTTTGAGGACCATGTGCCCTGAATGCATCTTCCTGCCATGTGGGCCCCCCAGGCATAATCTGATGCATCCGTTGTTAGTGTCTGCCTGACTGGGGGTAATGTAAATGGCTGTCCCTTGTTCTGGTGACAAGCCTTCGCCCACCATCGAAACTCCTGTTGCAGGCAGGGAATGAGAGTAATCATTGTTTCCAAGCTGTGGTAGTGTAGAGTCCAAACACGTTTTAGGTACCATTGAAGTTTCCTCATATGCAGTCTTGCATATGAAATTAGTAGGAT
Organism: Protopterus annectens; assembly: GCF_019279795.1. NCBI lineage: Eukaryota > Metazoa > Chordata > Ceratodontiformes > Protopteridae > Protopterus > Protopterus annectens. The sequence continues at coordinate 1,133,468,974 of NC_056731.1, forward strand.
GCAGGATGCATATGAAATTAGTAGAATGCAGGATGCCATGAAGCCCAAAGCCTGCAGAATTTTTCTTGCAGATAACTGGGCCTTTGTTGCCAACATTTTGAAATAGGTAGTCAGTTGCCTTTGTTTGTCTGGCGTGAGATAAGCCATCTGGGCAGTTGTATTTAAGCTTGCACCCAGGAATATTATCTCTTGAGAGGGTACTAGTTTTGATTTCTTTTCGTTGACTGTGTACCCTAGGCATGTTAGAAGTCTTTTCACAAATGCCTGATGCTGTAGAAGAATGTCTTTGTTCTCTGTTTGAATTAGACAATTGTCCAAGTAAGGATATATTTGTATTCCTCTTTGTCTGCAGAATGCAATTACTGGTGCCAGGCACTTTGTAAAGACTGTGGGCACAGTAGATAAGCCAAAGGGCAGTGCATAGAATTGGTAATGCATTGAGCCATCCTTGAATCTGAGGTATCTTCTGCATGATTGTCTGATTGGGACATGCAGGTATGCCTCTTTTAGGTCTAAAGTCACAAGCCAAGTGTTCTTGCCCAGCATGGGCAGAAGCTGCTGTAAAGTCAACATTTTGAATTTTTGTATATCCAGGAATGGGTTCAGAATAGATAGGTCCAGTACTGGTATCTAGGCTTTGTCCTTTCTGGGTACCAAGAACAGTCTTGAGTAAAATCCGTGTCCCTGCTCTTGCTCTGGTACTTGTTGAATGGCCCCCATGTCCATGAGGGATGACACCTGTTTTTGTGCCTCTGCCCATTGATTTTTTGGCAGATCTTACCAGTCGCTTGCCTTTGGCAGGGTATGGAAATGGAACTTGTAGCCTTGTGGCACTATATTTAGAACCCACTTGTCCTGGGTTATAATGTGCCAATTTTGAGAAAAAAGTGCTAATTTTCCCCCTAAGGGTGCTGCCAGGAGATAAGTGCCTGCTGCAGGCAGGGGGAAGTCATTGGGACTGTTTCCTGTATGGTTGTGATTTGTCTTCTCCAACTTTGGAGGTAGGAGCACCCCATTGCTTTGACCTGTACGAACCTTGCACCTGGGATCTGCCTCTGGGGCGTCTGGATCTGCCCCTTTGAGGTCTGTCTGACACAGGAAAGGACCAATTCTTTGTAGGCTAGTGTCTACTAAACCTAGGTGGCTGTACTTCTAAAAAATCTTTGACAGTTTGCATAGATTTAGGTTTGACCTCCATTTTCTTTAACACCTCTTCTGCCTTAATACCAAACAAAGTATCATGCTGTAAAGGTGCATCTAATAATTTAACTTTGACATGATCAGGCAGAATTTGTTCCTTTAACCGAGCATGCCTCCTAATTACAGAACCCGTAATTGCGGCCCAGCAGGAGGCCTCCAAAGAATCAAAACCACATTGCAAAGTATGCTTTGCAACTTGTTCAGCTGCATGCACTAAATACTGCACTTCCTTGTTTTCTGCACATTCAGAGTTTAACAACATTTTCTGTTTAAGCAATGCCATGACATGTTGCTGATATTTGAGCATATGGAACTGACAGTTTAAGGCCCTTATAGCCAAGGTAGCAGATGTGTAAACCTTTTTTCCCCACCTATACAGTGCCCTAGAATCTCTGTCAGAGGGGGTAGGGTTTTTTGCAGCGGAAGCCTTAACTCCTATGGGACCCTGTGAAATAGTTTCTGGGTCTGCAGAAGGGTTTTTAAAAAGGAATTTATGAGAGTCAGGAACCCTGTAATATCTGTCAGGCTTAACAGGAGCTGGAGGTAAGGAGTCAGGGGTAAGACTAGACTCCGAAAACACATCATCTACAATGTCTAACACAGGTGGAATGGCTAGAGGCCTGTGTTGAGGTAGTAAAAGGAAATCCCTGAGCCTCTTATAAGATTCTGAAAAATCTTGGCTCTCCCAATGGAAATGCTCCCTCATGGTATGCAAGGTTTCCCCAAAAGAATAGTCCTCTGGAGGAGAAGCTGAAGGTATAGATTCTTCAGCATCAGAATCCTCATAGGGGGGAAGAGAATATTTCTGATCAGAAGAAGAATCAGAGGAAATAGAAACCTGATTTGAAGATTCATAGTCAGTCTCTTGCCTAGGCCTCTTATCAGGAGGGGGATGGGAACCCCTGATCAAGGTAATCAAGTCTTCGGCCATTTTGAGCATCTGTTTTTTGGGCATAGAGGCTTGTCCACGTGGCTCTTGAGTTTGTTTCTTTGCTTTAGAAGGTGCTTTAGTCTTTGCCTTTGAAGCTGAAGTCGGTTTAATGTAAAGATGTTTAGGTCTGAATACATCCTCAGAAGCCGGTGCCTGCTCAGTGGCTCTGGACCCATCTGAGGGAATAGAATCCGAGGCTCCAATACCTTGAGTTTCCAGCGGCATGGCTGACTCCACATGGGAGTCGGTAGCGGCCTGCGACTCTAAAGTAGCGGGCGTCAGGGACTGCGAAAGTGCCTCATTGAGAACCAGCGAACCGGCGACTGGCTTAGGAGAAGCTTTGTCATCGGTTTTGGACCTCGGTTGTTTATCTCTCTCCTTTACTTTGCATTTTTTGTGAACTCCGGTAGTCGGAAGGCTATCCGACGACATTGCTGGATAATTAAACCGGCATCCAAAATAGTTTAAAGCAAAATCATACTGACGCTTAATAGTGCGTTGGTTAAATCTAGCACAAAACCGACAACCAAAAATAATGTGATCAGGGCCTAGGCAAGGAATACAGTAAGAATGAAAGTCCTTATGAGGTGTTTGTTTTCCAGAAGAAATACAATTATTTACTTTTTCTGACATCGGTCTGGAGCAAGAAAAAAGTTTCCCCAACGGGGTACTTAGCTTTATTGAAGGCTTCATATCTGAAATTCGAACACGAAAACTTCAGGAGTCAGCCGACCGGCACTTGAGAACTGCTTCTGCTTCGGGCACTGCGTGGCAAGAAAGACTGAAGAAAATGGCGTCGGCTGCTTCTTTTATATCCCTGATGACCTGACATCAGGGGAAGGGGCGACAGCAGCCGATGCAGGACCCGAGACTTTGAAATTCAGGCCGACTGAGGGCAACCTGCCAGCAGGATTACCCAAATGTAATGACTGCAACAGTGAAACACGAAGAACATCTAGATAGGGCTCACCCATCATGAGAGCTTGCAATTCAGATACTCTTGTTGCAGAGGTCACAGCAATGAGAAGAACAATTTTCTGTGTAATGAACTAACTTTCCTTGATGTCCAGCCCAAAGATAAGATCCCAGGAACGAGCAACCTTTTTATGAGGAGATCTCATGTATGAACTCCTTTAAGAAACTGTTTTACCAAAAACATAGAAGCCTGTAGAATATCAATGGCCAGACATGCTGTAATGGCTGAAAGATATAACTTGACAGAGGAGTAAGAGAGGCCAAAGGCTAGTAGCTCACACAAATATTTGAGCACCAGTGGTACACAATCCTTGATGGGACACTTGTTATTAGCTAGGCACCAATTAGAAAACCTCCTTCAGTGGTATCAACTCTCACTCGCCCACAAACTAGTAAACCATCCACTAAATGTCCCATCCCTCCAAAATCTACTCCAACCCTATCGCACCACCAGACCACTAAGATCTAGCAATAAAAATCACTTGCAGATCACTAAAGCCAATAACTCTGCTGGTGAAGCACTATTCTCTTGCACCACAGCCAAATTATGGAACTCCCTTCCACCCACAATTACCTCCGTACCATCATGCACCCACTTCAAAACTTTACTAAAAGCGCTCCTAAAAACATGCTGGCTATGTCCTTGCAGCTCCCACTCTAATATCACCCACCCCATCCAACCACTACCTTTCTTTCCACTCCACTAACTACCTTGATTATAGCAAGCTCAGATGCTCATAAGCCTAGTACTTATTATGCAGGAACTTCTTATTGTAACATTTGTGAATGTCTGTTATGTACTTCAAAGATAAAGATTCTAGTTGTCTACTGATGTACTATGTTCTTCATCTGTAAATATGTAGTAAGTAATTGCTATGTTAAATTGTTAATTGCTATGTAATCCAATGTAACTACTGTCTGTTTATTTTAACTGTGGAGCTTTTCTCCCCGGGTCTCCGCTGAAAATGGACCTACGTCCAGTCGGACACTCCCGGTCAACAAATGTAAATAAAATAAATAAATAAATAAATAAAATGTATTCGACTTGCAATATAAGATTTCCTGAAGGCAGGTTTTTTTGCCTCCTTTAGTACCTGTTGCAGATCTTCTGAAAAGAGATGCCTAAAAGTAATTAGAATGGAATCACCCAGGCAGTTGGTTGAAGATATTTGATATTGGGATGTGTCAAATTTTGCCTGTCTTCTGTATGTAGGTCCAGTTTGTGAGGAAGCTTGTGGTAGCTGCCTTTGGCCAATAACATAAGAAAAGAGAACTGATGCTGCCTGAGCTAAAAGGGAGTCAACACAACTATTTTTGGTTTACCACGAAATGTAACTTGAAAGTATACAAAAACCAGTAAAAACTTGGAACAGGCTCCGTGAAGTTAGAAAGTCCACTTTATTCATCTGTTATAACACGACACTCCAACGAAACAAAGTACATAGAAACATAAAATTTAAAAATGAAAATGCTGGTGTACTAAGCGCTTTCACCCTCTGTTAATAGGGCATCTTCAGAGTACAAAAACTGTTTTACTGTGCTGCAGTTTAAATAGTTAGCTATCGCGCTAATTGCTCTAATCAACATAACAATTTGTGAATAAATTAATTAGTTAGATGAATGAATAAATAGAGTCTTCACTAAATGTTTATATCTGTCACACAACCTTAAAACATATCTGTAAACACTTATAAATACTTATAAATATTACAATTCCTAAAAATTATATGCTTCTGCTAACAATTGTGCATATAATATATACATATCTAACAAGTTATAAGATGTGTTATTAATTAAATAGTTAAATAAAAACAAACAAAAATATATATAGAAATGTAAATAAATATTTTGTTTGAATTGTTTTATTAAATTGTTTTATTTAAATTATTTAAAATGTTTTAAAACCTGTTGAACCTATATACATATATAAATACATAAATATTACTTAAGTAAATTTTACACAATAAAAAGTTGTAATAAATTGTAATAAACTGTATAAAATTTGGATGTATGTGTTAAATATGAATAAAAATTTTTTTATACTTGTATGTAAAATTTAAATATAAAGTATAAAATATAAAATATAACATATAGAATGTATATATAATGTAGTGTGTATATTCCAGTTCGGACCTATCATATGTATAAAAAACTTGATAAATGCTACATATTAATAAAAGCATGTAAATAATTATGAAATAAAATATGTGTATAAAATAAATTTATCTTATCCAATTCTAACTCTATAACTTAAACATTTTAAAGTGTTAATAATTATATTTGTTGATAGCTCTTTTACATAGTCAACCCATTTGTGTATAGGAAAATACACTTGGTGTATTACATTATACATAAAGAGATTTCCATTTTAAAATACTTGAAATAGAAATAGAATCATTCAGACCAGGTGTTATGTCTGCATTCAACCTAAGTTGCCATAAACACTCCTTAGTCAGTAGTGGGTTGTCAAGGTCACCTCCCTTTTCATATTGATTGGGAATATGATCTATAACAAAAAACACAAATCTCTTGAATTGTTCACATTTAATACTGTGGACATATAGAGCATTTGTTGTCCTTTTGTTCCTAATGTCCCTGTTATGTTCTAATATCCGATCTTTTAGCCTTCTATTTGTTTTTCCCACATAATAAGCTGCACAGGAAATACATGTTGCTAAATAGATAACTCTCTTAGTATTACAATTGACATAACCGGGACATTGAATTGACCTATCATATCCTTGAACCATAGTGTAAGGACCATCGTTAATAAATTTGCAACTTCTGCATAACCCACATTTACTCATTTTTGATGTACAAAATGGTTTAGTATGTTCACTACCTTCAAAAATTCCCTTTAAGTTCTTTCCTCTACTGTAGGTGATCTTGGGGTTATCACCAATGGTTTCTATAATTTCTGGGTTGTTAGAAAAAATACATGTCCACGTATCTTGTAATACCCTCGTTATGGTGTTGGATATTTGATTATATGGTAATATAAATCTATCGTTGTACGTTACCACTTTGTCTGTAGTTTTGTTACTATTAGTGTCTTTCACTAACCCATATTTAATAATAGGTCTAAAAATGTTCTTTCTTTTGTTTACCACTTCATCTTTAATTTTATTGGTGAAGTCCAAAGGATAACCCCTGTCAATGAACATCTCTTCTATAATTTTTAATTCCTTTATAAAATTTGTGTCCTCACTGATGATTCGTGATAACCTTATCATTTGGCCTTTCACCAAATTCTTTTTCTGGAATTGTGGATGACAACTGGTATAATGTAGATATGAATTGGAATATGTCTCTTTACGATGAATGTTAGATTCTACTATGTTGTCCTTACGATATAACTTTATATCCAGATAGTCACAAATCTCCTCATGTATTTTTGTTGTAAATCTCAAAAAACTTGTTGAAGTGTTGAGGTAGTTCATAAAATCTGTAAATTCGTTCTTTGTCCCTTTCCAAAATACCAATATGTCGTCTAGGTACCTCACATAAAACAATACCTTTGTCCAAAATGTAGAAGGAGAAACTATTTCCTTCTCCCACTGTGCCAAAACTAAATTTGCATAAATGGGGGCACATCTGGCCCCCATTGCTACACCAGTCACCTGCTTGTAAAAATCACCCTCGATATAGAAGTAGTTGTTGTTGAGCACCATTTCAATCATGTCGATAAAAAGTCTTTTCTTCACTATATGTTGCTTACTATAATTGTGAATAAGTTTCTCAAACATGTCCAACCCTTCCTTGTGGGGAATCAGACGGTCCTCAGGTTCTTTGTCTGGCATGATGTAGATGTTTAGCAGAAGCTGGACAGCAGAAATCTCTAAACAAATTTTTTCAACTTCTTCTTAAGAGGTGGCAGAATGTCCATGTGGGTGGATTCAGAAGCCATGCTTCCCTTTGCTAGTAAAACCAGAGGTTGGTTCTCTAGGTAAAAAGAAAGGGAGGATAAATGGCTATGAAGGGTCATGAGTACAAAAACCTGACACATGGCACATACAGTATGATTGTGGTTTGCACCTAGGCAGAAAAGGCAATAGTTGTGTCTATCTTTATGGGGAATTTGCCTCCCAGACTCATATTTCTCCTTTCTGGATGACATGTAAAATGGTAAACCAATAAAAAGAAAGGAGAAGCCCGCAAAAGGGTACTTACCTGTCAGAGGCTCAGTACCTGACAAAGAGTGACAAACAACATACCGAATATAAAAAGCAGTGTTCGGACTGTCAAAGAAATTCTGAGGATTAGGCATCCTTATGTCATTTATGTAACTTACGTCCTGGATGTAGGACATGCATTTGACATACACTGCCTGGAATGTCCTAGGGCTTTGGTATGCTGGACAGATGTCCGGCTATCCTTGATAGGATATCCCTTTAGTAAGGAATACTGCAACAGTAATAAGGAAGGATATCTAATGTTAAAGAGGGCTTAAAGGGGAAAGGACTGTCTGAAATACACAGTGGAGCTACTTAGCAACTGGACAGGCTTCTCTAGGAAGAAATATTACTGGACCAGGCACAAACATACACTCCAAAAGGATCAGGGAAGAGACTCCGGAGACCTGTTGTAATAAAGTTGCAGAACTACCTTTACAAGGAACAGTTACTAAGTAGACTATGGCAAAAGGCGAAAACTTTAATGGCTGGTCAGCAGAGGGTGTTCGTCAACCATGATTTCCAACTGGCCACAAGGTTGCATAGGAGTTTATTCACTCCATACTTCAGGATTTGTAAGCAACTAAACTTAAAATTTAATTAGTCTACCCGGTGACACTAAAACTGATTTTTCCACATGGGACTAAATCCTTTGTCAACCTGGACTTAATAGGCAAAGAGCTGAACAAATATACACAGTTCAGTGAGCAGGGAAAAGGAAAAGATCCCATGAAAAAGCAGGATTAGTCAAAACAGGCAAAAGACAGGAAACTGACTGAAAGATAGCCTATTAAATCATTACCAGTCCTTAAGAGAAAAATGGAGGCACGTCAGAAAGTGGTATCAAAGCAAACCAGAAAAGTCAGAGAAAGTCTGACAAACAGGAATGAAGAACATTTGGTTGACAAGGACGTGGAAGAAGACAATGACTCCATCTGCAACTAACACCTGCTTTTCTGCCAAAATATGCATTACTCAACGTGTTGGATGAAGAGATGTCTAGAGAAAGTTAATTCTGAGCTGTTCAGTATGATGTAAGATGAAGGTAAAATAAAGACTGAAATGAACTGCATTATAAAAACTAGCTGTTTGAAACAGCCTTCAGTTCAAAAGAAAGGTGTTGTTATCACAATTGTCCTTTCTTCTTTTGCAATTTCTCAATGTGGATTATTTATCAAAGTATACATAGGCAGAATGGTTCCCAGTAACTGTTAAAGAAAACAACAGGTATTAGGACTGGTGACACTGCAGTTTAGCAGTGTAAAACAGGTACATTTATCTTTTTGCCACCACTTACCATGCATTAAGTATTAACAAGCTGACTCTTTTTTTTTAAAAAATAAATGTGATTTGAGCAACTGTTTCTATTGGTTAGGTGGGTGGCTATATGGGAAATTGGGCTCTGATCAGTAATAGTTTGTATGCCTATCACATGAGCGGCTAGTGAGCAAAAAGGGCCATGCAAGGGTAAACAAGAGAATTGTAAAAGTGTAAGAGATAAACTGATGCAAAACAGATTCAGTCACAAAGACAACAAAGGCAAAAGCACCCTACATACTAATAAAAGAGGGGATTAACACTGGGGATTTGGAGGAGACACAGAAGGAAGGAGGGTGGGAGTTTCAACAAACTAAGTGACAAAGGAAAGGAAGGGGAGGGCAGCAAGACTGAAGAGAAGAGATAAATAAAATAGACAGCAAACACTGGAGAAAGACGAATATGACAAAATTTAGAGTAGGAAAGTTAGGCAGAGGGTGGAAAATGGGTGATCCTCTATAAAGACAGAGCTGCTTGTATAATTTAGATACGACATGAAGGGGCTTTGTATACAGTTGTGTGGGTTGCAAGAATGACTTGGGTTACAGGAAAGATTTATGCTGCCGTATGCCATTATTTCCTAAAATATTAGGCCTACTATGATGGGAAGGATAGGAAGAAGTTATAACAAGAGGTAATAGAAGGCAAGGAGCAAGTCTAGTGAGGACTACAACATAAACAGAGGGCAGGGAAGCTGCTGATGCTGTCCCAGAATGTTAATGGCCTAGTGGATGACAGGAATATAGATAGGATAATTCAGTATTTTAGTAGAAGTAACTCTGACATAGTGATCCTACAAGAAATGCACCTTGACAAACAAGAGAACGAAAAGAACACTCTGGTCAGAGGTTTTTGCAGAGCTACACAAGGGAAGAAGAGAGGGGGTATTCATTTTAATCAAACAGGGACTCCAATTAGATGTTGAAGAGAACTTGACCAACAAAGGGGGCCAATATATCTTGCTAACAGGCAACCAGGGAAGTAAAAGGATAACTTTGGTAAATATATACTTATCACCAAGGATTTCAAAAAAAGATATGATACACATTTTAATGAAATCTTCAAATTCTACCAAGGCATTTTGGTACTGAGGGGAGATTGGAAAAAAGTGAGAAACAGATTTGACTTAAGTAAGGCCTAGAGCAAGAGAAATCATTCCCAAAGGGAAATATGTACAGCAGCTTTGACAGACATTTGACTGGATGGATATGGACTAAACAGTCCAACAGAGAAAATATTTACTTACTACACAAATAGGTATGGGCACTAGTGTAGGCTGGACAGGTTTTACATCTCCAGCGAACATGTTTACTTGTCAAGAAGATGGTTACACATCCTGGATTATAGTCAGACCACACATCCATAGAACGTGAGGTGGACCCACATGGGGATAGAGGCATTGCAAGACACTGTAGAGCAGGAAACATCTAGTGGATGCATAAACAGAAACAACAAATTATTCAGACTAACTTGAGTGGGTATTTCAAAGAGTTTATTAGTAAGGCTAGCACAATAACAGAAAGGATGAATGAAATAAAAGACAGGATTAAAATGTAAATATATAAGAGCAAGAGAAAAGAGAATGGGAAGCAAACTGTCAAATGTGGAAAAGTCATCTCCAAAAAATTAGAGTTGGAGGAAAAAAAAAAGAGTAAAGGGGGGTATTCAGATGCAGAGCGGACCTAATTGCAGGAATTAGAAGAGAAATAGAAAAAAGCGGTTGATAATGAGATCTTAAAGAAGAAGAAAGCAGTGTCACAGACGTATTTTGTAAACTCTCCAAAGTACAAAAAACTTCGACTAGTAGGTTAAGACAACATAAAACTGAAAGGAACATATTACAATTAAGATACCCCCACACACAGCTATTAGCAAAAGACCTGGAGCAGATTGTGAATATTCTTAAAAGATATTATGAAGAGCTGTACACTGAGGAGGAGGTTGAGCCTACATGGCAACAGGAAATTAAAGACCATTTAGTAAGGCTGAATCTTAAAAAAACATGAAGAGAAAAAGCAGATATGTTAACCAGGTACATTACTAGGCAAGCTATAGAGGAACAACTGAAATCACAGTTGATAAGAAAAACCTCAGGTTGGGATGGATTGCAGGTACTGAGTTGGTGACTGAGAAATCATAACATTTTCAAAGGGTAATAGGGTTTTAGAACATAAAAAATTCCCGCTTTCCTGGAAAGAAGCTGTGATTTCAGCATTGCTAAAAGAAAAAAGAGATTTCACTAATCCAGGTTCCTACAGACCCACTGCCATTCTAAACCAGGATTATAAAGTTTTTGTATCTAATATAGTGGTCTGAATAGCAAACGTACTTCCAGGGATAATCAGCCCAGGCTAATGTGGCTTCATTAAGTAGAGGCAAACATTTGATGACACCTTACTAGTAAACACCATGCGGAGGGAAGCTGAAGCCACCAAGACACCTCTCTTGATGGTAGAAATGGATGCAAAAAAGGCCTTTGATAGAGTCCATAGGGATTTTCTTTGGGAAGTTCTAAATTTATAGGCATTCCCACAGGAGTTAAGGCTACTGCTCAAGCAAGTATATATTGGAACCAGTGCTAGGTTAGAAGTCAATGGGAGAATTAGTTGGAGAATCTTGGTAGGGTGTGGGACCAAGCAGGTGTGCCCATTATGCCCGCTATTTGCCCTACATTTGGAGTCACTTGCAGGAAAAAAAAAAAGGATTTCAGAGTTAAGAGTTTGGCAAGCAAGGACCAGAGAATTTAACAGTTTTTGCAGATGACATATTATTGTTTTTGACTAAAGGCCTTTTCAAATGTAAGACAATTTGGTAAGATAACTGGATACAAGGTTAATGAGCAGAAAAGAAAGCCCATCTCTGTAAATTACACTTCATCTCATGGCATGGCACAGGATTTTCCAGCCCAATGGGGACATTGTAAGATGAAATACCAAGGAATTTGGATTGCAGCTCGTACAAATGGTTCCCCAGTAGAGAAGAGATCTGGTCAGAAACGCTGGGAAAAATACAACTAAAAAGGAAATGGGAAAGGTGAAAGTAGAGACAGATCAAAGAGTGCAGGCCATACAAATGTGTACAGTACTATTATCTCATATTTTGGGCAGGCATTTGTGTATACTCCAGGAGGGAATAAGTGGAAAACACTGAAAGGATTATCTCTGAATATACCTGGGATAAACATAGGCCCAGAGTGAAATGGGAGGTGTTAACTAGGCCTTGTGACGAGGGTGGCCATCACTATCCACATCCTTGCGACGAGGGTGGGGATGGTGATACCTAATTTATCAGATTATGCAGCTATGTAACTAAGGTTAGGAGACTATTTGCAAGATAAAACATATCCTGCCAACTTGAAAGATTTAATTTTAGATGAAAAGTGTGAAAATGTGGTAATCTGGGAAGTGACAACAGAATGAGCATTTACAAATAACTACAGAACTTATAAATATAAATTAAAAGCATGTTAAAAGGGAGAGTTATAAAAAATAGGCAAATGGTGGGGGATTGAACTAATGCTTACTGGAAAATTGAAATGGGCTTCTAAATTGCATGAGTCCATTACTAAAAATTGGCTGCAGAAAAACAAGAATATATTTTTTGGAAGCAACCAAGGAAACAAGATGAAAATGACATCCGATGAAATCATAGATGAATATGGGCTACATAAGAATAGCTGGATACATCTATCTGGCCTTCTGGGCATTCTGGAGAGTTATAAAAGAAAAAAAAAAAACAATAAAAACGGTGGTGGGGGGGCAAAAGTAAGCTGCTATTGATTCAAATACTACATGAGGCAAGACTGCAACACTGTATAAGAAACAGAACTGTCAGTAGACTACACAAGGATTTGATAGAAACTGAAAAGGAATGCATTAAGAAGATGTTACTATCAAGATGGGAGAAAAGGTTAAGTATAACCACTGGAGGAAGATATGTGAAACATCACTAAAAGTGACCAAAATAAGAAATGTCAACTGTTGCAGGTGATGTCAGGAGAATGTATTTGAGACTGGAGAGACATTTTGGGGGTGTCACAATATATGCAATTTACAACCAGAAATGAGTCATTTGGTTAATAAATATTGAGTAGTAGTTGGGAGACAGATGAGACAGAGTACTTACTAAATTAAATAAGGAAGCCGGTTAACCATGTATCCAAAAGGAAAATGGTTGTACTGCTACCGTACCGTCTCTAAAAAAGCTATAACACGAAAATGGATGTCACTGGCAGGTTCAGCGTTGGGAGAAAATAACATTAATGAGGGAGCTTAGACAACAGAAAGAATAGTTACTGAGGGGAAAGACAAGCAAATATCATAGAAATAAGTGGAGACTATGTGGCATGGGGCAATGCAGTAGCATAATACAAAACAGGGAAGATTTGCTAGGAAATGAAAGAGAGGAGGTAGTAAAAGCCACTGAGGTAGAAAAATGTCATTCTAAGGCTTAACAAAAAGGAAGGAAGGAAGGAAAGGGAAAGTAGTCGAAAATAACTGAAAGTGTGATCATTCCAAAAACACTATTAAAAACAGAGGTTACCTGAAGAAATGGTTTATTTGTAGGCTCTGGTTGACCAGTTGTTTTATGTAACCATGAATGAAAGGGGTTTTAAGACAATAAGTCAATAATGATGTGAAAGATGACTGTACATGCATAGACACAGATTTAATGGCCATGCCAGTAGCCACTAAATACTTTGCACACCATGCTTGGGGATTGCACTGATTGTTGTATTGCTGATGTATACACAATAAAAGCAGCAGCTAAAAAAAAAAGTATGCAGTTCCTGTAGCAGAGCTGCAAAACACAAGGCAGTGCACTGTTTAGTCTTTCTTCCAGAAGGCAAAAGTGAATACTTTACTTTCCCCAAAGATATAGCAAATTTAAGAATAAATCATAAAAATAACAGGCCAACTTCCATTCACCAGTGGAGGCCCTTCACCTATCAGACCCATAAAAACAGACACTATTAGGTTCAGCTCAGATATTCCAGACAGACTTAACTTCAGAAGACTTACCAGAATCTAGCATTCCTCAGTTGAATGGTGAAATCTAGCACTCCTCTTTTTTTCCCCACATAAAGAAACAAGAAGTTATGTACTCACTATAACGTATGTAGTCCATCTCGCCTCACATTCTTACTCACGGGTTCGGAGCCGAATATCGGCTCCAACTCGGCCTACTTTTATTTTCTAGCACGAAGTCTCTTATTGGCTGGGCTAAACAGGTATCCCATGTTGCACTGCTCCATAGCCCCAGATCTAGTTTGCTGCGAACCCACAATCACACCTCATGCATAACAACAACCACTACAGTAGAACACTATCAAGGGGAATAAGAAAAAACAACTACCACTGAAGGGTACTCAAACACCAATTCCAGCCTCCAAATCCTCCAGGAAGGGGGCAGGTGGGAGGGTACGTAAGAATGTGAGGCGAGATGGACTACATACATCGAACGTTATGGTGAGTACATAACTTCTTGATGTTATGTAGTCCAATCTCGTCTACATTCTTACTCACGGGACAGCGTCCCTAGCACCTTTATCCTGGGAGACTCAAAGGAAGATACTCCTGAGGACTGTGGAACCAAAGGAAGCCCGGCCCCTAGAAGCCACGTCCAATTGGTAATGAGTAATAAAGGTGTGTGGGGAAGCCCACGTGGCTGCAGCACAAATATCATCCAAAGATAGCCTGGCATGGTAAGCTATCAACGCAGAAACAGCCCTAGTAGAGTGAGCCTTGACGGAGAACGGTAGATTTCGGCCCGCTGAGGAATAAATAAAGGAAATACAACTTGAAATCCATCTGGAGATTGTAACCTTGGAAATAGGGGATCCTGGTCTACTTTCTGAAAAAGACACAAACAATTGGTCAGCTTTTCGTAGTTGTTTTGTCCTGTGTAAGTAGAATCGTAATTGCCTGTGCATGTCCAATTGATGAAATCTAAATTCTGCTTTGTTTGAGAATTGAGGGAAGAAAACTGGCAGCTCAACAGACGGATTGAGATTAACAGTAGATGTTACTTTAGGAGGAAAGGATGGATTAGGTCTAAGAGAAACGTTGTCCTTATGGAAGATTAAATACGGGGGTTTGATGGACAGAGCTTGAATCTCTGACATCTGTCTGGCTGATGTGATGGCTATTAGGAAAGCAGTCTTCCAAGACAGAAGCTTTAACTCACAAGAGGCAGCCGGTTCGAAAGGTGGGGAAGTCAGGGCTTGCAAAACAAAGTTTAGATCCCAGGGTATGATAGGTTCTGACAAAGGAGGCCGGAGTAACAAGGTGCCCTTCAGAAAGGCCTTACAGAGTTTATGGGCCATAAGGGAAGGCTCGTAGGAGGTATGAAAATTAGAAATAGCAGCCAGTTACACTTTAATGGTAGCAGGAACAGAACCCTGCCGAAAGAGCATGGAAAAAAATCCAAAACAGCAGGAAATGGGGCTGTGTAAGGGTCAAGTCCTTGGGCATGAGCCCAAATGAAAAATCTCTTCCATTTGCAGGAATAAATCTTCCTGGTGGAAGACTTATAAGAAGAGGAAAAAATGTGCATCACCTCAGGTGAAAAACGATGAAGTCTGACTAACGACGGAAGTGGAGTAGCCAGGCTGTCAACCTGAGGGTCCGCAGGGAGGGATGGAACTGCCCCGACATGTGCGCCAGTAGGTCTGGTACTGGGTCCAGAATCCAAGGACTGTCCACCACGAATTGATGAAGAAAGGAGAACCAGACTTGGCGAGGCCAGTGTGGGGCAATTAGAATCATCTTGCTTCCCGAGGATATGGCTTTCTGAATCACTCTTGGTAACAGAGGAAATGGAGGGAAAGCATAGAGCACACCGGAGGGCCAATCGTGGACTAGAGCATCCCTGGGTGACTCCCCCTGTGGGGGGATCAGGGTGAAGTAGCTGCTGCATTTGGCATTGAGGGGAATGGCAAAAAGATCGCAGCAAGGCTTACCCCACCTGCTGACAATCTGTTCTGCAACCAGAAGGTTCAGAGACCACTCGTAAGGCATCAAAATAGCTCTGCTCAGCCTGTCTGCTATCACACTGGCCTTCCGCTGGATGTGCGTTGCCACTAGAAACCGTTGGGAAGACACTGCCCACTGCCACACTCGCATGGCCTCTCTGCACAGGGGGTAAGATCTGGTTGCTCCTTGCTTGTTTAGGTACCACACAATGGACATGTTGTCCGAGTGAATTGCAATCGTTCCCAGAGGAAGAGAGCTCTGAAGTGCCCGCAACACCAATAACACCGCTCTCATCTCTAAAACATTGATGTGCAGATGTACCTCGTGATCTTGCCACGTGCCTTGGACTCTCCTGCCAAGATAATGCCCCCCCACCCCATCTGGAGGCGTCCGTGGTCAATGTGGCGACAGATGATGAAGGAACAAATGGTTTTCCCTCGTCCAGATTAGTGGAACATAGCCACCAATGGAGATCCTGCTTGCATTGGTCCGTGAGTAGGATCTGGTGGGAAAGGGGGAGTTTCTGGAAAGACCATTGGGCAAAGAGAAGCCACTGAAGAAGCCTCATGTGTAATCTCGCTAGAAGCACTAACATAATGGTAGCTGCCATGGATCCCAGAAGCTGAAGCACCCATCTTGCTTGTATTTTCCTGAGGGGTAATAAAGCGTGAACCTGATTCTGCAACACTCCTATCCTTTCTTGGGGCAGGAAGGCCCGCATTTGGACGGTGTCTAGCTCTGCGCCTATAAATGTGACACGCTGTAAGGGCAGCAAGGCAGATTTTCCCCAGTTCAAGGTAATTCCTAGTTGTTGACAGAGGGTAATGGTAGCGTCCCTGGCCCGGATGAGAAGATGCCTGGTGGGGGCGGTGAGGAGCCAGTCATCCAGATATGGAAACACTTGGAATCCTTGACATCTCAAGTGAGCTGTCACCACCGCCAAGCACTTGGTGAACACCCTGGGGGCTGTGGTGAGACCAAAGGGCAGGGCACGAAACTGAAAATGACTGGCTCCCAGCCAGAAGCGTAAGTGACTCCTGGATGCCCTGTCCATTTTGATATGATAGTAAGCATCCTTGAGGTTGATGGAGCACATAAACACTTCTTTTCCCAGCAATGGGAAAATGGACTGAAGGGTGACCATTCGGAACTTGGACTTCAGAATGTAGCGGTTTAATCGGCTGAGATCTAGAATGGGTCTCAGGTCCCCAGTTCTTTTTGGCACCAAAAAGAGTCTTGAGTAAGTCCGTAATCTGATTTGGTCTGAGGGGACAGGTTGGATGACTCCTTTCTTTAGCAGCTTTGACACTTCAAATGCTGCGTGATCCTTTTGACTGGGTGGAACGTCCGGGATTCTCCTGACTGGAGGGGGATCTGACAAAAAGGGAATGGTATAACCTCCGGAAACTATTCGTAGCACCCATCGATCCTAGGTGATGCTTTCCCAGGCTTCCGGGTACAATGAAATGCGGCCCCAGACTGGCTCCGGAATAGCACAGTCGGGCAACACATCAGGAATGATGGTAAGAGGAACTGCAAAAGGAATCACGGTCTCCCAAGTTGCGGGGGCCTCCTCTGCCTCTAGGGCGGCATCTTCCAGAATAACTTCCCCTTCCTCTGCCTCTGGAGGGGGATTCACCGTGTGCGGCAGGGAAAAACTTCTGTGATTTCTTGAACCACATCTTCCCTCCTCTCTGAGCCTTGGGGTAAGGCCTAGAGGGAAGGGAAAAACAGACCCCTAGGGCAGACAGGGTCTTTCCCTCTTGCTCGCATCTGGTGAGGGTGTCCCTCACTTTGGTCCCAAAAAGTGAGGACCCATCAAAGGGGGCGTCAGTGAAGGAAGACTTGAAGGCCTCCGCGAAATGACACAGGTGCATCCAGGCTTGCCTCCTGAGGGCTACTCCCGAACTAGCTGCCCTACTCGCCCCCTCGGCTGCATACAAAATGAGCCTCATGGATGAGTTGACAATCGAATTGAGGGCAGACACCTGGGCGTTAACCGTGTGTGTTAACGCCTCAGGTATGTTACCCACTAGAGTATCTCCTAACTCCTTGAGGAGATCTCTCTGAAGCTGAGTAAAATAACAAAGGTAGTTCAGCGACAGCAGGGTGAAGGTCAATGACAAGAGGGTACTCTTCCCGTACCGGTCCATACTCCTGGACTCCTTGTTAGGAGGATGGACGGAGGAAGAAGACTTGGCTACTCCCTGCTGTGTGGCCACTGCCACCACCATGGCATCTACAGAAACCCTTTTGGACAGGAACTCTTTCCCCGGGAGGGCAGAAAGAAACTTATTGGGCATTCTGGGCACAGGTTCCACAGAATCAGGATTCTCCCACACCCTTCGACAAATTAAATCTAGGAGCTCATTGAAGGGTGGAGACACCTAGGAGGCGGGGGGTTGAGCACCAAAAGCCTTGAGGAATACCGACTCCTCCTCAGAGGGGGTTATGGATGGCCAGTCGCCTCTCTGTCTCAATATCTCCAGGATGTCGGAGAAAGAGATGTCATCGGAGGATGACTTGGGGACCCCTCCAACCTTGGGGACCCCTCCGACTCCTCGAAGTCGGTATCAGAAGTGATAGACTCTTCCTGGGAGTCTATGTGCTTCCTCTTGCACAACTTCTTTCTGGGGGGCTCCTCAAGCACGGACTCTGAGGGACCCTCAGAAAGTTGGGGACTGCTCATGGGGGTATCCCCAGACTTTTGGACTCCATCATCTACGGATAGGGGGACATCAGAAGCTCTGGCCGGGGTGGAAGGGGACAGAATGACTGATCCGGGTGATGTAACTGAAGATCTGGCCAGTGCGCTCCTCATGGCCTTGAAGGTGGGTCCCCCCGAATCCGAGGACTGACCGGCCTCCGAGGCCAAGACCGGGGTCGGGGTTCCCCAAGCCGATGCGCCAATGGGGAGGCTCGGAACCGACAGATGTCCCGAAGTATCCCCCTCAGGCCCGACAGAGGAAACCCAAGTACCGAAACCTGTGGATGGAGCCGACATGGTTGGAGCAGACGTCGGCACCGATAAACCCTTGAGGGGTATCGGAGCTGGCACAGGAACATCACTCGGAGTGGAGCACTCTGGCTCCGAAGACAAGGAAGTGCTCGGAGGAGGAACCATCGACACAAGCATCGGGACGGGCTCCGGAGCCGACTGGGTCAGAGCCGAAAATAAATTCTGCCAACACCGGCGACTGCAGAAGCCTCTGAACCACCCTATCGACATCCAAATCAGAAAGCCTGGAGGATTTGGAGGACAAAGAGGGGGACTGGGATCTCCTATCAGGAGAACCATGCCTAACACTGGGAGACCGGCCCCGAATGTGTTCCATTAAAATTGGAGCCAAGGTCGATTCCAGCAAAACAGATACCTCCTGTGGCCCCGAGGACAGAGGAGCTGAGGAGGTAGAGTCCAGTTTAGAAGTTTTCTCCCGTGGCTCCGAGGAGACAGACGGGGCCGGAGATCTTTTCTTCGCCTTCGAAGCTTTAGACTTGGACTGAGTACTAGAAGTCGAGTCTAAAGATTCCTCAAACGAAGGTTTTAGGAGTCCCTTCAATATAAGTTTATTTTTCCTTTCCTGTAGCACCCTCGGACTGAAGGTGTGGCAGAAACTACAGGATTCTTGCAAATGAATTGCTCCTAGGCAATACACACATACGGAATATCCATCCGTAATGGACATTTATAGTTACATTTGGAACATTTCTTAAAACCCGAAGGTTTATGTTCCTTTTGATCTTTAGACATCTCAACTAGAATTCTAAACACCAAGACCAAAGAGATGATCTAGCCGGAAAAACAGCAAAGGCGGGAAACTATCACTACACACAAACCCCAAAGAACCTCTAAGTAAAACGGTTCTTTGAAAACCTTACAACACACAAACTCAACCAGGGAAAAAACTACACACTACAAATCAGGACGCCAATAAGAGCAAAGTAAAAACACTACACAAAAAGGAGGACTAGGTCCTCTAATTTAAACGGGCCTAGCCCACCGGAACAGTTAGGGATACCAACTCACTCACAGACAATACTTCAACAATACTTAAACAATAAACAAGAAGAAATAGATATAAAATAGCTTTTGTTTGAATAGCAACAATTTTCTGAAGAGAAAATAGAAAATTAGAGGTACTTAGCCACAGCCAAGCGAGACCACGTCCTAGCTACACGAGCGGCAAACGAGATCTGAGGCTATGGAGCAGTGCAACATGGGATACCTGTTTAGCCCAGCCAATAAGAGACTTCGTGCTAGAAAATAAAAGTTGGCCGAGTCGGAGCCGATATTCGGCTCCGAAACCATGAGTAAGAATGTAGGCGAGATTGGACTACATAACATCAACTGATTCCCCAAAGTCATTCTTCCAGTCCACCCAAGTTGAGAATATTTAAATCTTCCTCTTACGTTAGCTCCACCCTGTCTTAGCTTCCTCTGAGTATAGCTCCTCCCTGCTTTAGTATGTAGAGGGAATTAACTTTTTCTCTTCCAGCAGCCGCATTGAAGTCTCAGGCCATATCACATCAAGGCAAGACTTTCTAAATTACACTCCATCTACAGTCCAGCTATTGACAGCATTGCATACCTTCTCCCCTCAGTGCAGATTCATGGCATTGTACAACTATAACACGCTATAAATCCAACACAGAATGTCCACATTACTGTGCTTATAGTCTGGGTTAAACTGGATTTTAAATTTAAAAAGCTGGAGAACCAATGCCCATCAGATCAACTTTGCATTTCTCTTGCTATTCTTTGACAACCAGGAGAGGGGCAAGATGAAACGCTAACGTAAAAATGCATTCTAACAAATACCTGAGATGGGTAAGTGCCCACTTAACTGCCAAATACTCCAAACTATAGCATATAAAGTCTCTTGGAATGTGAGTTTTTGACTAATTAATTTAGTGTTCTTTGTCTTGATACTCCTGGGACAGGACAACACCTGGGCTAACTGGAAAACTTTCAGTATGCACAATAAAAGGCCTTGAGAAAATAATGTGCAGAAAAAACAAAACAGATGAGGAGCGCAAAGCCTTCTTTAGATTCATAAAGACTGCCTTAGTGTCTCGAGTTCACGTGACTCTTGGGAACTCTACTCTAGCCTTATTAAGTTCAATAACAGGATAGGTAGCATCTGCAACATTTAAGCATAAACTTATAATGAAAACCTGTGAGCCCTAGAAAGGCTCTAAATAGCTGCTTCAAAATAGGCTGTGGCCATTTCTGTATTGCTTCCACTTTTTCTAGTTGTAGACTTACAACTTCCCTCTCAATGACAAATCACAAGTATTTAGCTTCAGACATGCCAGTTGCTGATCCCTTGCCACAAGGAGCTTATTCAAAATCTGAGAGGGGCAGTCTCGGTACTGTGTCTGGTGCAAAAGCTGGATTGGAAAGGTTTGAGAATCCAGAGTCCCAGTGAAAGCCCATCTTTGGTTTTTAGTTGAGTATAGAACAGATGATGCTCTTAAAAATGAAAATTCATATAATATTTAAAATATTGCATGCTAACTACATTATAGACTAGAAAGTCAACTTACAAAGACAAAGGAACAATGAAAGGTCATTTGTAGAGCTGTTAAGTATTCCACAAAGTCCAGAAGGTTTAGAATTTCTGCAAGGAAATGTATGCATAGGTATTTTTATAACCCAAGTAAACTTCACAGTTTTTTTTCCACACATAGATAGCAAATGAAAAAATCTTCAGCGAACTCCGCCCGGCGCCTGAGAGTGCGCTTGTTGAAGCGAGCACAGGCTATACAGGCCGAGACGTCGTGGTCTGGGCCCAGGCAAGGGAGGCAGTAAGAGTGGAAATCCTTATGAGGTATTTGTTTACCACAAAAAAGACAATTGTTAACTTTTTCAGTAATTTCTGACATCGGCTGAGGCAAGAAAAGGTCCCCAACGGGGTACTTAGCTTTTTTGATGACTTCGGTATCGTAGAATACAGGAGCTGACTGACCGGCACTTGCGAACTGCTTCTGCTTCCGGCACCGCGCGGCAAGAAAGACTGAAGAAAATGGCGTTGGCTGATTCTTATATACTCCAGCCGCTCTGACGTCAGAGAGAAATGCGACATCAGCCGACGTCGGACCCAGACTTTGGAATCCGGCCGACCGAGGGCTGCCTGAGGCAGGACAACCCACATGTTATGACTGCAGTTGCATTCTTGAAGGACATCTGAGGATGTAGCGAGTCAGCAGGTTTTAAAAAGTCCTTACAGTGTACTTTGACAGAAATGTTGGTAGAAGTAATGAGTTGGAATGTACAGGATCTGATCCACCTAGATACAGTAAGGCTTTACTAAGTTTAATGCTCTTGCTGGCCAAAAACAATTGCTAAAAATGAAAATGTGAACCAAGTGTAGTGGAAGTATAGCATAGCATTGCAGAGGGCATAACATTGTAAAAAATGGAACAGACTGTATAGAAATAACTTGAATTTATAGGAAAATTACATACAAAATAATTCTCAGGTAGAGAAGTGAGGTTTAAGGGAAAGAAAGAAGTAAGCAATTTATGTAATGTTGTAGGGAATGAAAATTGTTAAAAAGAAAATGTACATTGCATGACAATAATGATGAATACTGTTATTGACCTAATTTTTATTTTATTTTATTTTAATGTATATGGACTCATGGTACAACTTAAATGTAACAATTTAATACAATTGCTACCACCTTGGCCATCTTTTCTGTGTGGTAATTTATAAGGTATAGCTTTGGTGTATTATTTATTTTATTCTTCTTTTGCCCCCACTGTCTAGTGATCATCATTCCCATCCCAATCAATAGGCCTGTTTGTTCCCCTTCACCAGGGTAAGGAACAAACGAGAGGGACCATCAAGAAATTTTTGTTGCTAAGCCTTATTCCCCTCTCACACATGGACAACTGTCAAGAAGGGGATATGCAATGGGTTTATTGTGGAAGCAGTTCCTTAAGTTCTGCAAAGGGCATTACCTCCAAGCAGCTCTGCCCCTACCTGAAAGCACTTACATCTGGTATCCTCTATCTCCAACAGGAAGTCACACCATCTAGTGTTCCCATAACTGTATGCAACCCTTTCCATCCCCCTGAGAGTGGCAAGCATGCCATGCCCTTTCATCCCTCCTCCTCCTCCCTACCTGGCTCTTCCATTGTACAAGCCATTAATCAAACACTGGTCACGTGGGTCACAGCTCTGACTTTGACCCTGGTTACCTGGGTCACAGTCAGGGCTCCATTACTCTGTGCCATGAAGCAGGCTAACTTTAATATACTTAAAACAAGAAGACTGCAAGAGCTAGTCTTATTTGTACACATTTCCTAGAAAATGGATAACTGCTTCAGAATAGTGGAATGGGTGGAAGTTATATTTTCCTGCCAAAGCTCAGTAATCATTGCTTCATCCTGTAAAGAACATGAAAAGGTGTACAGCTGCACTAACAAACAGTGTTACATTGTAATAGAAGCATTTAAAATTTGGGCCCAATATCCTCAGACAAACTTGTCTGATACAGGTGCACATAACAAAGTTCATCAAAGATGTTCTCCACAGAAACAAGGGCATATTTTACAGCCCAAAGGTCAATGGTCAAAGGACTGAGAATTTCTAAACTGTGTGACTGACTATAAATCCCCCTCTCCTTTAGAATTTGGCAAATTTTACATGAGCGGGCAGATCTATCAGGGGAGAAGAACCTGAGTCATAAGTACCCTTGTATACCATCCTTGAATTAGGTCAATACAGTTACATTCCAAGGAGATAATGGGACAAAAGTAATGAACCTTAAAACGGACTGTGATATTTTCAGCAAGACCATTAATCCTTTTTTAGTGCTAGCCTCCTCTTCTGTACGAAAACCCAGTCCTCAGGACAGACGCATGAGGCATAAAGGAGGCATATGGGAGTACTTGGCAGTCCTAACTGCCATTGAGATAGCAGGCTTTTCAAAAAAAGAGTGGCTTGCCCTTTCTCTCTCTCTATCTTTTTTTTTTTTTTTAACATAGGTACACATACATGAACAGAAGAAAAAACAAACCACAGTAACATTTTTTTCATGCAGTTTACATATCTACTTTGTTTTTAACAATTGTTCACTCTAATGTGACAAACTGCTTAATTTCTGCCTTCCCATAAACCACACCCACTTCCTGTACACTATTCTGTATGTATCGTTCCAATACTCAAAAAACAACAGAACAGATATGTGGTCAAGCCATGTATGGAAATAAGGTACATAAGGAAAGCTGGTCGTGGAATGCACAAGTCCACAAAGTCACCAAAAGAAAGTAGGAGTGCAGTAAAAAGTGGGAGACAGAAAAGACTGACCAGTCTATGAAGGAATACTGGTTGGCTAACAAAGAAGGTAAGAAAGGAGTTGCAATAGCAAAGAATAGGGCATCAGAGTCACTAAACCAACTTTTGGAAAGTGACTCAGTAGGTGGCACAAAGAAACTATATCAGGTTACAAGGCAAAGACAGAAAGATAAAGAAGACATTCAGCCACCCTTCATAAGGGATGCCAGCAACAATCTGCTCACCAGTCCACAGGACATCAAAAGCAGAAATAAGGAGCATTTCCAGCAGCTTCTAAATGAAGAAAATGCCACAAAAGCTGTACTGCCCCAGAAACAGCCTACGATGAGAGAAGAGGAGGGGCCCATCATAGAAGAAGTAAGAACAGCACTAAGGAAAATGAAGTCAGGGAATACTGGTGATGGATTACATTAGCAAACAGGTCAGTGAGGACAGATCAACAAAGTTGCTGTATACGGATGATGCAGAATTAGAGGCAGATTCTGAGCAAGAATTTAGCAAAGGATGGGGGAATAAAATGCAAAGCTGAAGGCACATGGGATGAAACTAAGCACAGATAAGACAGTGGTAATGGCAGCAAATTGGGGAAATCAGAAGAAGCTGAGAATTGAGATAGGGGGAAGATAGTGGAACAGGTAAATAGCTTCAAGTATCTGAGAGTGGTGGTTGAGGAGAAGGGAAGTCTGAAAGAAGAGGTCAAGAAGAATCATAGGGGCTGCAGACAACTGGCATAGAGTCTCAGGTGTAGTCTACGATAGAAGAATGCCAAAAAAGCTGAAAAGTACGGTGTACTACACAGTGGTGCGATCAGTACTACTGTATGGTACAGAAACCTGGGCAGTAAAGGCAGAACAGATGAAGAAGCTAGAAGTGATGGAAATGAAGTGCCTGAGAAGGTTGGTAGGATGCACATTTTGGGATAGATGAAGAAATGAGGACATAACAGCAGAAGCCAAAATAGCTTCAATTGCAGAAAAGATCAAACAGAACAGATTAAGGGGTTTCAGACATGTGCAGAAAAGCAGAAAACAATCTGTTGAAAAAGATTTGGGACAGACAAAAAGAAGGTAAAAGGAAACAAGGATGTCCAGCAAATAGATGGATGGGTTGTGAGAAAAAAGATCTGCAACAGTCGGGTATGAGTGTCAAAGAAGGCAGCAGTGTGGCATTGAATGGAGAGAGATGGCAACAGTTAACACGATACCACAACCCCATGTAGAAAATGGGAGAAAGGAGGCTGCTGCTGTTGTTCCTATAAATTCCATTTATTTCTATATAATTTCCTCCTTCCCTTTCCTAAAAATCTCACTTCTAGTTCTTTCATTTCTTTGACAACATGTAGTATTTCAGCTGGTTTACATTTTGCTATCCATTTCCTAGTAACTGCTTTTTTGGCAGCCAACAGCATTAAACCTAGTAAGGTTTTGCTATAGCTAGACAATTTTGATCCTATGTTGCAGCTGAAAATAATCGTTTCCTTAGTTACAATGAATTGCTCCCCCATTGACAAAGTACTTTGTAGAGAGTTTTTTAAAATCTGTCAACTCATTACTTTCCCAAAAAAACATGCTCCCAACTACCTCTCTCTCTTTTACAGCACGGTTCAAGCATTTTCCATCTACCTGCTGAAACTTTTTCTGAAATCTGCTTGGGGTATAAATAACCTGTGCAAAGACTTCCACAAATAAATCCTAAACTTTCTGGACTTTGTTGCATACTTGCGAGCCATAGATGTCATCCTATTGTTCGTATATAAATTGCCTTTCCATTCTCTCTTCACAGTTGCGCCTAACCTCCTCTGATTGATTCTTATAGTAATCATTCAATATTTCATATGCCCTACTAATTATTCATTTTATAATAGCTTCTGTTCTAGCCTCAAATAAAAAATCTACCACAGCTGGACTTTCACTTAGCAATCCCACATCCCCTTCTCTTTGTCTACACTCTGTGCCTAGTAGGAAAGGCAGTCTCTAACCTGCAGTCCAAACTTCTGCTTGGCCTCATCCCATTCTATAACTTTTTCTTCTCTAGTTATTTGTTCTCAATACTCTGGTTGTTTTGCTAATTTTCACCAGTAAATTCCATGCCCCCTCATGTCTATTTTCTATACTCCTGTTTAGCCATCCCTATTAGTAAAATCGCATTTCTCCATTCCCTGTTTTGGCTTAGTTCTTGGAATACTTCTGCTGCTTTATAATATTCTGATTCTATATCGCAGCTGAAGATAATCACCTGCATTAAAAATTATGTTTTCTCATCATTTCTAAAACTCCCTCTGTATTTCATCATCATCCCTTTCAAATTTGATTCATAAACTTCTGCTTGTGTTGCATATCTGGGCCTTAACTGTGTAGCTCTAAAGTGTCCCATTCAAATCAGCTAATTCTAAACCACCTTGTTTTAAGATGTGAAAAAACTTATTCCACTTAACTCTTGCCCTCTTCCCCTGCCAAATAAATTCCATAACTCTATTATCTTCTGCAATCTTCTCCTCTGGTTGGTAATAATATGCCTGACCTGTATAAAAAATAAAGAGAGAAAAATATTTTATAGTTTGTATCTTACTATACCTTTTTGCATTTTTATTTAGATTCTTCCCACATATGCCTAGCTGCCAAAACAGATTTCTTTTGCATCCATAAATATGGGTACAGCTGAACCAATTCATGTGTGGGTACACAGTTAGCATTTGTTTTATCTTCATTAATTTTATATCCAGAAAATATCTGAAACCAATACAAAATATTCCATAACACTGTAATGACCTTTTTGGATTTATCAAGCATAAAACAATACCATCTGCAAGCAAAGTTAACTTTTCTTGATTACCAAACTAGTTATAGCCTTGAATTTGGTAGTCCCATATTTACTTTGCCAACGGCTCTAAATATATAGCAAATATCAAAAGGGAAATAGGATACCCCTGCCTGCTGGCTAGTTTATTCAAATATAGCTTATTAAAGAGGAACCCTCTCACCTTACTTAATTCTTGCCTCCGGCCCTTCAAATAACCTCCGATTTAATCAGGAAATTAAAATGTTATCATTGCCTTACTCATAAAATCCCTGTTCAACTAAATGCCTTTTCTGCATCAAGACACAGTCCAGAAAATCTGCTCCAGATAACTGTAGAACTGGTTATCTGCTGATATTTTAGGGAATTGTGTAAATATTATCCAAATCCAGTATAATGACTGCTTCAGTACTGCACAACTAGGCAGTTATGGCAATTATAAATGAAGTTCTTATCAGAACATACAATTTTCCTCATACAGATAGGCATTCAACTTGTTGATTTAAACTGAAAGACTCTTATTTTCCCTAATCACAATTCTCCAAAGAAAACCACTATGTGATCCATTCCTTTTCCTTGTGCTTCTGTGACCATGCCAACCATGACTTTGATATACATAACGTGTGTGTGTTGGGGGGGGGGGGGGTTGCCTCAACATAGAAGGTATAGGGTGTTTGTCAACAACAAAAAAGCTTTGCAAAGAAAGTTTTATTGCGTTGTAGGGCAACTGTTTTTTTTTTTCATCAGGTTAGACATTCACTAAAGTGCACCTCAACAAGTTGTTGAGGAACTATGATTTAGGGCTAGACAAAATAAAAAAACGGTGAAATTCTTTAAAGAAATAAAATGCGTAAATGACTTAACTGCAGAAATTTCAAACAATGAAACCTCTCTCAACTTCAGAAACTGAATATAAAATGTGAACTGTAGACAGAAGGGCAAAGAATGACATCCTCTACAAAATATGCAAATTAAGTTCATGTCAAGAAAAAAATTCAAGGCAGCATAGCTATGTGCATGTACCTTACTAAAGAGATAAAAGGCCTAAACAACATGTCCTACATGGACTGACTCAAAGCCTTGTCACTATACAGACGTGACCTGTGTCAGGCATACAAGGCACCCTCCAACCCATTATTGATGGATTTACTGCATAACAGCATCAAAATACTCGGTCTAGGGAGGTAAACCTCTTTTGCAACATCAACAGTATGGTTTGGATGATTTGATGGTATATTTAGATTCATAGGTGTGTACTAGGCTAATGACCACAAGGGCCATTTTAAGCCTAGCCATCATCTCAAATCTCTGACAACCTCTCATACCCTTAATAAGTGTAAGAAGGGGCTTGGGAGATGAAACATTTACAAGCAAGGACCTAGAAGATGAACCATTTACAGGCTTCCTATGTCCATTAGAGAGATAGGTGCCAAACCAGGGATGAATTTCCTGTTCCCCATCCAACCGTACAAGTTACGTTTGATTTGGGTTAGGTAGGAACTATGCGTCACATGGGTGAGGAGCCTGTTCCATAAAAGGAGCAGTCTCTGGGATGCATATCTGTCACTCCAGCAGGTCCTACTTATATTACAGGCAAGGTTTAATCTTTAGAACAAGCAATTCTGGTGCTGTCTGTCTTGCAGACATGCAGGAGGTCCATCAGAATGGGGTCTGACAATGCCTTGTATGCGGCAGATCTCCCTCAAAAGTTTGCA
The DNA here is from genome assembly GCF_019279795.1 of Protopterus annectens. Taxonomy (NCBI): domain Eukaryota; kingdom Metazoa; phylum Chordata; order Ceratodontiformes; family Protopteridae; genus Protopterus; species Protopterus annectens. The sequence goes on from NC_056731.1 coordinate 1,133,497,359, forward strand.
GGAGATAGAATACAGGAATATGGCACTGAGATGGTCTGCATAGGACATGTTACTTATGCATTGTATTCTTTCAGTAAGGAACCCCCGCGGACATTCCAATTGTTGGATATGCCAGGTTAGGCTCTTACCAATGGGGGCGCTGTACTTACTGATAGGGCTGACGAATGCAGAATAAAGTGGAGCAATGACTTCCTTGGAGATGATGCCATTCTTTTGTTTCCAATTTGCACAACACAGAATGACTTCCTCACTACTGTAGACATGTGAGGGTCAAAGGCTAGATTACTCTCTATGTGTCTCCCCAAGGCCCTGACTACTGGGTCAAATCGTAGGGGTGTTCTGTCAATATGATAGTTACTAGGGGTGGATGACTTCTGGAAGGATACTATTATGCATTTCTTGGCATTTAGTTTTAGTCCATGGCTCTGACATCAGTTATTTGCCTGTATCAGCCTTTTTGGAGAACATTTGCATTTGTGCGAGATTCTATGACTGCTCCTAATTTGCAGTCATCTGCAAATTTATTCAGCCAGAGGCCAATGTCATTGGCCTTGACTTCAAAATAAGTAAATGCCTAAAAGGAGCGTTCCCAGGACCAATCCCTGAGGGACTCTGATTGTGACTGGCCTCTTTGTAGAGGTGAACACCCCAATTCTAACTTCCTGGGAACTGTTTGCGTGCCACCTGACTATCCACCAAGTGACATAAGGGTTTATACCTAACCTGTTGAGTTTGTCAACAATGCCAGAGTGCAGTATTGTGTGAAATGCCTTGGCCAGGTAAAGGTAGACAGTCTGAACCATTCTGCCCTCATTCATTGTTTTGGTGACCTTCTCAAAGAAGTCTGCCAGGCTGAGTAGGCATGACCTGCCCTCTATGAAAATAAACTGGGCTGGGTCCAGTGTCTGGAGGTTTCCTATGTCATTACTTGATCATTTTGCACAGAATATCACTACTGTGGAACAGACTCCCCATCCACATAAAGTTCACCCCTGTCCATTTTGAAGCGCAACTTAGATCTATGGATTGGTAAACAGAAAATTTACCATAGGACTACCTGCTGTACTACTCTTGGACAGAGACAGCTCCCTCATTAGGGTTAATATACAATTACTGACATTGGGATGGGTAAGGCCAATCTACAACCAAATGGGATAGGTTATTTCAAGCACAAAAATGGAAACTGGCAAGTTTTAAAATGGTCAGCTAGCCTAGTACTTAGCTATGAAAAGCCACACATTTATCTAATTTACCACACACTATTTTATACTATCATACAATCTCACCTACCCCTGTATAATGGATATTTTAATAAAATGTCACACTCTTTAAATTACTGGTGCCTTTATTTCACAACCAGAGACCAAAAGCAGCTATGTGGCAATGTATCATCCACGGGTGTCAACTAAAAGTTAATTCACTCTTCCTCTCTCACAGCGTCAATCCTAAGGGCCGATGTGGTGAGACATCTTCAAAATGTGGGTTTTACAGAATAAGTAAAGATATAACCATGGCAAAATTAGATAATATCCCCCGGTACAGGTTCAGTTTCAAGATTTACAAATAAATCAGGCTTAGCTGAGGTAATTCACAAACTCAGCTTGCATCTATTTGGCAAGTACGAAGCACCCTCTTAATGGTAATCCCAATTTATACACACAGAGGAATTCCCTAACGGTGTGCAAGCTGTCAAGTTTGCATATCTACTTTGATACAGATTGTTTTTATGATGGTTATTTTCACTTGCTGACAGAGCCTCCTAGAAACATGATGCAAGACTTTTTTCAGTTTTTAAAATCTACAACTTGGGCAACTCTAAAAATTGATATCCAACCAACTATTCCCATCAATACTGAGTGATTTGATCTCAGATGTACCTATTTCCAAAAACAGGCAAAAGCAAGCACTAGGCAGTACATTTCTGACACTGATTTCACTAAAAATTCAGGAACTGCAATTTCCGAAATGTGACTGGACTGTGGACAAGTTGACCGAGCTTTTACAACCCAAGAACTTCTGTAATGTGTTCATAAATTCTATGAGGGGAAACGACACTCATATATGTTAACAACTGATCTCTCATACCACATTACACATGAGTAAGCATGCTGTACATCTGGTACAGGTTGTATTTCTTTTTCTTTTTTCCTGAAAGAGTCCCAGAGTCCAAAACCTATGGCAATTTATACCAATGCTTTTAGATCCTGAAGTAGACTTGGTTAACTATACAACATCACAGTTTTTGTCACAATGCTACACACTACTAAAATGGTATTCTGATTGTTAGAATCATCTGAGGGCAAACTGATGGATGGTAACTACTATCTCCTAAATGTTATGTACAGCAGTAGTAAACAGGCCTGTATATCACAGAACGACTGTTCATTTCAAGGGAAAACAATTGCTTTTGTTGGTCATCGAGTGAGTAAAAAAGAGAGAATTTTGTTAGGTTAGCGAATGAACATCATCATAAGCTTCTGTCTGCAGCCAGCTACATGCCTGTATGCCGTGCATCTTATCAGGAAACAGCTGCCTACAGGGAGCTCTGCAATGTCCCTGTGAGGTGACAACACAGCTCTGGGTACTAAATGCACTGACCTTAGATAAACTGCAAGGGGAGATGCAGTTAAAGACTTGGCTTTCTTTCCCTTCTCTCTGGGCAGGAAAACAGCGACTCAAGCAGCCACACAAATTCCAGCCAATTTCACTGGTGAGACATACATAAACTATAATAATTTTCTTCTATATAATCTTTAGTAAAATAAAAAAAAACACAATTCATGCTTGTGCTATTATTAATGTTGCAGCTGTAAACACATTATGCAATTTATGCACAACCTTATCTGTAACAAAACACATGACAAATATTATGTTAAACAGTCAAGGCGAAAACTAATATTAGTTATTCCTCTTGAAATATTCTTTAAAAAATTCTGCAGTCAGTCCCTCCTATCCAATACTATTTGCCAGTTCAGCAGCTTAAACATTTTCCAAACTAATGTCTACAGAGTACATTCAGAGGGCTAATTAGGACAACCAAAGACATGATAACCTGGTCAGATAGCAGATTCATCCTTTATTTTACACCATGTTATAAGCTTGGCACACTTCATACTGTTTATATTGTACAAACAGTATGGTGTCCTCCACCTTACTGGCCACAAAATTATGTTCTTTACAACACAGGACATTTATGCCACTAAACCCCAACCTATCTATACTCCTCTCCTTTGTTACATTCAGTCAACAACCACTAACCGCTCAGCTACCTGCTTTGTCCTTCTTTTTCCTCAACTTCTTTCATCAATATCAACCATTTTGACTAGCCTCCTCTGTTGCAGATGTCTTCTGAGGTACATACCAAATGGGGCATTGTACTCTATAATGGGTCTAATGAGGAATGAGTACAGTGGGACAAGACCTCCTTTTTTCTGGATGAAAAGCCCTTAGTGATGAGGTGTGCCACATAGAAGGATTTCCATACTGTTGTGGCATTGTGGTTATCGAAGGTGAGACCACTGTCCACATGTGTCCCTAAGTCTCTCATCACACTTTCGGTGTTTAGTGTACTGCCACCTATGTGGTAATTCATGGTACATGTTTTTGCTCAAAGGGGATAACTATACATTTCTTGGCATTAAGCTTGAGCCCATGGCTCTGGCACCAAACATCTGTTTCTGTAAGGCCCTTTTGTAGAATATCTACATCATTTGGGGATTCAATAATGGCTCCCAGTTTGCAGTCATCTGCGAGCTTTGATAGCCAGAGTTCCTTAGTGTTGGCCTGTACTTCAGAGAAGTAGATGCCAAACAAGAGCGACCCCAGGACTGAACCCTGAGGTACTCCACTTGTCACCTGTCTGGAGCTGGATTTGGAGTCTGCTTCTTTTACAGTCTGGGTTCTGTCAGTAAACCAGTTGGCAACCCATCAAGTGACATAGGGATTTAAGGCCTCTAAACCCAGGTTCCCCCCATGGAGGGGTGGGTTCCTTTATGGGAGGGTGTAACATTAAATAGTCCTTCGAGGAAGGCGGTACAGAGCTTATTGGAAGCCAGGGACTTGAGTCTGAAAACTTACATGAAAGTTAAAATATGGAAGCTAGTCGGACCTCGATAGTGAAGAAAGTAGATCCCTTTTCATTTAGGGTAGCTAGAAAGTGCAAGACTTGTGATACTGGGGCAGAAGAGGACCAAATGAAAAATCTTTTCCTGAAACCACACAAAAGACCAGTGAAAACAGCTCTACTTTCCAAAATAAGAATTTAATAAAAACCTTTTCCACTTGCTTTTGTACACTTTCTGAGTAGACTACTTTCTGGGAAGCTGACAAAATGTGGACTACTGACTGTGAAAGGGGAAGGTTCATGGCCATCATGGAAATTGCAACACATTATTAGAGAGGAAAAAGTCCGGAGCTTGAGGCAGACAGCACTAACAAATGGCCAGTTTGCTTCCAACAAGGGGCTCCAGTCCTATGACTTGGATTGGAAGGAAAGATAAAATAGGATCTGATACTAGTAATCTCTAGGATGCAATGATAAGTGTGTTATATAAGCACAACACAGATGCAAACACTATGGCCAGCACAGCCCAAGTGCTGCAAGTAAAGACTCTACAATAGACTGAAGACAAAATGCAGCACAGCCATCTTTCCATACAAAATTCCGTGTTTCTTTTGAGTGCTACAAGCAACAGGAAAAAATATATTTATATTTAAGGGTAATATATAAAACTGAACCCTAATAAAAACAAGAGGGCTTTTAAAGAAAACATAAACATGTGCAAAGTGATGGCAGATAAGAATTGCTTATGGTCATTGTACAAATGCCATGAAGACACTGTCAATGTATTCAAATATGTATTCAGTTTACCTGTATCCTGTCTAATATGACTTGGGTCTATGACCTCATTCCACTAAATGCCATTTTCAGTTTTATCACCGTTGCTGAATCCATCACCATTTGTGTGAAACTGTACTATGCAAACACAAGCCTCCCATCACCATTTGTGTGAAACTACTATGCAAACACAAGCCTCCCATTAAAGATGTATCAATGCAGGCTCCCCTAAGTTATCTTACCCAATAATTTAAAATTGTGTTTTCTTGTCCAAACTACCTGGGTGGACTCCAATAGGCTAAGTCGCATCCAACTACAGTAACCTTAAAGGGATCAGGCACTGGAAGCAACATCCAGTTCATAGTGTTTAGCAAATATGTTCCAATTGGACCACACTGCTTTTACTGCTGCTGCTGTGCAAATATCATCTACTGAAGCACATCTTGGAAATGTAGCTGATGTGTTAACTACTCTGGCTCATTCTGGAGTGTGTAGAAAAAGAGGTCTGTTATTCTAATGCCCTTGGTTTTACTAATATAGAATCATACAATTTTGTGGGCATTCATATTGTGGAGGAGATACTCCCCCTTGTTTTGGTAGTTAGAAAAGAAGATTAGTGAGCTGATCAAATGACTCCTGTTAGTTTTTGCTACTACACTGGATATGAAGGAGGGGGTTCATCCTAAGCACCACTCTGTGCTTGTGGAAAGTCAAGTAAATTGAGTTTTACTGATTCTGAAAACCTCCTGGCTGACATTATTGCCACCAGAAAAACTGTATTCTGGTGGCTGGTCAAAAAGGAAGCACTGTTAATTTTTCTAAAATGAAGTATAGGTTCCAAGATGGCACTGGATCTCTTGACTGGTGGCCTTACATTAAAAAGTACCTTTTAAGACTGTTTTGCAGATCCTAATGGGAAAATAGTGAAGAAAAATGCTAGCACTGGTGGAAGTCTGAGATGGCAGCAAAATGTACCTTAATGAAGTAGTAACCAAGGCTTTGCTCTCCCTCTCCCTTTCTCTCCCTCCCTTCCCCTCTCTCTCTCTCTCGAAAAGCACCAGTACAGACATGAAGTTGAGATTTTTCATGGGACCAGGAAACTTGAGTAATCCTGTCCCTGAAATGACTCATCACGCTACCCAAGGGCACATACGTATGTGGTGATAGGTAGGGGAGGTCTAAATCATCCTGCCTGCAGCAAAAATGGGAGGGGGAGGTGGCATCACCAATGTAATCAACTCATTCATGCATAAGTCTGCAATCAAGATTCTCTGTGTTATAACCTGCTCAAGCTGTTGCTATTGTAAATGGAACAGCCATTATCATGGACTCAATGTAATCATGCATCAGGTGCTGTGCAGATCACTGCTGCCATACATCCTAGCACCTTGAGAATACAGACCATCGTGACACCATGGGACTGGAGTAAGTGGTGCAAGGAGGCCTGCAGGACCTTGATTTTACCTTCAAGTTTGAAGCTTTTGCAAAACTTAGAAGCCAGAGTATACCTTAGAAAGGTAATACTCTTTGATGGAGAAGCTGTGACTTCAAGATATAAACCACAATGGCCAAGAGATTGAGCAGCTTGATAAACTGTGTGTGGAAGTTCAGTAGATCTTACAAAGTAGTATCAAAGAGTCATTCATCTAGGTATGAGAAGTTCTTGGTCCCTAAAAACCAATGGTGGGCTGCTGCAATTGCTATGAACCTGGTGAACACCTAGGGATCATAGAGAGCGTCTGAACTGGTAATGGCTGGCTCTTGCCCAGAAATGCAGATAACACCTGGAGCCCCTGGTAACTTTTACACAGATGCAGGTGTGTTGGAGCGCCAAAGAGCATATATGGTCTCCTCTTGATAGACATTGGGGGACTGTTTGCAATAAGACCAGTTTGAATTTTTCTTTGACCACAAAATCATTCATGCCACTGAAATCCATAAAAGGCCTGAGCTACTACATCTTTTTTTGGCAACAAAAAGCAGCAACGTTGACTCCTCTTCTCTGTTTGGTAGCTTCTTTGGTTGCTACTTCCTTTAGATGGTGGACCACTTTATGGCCTGCTTGTCTCCTCTAACAAAGTGACACATCACACAGGCTTTTAGTGTGCAGAAGTGTTGTTATGAAGAGGATCTTGTAATTTCTGAGTATAATACCCTGTTCTATATGTACTGAGGAATTTTCAACTAATCTTCCAACTGCTTCCAAAGTGCAACAGTCTGGGAACTCCTCAAGAGTGTTGCTAATGTCTGTAAACTGGTTATGGCCTCATGACAGATGCAGTAGTCTCTGCCTCTGTGAATATTATTGTTGCTGAAGGGACCTGGTTCAGGCCCTTTTCAGCACCTCCTTAGTGATTCCATTGTAGCCTATATCATAACCACATCAAGCACAGACTCCTCTGGATTTCTGTGAATGAGCTTTGTGGAGACTGAAGCTTATTGTTTGCAGCTGTTAAAGATTTGCTTTCTCTTCTACATTCTCCAGATATCTACCAGCCTTACCACTGAATAGAAGAGGTCCTGTGAAGGGGGAAAGTAAAAATGCTGTCTTAGCCTTAGAACTGTGAGTTGTAGCCAGGCGTGGCAATGTATGGCACTGCTTGCTGCTCCAGCTTAGGCTAACACTCACCCATGTTGTAAATAACAGACCATTTGGTTCATTTAGCTGGAGGAGATGACCACCTCAACTATTATTTTCTTTTTGTGGACCATTTTGCAACTCTTCTTACAGAAACAGCACTTCATCAGTCACTTCCCTTTAAAAATACAGCACATATGTTAAGAACTTCAACATCCTTAGGTGTACCGTGGAGGATGTGAACACTTGGCTCCCTACTGAAATGTTAGAGTTTGAAATGCGGACTGCCGACAAGCCCCCCCCCAAAAAAAGACTGAAAACCCAGAAGAGCAAATCTCTGAGATCATTCTTCTCTTTTAAACTTCTTTTTTGCAGGGCACCCCCTAAACTTGCATATATCAACTCTGAGATCGCCCTACAGTAAAGAAAAGGAAACATCCAGAGAAATGGTCATCTCAGACTTAGCATATGCAAGTCCATTTTTTAGGCCATTCAGTCTCTGTAACTTTGGATTTTCCAGTGGGTGTCAACATTTCAAATGGTTACTGAACATTCACTTCTTGAAATCCATCAACCTGGACTATCTGTACAGTACATGGATGGTAGGGCTTTGAAGGCTGCCCTGCTGCTGCTATGATGGGGTCCCTGGATAGGTGACAAAATCCTATCCAACATCCTAGACACTAAGACTACTGTATTTGGGTTGTCCCAAGCCACCACAGTGGCAACTGTTAGGATGTCCACTTAGGATGGGATCACCTGGAGGTCTGAGGGCAATTCTGCATGTTTACTGAAGAGTTTCTGGAGTAAGAAAACAGGGTCTGTATACTATGTCTATAACTCTTGTATCAGGTGGAATAACTCTTCAAATTTCATGTTGCCAAGAGATGACCTGTGGATGCTATACCCTCTTTGTCATTTGAGTCATGATAAATAACTCTGCTGAAGAGTTCACATGCTTTAATTTACACATGGCTTTGCACAATCTCTTGGGAGAGGGTTCTAACTCAGATTATGATGAAGTTTGTCTGGTGGCTTCCAGGTTGCAATAGCCTTTCTTGGAAATGACTGCAGCATAACCTGGTCTAATACAGAATGCTCAGCCTGCATCAAGCTTATGAGATGAGCTTTCTATAACACTGACCCTGGGTGAATTTGGTGCAGGAAATGTTACTTATGTACTTACCGGAACATTAGATTTTTCTGGTTTCTGTCTGGACACTGGAACTGCGGGATTGGTGTCTTTGGTGCTCTCTAGTGATGACAACAAATTCCTCATAACTCAAGCTCCTCCCTACCCTTAATTCCTTGCTCCTGCTGCCATCCCCACATCGAGAATGCCACCATTAAGCAAAAGAGCTACATTAAAAGAGACTATCATGACTGGAAATCAAACTACAGTCCCTCAGGGATCCCTCATAACTGACAATTTGGCAGGGGAAGGCGAGATGGTTGTTTCAGTGTCATGACAGAGACCAGAGAAACCTTAGCATTTAAGTGCACAACTTATTTCACAGCTTCTCAGTCCCCAGATAACTAGAGTGGCCTACCCCAGTAAACCACCGCAAATGTTTGCTCCAAAGGATGTTCTCATTCCAGACAGAGAATCAAGACTGCAATGTTTAGCAAAGAAGACTAAGTAGCCACTGCAACAATTTAATCAAGTGGACGGTTACGATGGAAAGCTATGGACATACCTTGAGTCCTTACAGAGTGAGCCTTTGGTGGGACAGAAAGCGGTCTGCCCGATGAAATGCAACAAAAGGAAATACAGTGCACAATTCAATTTGCCAATGTAACCTTGATATTCTTTCGACCAAGCCTAGGGGCTGAAAAGCTAACAAAGAGTTGCTCATCTTTTCTGGAACCCTCTATACAATCCAAGTAAAAACGTAGTTGTCTGTGAACATCCAGACAATGCAACAGGTATTCTGCCTGCTATCATAAAAGAACAGATCATTACTGCTCTCTCTAAAGCTAGAAACACTGCATCAATAGGCCCTGACGGAATCCCAAGGTTCTTACTAAATAGCCTGAAACATGCCTTAGCAGACTCGCTCTGATCTCTGTTTAACCAGTCTCTAGGCAGGCTTTGTTCCAGTAGAGTGAAGGACAGCAACCGTCATCCCTCTGCATCAACTGACTCAGGAAAAAGTCTGACAATCCTCATATGCAAGGCTATGGAAAGGATAATCATGGACCTGATTAACAATGACATGGGAAATCTCCAGACTCTAGACCCAACCCAGTTCAGCTTCATCAATCTGGTTGGCTTCTTTGAGAAGGTCACCAAGGCCATGGATGATGGTAAGATGGTACATACCGCCTTCCTGGACCTGGCCAAGGCATCTGACACAGTACCCCACTCGGGTATTACAGATAAACTCACAAAATTGGGCATAAACCTCTGCGTCACCAGATGGATCGCCAAATGGCTCACTGATAGAACACAAGTTGTTAGAGTTGGAGACTCCACATCCAGTAAAAGGCCAGTCACCAGTGGAGCAGCACAAGGTTCACTGCTGGACCTTCTTGTTTGGAATATACTTCTCAGATGTCACAACAAATGTAGATGATCTTTGGCAAACCAAGTTTGCTGATGACTGCAAGTTGGGAGCAATCACTGACTCTTCAAATGATGTTGATATACTACAGAAAGGTCTGACGAAGACTAATGACTGGTGCCAGAAACATAGCCTCAAAATGAATGTGAAGAAGTGCACAGTAATACCTTTTTGGAAATCAAACACCTTTGCAAATTACAACATTGACTATCTCCATAAGAGTGGATCCAGTGGTGAGAGATCTAGGTACTCAGACAGATAGTAATCTGAATCTGAACTTTGACCACCATGTGTCCGAGATGGTGAGGAAGTCCTTCTATGTGACTCAGATTATAAGTAAAGGCATGGCATCCAGATCTAACGATGTTATACCACTATACTCAGCCCTCATCAGATCGATAATAGAGTACAATGTACCCTTTGACATGTACCTCGCCAGTCACCTGCAAGCTTCCTCAGAGGTTTCTCACCAAAAAAATACAGGGTATAACCAACATGTCATACATGGACTGATTAAAAGTTCTATCACTGTATTCAGTTTCCTACCAAGTACTGAGGGGTGATCTGTGTCTGACATACAAAAGGAAGTCTCTGACCCAGTCCTGATAGAACTGCTGGATATTCACAAAACTAACTGCGCAAGAGTTACTCGCTCCAAAGGTCTAAACCTGATCTTTGACCAGAATAGATCATGCTGAAGAGACAGATATGTGTCCCAGAGTTTGCCCCTCCTCTGGAATAGGCTTCCTAATCTAATGAAGCAGTGCCCTTCCCTGACCATCTTTAAGCGCAATCTGGACCAATGGATGGGAAATCGTAAATTCACTCCTCGGGGGCACCAAACCTCTCAATCTCTTAGCCCAGGAAATCTGGACAAAGCCTGACATAATGGGGATACAATGCCCCAAAAATAAGGACAGATTTTATATATTGGTCTTATAAACTTAAAATGTTGCTAGAATAACAGGGTATGTATTAAAATGTATTTTCTAATGGATACAAGGTCTAAAACTGAAATGTATGACATTATTTACTAATTTAATTTCTCAGATCATTCCAGTGATTTGCCAGAAAACCAAAAACTTTATGAGGAACAGACTGAAATTTTGAGGCAAAAATCTAGACATTCTGAGAAAATCTGGACAGTTGAGAGGAATGGGTAGCATCCATGTCCCTTATGGATAGAGGCAAGAGGCAGTCTGTAAAAATAGTCGAAAATCCACTTGCTGACCCTTGTTAACTTTCCCCTAGGTATAGAAAATTGGGTAAAATCTCAGTAAAACTGGTTAAGCTTGTAAGGGCATTTGAACAGTTACCTAGTAATCTCCTATGAACATATGAATGATAAAAACAGACACATTTTATGAACTAATTTAATTAACTAGTTCATAACACAAAAATAATTTACCAGAAAGTATCCCTTGCCACTTCTATATGACCACAGTGACTACAAACATGTTCTCAGTGAGGAAACTACTAATGTCTAATAGTTTCTTCACTGGAATGACTTAGTGTAATTCTGCAACTACTAATATGCAAAGCTCTATCCAGTGAAACCTTAAAAATGTCCTAGAAATAAACCTAGCTTTCAATTCCCAGAAAGTAAAACAGGGTTTGTTTGCTTTAAAATGACAACGTAGAAGGCAAAGAAACAAATACATTTTCTGCATTTATTTGGCACTGTGTGTGTGTCTGTGTGGAGGTGTGGATGGTTTTAGAAAAGTACACTTCCATAAAAAAAAAAAAACAGTACGGCACATATCAAAAACAGCACAGCTTCATGGCAAAACTTATCAATAGTTAGACTGAACTTTTCAGAATTCAGGACTGTATTACAAAATTCTTCACAATCACAGACGGCCCATTTTGGTAGACACAGCTTGATTAACATTAGGCCACAAGCTAGAACTCACTGGAAAAAAATAATGACACAGTAGTACCTAACATTTCATTTGAATGATGGATAAAAACATTCGGAAGGCAGACACCACACAGAAATTGAAAAAAAAAAGAATGTCTAAAGGAAGAAAAGTACCTGTTAGAATAACCTGCCTCTCTCAAAACACAGTACCAGTGCAAATCTTCATAGAGGAATGTATTCATACTTTCATGGTAGCTCCTAGAACAGGTTCTGCTCCTCGCAGAAAGTCCTAAGTTAAGCTTCAATACATTCACTGACAGAGGAAGAGAGAACAGAAAGTATAATGGCAGAACAGGTACACAACAAAAGCATTAATTGGTGGGTATCTTCTTTCTTTTTTTTAACAGATTTATTTCACGTGTATTTTTTTAAAAAGTGGCATAGATGCTTATACAGGAACAGAAATGAAAAAAAATGTTCTTGCAAAATGCATAAATTTTTAAATAAGTTTCCTTCACTTCAATATTTCATAAATTGCTCAGTTCCCACCGTCTTTTAAATTTCACTCCTCCTCCTCCTTCTGAACATTATTCTGTATCTATTGTTCCCACTTATCTTTCTGTTAATACAATTGCCACTCTTTTCTGGTTGGGGTTTCTGTATAACCTTGGCTTGTTGATATTTCCTTTCTGTTTTTTTTTTTTTTCTGGAAACTTGTCTTTTTTTCTACTGGGCGGAGAAACTCTGGAGTTTTAAGAAACATGTGACCTGAAGCCACAGGATCCCCAAGTCAGATGTCCATTCAGAATATGTATACTGCCTTGGTGCATGTCATCTTAATGAAGACTACAACACTGGTACTTGCCTTTGGCCAGAGGGCAGTTATTGAACATCGGAACAAGTTAGTTCTGAAGGGGAATCCTCCCAGTCACTATGAGAGTCTCGTCTACCACAAAGATTTGCAAAAGCAAATGGAAAAGGGTTTCTGTTTACGCCTCTCAATGGAATCTGCATCCTTTTTCGGCTGCTCTTTCAGCTGCTTTAGACTTCCTGTCTTCACTTTTTCATGAAGGAGCCAGTTACCTTACCATAAAAGTTGTGTGCCACTTCACATTTCCATATTAGAGAAACAAAATTGTCCATCACTTCTCTTAGATTACACAAGGCCTTCTTAAATGGCAGCTTTCTTCTTAGGCCTCTCCTTAAGGAACCCATCCCTCCTTGGGATAAAACTATGATGCTATAAGCTGTTAGTAAACACTCCGAATCTGCAGCCAAGGCGGACTTTAAATTTCTGGCCTGGAACCTTGTTGCTGCTGCCAATCACCTCAGCCCAGAAAGTGTCAGAACTACAGGCTCTGTCTTGCTAACCCCCCTTCCTGGTTTTCCATAATGATATGGTATCTTTGCAGACAAAATCCATCTTTCACTCCTAAAGTAGCTACTGAGACTTCACTAAACCAATCCATAAATCTGCCACTTTTCTTCCCCAATTTTATCAACAAAAGGGAGTACATGTTGTATCTGCTGGAAATGCATCATCAGCTTTCTTTTTATCACCACTATGCCAAGAACATTAGAAAGTCTGATCAACTGTTTGTCTCATTCTCAAAAGCTAAACTGGGACAAGGAATCTCTAAAGTGACTTTATCTGGATGGTTATGTGATGACTGCATCTTGTGTGTGTGTGTATATATATATATATATATATATATATATATATATATATATATATATATACACATATAAAAGAGAAGGGTCTGACCTTGCTCAAACCCATCAAAGTTCATTCAACTAGATCTATATCTACATCTACAGCTTTTTTTCTCAAGAGCCTCTATCAATGATACTTGCATTACTGCAACTTGGTCCAATGTTCATACTTTCATTTCTCATTATAAACTGGATTTGCTTTCCATAGACAGAGCTGCCTTTGAATCAGCCATCCTCTGGAATATCCTTCCATGACACCACCCCAAGACTTCATTAGTTGGGGACTCTGTCCCAAACATTGAGAAATGGACAAAGGAGACATTAGATATGAAAGTTATGTATTTGCAGATTTCCAAGATGGCTGAACACTAAGTAATAGCTTAATTCTGTCTTTCCCAGTCTGAAAACAGAAACTTAGCAGAGAAAGTCAGTGGACCTACACTTCTGGTTAAATTTCCATAACTGGCTGGTAAATCTACTGACTGGATGCTGGGAAAAAAGAAATATAAAAGAACCTGGAGGAAAATCAGCTACAAAAGGTGAGGAAAAAACACAGACTGGAATAAATATTGCAGCTGTTCAACAAGAAGCAGTACAAGTTCCTCACATGACTTTCAGTAACCTACAGGAAAGTATAAAGCAGCTGCAAACAGACCTGGTTAAAATAAATGAAACACTGATGGAGTATATCAACACAAACAATAAAAAGCTGGGAAAAAAATGGAAGAAGCTTTAAACAGATATTCAGATAAAGTGAAAACTGCAAAACTCAAGCAGCTGAAATGAAGAAAAGGCTGGCTGAATATGAGACAATTATATATCACAAGAAGAGATGTTTCAAAAATAATACAATTGGAGGACAGATCACAAAGGGAAAACCTGATTTTTTTTCTGCTGTCCCATAGAAGCTGGAAGGGACAGACTGTATTAATTTTATGAAATCACAAATAAGTAACTGGACTGGTATTCCACAACAGGAAATGTTAATTGAAAGGGCACACTGTGTGTATGCTCCAAATTTGGTTACTAGAACACAACCTAGACCTTTAATAGTAGAAGGAGTTCATACTGACAAAACTGTGGCAGAAAGACAAAGTGCTAAAAGTTGGAGACAGCAGAGTGTTTGTGGAGAATGACTACTCATACTCCAGGCAGAACAGTAGTAAATATATTCCATTATTTAGGGACTGTCAAGCAGGCATGAGATTCAAACTGCTGTACCCAGCCATCATCAAAGTGTTCTTCCCTGGAGGGACAAAATCATATTTTAATGCAGTACATGCTAAGGAAGAGATACAAGAGTCTGTCCAACAAAGGGTGAGTTGTGAAACAGAAGGAAGTTATGCTTCATGCTGCTGGTGATAAGGACTACAGAGAGACTGAGCTCATGAAATCTTTTCCACTGTTTCAAAGGAAAATGCCTGACAGAAGGAAGAAAACATAACAGTTGACTAGAAGAATCGAGAATATGTTGGAAATGAAACAGACACAGGATTTGGGAAATGGAAATGAACAGGATTAAAGCTAAAAACTTGGAAACTGACAAATGTGGCATGATAAAACTATAAGTATATTTCTGAAACATGACAGATCGGAAAATATTTGATCTCCTTGGACTTTGTTAAACTTGTAGGGGACTTTAAAGCATATGCCCTGTTTCAAGTTATTAATATTTGGAGAATAAAATCACTAACTTGGAAACTGAAAAAATGTAGGATTAAATAGCAATAACTGTACTTGTTAAACATGGCAAAACAAGAGGATTTGGGAATATTGGATTTTTGTCGACTCTGTTTAAACTTGTAGGGGATTCTAGAGCATATGCCTTACTTCACGTCATTTATCTTCAAAGATCTACTTCAGAGAGGGAAGAGGAGGGAAAAAAAATTAACCAAGTAAAACAAATTTCTTTTTTTAATGGCACTATTTATATGTTGTATGACTTTCTTTGTATGCTATGAGGTACAGTTTTCTCATTTTTTTATGTAAAAGGGATACTAATATAAACAGGCACTGCAATGTAAAAAAAAAAAAAAAAACAGGGAGAGAAAAAGGTCTGGTTAAGAGAACATGACAAAAGAAAATTCAGTGTGCCTTTTCCTATGCTTGGATACAGAAATGACTGGATTAAGGCCTTAGGCTTTATTCAGTAACGAGTTTATTACAAAGTATGTAAATGAAAAACAATACTGATTATAAGGCTTTTTTTCTGGTAAACAAGGTATCCTTAGCAGTTTTGTGTCTGGTTTGCAAGTCATTAGAAGACAATTTAATAAAGAGAAATGGCTTGGAGAAAGTGTTTAATGAAAGCATTCAAGTGTTTTCTCAGCTGGGAGTGCTATAAAGATAAGACAAAACCAGAGAGCACTCACTAAAAGCACAGGCTGTACCATGCTTCTTAGCATGACTAACCTTTCTTTTTGGTTAACTCTAGCCTGTCTGTGTAGCTATCAGTTTAGACCTTTTGTCAATATCTGAATATGTACATAGTTTTGTATGTTATTATTAATTTAAGTTTTAGGGGATACTGGGGTTGTTTTTATTTCAGGGCTTTCAATAAAACAAACAGTTCTGTAAGATGTGACGTAGGCTCAAGTAGATATGATTTGTGGGCTTTCGATAAAACAAACATTCTGTAAGATGTAACATAGGCTCAAATGGATATGACAAGAAATAACTGCACAAAAGACCAACCTGCCAAGCAATATATGCATGTAACATAAAAGTTGGAACAAGACATTTAACAAAAAAGCAGTTATACATAAAAGGTGGTAATACTAACTGTGACAATGTGAGGTATTGCCAGCTATGCCAGGAGAAGTACAGCAGTGGATGTGTAACATTTGCCAGCACAGTTACCTGAAATTTTGTAAGAATTATATGTCATTTGTATATCTGATTTGTACATATACATGTGTTGAAAAATGTATTTCTAAAGCTGCTTGTGTTAAAAATATACCAACAGTGTGCCCTGCTGGACAGAAAAAAGAAATATACATGTATGTTTAAATGTATATATTTTAACAGAAGATACTGGATGAGATGAGGTTAATTTCAAATTTTGAAAACAGTTTGAAATTAAATTACCTGGCATAGGCCATAAAGATTGTATCTTATAGTTCTCAATGCAGCCATAGACAAAACGCATGTACTAGGAAGCTTCCTTCATTGTCATTGGGGTGAACTAATTGCTACTCTGGAAGGGTGGAGGTTTGAAATTATTTTACGACTTACAGAAGCTGCAGCAGATCTTAGCAAGGCTGTGTGTGTGTGTGTGTGTGTGTGTGTGTGTGTGTGTGTGTGTGTGTGTGTGTGTGTGTGTGTGTGTGTGAGTGTGTGTGTGTGCGTGTGCATGTGTGCGTGTGTGTGTTATTGACATATATCTACTAAATCCTGACACTTCTAGTTAAGGGGGAAGCATGGGAACCAGAAGTCAGATGACCAGATGCATCTGATGTCATTTTGTAATCTATCACTAAAATAATGTTTAATACTAGGTGAGACTGAAGCCTTAGAGCACTCTGTTTTGTAATCTAACAAAGAAGGACCTCTCACCTACTTCGTCTTGCCTTACTCTAGTAAGTAACCAGGAAATAATTATTTACATCAGTCAGGAAAATATAGTGAGATTAGTTAAGTACTGGTTTTCTGTAACTGTATGAACCTGTCCACCTGTGTTATTTTTAATATTTCCTGTGACTGAAACTCTGGTGTTTATTGTAAATAGATATTTAGTATTTTCATGTTTTTTTTATTTATTATTAAATATTTTTAAACTTTTTATTGTGTCTGGTCCTTTAGGGGATATTTTACATTTCAAGAATACTTATGTCTACTGGTGACACTGGGGCCAATAGTGAAAGCCTGGCCATTTGGTTAGCATTACCATTTGTATTAATATTAATTTCACTCAAGATAATTGGGTACCCTTGCAAGAGCCTTAGAGTAGCTGACTTTGGAGTGTCTGGTGGCAGTGTAAGTACCTTATAGTCTGGGCAGGAGGGGGCATAGCTAGTAAATCTGTGCCAGCCTTTTTCAGGTAGGTGTGTGTGTGTGTGTGTGTATGTGTGTGTGTGTGAGCTGCTTAGTGTAGGGACATAAAGCACTGGCTCCACAGAGAGGGTGCCGGAGGACTTGACTTGGATACTCAGTTGAGGACTCAACCCTACACCTGTGCCAGTGGGGAGGTCTTATTGTGGATCTGGAGAGAAAGAGAGGACCCAGCCCCCAGACTGACTGTGTTCCCTGTGTGTTCTTAAGGAAAATTCTGCTTAATGCAGACAACTGTATCTGCAAATACTGGGTGTCTGGGTATATCCATTTTTGTTCCAAGTGAACATCCCTCTCCAGTACCAATGATGAGGACTCAGGCTTCTTGATTACTGGCCCAGAGTGAGGACATCACAATAACTATATAAGAAAATGGTGCGTTCTGTAAAGTCTTCCAATATGAATGCTCTTGCACATAAATACAAAAAGGGAAACAGTAGTGAACTATATTAAAAATATAGACTGGAAATAACTATACTACAGGAGACACACCTGGGAAGAACTGAACATGTGAATTGGCTTTCAGGAGGGTTATTCAGTGGAGTATCAGAGGCAAAGGAAAAGAGGAGTACTTATATTAATTGCAAGAGGAGCTCCAATATTGATAGAAGAGGAAAAAATACATTAATGGAAGCTATATAGTACTAAGGGACTACTGGCAAGGGAGGAGGACTGCATTGGCATTCCATCTAAAACTGCTATAATGGAGCTTAAGAAAATTCTGGGAGAAATAATCAGCTTTCAGCAAGGAATATTACTTATATGTGGGGACTGGAATATAGTTTGCAACAGTAATGATGTGCCTGTGAGGGGTGTAGAAGGGGAAATATAATAAAGAAGGGTAGATTTTTGAAGGAATTTATGAAAATGTTTGACATGGAAGATGTGAATTCAGTACTAGGAGTTTGGAGTGAATTTACATATTCTCCAAGATACAAAAACTGGGCTAGGTTTGATAGAATTTATATCTCACATGAACATGTACATTTACCAGAAGCTCTTGAAATGCATCCAATAACTATTTCAGATCATGCACCAATAATAACTAAAATAAAAATGCAAGGTAATGAAATAAAAAATGAGGCACTGGCGCTTTCCCACCTATCTATTGAAAAGAGAGGAATTTAAAGGATTTGTTTTGGAAATCTATTCAGGAGCTCTCAGAGAAAATAAAAGTTTTTTCTGAAAATATATCTAGGAAGTGGGATAAAATTAAAGTGGAGTTTAAAACTAGGGTAGAAATAAAGAAAAGGGATATATGGTTAAGAAGTAACAAGAATTGCTTAGAGGGACTGACAACTGCTTAAAGTATTGCAAAATAGGGGGAATCTCTCAGAACAAGAAAAGGAGCAAATGCAGAATGCTACACAGAAAATAAGGGATTACCTCAATAATATGCATGAGTTTACAAAGACTGCTGTTAAGCAACTGTTTTTTAATAATAATTCTATAGCACAAAAACTTTTAACACAACGGCTCAGGCAAAAGAAAGTGGAAAGGGCTGTCACCAAGTATACAATGCTTAACTGACAATGACTGGATAGATTATAAATGATGTATGTTTGCAACTACAGTTGTTTCAGTGGTGTCTGTGATGTACAATGTCTGCAACTAAAGTAGTGGCAATGCTGTTTAATTTTCATTTATGTAAATGTAAGATTGCCTATGTCATACATGATAATTTAATAAAGATGTTTTTTTTTTTTTTAAATGTTATGTGCTTGCCATAGTGATAGCTCTGTGATGTCTGCTTCCATCCTTCCTCAACATCCCACCCTCCTCCTCCCTTCCATTTTTTGGAGTTCACTATATTGGTTTATGGTACGATGCTATGGTCGGTTTCCTTGATATAGTCACATATTCACATGCTCTTTCAACTCCAGAGCAGAATACAAGCAAAGTATTGCTCTTAAGGAATTTCTTTTTTTTCCCCCAACATCTTATCTGTCAAGGGTTTACAGGCAAACTAGATCCAAGGTAATGTTGGGGACAGGATGGGGCTTATGGGTAAGGAGAGGAGCCTAAGCTTTGGATCCAAAGTTTAGAGCTGCCAAAGTCGAATTTGAGATTGGATCCGAAGACCCATATGTCGAGGAAGGACGGAAGCAGACAACACAGATCTATTGTTATAGTAAGTATATATAACTTTTGTTTACATTCAGTTCATCCAAATTACCATGTTTTTTTCCCCCACATATGTTTAGCTATGGGACTTTCAAACCTTCTACTTCTGACATCTCCCATTATATTCCAGTGTTCTAACTTTAAAATTTATTCTGGTCTCAAATATGAAAAGAGGGCGACAAGTACATTCTGTAGCATAAATTACCCTCTCAGAGTTACAGTTAATTCTATTGGCAACATCTACTTTTCTACCATTTTTTGTCATCAAATGTCAACAATAAGAGAATACATACAGCAGTTCCCATATTTACAGCTCCCTGTTGCATTACTGATGCTTGTCAGAATACTCTTCTGCTGCCTTCAATAAGTGTTTCTAACTCAATAATATTTTAAGTTTTTACCTTTTGTATAAAAATGCTAACATGTCTAGAAACAATATTCTGTAACTCTGGATCACTCTTCAAAAACTACCATCTATCCTAAATACACTGCACAAATGAGTTAGTTAATATATTATGTCACAAAATAGCACTTATCAGATTTATTATATTCCTCATCTCTAACATAATCGACTCTTTTTATAGACACCGTTAAGACATAGCCATATATAAATTAATGGAAAACAAACCATATTAACATTTTCCAATTTAAGCACATTATACATTATGTATTCTCTTTCAACTGTCTTTCAGTTCAGCACCATATAAATAGTTCAGCTCCTGCCTTCCCTCAAGCCTCACTCCTCTTTCTCCTGAACATTATTCTGTGTGTATTATTCCCACAAATTATATTAGTTTCTATGTTAACTGCCTCTTACCTTTTCTAAAGATCCAGATCTTTTACAACTTTTGCAATATGCAACACTTCAAATACAGTTGGTTTAGATTTGATTTCCATTTTATATTAACTTCTTTTTTTTTTGGAAACCAATAAATTTAAACTTAATAAGGCCTTAATATGTCTAGGCAATTCAGATCCTGTATCACAGCTCAAAAAATAATTTTCTTACACCCATTTGCTCACCCAGTATTTCTGATAGAGTACTCTGCAGGGAATGTTTAAAGTCTGTCAACTCATTACACTCTCAAACCATATGTTCATAGTTACCTCTTTCTTTCCCATCACACCTCCAACATTTGCCATCTACCGGAGGAAAAATCTTTGAAGTCTGCTTGGGTTATAAAAATACCTATGCCAATACTTAATAGCAAAAATCGTAAGTCTTCCAAGCTTTGTTGCGTCCTAGGGAACTACACATACATCCTTCCATTGTTCCCTTGTAAATTGCTTTTCCAGTTTCTCTTAACCAGTGTTTTCTAACTTCCTCTGATCTTGTAGCTATCATGTAATATTTTTATGCCCTACTAATTAATCCCTTTTAACAGCAGCTTCTGATCTAGATTTAACTAAAAACTCTACTGGAGCAGGTCTTTCATTTAGGACTCCACTATTCCATTCTCTGCCTATACTCCCTGACAGACAAGGCAGTCTCTAACCACAGTCCAAACTTCTACTTCTTCTTGGCCTCATCACTCTCTGTTACCTTTACCTCTCTCTAACATCGTTCACTAAACTGTTATTCTGACATAAAACTAAATAAAAAATTTTCATATTAACATTTTTATAAGCATTATGCATCATTTCAGTATTATAACCGGTGCTTAAATTCTGAATCACCTTGCTTCTTACAGAAAATCTACCCCTCACAAAATATTATACTTGCTCTTAATAGTCCTCCACATGGGAGAAGTATTATACCATGAGGTAGATGACAAGATGGGAATATAATTACTGTATTTCTTTGTAAATAAGACCTAACCAGAGAATAAGGCCTAGCATGGTTTTCCAGGGTGGTCATGATATAAGCCCTACCCCAAAAATAAGCCCCATTTAAGATCATCAACAACACACAATGGACATGTTGAATTATAAAATAATATTATTGACACCCACTGACTGAGGTTATCGGCCTATGCTCACCATTTTTGGACCATTCGGACACCCAACTTCTTCCCTTTGCAGAAAGTCATAAGATTCTTTCCCTGGCAGTCCTCCATGATTCTTACTGTAACCCTAATCATCATTCACACTTGATGGCTGAGATCACTGGCCCATAAACACTGGCAAGTGTACTTTGATTGGTCAAAGTACAGACAACGCTCGTTGTCATTTCCCCTTGCAATGGCACCACAGTTAGAAATATCCCCAGAAGAATTTAAAGCATCACAACATTGGCTGGATGGCTTCCTTCAGCGATAAGCAACGTCTCCAAGAAGATCAACAACACTGTTCAAGTTGCAAGATACTGAAGTTATTAAACGTGCAACTTGTGTTCAAGTCCTTTATTGATGGCATCGACGTTTCCAAATACCAACTCTCCAACATGACTGCTATGGATGAAACTGCAGTGTTTATTGGCCAAGGATCACAAACAACAGTTGAGCAGAGGGGTGTCTAGTCAATCTATTTTCCCTCCACTGGTTACGAGAGTGCATGTGTTACCTGTATTTTGGCAATTCGTCTAGATGGAAAGAAAACCCCAGCTCTAATCATTAGTAAGGGCAAGAGGGATAAGACTGAGGTGTTTCAGGCATTTACATTCTTGAAACTGAAAAAGCCTGGTGCACACAAGCAGTTATAAGGAAGTGGGTTGATGTAATGGTGATACTTGTTCTGCAAGGTGGCAAAAGAGATCTGCTAGTCTGGGATTCAGCCAGCACTCACCGTGCTGATGACATGAAGAAATTCCTTGCATGGAGAAGAATAGATCAAATAATGATTCCCGCAGGAATGACTGCCTATTGCCAGACTCTTGATACTGTATAAACAAGCCATTCAAGGACCATTTGCACATGGAACTCAATGACTACACTGAAAATAGAACGGAGAGAAATCAGCGTGGAAACTTTGTGAAGCCTAGCCTGCAAGAGGTCGTGATTTGAGTGAAAAATTCATGGGATAAAATCACTGACAGCTGTGTTGCCAATGCACCATGAGCAGGCTACTTGGACAAGTAGTGCTCATTTAAGGAAAGCTCTATTGCTAGGCATGACAGATTGAGGCCAATGGTTCTACATGAAATGGAGTCACAAGAAATTCAAGCCGGAATTCAGGGGTTGGAGACTTATGATAATGTTCCGGAAGAAGATGACATGACTGTATTTGAATAACTTTTCCATTATCGGGGAAACAGAATGGATTGTTTCTGCTTTCCGTTTTATTCCCCTCCTCCAATACACATGTATTGAGATTTTTCTGAACTTTCTGTTAAGCATGAAATATTGCACTGTGAAAGCCAAGGTGTAGATACTCTGAAGCTGAAATGTTTACTGCACTGTTTATGTAGAATTCTCACACAACTGTTAATACGTTACTTAGAACTCTTGTCCAATAACAGAAAAGTACCAAATAAATGTCAATTTGTGTACATGAATAAATGTCGATTTGTGTGCATGAATAAATGTACATTCTTGTATGGGGGGTGGCAAATAAGGCATCCTCTGATAATAACCCCTAATGAGTATTTCAGCGGGAGAAAGAGTATAAGACCCGGTCTTATTTTCGGGGAAATACGGTATTAGCACACTTTCTATATAATATACTGTTGATTTTTCCATTGACACCCACTCAAGTATAACATTTAAATAATTGTCTCATCCTGGACCACAAAATCAAATTTTCAACTAAATCTATTCTCATGTAAATATGATACAAATTTCTTTGCTAATTTTATTACATTCCCAAATAACATTTTCTTAATTACCCTCTCTCTTTCCTATCATACCTCCATCATTTGCTATTTAACTGAGGAAAAATTCTCTGAATTCCACTTGGGGTATAAAAATACCTATGCAAATACTTCCAAGCCAAAATCTTAAACCTTATGGATTTTGCTACACATTTGGGAGCCATGCATATGTCCTCCCATTGTTCCTTTGTAGAGTGCTTTTCCATTCTCTCTACTCAATCTTTTCTAACTTCTTCTGCTTGATTCTTATAGTTATCATGCAGTATTCTATGTGCCCTACTAATTATTCCTTTTACAACAGAAAATTCTGTTCCAAACTCAACTAAAAACTCAATCAGCACACTGCTTTTTCATTTAGCAATCCCTTATTCCTTTCTCTTTGTCTATACTCTTATCAATCCCTGGTAGGGAAGGCAGTATCTAACCTGAAGTCCAAACTTCTAGTAGGCCTCATCCCAGTCTACTACCTTTCTCTCTTTAGTTACTTACTCCCAAAACCTTGGTTCCTTTGCCAATACCTCCACTAAATTCTTACCCCTACTTGCTTACTTTCTATACCCCTACTTGCTGTAAACCCTACTGGCAAATTATCCTTTCTCCATTCCAGTGTTAGCTTACTTTTTAGAGTATTTTCTGCTACCTCATGAACGTGGTATTCTGTATTCTGCATAGTTGTTATTCTCCTTAAGAGGCTGTATCCAAAATCATCCTCGTTTCATACTTCTTGCACTGCCCCGTTTCATCATCTCTTTCTAATTTGAATTAAAACCGTCTGCTTGTGTTATGTATGCTAGTCTTATATGGGTAACTCACAAAATATAGCTTCAAATCAGGTAATCCTTAACCAGGTCATACTAGTCCACTTGTTCTATAAGGAGAATCAACATATTGTAAGTAACACTTGCTATCTTCCCCCTCCTCAAATAAATTAATTCAACTCTTTATTAATTATGGTCCACTATTTCTCCTCTGGTTGAGAAAAATACACTTCACCTGTGTTGAAAACAAAAGGGACTAGGAACATTTTCCCTTCTTGTATCTTACTATCCGTATCTATATTCAACAGCTTCCAAACTCTCAATTTTTGTATTATCTTCTGTTTAGTCTCTTCCCATACATTTTACCTGCCATAATAGAATCTGTTTTAATCCATACACTTTAATACTTCAGTCTTACCATGTCCTAATAAATATGAGTATTGCTGAAACAATTCATGTTAGAGTACATTCTTTACTGATATAGCTTTTGTTTTATCCTCATTTATTTTATATCCTAAAAAGACATGAAACTGTTTCAAAATGTTCTACAACACCAAAATATCATTTTCTGGATATATCAAGTACAAAAAAATCATCTGTGAAAAAAGATAAATTTTTTTGGTTAAGACGAACAACAACAGGAATAGAAACCAAGTTGCTACAGCATAGTATGAAACAACAAAGCCAGTACACAAGTAAGGTTCTGTATTTATTCTCTAGCGCCTCGGCCAAAGTAAGCCTTCAAATTTTTTTGGTTACTCTACCAGTTGTATCTTTGAATTTGTGAGTCCCTTACTTTTTTTATTAATGGCTCTAAAACATAAGGCAAATAAAACCAGGGAAGATGACACCGCATCTTGTTGGAAAGGTACTCTAGCGCCATAATTCTTGCCTCCAGTCCTTAATATCTCCTCCTAATTAACCACATTATGTTCTCAGGGAATGCAAATGCTGCCATTGTCTTACCCATAAAACCTCTGCTGACTACCAAATTCTTTATCTACATCAAGATCTACAGCAACAGCAGTGTTTTCTTAACCTATGCTTCCCTCTGAAGCATTGCTGATGTCCTTCTATATCATTATTACAGCATTAATCTTTGCTACAGGAATCTCCCATCCAGTATAGCAAAGTTTTATGATCTTGTACGTGCTGTACATCACACATATGCTTTCCGCACAGGACGTATGGCATAAAAGTAATGAATAGATGCAGTTACCCAGAACTTCTTTGCCACAAGTCTGAATGCCATTATTGCTCTTTGGTCTGAACACCCTGTTGCTGTGCTGAATACCTAGCTATCAGATAATGATCCCGTTGGGGCTGTTTTAAATTTCTTTTTTTTTTGGTCTTGTCTTTTATTTTGCTTAGTTAAGAGTTCATGTCATCCAAGAAGGAAAAATGTCAGTGTGGGAGGCAGATTCCCCATAAGGATGGTTATGAACAGTCTCTCTCTTATTTAGGTGCTTCCCATGACAACATCTCTTGCAGTATATGTAAAGCATGTGTAAACTGTTTGCCTTCCCTGGCCATTTACCTTGAAAACCAATGCCTTAAGCAGTTAGCCCAGGGTAATATGGCAGAATCCATTAACCTGAGAAACTCTAAGTAAGTAGAAGGCCAAGAAGTATGAACTGGATATTTTAGCTGTCCAGCCTCCACCAGATGCCCTCTAGAAGATGGTAATAGCTCTGTAAACCGTTCCGTGTCTACATTGGATTCCTCTGCTGTGACCTTGTTGGAGGCCGGTATGGATCCATCTTTTCGTACATCTTCTGAGGTTTTGCAGGTCTCTGCTCCATACATCAAGGGGGAAGTGCGGTTGATTATCTCTGCAGTCCTAGAGGGATTCTGCAGACAGTGGTCAGGGAGGAGGTCCCAGCTACTCTTACTGAATCATGCTAAGGGTTGGAACCTCTGGTATTTGTTAGGGCTGACATCCTTAACAAGAAAGGGAAAAAGACAAAGCATTTTCCGGTCCGTCATAAGGATCCTGAAAGGGAATGGCAAGAGTTTACTCAGGGCTTTGTTTTCTGCCTTGATTGCCTTGAAGACCCTCAACGGGTTTCATTGCCTATTCTTCCTTGGACCGCTAACCCTTCTAAAAAGCCTAGGAAACCGGATTCCTCGGATGAGGATTCAGAGTCTGATAAGGGGTCCTTGTTCTATTCTTCACAGATGCCTTTGCCTTTGGTTTATGGTTCTGATGAGGAGCAGTCCTTATTATCCCTAACTTTCCTTTTGAAGAATTATCCTTTGGGGACACAGCTGCTAGGATGATGAGAGTACATTAAGTGGGATTCTTCTCAAGTGTCTGATATTCAGAGAAAATAGTACAGCTGTGCAAAATCTTACCATAACTGTAGATGTCCTTCTCTTCACTGTTGCAGTATTCATAAAAGTTTGGATCCTCTGCCAAGGGCAGCCCGACATCTGGCCAGTAAACCAAAGCCTTTAGGTTGCTTTAATGTATGCCGTACATCACATGCATGCTCTTTGCATAATGCAAGGCATAAAGGTGATGTCCAGATGAACCATCATCAGAACTGAAAGCCCTAGTAGGAATGTCAGTCCAAAGAAAAGAGAGGTAATCAGTACATCCAGAAGAGAAATGGACCAGGGGGCGGAGGGAGGGAGTGAATACTGCAAAAGTGAAGAGAAGGACATCTACCATTATGGTAAGATTTTACATAACTGTACTATGTCCTTCCATATCACTGTTGCAGTATTCATAAGAATAGGGTGAGTGCCAAAGCTCATGAAGAAACTTGGGAGGAGAAAGGACCAGCCAAGCCCTCTAAGAAGCCATGAAGAATGGCCCTAGCACACCAGCTCTAGCTCTGGAGATTCCATCCAACTTGTAGTGCTTGGTAAATGTATGCACAGAAGTCTAGGCAACTGTCTCAAAAACAGAGTTAAGATCCAAACCCTGGAAAAAACCAACAGGAGAAGCCAAACCCTAGCAGAATCATCCTTAACAGGAAAGGTAAGGCTCTTACCATGAAAAGAATAACAAAAGGAAATACCTTTTGAGATCCAAGAAGAAATAGTTTGCTTGGATACAGCTAATCCTAGGGACTTAGGATGAAAAGAAACAAACAGCTGATCAGATTTCCTAATAAACTTAGTCTTATCTAAATAAAATCTGAGCCGTCTATGCACATCTAATGTATGTAGCACCCTCTCACTAGCAGTCTGCCGAGAGGAGAAAAAAATAGTCAAATGAACAGACTGATTAAGAAACAACTCATTAACCAACTTGAGCATAACAGAAGGATTAGTACGCAAGGACACTGTGTCCTTACGAAACACCAAAAAAGGCGGACAAGCCATATGGGCTTGAAGCTCAGACACCCATCTAGCAGAAGTAAGGGCCAACAAAAGTACAGTCTTCCAAGAGCAATGTTGCAAGGAAGCCGAAGCAGCAGGCTTAAAAGGAGCATGAGTGAATTTTTTTCAAAACAAAATTAGGGAGGAGGAACAGGCTTCCTGGGAGGCCTAATATGAAGGACGCTTTTAAGAAACTGTTTAGTTTCAAAACTGGAAGGCAAAGGAGGAGAAAAAGGCAGACAAGCAGAGATATCCCATATGTAAGCCTTAACAGAAAAATAGACCAAACCAGCCTTGAGTAATTCACACAGATAAGAGAGAACCAAAGGAACATCCACACAAAGTGGATCCAGGTTACGAGAAAGACACCAAACAGAGAACCTCTTCCATTTGGAAAAGTAGGATTTCCAAGTAGTGGGTTTCCTGGCCTCCTGCAGAACTCTAAGCACGTCCTTAGAAAAAAGGTATCTATGCTGAATCAAAATCCTATCACACAGAGTGTTAACTGAAGAGTGGACAATTGGGGATTGAGGAGATCTCTTGTCTTGTGTGAATAGATCCACCCTGTGAGGTAACTTGTGATGATCTCCCTTGGCTAAATGCAGAAGAAGAGGGAACCAGTGCTGTCTTGGCAAAAAGGGAGTCACCAACAAGATTTTGGGAGCATCTTGCTGAATTCTGAACAGCACTTTTGGAATGAGGGGGAGGGGAGGGAACGTATAAAGAAACATCCCTTTCCAAGAAAAAGATAGGGCATCCACCTTCCAAACCAGAGGACCTGGGACAGTGGCACAAAAAACAGGAAGTTGTCTGTTTAGAGGGGAGGCAAATAGATCTATTTGAGGAGTACCCCACTGGTGGACAATGTCCAGAAATGGATCTCCTTCAGAAACCCAAACACTCATTTACCCGACTTCCAAAACTCCAAGTCGAAAAGGCCAATGGAGCAACACCGATGTCCCGGAACACAGACTTTCCACTCCAGGTAAGTAACCGGTTGGCTACTCTGTTTAAATTTGCTCCTTTTCCCTGTGGTAGTGTGATCTCAGAGTTAGTATATTTAGTTAGGGGGGTGTGGGGGGCTTCACATGGGTACGTTTGCTTTCCCTCGGTTTTACTTTTTTGTCTGGGTGGCCAAGCGGTTACTTACTTGGAGTGGAGAGTTGGTGTTTTGAGACGTTGGTTTTGTGTGTTTATTGGCCTTTTTGTCTCAGCATTTTGGAAGTTGGGTAAGTGAGCGCTCGGGTTTCTGAAGGAGACCTCCAGAAACACATCCTTGTGAAGCATCCATTCATGGGATTGAATTAAGGACCTGCTCAGAGTGTATGCCACAATATTTTGACCTGAAGTAATGTAAACTGCCTGAAGAGACACATGATACTGGACAGCCAGATCCCACACCAGGAGAGCCAAACTTTCAAAGAAGATAAGATCTTGTCCCCCCGTTTGTTTACACATCACATCAATGTGGTATTGTCAGTAAATACCTTGACAGGTCCTGGTGAGAAGAGAGGATGAAAAGCCTGAAGCACCAGCAGAAGACCTCTCATCTCCTTGACACTGATTTGCTCTTTCTGTTGAAGATAACCACACCCCCTGCACCTTTAGGGAGCCAAAAGCTGCTCCCTATCCCACATCTTAGGCATCTGTGAACAGCTCCTGAGAGGGAACAAGAGGATGAAAGGGTAGCCCTGGGTTTCAAGAACTTTGCCGAAATCCACCAGTGAAGTTTTTGTTAGACCAGGAAGAAGAGGAACTACAAAGTCTAGGGGATGTGCATGTTGAAGCCAAACTGAATTCAGAAACCACTGAAACTTTCTCATGTGGAGTTTGGGCAGAAGAAGCATTGGAATGGTGGATGCCATGAATCCCAGAGTGCTCAAAAACTCCCTGGCTGTGGTACAGGCCCGAGGAAAAAGGTTTTGTAAGAAGGAAATGAGTGTCAAGACCTTGGAAGGAGGCACAGATGCAAGCAAAGGCACCGTCAGAATCCCGCACCCCAGAAAAACAAGGTCTTGAGAAAAAAGTCAGAAAAGACTTTTGAAGTTTACTGTGAACCCTAGGCTTTTCAGAAGGGAAATGGCACAATGAAGACTTTGTAAAAGAACCTCTGGAGAGGATGCCTGAAAAGGAAATCACCCAAGTAAGGAAATACTTGGATCCTCTGAATCCTGCAAAAAGCAATCACAGGAGCTAGACATTTGTTGAATACCCTTGGGGCAACAGAGAGGGCAAAGCAGAGAACTGAAAATGCCAGGAATCACAGAAACATGAAAACTTCCTGAAAAGGGTATGAATAGGGATATGGAGGCAAGCATCTTTGAGATCCAGAGAAACCAGAAAGGCCCGAGGAAGCAGCAAAGGGAACAAAGTCTGAAGGGATAACATTCAAAAGGAAGGAACCTTCAGAAAAGGAGCAGCAGAGGGCTGAGAAGCAAAAGAAAAATCCAGTAAATCAGCCAAAGGAGGAGGAATAGTAGAACATCTAGGAGACTCCATTTGAAGGAGCTCATAATATCTCCTCTGCACTTCAGAGATTTAAGAACAATCACATTTAAAGAACTCCATCATCCTGGCAATGGTATCCCCAAAGGAAATCTCGTCAAAGGGAGATTCAGGACTAGTAGACTCCTCTTCCTCATAACCGTGTTCCAGAGGGGAAGGAATCTGGGTAGAATAGGCAAAGGATCCTCCTATTCTTCAGAGGAATCCTGACCCCTAGATCTCTTGAGACAGAAAGATGACCAAGGAGGAGCCAGAACAGAGACCCCTGAGGAAACATCAAGGACATAAGAGCGCTAAATAAGCCAAATAAGCCCTGTGTAAAATTTTGTCATTCACTTTGAGGGCCTTTGGGAGCAGAAGAAACAGGTTTTGTCTTTTGCTTCTTTTTTAAGGGGCATCCACCTCATGAAACGTAGAAGGCTCCAATGTCAGCTTACAATCAATAATCGAAGTCGAGACTTCCTCTTCACCAGTATCTGAGGAACCCCCCTAGGCACCGTCAGTGATAATTAGCTGTGGTTAACCAAGAACATCTGAAATGGACATCTGCAAGGCCTCCGAGGACGCACAAGTAGCCAGATCCACGTCGGTCTTTGAAACAGTCAAGGCAGAGGAATTCAACACAGGAACCTCAGGCGCTTTCATTAGTTTCGAAAGAGACGTCCAATGTAGGAAGTGTAACAAAAGACTCTGACCTGACTTTTTTTCACCTTCTTCTTCGAAGCCAGCTTACCCTCTGGCTGGGCAACAACCTCCACAGCATTTTTCACTAAAAGTTTTGGAGCTGGTTTTCTAGATAGATAATGACGGATGATAGACGACTGTGTATGGTGTTTGGAACAAATACCGGACAAATATTGCAGGACATATGATCATGAAAAGCACATAAAAAAAACAAGGACAGCTCGTGGTGGTCTTTATGGGGAATCTGTCTCCCACACTGGCAATTACCCTTTCTGGATAACATACAAAAACAAAATTTCACTCAGTGATTCACATGAGGCTATTTTTGTCACTGCAAAGTCCAAAATGCACTTTATTCACCATAAAGCAAAGCAGTACAATAACGGCTTTCTGGATAACATGAATCCCTACAACAATATAAAAGAAATAAGAAGATAAGCAAAAAACTCCAATGGAGCACGTGATATGGACGGACATATTATGAGTTGCTTCAGGTGGATACTACTAAATCATCGGCAGCTTGTCCTATGTTGGCCGATTGTCAGACAGTTTCACTGCTGCTTCTAGGTCTCCTGATTCCCAGCCTCCTGCTCCTAAGAAATCTGATAGGTTCTATAAGGTCCCAGAGGATTGTCAATTTTTACTTAAATGTCCTCCTGCTGATCCTGCAGTGGTGTCAGTTTCTTCTGACAAACCTTCGAAGCTCATACCCTCTTCTAAACTTCTGCCTTCTGATAAGGCTAGTAGGGCAATGGAGAGGATGGGTAAGAAGGTTTACACTGCTTATACTTTGGTCTTTAGGGCTATTAACTATCAGACCCACATGGCCAGGTATGCTCTGGCCTTGACTGCTCAGGGTTGTCTGATATTTCTGACCTCCCTAATTCTGAAGGTAAATGTTCTGCTTTATCTATTTTAGGTTCTACTTCTCAAGCTGCTTTCCACTCTATCAGGTGTAGCTACGATGCTGCTGATGCTTCTTCCAGGGCTGCAGCTTTTGGGTCTGTCATGAGGCATTATTCTTGGCTTCGTCTCCAGTCTTTGCCTGAGGACATTAAGGCCAAGTTGTTGGATGCTACTTTGGATAACAAACAGCTTTTGGGACTGCTGCTGCTGACCAGTTTTAAGTCTCTTCAGGAGAAAGGCAAAGCCTTGCAGGACTTTAAACATATTTTTGTCTCTCCTATCCCTAACTTCCAGAGGGAATTATCCTTCTAGGTCTGCCTTTGTCCACAGGCAACCCCGCCAGACCTCCAAGAGCAGGAAGGGTGTTAGGCGAGCCTCCTCTGTAAAGGCTTCTCAGACCTCTGTTGCCCAGAAGCTTCCGTTATCCAATAAGCCTGCTTCTCTTTGACAATTCCCCCCCCCCCTCCATACCAGGTTCCTTTGTCCCTTTGGCTTTCCATTTGCCTTCCAAATTGACTTCTCATCACTTCAGACTCTTAGGTTCTATCATCTGTCAGGGTTACTTCATGCTATGTAAGTCTCTCCCTCCTTTTTCAGGGATTACCCAACCTCCTCTAAAGCAACTTCCTCATTTCCTGGAGGTCCTAGGGTCCCTGGTGAAGCAAGGGACCAGTCAACCTATTTCCACTTCCCAAATGGAAAAGGTTTTTATTCTAGTAAGTTTCTGGTTCCTCGAAAGAAGGGCACTTGGATACCTATTCTGGAACTCTCCCTGATCAACACCTTTCTCAAGGTTTCAGATTGTTAGTCTTTAAACCCAGTTTCCTCTCTTACTACCCCAGGCTTTTCTGGTGTTTTTGGATGTTTACCTTCATATCCCTATTCATGCTCTTTTCAGGAAGTTTTTATATTTCTCTGTTTCTTCCTTTCATTTTTAGTTCTCTGCTTTACCCTTTGGCCTCTCTACTGCTCCAAGGGAATTCACAAAATGCCTAGCTCCTGTGATTGCTTTCTGCATGCTCAAAGGCATTCAGATTTTCCTTATCTAGATGGCCTGATGCTTCAGGCACCTTCTCTGAGTTGTCACTGACAGCCTTCGTTCAGTCTCTTCTTCCTCTGACTGCCATTCCAGCCAAAGAGTTTATTTGGGCCCTGGAATTCATGGCTTCTTCTTTTCCAATGACTCCTCTTGCCAGACCACATATGTGAAAACGTCAAAGGCACCTCAAGTCAGTTTGGCTGCAGCACTGCCACCCTCTGGATTTCAGTGGACCTCTCCTTCCTTGTTTAAAGAAGGAATTCAAGTGGTGAATTAACAGTTTGCTCTCAACCCAGGTCTCCCCTTTTAGCCTGTAGTATCTTTCTCATGAACTGCTCACCAATGTCTCAGACTTGGGGTTGGGGGTTTCATGAGGTAACCTGAAAGTTCAGGGTCTCCAGCCCACCATCAGAAGCTGGACCAAATTAACATCAAAGAGATGACTGCTCTCATTTTGGCTCTTCAACCTTTTTGCCCCATGTTGTCTCCAGGCCCCTTGAAGGTCTACACAAGCAACACTGTAGTGATGTCGTACGTCAACAAAGAAGGTGACACAAAATCTTACCTCCTACGCAGGACGGCACTTCGGGCTGAGAAGGTGGCTCTCAGTTATCAGTTACCTCTTTAGGCAGTAACATTCCTTCAGAGCACTATCTGATGGTAGACTCTCTCAACAGGTCCAAAACACAAGCTCATGAATGGATGTTTCACAGAGACGTTTTTCTGGACAATATCCATCAATGGGGTATTCCTCAGGTAGACCTTTTTGCCTCCCGTCTGAATAGGCAGTTACCGCTTTTCTAATCCAGAGTGAAATGCTATCTGACATGGAAGACAGATGCCCTTTTTCCTTGGAAGGGAATGCTTCTTTATGCTTTCCCTCCTCTTCCTAAACTTGCAAGATTCCTGCAGAAAATTCAGGTGGATTCCCCAAAAGTCTTGCTAGTGACTCCCTTTTGGCCAGACAGCACTCGTTTCCCCTCTTAAGGCATATGGCCAGGGGCAATCACCACAAGTTACTTCACCGGTTGAACTTCCTCACACAGGACAAGGGGTCTCTCAACCATCCTCATTTGTCCACTCTTCAACTGACACTGTGGGTGAAAGGGGATTGATCCCTTTCAGTCACCTTTTCTGAGGACATGCTCAGGTTTTACAGAAGGAAAGGAAACCCTCAAACAAAAAATATTAATATGTCCAAATGGAAAAGATTTTCTGTTTGGTGCCATGCTGGTAACCAGGACCCTTTTTCAGTGGGCGTCCCCTTTGGTCCTCTCTTTTTTATGCGAGTTGATCCAGTGTGGCTTGGTCTCTTCTTCTGTGAAGGCCCATTTGTCAGCCATTTCTGCTCGTCTTTATTAATTATGGTCCACTGTCCGCGGTGGTGGTGCTGCGGTAGCGTTGTCGCCTCACAGTAAGACGCTGTCTGGTTAGATTCTCAGCTAAAGCGTCTTCTGCGTGGAGACATGCGTGAATGGACGTACCTTCGTTGAAGGTTGTGCGTCAGGGCTGGCAACTCGGCACGTAAAAATCAACTGCCAATCATTAGCGGACCGGAGTCCTGCTGTGACGACCCCTAACTGGGAAAAAGACACAACAACATTAATTATGGTCCACTATTTCTCCTCTGGTTGAGAAAAATACACTTCACCTGTGTTGAAAACAAAAGGGACTAGGAACATTTTCCCTTCTTGTATCTTACTATCCATATCTATATTCAACAGCTTCCAAACTCTCAATTTTCTTCTGTTTAGTCTATTCCCATACATTTTTAGCTGCCATAATAGAATTTGTTTTAATCCATACACTTTAATACTTGAGTCTTACCATGTCCTAATAAATATGAGTATTGCTGAAACAATTCATGTTAGAGTACATTCTTTACTGATATAGCTTTTGTTTTATCCTCATTTATTTTATATCCTAAAAAGACATGAAACTGTTTCAAAATGTTATACAACACCAAAATATCATTTTCTGAATATATCAAGTACAAAAAAAATCATCTGTGAAAGAAGACAATTTTTTTTGGTTACTGTACCAGTTGTATCTTTGAATTTGTGAGTCCCTTACTTTCTTTGTTAATGGCTCTAAAACAAAGCAAATAAAACCAAGGAGGATGACACCCCTGTCATGTTTCTCTGTTCAAACACATCTTGTTGGAAAGGTACTCTCTCACCTTAATTCTTGCCTCCAGTCCTTCATATCTCCTCCTAATTAACCACATTATGTTCTCAGGGAATGCAAATGCTGCCATTGTCTTACCCATAAAACCTCTGCTGACTACTAAATCCTTTATCTACATCAAGATCTACAGCAATAGCAGTGTTTTCTTAACCTATGCTTCCCTCTGAAGCATTGCTGAT
Source organism: Protopterus annectens (assembly GCF_019279795.1). Taxonomy (NCBI): domain Eukaryota; kingdom Metazoa; phylum Chordata; order Ceratodontiformes; family Protopteridae; genus Protopterus; species Protopterus annectens. Next base: position 1,133,532,422 of record NC_056731.1, read on the forward strand.
GTCCTTCTATATCACTATTACAGCATTAATCTTTGCTACAGGAATCGCCCACCCAGTATAGCAAAGTTTTATGATCTTGAACATGCTGTACATCACACATATGCTTTCCGCACAGGACGTATGGCAGAAAAGTAATGAATAGATGCAGTTACCCAGAACTTTGCCACAAGTCTGAATGCCATTATTGCTCTTTGGTTTGAACACCCTGTTGCGGAGCTGAATACCTAGCTATCAGATAATGGCTCAGTTGGGGCAGTTTTAAATTTCTTTTTTTTTTTGGTCTTGTGTTTTATTTTGTTTAGTTACGAGTTCATGTCATCCAAGAAGGAAAAATGTCAGTGTGGGAGGCAGATTCCACATAAGGATGGTTATGAACAGTGTCTCTTGTTTGGGTGCTTCCCACGACAACATCTCTTGTACAGCATGTGTAAACTGTTTCCTTTCCCTGGCCATTTACCTTGAAAACCAATGCCTTAAGCAGTTAGCCCACGGTAACATGGCAGAATCCATTAACCTGAGAAACTCTCACTAAGTAAGAAGGCCAAGAAGTATGAACTGGATTTTTAGCTGTCCAGCCTCCACCAGATGCTCTCTAGAAGACGGTAATATAGCTCTGTAGACCGTTCAGTGTCTACATTGGATTCCTCTACTGTGAACTTGTCAGAGGCCGGTATGGATCCATCTTTTCGTACATCTTCTGAGGTTTTGCAGGTCTCTGCTCCATACATCAAGGGGGAAGTGTGATTGATTATCTACGCAGTCCTAGAGGGATTCTGTAGACACTGGTCAGGGAAGAGGTCTGAGCCACTCTTACTGAATCATGCTAAGGGTTGGAACCTCTGGTATTTGTTAGGGCTGACATCATTAACAAGAAAGGGCAAAAGACAAAGCATTTTCCGGTCCATCATAAGGATCCTGAAAGGGAATGGCAAGAGTTTACTCAGGGCTTTGTTTTCTGCCTTGAAGCCTCCTAAACGGGTTTCAGTGCCTATTCCTCCTTGGACTGCTAACCCTTCTAAAAAGCCTAGGGAACCGGATTCCTCGAATGAGGACTCAGAGTCTGACGAGGGGTCCTATTCTTCACAGATGCCTTTGCCTTTGGTTTATGGTTCCGATGAGAAGCAGTCCTTATTAACCCTAAGTTTCCTTTTGAAGAATTATCCTTTGAGGACACAACTGCTAGGATGATGGAGTACATTAAGTGGGATTCTTCTCAAGTGTCTGATATTCAGAGAAAATATTACAGTTGTGCCCGACATCTGGCCAGTAAACCAAAGCCTTTAGGTTGCTTTAATGTATGTCATGCATCACACGCATGCTCTTCACATAACGCAGGACATAAAGGTGATGTCCAGATGAACCATCTTCAGAACTGAAAGCCCTAGTAGGAATGTCAGTCCAAAGAAAAGAGAGGTAATCAGTACATCCAGAAGAGAAATGGACCAAGGGGCGGAGGGAGGGAGTGAATACTGCAAAAGTGAAGAGAAGGACATCTACCATTATGGTAAGATTTTTACACAACTGTACTATGTCCTTCCATATCACTGTTGCAGTATTCATAACAGTAGGGAGAGTGCCAAAGCTCATGAAGAAATTTGGGAGGAGAAAGGACCAGCCAAGCCCTCTAGGAAGTCATGAAGAATGGCCCTAGAAAACCAGCTCTAGCTCTGGAGATTCCATCCAACTTGTAGTGTTTGGTAAATGTATGCACAGAAGTCTACGCAACTGTCTCAAAAATAGAGTTAATATCCAAACCCTGGAAAAAAGCAACAGGAAAAGCCACAACCCTAGTAGAATGATCCTTAACAGGAAAGGTAAGGCTCTTACCATGAAAAGAATAACAAAAGGCAATACCTTTTGAGATCCAAGAAGAAATAGTTTGCTTAGATACAGCTAATCCTAGGGACTTAGGATGAAAAGAAACAAACAGCTGATCAGATTTCCTAATAAACTTAGTCTTATCTAAATAAAATCTGAGCCGTCTACGCACATCTAATGTATGTAGAACCCTCTCAATAGCAGACAGCCGACAGGAGAAAAAACTGGGCAAATGAACAGACTGATTAAGAAACAACTCATTAACCAGCTTGAGCATAACAGAAGGATTAATAAACAAGGACACTGTGTCCTTACGAAACACCAAAAAAGGCGGACAAGCCATATGGGCTAGAAGCTCAGACACCCGTCTGGCAGAAGTAAGGGCCAACAAAAGTACAGTCTTCCTAGAGCAATGTTGCAAGGAAGCCGAAGCAGCAGACTTAAAAGGAGCACGAGTTAATTTTTTCCAAACCAAAATTACGGAGGAGGAACAGCCTTCCTGGGAGGCCTACTATGAAGGACGCGTTTAAGAAACTGTTTAGCTTCAAAACAGGAAGGCAAAGGAGGAGAAAAAGGCAGACAAGCAGAGATATCCCATATGTGAGCCTTAACAGAAAAATAGGCCAAACCAGCCTTGAGTAATTCACACAGATAAGAGAGAACCAAAGGAACATTCACACAAAGTGGATCCAGGTTATGAGAAAGACACCAAACAGAAAACCTCTTCCATTTGGACAAGTAGGATTTCCAAGTAGTGGGTTTCCTGGCCTCCTGCAGCACGCCCTTAGAAAAAAGGTATCTATGCTGAATCAAAATCCTATCACACACAGTGTCAACTGAAGAGTGGACAAATGGGGATTGAGGAGATCTCTTGTCTTGTGTGAATAGGTTCACCCTGTGAGGTAACTTGTGATGATCTCCCTTGGCTAAATGCAGAAGAAAAGGGAACCAGTGCTGTCTTGGCAAAAAGGGAGTCACCAACAAGATTTTGGGAGCATCTTGCTGAATTCTGAACAGCACTTTTGGAATGAGGGGGAGGGGAGGGAACAAATAAAGAAAATCCCTTTCCAAGAAAAAAGATAGGACATCCACCTTCCAAACCAGATGACCTGGGACAATGGCACAAAAAAAAGGAAGTTGTCTGTTTACAGGGGAGGCAAATAGATCTAGTTGAGGAGTACCCCACTGGTGGAAAATGTCCAGAAATGGATTTCCTTCAGAAATCCCAACACTCATTTACCCGACTTCCAAAACTCTGAGTCGAAAAGGCCAATGGCGCAACACTGATGTTCTGGAACACAGACTTTTCACTCCAGGTAAGTAACCGGTTGGCCACTCTGTTTAAATTTGCTCCTTTCCCCTGTGGTAGTGTGATCTCAGAGTTAGTATATTTAGTCAGGGGGGTGTGGGGGGCTTCACATGGGTAGGTTTGCTTTCCCACGCTTTTACTTTTTTGTCAGGGTGGCCAAGGGGTTACTTACCTGGAGTGGAGAGTTGGTGTTTCGAGGCGTTGGTTTTGTGTGTTTGTTGGTCTTTTTGTCTCAACATTTGGGAAGTTGGGTAAGTGAGAGCTCGGGTTTCTGAAGGAGACCTCCAGAAACACATCCTTGTGAAGCATCCATTCATGGGATTGAATTAAGGACCTGCTCAGAGTGTATGCCACAATATTTTGACCTGAGGGAAAGTAAACTGCCTGAAGAGACACATGATACTGGACAGCCAGATCCCACACCAGGAGAGCCAAACTTTCAAAGAAGATAAGATCTTGTCCCCCCCCGTTTGTTTACACACCACATCAATGTGGTACTGTCAGTAAATACCTTGACAGGTCCTGGTGAGAAGAGAGGATGAAAAGCCTGAAGCACCAACAGAAGACCTCTCATCATCTCTTTGACACTGATTTGCTCTTTCTGTTGAAGATAACCACACCCCCTGCACCTTCAGGGAGCCACAAGCTGCTCCCCATCCCACATCTGAGGCATCTGTGAACAGCTCCTGAGAGGGAACAAGAGGATGAAAGGGGAGCCCTGGGTTTCAAGAACTTTGCAGAATCCACCAGTGAAGTTTTCTTTAGACCAGGAAGAAGAACAACTACAAAGTCTAGGGGATGTGCATGTTGAAGCCAAACTGAATTCAGAAACCACTGAAACTTTCTCATGTGGAGTTTGGGCATAGGAATGGTGGATGCCATGAATCCCAGAGTGCTTAAAAACTCCCTGGCTTTGGTACAGGCCAGAGGAAGAAGGTTTTGAAAGAAGCAAATGACTGGTCAAGACCTTTGGAGGAGGCACAGATGCAAGCAAAGGCATCATCAAAATCCTGCACCCCAGAAAAACAAGGTCTTGAGAAAAAGTCAGTAAAGACTTTTTGAAGTTTACTGTGAACCCTAGGCTTTTCAGAAGGGAAATGGCACAATGAAGAGTTTGAGAGGATGCCTGAAAAGGAGATCACCCAAGTAAGGAAATACATGGATCCTCTGAATCCTGCACAAAGCAACCACAGGAGTTAGACATTTGTTGAATGCCCTTGGGGCAACAGAGAGACAAAGGGCAAAGCAGAGAACTGAAAATGCCGGGAATCACAGAAACCATGAAAACTTCCTGAAAAGGGTATGAATAGGGATATGGAGGTAAGAATCCTTGAGATCCAGAGAAACCAGAAAGGCCTGAGGAAGCAGCAAAGGAAATAAAGTCTGAAGGGATAACAGTCAAAAGGAAGGAACCTTCAGAAAAGTAGCAGCAGAGGCTGAGAAGCAAAAGAAAAATCCAGTAAATCAGCCAAAGGAGGAGGAATAATAGAAGATCTAGGAGGCTCCATTTGAAGGAGCTCATAATATCTCCTCTGCACTTCAGAGATTTGAGAACAATCACATTTAAAGAACTCCATCATCCTGGCAATGGTATCCCCAAAAGAAATCTCGTCAGAGGGAGATTCAGGACTAGCAAGACTCCTCTTCCTCAGAACCGTGTTCCAGAGGGGAAGGAATCTGGGTAGAATATTCAAAGGATCCTCCTATTCTTCAGAGGAATCCTGACCCCTAGATCTCTTGAGACGGGATGATGACCAAGGAGGAGCCAGAACAGAGACCCCCTGAGGAAACATCAAGAACATAAGAGCGTTAAATAAGCCCTGTGTAAAATTCTGTCATTCACTTTGAAGGTCTTTGGGAGCAGAAGAAACATGTTTTGTCTCTTGCTTCTTTTTTAAGGGGCAGCCACCTCATGAAACGTAGAAGGCTCCAATGTCAGCTTACAATCAATAATCAAAGTCGGGACTTCCTTTTCACCAGTATCTGAAGAACCCCCCTAGGCCCTTCACTGATAATTAGCCGTGGTTCCCCCTGAACGTCTGAAATGGACATCTGCAAGGCCTCAGAGGAAGCACAAGTAGCCAGACCCATGCTGGTCTTTGAAACAGTCAAGGCAGAGGAATTCCACACAGGAACTGGGTGAACCTCCGGCGCTTTCTTTAGTCTTGAGAGAGACGTCCAATATAGGAAGTGTAACAAAAGACTCTGACCTGACTTTTTTTCACCTTCTTCTTCAAAGACGGCTGACCCTCTGGCTGGGAAGCAACCTCCACAGCATCTTTCACTAAACGTTTTGGAGCTAGTTTTCTAGATAAATAGTGAGGGATGATAGACAACTGTGTAAGGTGTTTGGAACAAATACCTGACAAATATTGCAGGACATATGATCATGAGAAGCACCTAAAAAAAACAAGGACAGCTTGTGATGGTCTTTATGGGGAATCTGTCTCCCACACCGGCAATTACCCTTTCTGGATGACATACAAAAGCAAAATTTCACTCAGTGATTCACATGAGGCTACTTTTATCATTGCAAAGTCCAAAACACACTTTATTCACTATAAAGCAAAGCAGTACAATAACGGCTTTCTGGATGACATGAATCCCTACAACAATATAAAAGGAATAAGAATATAAGCAAAAACTCCAGTGGAGCACTTTCCTGAATGGCTAGGTACACAAGTAATGACTCGGGTGAACAGACAATGATCAGATATGCCATTAGACTGGTGGCAAATAAGTTCTGAGGATGATATATCCAGATATCACCTTTATGCCCTGTGTTACATAAGGAGCATAAGTGTGACATACGGCATACCTTAAAGCAACCTAAAAGCTTTGGTATACTGCTGGACACCGGGCCACCCTTGGCAGGGGAGCCAAACTGTTATGAATACTGCAACAGTGATATGGAAGGACATATTATGAGTTGCTTCAGGTGGATACTCCTAAATCATCGGTAGCTTGTCCTACGTTGGCTGACTGTCAGACAGTTTCACTGCTGCTTCTAGGTCTCCTGATTCCCAACCTCCTGCTCCTAAGAAATTTGATAGGTTCTATAAGGTCCCCGAGGATTGTCAATTTTTACTTAAACGTCCTCCTGCTCATCCTGCAGTGGTGTCAGTTTCTTCTGACAAACCTTCGAAGCTCATACCCTCTTCTAAACTACTGCCTTCTGATAAGGCTAGTAGGGCAATGGAGGGGATGGGTACGAAGGTTTACACTGCTTCTACTTTGGTCTTTAGGGCTATTAATTATCAGACCCACATGGCCAGGTATGCTCTGGCCTTGACTGCTCAGGGTTGTCTGATATTTCTGACCTCCCTAATTCTGAAGGTAAATGTTCTGCCTTATCTATTTTAGGTTCTACTTCTCAAGCTGCTTGCCACTCTATCAGGTGTAGCTATGATGCTGCTGATGCTTCTTCAAGGGCTGCGGCTTTCGGGTCTGTCAAGAGGCATTATTCTTGGCTTCGTCTCCAGTCTTTGCCTGAGGACATTAAGGCCAAGTTGTTGGATGCTACTTTGGATAACAAACAGCTTTTTGGGACTGCTGCTGCTGACCTGTTCTAAGTCTCTTCAAGAGAAAGGCAAAGCCTTGCAGGACTTTAAACATATTTTTGTCTTACCTATCCCTAAATTCCAGAGGGAAGGTCTACCTTTGTCCACAGGCAACCCCGCCAGACCTCCAAGGGCAGGAAGGGTGTTAGGCAAACCTCCTCTGCAAAGGCTTCTCAGACCTCTGTTGCCCCGAAGCTTCCTTTATCCACTAAGCCTGCTTCTCTTTGACAACCCCACCCCCTCCATACCAGGTTCCTTTGTCCCTTCGGCTTTCCATTTGCCTTCCAAATTGACTTCTAATCACTTCAGATTCTTGGGTTCTATCATCTGTCAGGGTTACTTCATGGTATGGAAGTCTCTCTCTCCATTTTCAGAGATTACCCAACCTTCTCTAACGCAACTTCCTCATTTCCTGGAGGCCCTAGGGTCCCTGGTGAAGCAAGAGACCAGTCAACCTATTTCCACTTCCCAAATGGAAAAATATTTTATTCTAGTAAGTTTCTGGTTCCTCGAAAGAAGGGCACTTGGATACCTATTCTGGATCTCTCCCTGATCAACACCTTTCTCGAGGTTTCAGATTGTTACTCTTCAAACCCAGTTTCCTCTCTTTCTACCCCAGGCTTTTCTGGTGTCTTTGGATGTTTACCTTCATATCCCTATTCACGCTCTTTTCAGGAAGTTTTTATATTTCTCTGTTTCTTCCTTTCATTTTTAGTTCTCTGCTTTACCCTTTGGCCTCTCTACTGCCCCAAGGAAATTCACAAAATGCCTAGCTCCTGTGATTGCTTTCTGCATGCTCAAAGGCATTCAGATTTTCCTAATCTAGATGGCCTGATGCTTCAGGCAACTTCTCCGAGTTGTCACTGACAGCCTTCTTTCAGTCTCTTCTTCCTCTGACTGCCATTCCAGCCAAAGAGTTTATTTGGGCCATGGGATTCATGGCTTCTTCTTTTCCAATGACTCCTCTTGCCAGACCGCATATGTGAAAACGCCAAAGGCACCTCAAGTCAGTTTGGTTGCAGCACTGCCACCCTCTGGATTTCAGTGGACCTCTCCTTCCTTGTTTAAAGAAGGAATTCAAGTGGGGAATTCAACAGTTTGCTCTCAACCCAGGTCTCCTCTTTCAGCCTGCAGTCCCTTTCTCATGAACTGCTCACCGATGCCTCAGACATGGGGTTGGGGGCTTCATGAGGTAACCTGAAAATTCAGGGTCTCCAGCCCACCATCAGAAGCTGGACCAAATTAACATCAAAGAGATGACTGCTCTGATTTTGGCCCTTTAAGCTTTTTACCCCATGTTGTCTCCAGGCCCCTTGAAGGTCTACACAAACAACACTGCAGTGATGTCGTACGTCAACAAACAAGGTGACACAAAATCTTACCTCCTATGCAGGACGGCACTTCAGGCTGAGAAGGTGGCTCTCAGTTATCAGTTACCTCTTTAGGCAGTAACATTCCTTCAGAGCACAATCTGGTGGTAGACTCTCACAGCAGGCCCAGAACACAAGCTCATGAATGGATGTTTCACAGAAACGTTTTTCTGGACAATATCCATGGATAGGGTATTCCTCAGACAGACCTTTTTGCCTCCCATCTGAATAGGCAGCTACCTCTTTTCTAATCCAGAGTGAAATGCTATCTGGCATGGAAGACAGATGCCCTTTTTCCTTGGAAGGGACTGCTTCTTTATGCTTTCCCTCCTCTTCCTAAACTTGCAAGATTCCTGCAGAAAATTCAGGTGGATTCCCCAAAAGTCTTGCTAGTGACTCCCTTTTGGCCAGACAGCACTTGTTTCCCCTCTTAAGGCATATGACCAGGGGCAATCACCACAAGTTACTTCACCGGTTGAACCTCCTCACACAGGACAAGGGGTCTCTCATCCATCCTCATTTGTCCACTCTTCAACTGACACTGTGGGTGAAAGGGGTTTGATCCCTTTCGGTCACCTCTTTTCTGTGGACATGCTGAGGTTTTACAGGAGGAAAGGAAACCCTCAAACAAAAAATATTAATATGTCCAAATGGAAAAGATTTTCTATCTGGTGCCATGCTCATAACTAGGACCCTTTTTCAGTGGGGGTCCCTTTGGTCCTCTCTTTTTTATGCATGTTGATCCAGTGTGGCTTGGCCTCTTCTTCTGTGCAGGCCCATTTGTCAGCCATTTCTGCTCGTCTCAGCTTGATTCCTCCCTTGGTTGCTTGTTTTGAGGTCAAATAATTTCTTAAAGGTGTCCTACATCTTAGGCCTCAAAGAAACCTATTCCTCCTCTTTGGGACCTTAATGTTGTTTTGGAAAAATTGATTCAGGCTCCTTTTGAGCCTGCAGATTATGCTTTTTGTGACATTGTACCTGGAAGACTGTTTTGTTGCTAGCTGTTAATTCTGCTCAGAGGGTTTCTGAGCTCCAGGCCCTTATGGCCATTCCTCATTTTTTTTTTTTTGTCACAGTGATAGGGAGTCCATTCATACTAATCCTTCTTTTATGCCCAAGGTAGTAAATGAGTTATCCTTGAATCAGTCAGTATAACTCCCTTCCTTTATCCCTTCTCCTCAGTCTGCTAGTGAGAGGGTCTTGCATACCTTGGATTTGCACAGACAGCTCACATACTATTTGGATAAAACTAAGGCCATTCATACGTCTGACCAGCTTTTTGATTCCTTTCATCCCAGGCCATTGGTTTTGCTGTTTCTAGGCAAACCATCTCCTCCTGGATATTTAAGGCCATTTTGTTATTCTTTTCATAGCAAATCTTTGTCTACTTCTGCTAGAGCTCATTTCAGCAGGGTTGTTGCGTGTTCTGGTGCTTTCAAAGTATAGTTGTGTAAAATATTACCATAACAGTAGATGCCCTTCTGTTCACTCTTGCAGTATTTGCTCTCTCCCTCCAGCCCCCTCTTGTTTGTTCTGGTTTTTGTTTTGGATTCCCTTCTGTCTGAGGGTCTCCTCTATTTCTTCTGCATTTTCTTCTTCTGGATGTGCATGGACTCTTTTGTTCTATGGAGACTGTTCTCTACCGGGTCAATTCAGTTTTGGGTAACTGCTTCTACATGTCACTTTTATGCCCTACATCTTCTGCAAGGAGCACATGTGTGACGTACAGTACATACAAGATCATAAGGCTTTGGTATACTGGCCAAACATAGTCTTGCCTTTGGTGGGAGATCCCTACAGTAAAGAATACTGCAATAGTGAAGAGATGGCATTATACTGCTTTTTTTTTCTTTTTTTTTAAAACAAGAAACATCTTTATTAAATGATTACATATGACATAGGCAATCATACATTTATATAACTGAAAACAAACCATATTGACAATTTTATTTGCAAACATATATAAAAAATACTGATATAATTTTAGTTGCAAACATTATATATCACTTATAATCTATCCAGTCGATGTCAGTAAAATATTACATAGCTTATTCAAATCCTGCCTTCTTTTAAACCTTATTCCTCCTCTGCATGTATTGTTCCCACAATTCCCATTTTTCCTATGTAATTTCCTGCTACACTTTTCTAAAGATCCCAATTGCAGTTGTTTTAACTCTGTTACTACATTCACTACTTTTGGAGATGGAAGGTGTAGCGCTCTGATCACAGCTCAAAAATTGTTTCCTTAGTTACACCAATTTGCTCACCCACTATCTTTGACAGATTAGTCTGCTGGGAATCTTTAAAGTCTGCCAACTCACTATACTGACATTAGGTTCTTAATTACCTCTTTTGTTTTACACATCACACCTACAACATTTGCTGTCTACCTATGGAAAAATCTTTGGAGTCTACTTGGGGTATAAATATACCTATGTAAAAACTTCCAAGCAACGATCCTAAATCTTCTGGACTTTTTGTTGCATATTTGCGAGGCAAACATATAGCCCCCCCCATTGTTTCTTTGTAAATTGCTTACCCAATTTCTCTTTCAAATCCTTTCTAACCTCCTCTGACTGGTTCTTATAGTTATCATGCAATATTTTGTATGCTCAACTAATTATTTTTAATTGCAGCTTCTGTTATAGATTCTACTAAAAACTCTACTAGTGCTAGTCTTTCGCTTAGCCCCCCCCCCCTTTCTCTTTGCCTATACTCTGATATCAATCCTTGATAGGGAAGGCAATCTCTAACCTACAGTCCAAATAAATTCTTGGCCTCTTCATATTCTATTACCTTTCCCTCTCTAATTATTTGCTCCCAATACCTTGTGTCTTTTGTCAGTTTTCTCCAATAAATTCCAGCCCCCTCTTGCCTACTATCTGTATCCCTATTTGCAGTAATCCTTATTGGCAGAATCTCCTTTCTCTATTCCCATTTTGGCTTTGTTCTTAGAATACTTTCTGCTACTTTAAGAATATATTCTGTATGGTTACTGTTATTCTCCTTAAGGATATGCATCCAAAAGTCTGGTCTTGCCTTGCTTCTTGAGCTTCTCCCATTTCATTTATCACCTTTCCCTCTCTAATTATTTGCTCCCAATACCTTGTGTCTTTTGTCAGTTTTCTCCAATAAATTCCAGCCCCCTCTTGCCTACTATCTGTATCCCTAATTGCAGTAATCCTTATTGGCAGAATCTCCTTTCTCTATTCCCATTTTGGCTTAGTTCTTAGAATACTTTCTGCTACTTTAAGAATATATTCTGTATGGTTACTGTTATTCTCCCTAAGGATATGCATCCAAAAGTCCGGTCTTGCCTTGTTTCTTGAGCTTCTCCCATTTCATCATCATCCCCTTCCACTGTGAATTATAGGTTTCTGCTGGTGCTATGTATCAGGAGCCTTAACTGTGTAGCTCTGAAATACCCCTTCAAATCGCGTAATCCCAAACTGCCCTGTTCTATTGGAAGGATCAGCATATCCCACTTGACACTTGCTGTCTTCCCCTCCTAGATAAAATCCTTCAGCTCTTTATTAATTGCTATTTACAATTTCTCCTGTGTTTGATAAAAATATGCCTGACCTGTGTATAAAAATAAAGGGACTAAAAACATTTTAACTGCTTGTATCTTGATATCCATAGCCATATAACACAGCTTCCAATTTCTCAGTTTTTGTATTCTTTTTTTAGTCTCTTCCCACATATCTTTAGCTGCCACAATAGAATCCTTTTAAATCTATACTCCTAAGTACTTCATTTTATCATGTTCCTATAAATGTAGATATTGTTGAACCAATTTGCGGTGGATACATAATTTACAGCTACTGTCTGTTTTAGCTTTACTAATTTTGTACCCAAAAAAGATTTGAAACTGCCTCAAAATGTTCAACACTAGTGAAATGTCCTTTTCTGGTTTCATCATGTATAAAATAATATCATCCGTAAACTACCATACCAATTATATCCTTGACTTTGAGTCCCTTATTTTCTTTGCCAACGGTTCTAAATATAGTGCAAATACAAAGGGGAAAGAGGACACCCTACTTGGTCCTACTCTGCTCAAACAGAAATTATTAGAGAGGAACCCAACCACTTTAATTTTTGCCTCTGATCCCTCGAATATCCTCCTAATCAACCTCATAATTTCATCAGGGAATAAAAATGCTTCCATTGCCCTGCTCATAAACTCCCGCTGTACTCTGTCAATTGCTTTCTCTGCTTCAAGACCCACCAATAACAGTGGTATTTTCTTACATTCTGCTTCCCTCTGGATTATCAATGTTCTGTTAATGTTGTCAAATGTTTGCCTCCCCTCCAGATTGATCCATGTCCATCAGTTTTGGTATCACCTTTTCCATTCTTTTAGCCTTTATAGACATAGACACTTTATAATCATGGTTTAGGATTGAAATGGGCCTGTATGAAACTGATCTGATGGGTCTTTACCATCTTTAGGCAATTACAGCCACAACTGATTTCTTCCAGGATGTTGGTACTTCTCCTCCTCTTCTTAAAATACTGTTAAACAAAACCTTCTAGATCTTTATCAATTTTTTTTACTTCCTAGTTTCTAAACTTCCACAGGAATACCATCTGTTCCTAGGGCTTTCCTGTGGACTGGTTATACATCACCATTTTTATCTCATCTCCTCCTATCTTGTTAGTAATTGAGCATCAACTACCTCTAAACTTGGCATATTTAATTCTTCCATAAACCTGTCCATTTGTACCTTTTCTTGATTTCTACAGTTCTCTACTTTACACGGACGTTCAAAAAATTTCCAAAATATGTTTAGTACTTTTACAGGATCTCTTGTTATCTTCCTTTTTATAGGCTCCCCAAGCTTGGTGGCAGCCTTTTCTACTTTCTGTTGCATAATAGTGCTAAAACCGTTTGTGCAATGGAGTTATTATTAAAAAAAAAAAAAAGTTGCAAGGAAGGACATCTACTGATATGGTAAGATTTTACACAGCTGTACTTTCTGTTAATGTTGTCAAATGTTTGCATACCTTCAAAAATCAAACTGATCCACATCTATCAATTTTGGCAACACTTTTGTCATTCTCTTATTATAGAGAAAAACTTTATAAACATCATTTAAACTTGAAACGAGTCTACATGAAGTTGGGTCTGAAGGACTTTTACCCTCCGGGTGGAACATCCCTCTTTTGAAAATATTGTTAAACAAAAACTTCCAGATGTTTATCACTTTCTTCCCTCCCAGCTTCTAAATGTCCACAAGAATACCATATGTTCCAAGGAGACTTCCCTGTTCATTAATAATACATCACTGTTTTTACCTCACCTCTTCCTATTTTAGCTATTAACTGTTGAGCAACTTTGAGGTAAATGCCTAATTTCCAGGTCTAATTACATGCTATCAAGACCACTCTAAGCAGTGGGTTAAGTGCAAGTGCCCCTTCATTGTTAGTGCAACACATCAGGGCTGTACTGTATGCCACAACTGAAAGGGTGTCCTGGTGAAAATTATTTGAAAATCTGTAACAAGTAAATTATGATCATGTTCTCGTTCACATTCATATCTTTCAATCTGAACTTGCTGAAGTACTTTATTTGCACCTTTAGTTCTCATGTATGCCTCTCCCAAGCATAATCTGCATTAAATTTGCTGCTAAAGGGCTAGCAGTGCTGCTCCAAAGGTTTCTGAGGTACCACTGGATTTTTTCATCTGGAACTTCACCAGGGAGAACATTAGAATTGAAACTGACATGCAGACTACCACTTTAAAGAAGGCCTTAGCTGTCATTTGGCCTTTCTGGGCAATCAGTACGAAGATACGATGCAAAAGAAGTTTTTTTTTTCATGTGGCAAAAACACTACTCCGGTTCTAGTATCTACAACTGTACTCAGTTCTAGTATCTACAACTGTACTCATGAAGGTCTTGGTAGAGGATGAGTAACACTTCATGTATGTACAGCGAATGACACCCCGGATTGGTCAGGCAGAAGGAAGTCTTTAGTCAGGGAGCTCAAGCAACTCTCTGGGTAGAGCTGGGTGTGTACAATGAAGGGTCTATATCACCTTCTTTTGAGGTGGGTAAATATCAAAGCTAAGCACCCAATGACAACCACAGGTGCAGTGCGGAAGCAAAATGGTATGCATGTTAACTGGAAATTAATAGTCCATGACATAAATATGAGCAACTGCCTGTGGTCTTTGTGGATGCAGATATGCAGGTTGGAATCCTTCATATTCCATGCTACCAAGGGGAGATTCACAGAGTAGAGTAAGGAAAGCACAATCTACATCAGCATTTTAAACTTCTTCACCAGAATGAACTTACTTAGCCTGGAGAGATCTAGGAAATGTCTCCAGTTCCCATCCTTCTTTGGTCCTACTCTTTATTCTGTGAAGCCTGGCAACTAAAGTGACTATTTTGAATTTTTTGGTTTACAGTTCATTTACTTGCATTGTTTTTTGTTTTACTGCAGTTTGCTTTACTTTTAATATTTTTCCCCTTAAATATTAGAAGAAAGTTCTTGGTTAGGGATGGTTAGTAAACTGTGTTACATTCTTTTGACTGCAAAAGGATTACCTCTACCTACACTGGGGGTGGTGGGTGGTAAACTGAAAAGTAGCAATTTATTTAAGGTAAGTAGAACATAACAAGGTCTAGTCTGTGAAACCTACCAGCTAAAGCAGCTCAGTGGCTATTTTGGATTATTTCCATCCTACGCACCTGTCCCCATTGTGCTTTTAAACCTGGTGGCTCTTGAATTACCCACTCCTTATGTAAAATCTGACTTCAGAAGCTCTTCTCAGTCTTATTTCATCTGTTCATACCAGTCAGCACTACAAGATCATACCAAGAAAGCTCTTTCTGTAAATTAATAAAACTTCAGTTGCCTTCCCTTTCATGTCTTTGCACTCACTACAATACCTACAGCATTGGAATGAGACTTACAGATCACTGGACAGCATGCCAAGATTTTCTCTGAGACCAGCCAGGGACTGAAGCTGCTATTTTGCTCCTGATGAAAGAAGGAGCTGAGGGACATTGACATCTATCCTTCCTAGAGACTACCAATTGCTAGAATGTTTGTGACCCACTTCTTATGAGCCAGCTAGGGATTAGAGCTACTGTTTTACTTCTGGTGAAAGAAGGTGCAGACACACTTATTTCTCACCCTCTCAGATTGGGTGTTGGGTTTGGGACCTCCCCAGTTGGTCTGGTTGTCGTTTTGCTGAGGACTTCTTTACCTTAAATTTCAAACCACTGCACAGCTTTATGCTCTATTGTGCTGAACAAGCTACCAATGTGTCGACCAAGAGAAAACTACAAGCCTTCTGAGCCCACCCACATCTACAGCAAGATTACAGACTGACTGAAAGGCTGCAACTTGCTTCTTAGGAACCCGTTTGAGATTAGAGTTCCTGCTGTTTTGCCCCTGGTGCGAAAATGAGTAGTGAGACAGTGTTTCCTATCTGTGTACAGCACTTAAACAGCCAAGAAGTAGTCAACAGGGGAATTACTACTGAATTTAGGGCTCCTTCTATTCTAACAAATACAACTTAAAAAAAAAAAAAAAAAAAAAAATTTAAAATACCACCAAGACCACTGATCCAAGAAGTAAGCAATTTTAATGAAACACTCACTTATTCTAACTCTGGGGTAATTCACGAGGTTAAGTATCTGTTTGTTCAAAGGTCCCTGCAAACTTGGGTTCCAGTTTGCTTTGTCTTCTTACACTAGGGACACTGAGGCAGTGCAGAAATTGCCAAATAATTACTGACATTCCTCCACTCTTATCTGTCACTGACACAACATGCAAAATGAGTAAATACTTACTAGTTTTACTGGGAAGACTTTATTGCATTCTATAAGACAGTAAGCAACTTGCTACCATATCAATACTAGTCCCACTTGTGCTGAGGTTGTAAAGAAATACTTTCTTAAGTCTACTAGGCCCTATTCGACAAATCTCAGCTGCACAATTCCAAGCATTTCACTATACTGGAACAGCCCCCAAAAATGTTTAACCAAGAAGATGAAAAGCCTCAAATACTTCAACTATCCTGACAGATTAGCATGACCCTCCTTATATTCAGCAGACTACCAACTATGCTGAGGTGACCAATGTGTCACTTTTCAAGTATTGAAAGACCCAATCCTATTAGACCTCCTACTTCTTTGCAAAATTAGTGGCTCTGCAAACACTTGTATCAGAGACCTAAACTTACACCAACAAATAAGACTTGCTGGAAGAATAGGTTCCCAATATTTCCCAGCTAATGAAATAAGTTACCACTACAGGTCAAGCAAAGAATAAATTTAAGGCTAGTCTTTGATTATTGGGCAGGCAGAAACACCAGGGTTATCATATATGACCCTGCTTAGTTTACAGCATTATTAAGTAATTGAAAGTATGGCAAGAACTTTTAAGTGTGTCTACTTAAAGGTGCATATTGCTAGGTGTTTTGTGGTCCCTCCCCTGTGATTGCTTTCCTAATGTTGTTGTTTGTCTTTTCTGCTTTTTCCGGTTAGGGGTCACCACAGCGAAACACTGGTCTGCTAATGATTGGCAGTAGATTTTTATGGTGCCGCGTTGCCAGCCCGACGCCCAACCTTCAGCGAAGGCACGCCCATTCACGCATGTCTTTCGAAGGCCACTCAACCGCTGGGAGGACATGCAGGCTCCACATAGAAGATACTCCAGCCAAGAATCGAACATGATTGCTTTTCCTAATACTGCTCCTAAATCAATACACATACACATTTTCTAAGGAGCATGCTTTACACTGGACTGATCACTTTAAATTCATATTAACTGCAAAACAGCACTCACATACACATTCAGAAAACCTTTTAATCTTTACTACCATGTTCAATTTTCAAACTTTATCTTTTTTCTTCCATGGTCTTCCATAGCTGGAAAGTTTTATCAAGAATGTTCTTTTTGGACACTAATCTTCCTTTTGAGACAGCTCTTTCTGCATTACAGCTCTAACTGAAGAAACAACTTCAGGGGCCACTATCTGCAACTCTTGACTATCACAGTTAATCTTCCTGCAACTGTACTGGTTAGGACAATGTTGGTTATTCATCTTATCTGGCCTTCAATGTTTTCTGTATTACACAATTCTGTGTGATTCTTCCTATACAGCCTTTCATTCACTGCATGAACAACAAAGGGCATTTTGTTACATCTGCTTAACCAATTTCTTCATCTTCAAAACTCAGATTTTCACATAGCTCCCTACTGAAATGTCAGCACTCAAAATGCAGATTGCCAAAAAGTAAAAAAAAAAAAAGACTGAAAAGACGGGAGAAGAGTGAACCTTGAAAAATCTCTCTTCTCCTTAAAACTTCTTTTTACAGTGGAGAAAGCCCCCCGTACCACCAAACTTATATATGCCAACTACGGGACTGCTATACCTTGGAGAAAAGGGAATATCCTGAGAAACGGCATCTCTAACTTAGTATATGCAAGTCCATTCTCCTGGTCATTCACTCTCCATATTTCTGGTCTCACTCTAGCAGGTCTCAACATTTCAAATGGCTACCTTTTCATACACTTTTTGCATTCTTACTCTGTCTCCAGCTTTCAGATTTGGTACTGCCCTTTAGTTTCTTTCACAGCAGTATCTTTGTCTCTGCTGGTTTCTCTACAGTATTTCCTTTCTCTACAGTATTTCCATACCCTGTGTTGATTTTTAAGTAGCGACAATATAGCTAAAGTAGCTGATTTGCTTTTTCAACATTCTACCCATTAACAATCGGGCTAGTCAGAGCTTAAATCCTTGCAGTAGAGTTGCCCATTTACCCAAAACTGTTTAAAACAACAATCCCCATTACTTTTGCTACAACTCCCATTCAGATACAAATTTTCTGAATTTCTGATTTTTGCACGAGACCCTTATCAGATGTGACAACAAAGACCTTTAAATGAATGACTGAATCACACTTGCTGTGCCTGTCAGCTTGACTATTTCAAGGAGCTTGGAATAATACTGTACACATCCAAGCGATACAGCTGTAAGCAAATGGCATGGACATACACCACCTAGTCTGAGTCTACATTTCTGGCAAATACATCATATCTCTTGTTCTTTCTCTCTGCACTTTACTACAGATCACCCACCATGTCCCAGGACCCCCATTCCGCATTCCTGGAAACACTGGGAAACATAAATGTCCTACCAAACACCCTAATATTGGGTGATTTCAATTATCCAAACATTAACAGTGAGAACTACTCAAGTACAAACTCCCTTGCCCAACATTTCCTACAATTTATAAACTCAAAACGCCCTGGATCAACTGGTCAACACTCCCACCAGAGGTGACAACATACTGGAGCTGGTCATCACCAACATGGGCGACCGGTGTTCCACACCGGAGGTCAACCCCTCGCTGGTTAGATCTAACCATAAACTAATCACTCTGGATATCCACATTCCGCCACCACCCCCGGTCAAAGAAACCACCGTGAAAAACTTTTCAAAAGCAAACTTCAAGTTACTGAAGACTGAGGTGGGAAGTTTCAAAGCCCCCATGCTAAAGGATAACGCTGTCCAAGCTGCAAAATTCTTTATTAATGCACTCTACATGCACCTACAAGAATGCATGGATCGTGCTATCCCAAACAAAACCAAGACTCACTCCTCCAAGAAAAGGAAACCAGTCTGGTGGACCCCTGCCATAAACAAGTTATACAATAGAAGGAGGAAACTAGTACAGAGAAGAGTAAAATCCCAAGAAGGGAAGACATCCCTAATCAGTATCAGCAAGAAACTATGTTCCCTCATAAAATCATCCAAAGCTAGCTTCGAAAGAAAAATTGCCATGGACTCCAAAGATAACCACCAGGCATTCTTTAGCTATGTCAAGAATCTAACTGGCAATTCTCAGAGCTGCTCAGAGTTAGTGCAGAATGGCACAAAATACACTGAACCGACCGATATAGACAACATCCTGGCAGACAGGTTCAGTGTAAACTTTACCCCCAAAAGGACCCATAACTATACCAGAAGAACGGAGTGCCCCTGAAATCACAGACACTCAAGTTAAAACAGCCCTCTCCAAAGCCAAAAACACAGCATCAATGGGACCGGACGGTGTCCCACGCTGTGTCCTACACAAGCTCAAAGATGAACTAACCCCTCACCTAAACACACTGTTTAAACTCAGCCTCTCCACAGGCTACGTGCCCACAGAGTGGCGCACAGCAACGGTTATTCCGCTCCACAAAGGTGGAGCCACAACAGACCCCACGAACTATCGCACTATAAGCCTGACTAGCTTGGTCTGCAAAGCTATGGAGTGCATCATCGTGGATCTCATTAACAGAGACATTAGGAACCTCCAAACACTGGACCCTACCCAGTTCAGCTTTGTTAAGGGCAGATCATGCCTCCTAAACCTGGTGGACTTCTTTGAGACAGTTACCAAGGCTATAGACGAGGGAAAGGTGGTCCACACAGCCTACCTAGATCTTGCAAAGGTCTTCAACACCATTCCCCACTCAGGTATTATAGACAAGCTCACCAGCCTAAACATAAACCCCTACGTCACGAGATGGTTTTCCAACTGGCTCATGGACAGAACCCACATGGTAAGACTTGCGGGAGCTAGGTCTGACTCTAAACCGGTTACAAGTGGCGTTCCCCAGGGCTCAGTCCTAGGACCCCCTCCTGTTCGGCATATACTTCTCAGAGGTACAGGCAAGCACAGGAGGACTATGGCTGACCATGTTCGCAGACGACTGCAAACTAGGGGCTATAATTGACTCGCCGGCTGATGCAGACATCCTCCAAAAGGGTCTCACTGAGACAGACACCTGGTGTCAAAACCATGGCCTCAAGCTAAATGCCAAAAAGTGCATAGACATCCCCTATGGAAAAAACAAACAAACTACCACATAGGTGGTAGCCCCCTAAATACGGAAGACGTAATAAGGGATCTGGGCACTCAAGTAGATAGTAACCTCTCCTTTGATAATCACATTACCAAAGTGGTTAGAAAATCCTTCTATGTGGCACACCTAATCACAAAAGGGTTTGCGTCCAGATCGAATGATGTCATTGGGCCCCTCTATGCATCACTCATCAGACCCATCATAGAGTACAATGCCCCATTTGGGATATACCTTACAAGACACCTGCAACAACTGGAAAGACCACAGACGTACCTCACCAAAAGGATCACTGGCCTCAAGCAGATACCCTATGCAGCTTGAATGAAAAAACTCCAGCTGTACTTGGTTGCATACCGCCTACTCAGAGGCGATCTCTGTCTGACATAAAAGGCCATGTCCACCCCAGAACTGATGGACATACTCCACCTCAAGTAAACCATATCCCCTTGAGCCACACGCTCCAGGGATCTAAACCTCACCACAACAGTAAATAGGACGTGCTGGAGGGATAGATTCCTGTCCCAGAGACTTCCCATGCTCTGGAACAAGATTCCAATCTACATTAGGCAGAGCTCCTCGCTAACCCTCTTCAAGAGAAACCTTGACGAGTGGATGAGAAACAGAAAGTTTACCCCAGTGATCACTTCAATGGCTCTGCTGGACAGAGGCACAGGGAACTAATCTACAGGGGCGGTGAAAGCCAACACATTCTGGATAGGCTTATAAATGCCTTCTGGCAGATAGCCTAGTACCTACTTATGAACCTATTCCTTGATATAATTTATGAATCCACTCAAGCATATGCCTCATCAGTTGAGTGGGAAATACTAATGTGTCAACTATGAACACAAGTCCTTGGCACAGCTTATTTCTTTCTTATTTTTCTCTCAAGAAATAAAGAAGACTGAAATTCTATCTTTAAAAATTGATTCTTGCTCAGACCAGATTTTCATTGCACCATCGTTCAGTAATTACATTTCTAAGTCAGCATCAATACATCTCTCAAATTAACTGTACTTTTTCTTATGAGAATGGTAACTACAGTAATACCCAAAGAATAGCTAGTTGTTCTAGCAAGTCTTCATGCTTTTCTGGCAAGTATGCCCTATCAACATATCTATTCACAGTTTCCTGACTGGTCTGTTCACTTTCAGATCATTATTTGTACAGGCTGTTCCACAATTCTACAAGTGTCTTCACAAAGCCTTTCTGAATATGCTTTGCAAGGGATTGTACTTAGTTTCCACCTGGACTTCTTTAGCATGGCCGTATGTACATGCTACTGAACTATAGGCAACTGAACTATTCTCCTGCAATTCCACAGCACCTACACCACTTTGACCAGCATCTACTTGCTACAAAACTGGCTTATTCACATCATAGAATTTTAATGGTGGTGATTTTTAACTAGTGTACTAAGCATTTCAAAACTCTTCTTGTTCATAGTTCAATTCTCAGTCTGCACCTTGCTCTAATTACGTTTTTACTGGAATAGTTATCTCGGACATGTTACATACAGACATTGCAAGATGTTGAATCATTCCTAGAACACCATATAATAAGAAGTTATGTACCTACCATAACGTTCCATGTTAGTTGTCTTCTCTCGCCTTCTTTCTTGCTTGATGGGTTCGGAGCCGATCCCTCGGCTCCGACTCGGCACTTGCTAAGCTCGAGAGTTTCTTCTACCAGCTCGAGGCAGCCCCATATCCCATGATGCAAGGCGGTAAGTACCCAGATCTCGTTTGTTAACAAAGGGCAATAGCACCAAGCATACAATACTTCCCAAAGGAAGAAGAAACTTACAGATGTAAAAAGGACCAGGTCTGAATGGTCTTTAGCATAATAGTTTCTTATACAAGGTCTGTCCAGGCCAGGGGGAAGGAGGGAGGGTCGCAAGAAAGAAGGCGAGAGAAGACAACTAACATGGAACACTATGGTAGGTACATAACTTCTTAATGCTAAGTTGTCAATCTCTCCTTCATTCTTGCTTGATGGGACCGTCCCTAGCACCTCTATCCTGGGTGGCTCAATGGAACAAACTCTTGAGGACTGTAGAGCCAAAACTGGCTCTGTCCCTGGAGGCCAAGTCCAATTTGTAATGGGAAACAAAAGTGTGAGGAGTGGCCCAAGTGGCCGCTGCACAAATAGTGTCCAAAGGCAGTCTAGCTTGAAAAGCTGTAGAAGTAGCTAAACTCCTAGTTGAATGTGCTTTAGGTTTTGAGCACAGCTGTTTTCCCCTGATCGTATAAATTTCAGTGATGACCGACGAAAGCCATCTGGACAAAGTCACTTTAGAAACAGGAAGGCCTTTTTTATTATCCGCATAGGAAACAAAAAGTTGATCAGATTTTCTAAATTTTTTGTTCTGTCCAAATAATATCTAAGCTGACGGTGGACGCCAAGATAATGTAGCTTTTGTTCAGCTCTATCTGAATAGTTAGGAAAAATACAGGGAGATCAATGGATTGATTCAGATTGTTCTTTGAAGCGACCTTAGGTAAAAGGATGGATTAGTTCTCAAAGATACTCTGTCTTTGTGAAAAATCAAATAGGGGGTCGAACTGAAAGAGCATGAAGTTCAGACACCCTCCTGGCAGATGTAATAGCCACTAGGAATAAAGTTTTCCAAGAAAGATATTTCAGGGAACAAGAAACAGCTGGCTCGAAGGTGGGAAGAATCAAGGATGTCAGCACTAAATTTAGATCCCACTGAGGAGGAGGATTCCTGATTGGAGGCTTTAGTAGGAAAATTCCTTTCAAGAAGGCCCTGCAGAGCCTATGGGACATAATATTATGATCTGCTATCCCGACATGAAAATTAGAAATAGCAGCCAACTGAACTCTGACTGTGGAAGAACAGGAGCCTGCATGAAAAATCTCTGCTAAGAAGTCCAGAACTGCCTGAACAGGGGCAGTAAAAGGATCAATATTTTGGGCCTTAGCCCAATAAGAGAAACGCTTCCATTTGCTTGTGTAAATCCTCCTGGCAGAGGATTTTAGTGAAGCTACTATGATGTCTCTAACTGGGTTAGAGATCAAAGGAAGCCTGGCTAAGGAAGGAAGTGGAGCAACCATGCTGTGAGGTTGAGAGAAGGGATTGACCGGTGCAGCTGACCGGATTGGTGAATCAGTAGATCTGGCACTGGGTCCAGATGCCACGGCTGCACCAAAAGGTGATGATGGAGGAACGGGAACCAAACTTGTCGAGGCCAGTAAGGGGCAATGAGAATCAATTTGGCTCTCAAAACGGTAGCTTTCTGGATCACCTGAGGGATCAGAGGAAATGGAGGGAAGGCATAAAGAAGTCCCTGGGGCCAATCCTGGGTCAGAGCATCTCTGGGGGGATGGCCTGATAGAGGGAAGAGGCTGAAGAAGTCTGGACATTTGCTGTTTTGGGGAGTAGCAAAAAGATCGCAACATGGACGACCCCATTCCAGAAAAATCTCTTCCGCTATAGATTGCTTGAGAGACCACTCGTGAGGCATGAGAATAGCTCTGCTCAATCTGTCCGCTATAATGTTGGTTTTCCCAGGGATATGCGTTGCTACCAGAAACCGATGAGAGGAGATCGCCCATTGCCATAGTCTGAGCGCTTCTCGACACAAGGGGTAGGACTTGGTTCCGCCCTGTTTGTTGATATACCAAACTACAGACATGTTGTCTGTGTGGACTGCAATTGTCCCTACGGGAAGAAAGTCGTTGAGGGCTTGCAACGGTAAAAGCACTGCTCTCATCTCCAGGACATTTATGTGCAGATGGTACTCGAACGGTTGCCACGTCCCATGAACCATCCTGCCCTGATAATGACCCCCACCCGATCAGGGAGGCATCCGTGGTGACAGTGGCTATCGGGGACGGAGGTACAAAGCACCTGCCTTGGTGAACCTGAGACGATGTGATCCACCAAGCAAGATGTTCTTTGCATGTTTGTGTCACCAGAATCTGGTGACGCATTGGGAGTTGCTGGTATGACCACTGTGTGAACAGCATCCACTGAAGGAGGCGCATGTAGAATCGAGCCAGGGAAGAAGAGTAATGGCCGCAGCCATGAGACCTAATACCTTTAGAACCATTCTGGCCTGTACTTTCTTGCTGGCCAGAATGATCCTGACATGAGTCTGAATGTCTGAAACTCTTTGTTCTGTAAGGGTAGCTGACATCCGAACAGTGTTTAAGTTTGCGCCTATGAAGGTAATAGACTGGCAGGGCGATAAGGATGACTTTTCAAGTTGATTGAGATGCCTAAATGAGAACAAAGGTCTATTGTGTAATCCCTGGCTTGTATAAGCTGATGCCTGGTGGTGGCTGACAGGAGCCAGTCGTCGAGATACGGAAACACCTGGAATCCTTGACGTCTCAGGTGAGCCGTGACCACTGCCATGCATTTGGTGAACACTCTGGGGGCTGTAGTGAGACCAAAGGGCAGGGCTCTGAACTGGAAGTGACTGGACCCCAGCCGAAGCGGAGAAATCTCCTGGAGCGTCTGTGAATTTTGATGTGATAGTACGCATCCTGAAGATCTATTGAGCACATCCAGTTGTCCTTCTGTAAGAAGGGCAGAATTGACTGAAGAGTGACCATTCGAATCTTGTCTTCCTGACAGACTTGTTGAGTCTGCTGAGATCCAATATTGGTCTCCAGTCTCCCGTCTTTTGGGGACCAAAAAGAACCTTGAGTAGATTCCGGCTCTGAATGGTCTATTGTAACTGGCTGAATGGCTCTTTTTGCAGTAGTTTTGCGATTTCTAACTCTGCAATCTCCCTTAGACCGGTGGTACATCTGGAAGGGAACTTGAGGGGAAGGACTTTCCTCGAAAGGAATTATGTAACCCTTGGATATGATCGACTGTACCCATCTGTCTTGAGTGAGGGAATGCCAGGCTTCTGGGTACAGTGATAATCTTCCCGACTGCCTCCAAGGAGGGACAGCCGGGCAACACCTCAGGGATGCTGAAAGGGCTTATCAGAGAGAGGCTCCCTGTTTCCCTGGTTCTTCGACCCCTCTGCCTCTAGAGCGCCTGTTGTTGTTACCCCTCTGCCTCTAGGGGTAAACTGACCACGTGAATCCGGCGTGACTCCTTGGGATTTACGGAACCACATCTTCCCACCCTTCTGTCCTTTGGGATAAGGCCTAGAAGGGTGGAAAACGGACTCCAACAGCAGAAAGAGTCTTGCCGTCCTGCTCACACCTGGTCAAGGTTTCCTTCACCTGAGGGCCAAACAAAGCTGACCCATCAAAGGGAGAATTTGTGAAGGACGCCTTAAAGGGATCCAAAAATCACATAGCCGCATCCAGGCTTGGCGCCTAAGAGCCACACCTGTGCTCGGCTCTACTCGCTCCATCCGCAGCATAAGATATTAGCCGCATGGAGGAGTTAGCAATGGAATTGAGGGTTCCTAGCTGCGAAGCAATCTTTTCTTGAGCCCCTGCAGCTGTAGGATCCTGAACTACTTCTCCCAGCTCCTTCAGGATATCTCTCTGGAGTCTGGTGAAGTGACAAAGATAATTCAGCGAACGCATAGCAAAGGTCGCTGAGGAAAACATCCGCTTGCGTACCTATCCATGGTCCTAGAGTCCTTATTAGGAGGATGGACGGGCACGGAAGGATCTGCAAGTTCCTTTTGGTGGCCGCAGCCACCACCATGGCATCAGCGGGACACCCTTGGTAAGGAATTGTTTGTCACTCGGGCCAGTGATAAATTTTGAAGGCCTCCTAGGGACTGGCTCTACAGAGTCAGGAGCTGCCCACGCCTTTCGTGCAATAACCTGCATAAGGGCGTCGAAAGGCGGAGACACCCAGGAGGTGGAGGGCCGAGATCCAAACGCCTCTAGGTATACTGACTCATCCTCAGAGGGATTGTTGGTGGGCCAGTTTCCCCTCTGTTTCAGAAGTTCTAGGATGTCTGAGAAGGAGACATCCTCAGAGGGGCATCTAGGGGCTTCCTCTGACTCATCAAAGTCAGTATCCAGTGACAGACTCGGGAGTCTACATGCTTCCTCTTACAAGTCCTCTTCCTAGGAGGATCTCCCGAAACATCAGGAGAATCCTCGGAAGAGGGGGAAATTCCCAATGGGGAAACCTGAGGCGGAGGATCTCTGGGTCCTGTAGCAAGAGAAGTGGCAGAGATGACAACAGGTACTATAGAGGGAGGAGCTGCGGGAACAGACTGCTGACTGATACCAGTGGCCAGTACACTCTTCATCACCTCGAATGCTCCCCTCCCAGGCAGGTCCGAGAGAACCCGCTCCAAGAGCTAGGAACTCCGGGACCACCGAAGGGAAGTCTCCGAGGCAGATGTCGGAGCCGAGCTCACCAAGGCCGAGGCTCCAAGGGAAGAGCGGCTCGGACAAGGGTCCGATGCCACTCACCCCTCGGAGGAGACCATGGAAGCCCGACCACGAATCCCTCTAAGGAAGAGGAGATAAGAGTAGAGGCTGAAGGAACAGAAGGGGGTATCCGTCCTCCAGCCGTAGCAGTAACCATGCCCGAAGACTCCAACTCCAAACTCTGGGGTAGAGTTGAAGGAGGAACTGTAACGGGGTGTGGACCAACAGTCGTCTGCTGAGACGGACTGTGTAACATTTGGGCCAGTACCTGTGACTTGAGTAATCTACTGACCACTCTCTCTAGGTCATGATCTGACAACCTGGATGACCTTGAAGATCGGCTCCGATGGCTCCGTTCCGATAGAAGAGGCGAAGCAGGAGCCGACAGTATCGGCTCCAAGGAAGGAGACCTCGACCTCTTCCTGGAATGAGCCATCGGAGCCGATACTATAGATCCTGTCGGAGCCGACTTCGGAGCCGACAGGAAGCTCGATGTATCGGCTCCAGCCGGAGCCGATACAGCCACCAAAGTAACGGTGTCGGAGCCGATCGGAGCCGACACCGATGCCTGTGCCACATGGGTGTCGGAACCGATCGGCGCCGACATCGGCGGACAAAATAGTTCGCACCGATAGCCATCGGTGCCGAACGCTGTCAAGCCAGAATCGGCTCCAGCCGAGCCGATCTCGACTCAGTGCAGTCGGAGCCGAGGCCGCAGGCTTAGAAACAGAAGCCTGGGCCTTGGAAACTTTTGCTGGTTTTGATGGAGCCGACTTAGCCGGAGAGCCCTCCGGCTTAAGAAGGCCCCTAAGAACCAGTTTATTATGTCTCTCCTGCAGGACTCTCTGGCTGAAGGAGTGACAAATAGCACAGGAGTCCTGCAGGTGAAGAGGGCCCAGACAATACAGGCAAGAAGTGTGACCGTCTGTCAGAGACATCTTCTGACAGCACGAGTCACACTTCTTAAAACCTGAGACCCTCTCCTTTGACATGGTGCCGAAAAAACACACACACACACCAGTCAAAATTAAGTTAAATAAAATACCAAAAGGTATTCTACAAAACCAATACACACACCCTAACAAGGGGGGGGGATGGGATAGGGTTTTAAGATACACTAACAAAAAATAAAGGAGACAGGGAATTTCTGTCAGAAAGGGAATAATATAAATTTAA
This sequence comes from Protopterus annectens, assembly GCF_019279795.1. Classification (NCBI taxonomy): domain Eukaryota; kingdom Metazoa; phylum Chordata; order Ceratodontiformes; family Protopteridae; genus Protopterus; species Protopterus annectens. The sequence goes on from NC_056731.1 coordinate 1,133,559,866, forward strand.
AACTATCAATACAAAGTTTTTTGACTAAAAGGGGCTTAAAACTCACAAAAGTGAACAACTTACCAGGAGCTGGTAAAAAGAAGACCTCCTAAGCGAAGCGGCAAATGAGATCTGGGTACTTACCGCCTTGCATCATGGGATATGGGGCTGCCTCGAGCTGGTAGAAGAAACTCTCGAGCTTAGCAAGTGCCGAGTCGGAGCCGAGGGATCGGCTCCGAACCCATCAAGCAAGAATGAAGGCGAGATTGACAACTTAACATTGTCTACTTTTCTTTATTTGTATAACTATTCATACTTCTTTGGTATGATGGTTCAGACGCTTGACAGAATATGAACCATGAATTTCAGACCTGCCACTCTAACTTTATATGCTCTTATTTAATTTAACATTACGTTGCCTAAGTGTTCCGTAACTTTCAGTCCCATGTCATGAACTTCTTATGTCTGACCTGTCCCCCATGCACAAAACAAAATCAAATCATTAATTCTGTTTACAATGCAACTCCACCACCTCCACAAATAAAAGTGTTCACTCATTCAGCCTGTAGTCTCCCAAAAGGAGATGCCCTCCACTGGAGACACCAAAACAAAGGTGTTGTTGCTGTCTGAAATACAACCCATCACATAAATGCTATGGTCTGAACAGGTCAGATTCTCCTCCTCTGCTAGTTAAGTCAAGCAATACTTCTGGGGAAAAATCAATTATTCTTTTGGCTAGAGTTAACGCACTCTAGATACAGGGAGATGATACTTGTAGAGGGAAATGGGCAGCTAGCTGTCAGTCTGCTATGTATTAATTCATGACTTTTTTTTATAACCAAAAAGGCTGGAGTGAAAACAAGTATCAATGAGAAAAATGTCCAAACAGTGTTGCCTTTTAACAGGAACTAGTATGTTCAGCTAAACTGACAGCTCTCCTGAAGGAAGGATGGTTGCACAGCTACCAAGGAGAAATCATGATCCTGTGCCGGTCTGTTATGGACAGTACATGCATGGGGAGCAGTAGTAGGGCATAGCATAGTTAGTTAACCAAGGACTGGCTGTTTTCATAAAAAAGGGGTCTGTTGTCAACTTCTGGACAGCATATGTAACCAGGCTGGGACAGACACGGCTGTGACTTTCCTGGTCAGTGAACTTAGGCTTAAGGTGGACTGAGGGTTTAAGAACATATGCTCCCAGTCCACAGATTCTTTAGCTACTAACGACCTTGCTTTTGGTTCGCCCTAGGATATTTTTTTTATGCCTTCACTTGTAAAAACACTCTGTCTGGACCTCCTATTTCCAAGCAAAGGAAGCTTTCCCATACTCCTCAAAGTCAGGGGTAAAATGGAAGGCTTTTTAGACTGAAAGTATTTCAGTGTTTGTGAACAGCAACTTCCTGAAGCAAACACTGGCTATCTGCCACTTCCCTGGCAGAGTGAGCTCTGACTGCGGCATTTACCAGTAAGTCATTAACTGAATAACAGCAGAACTGTGACACAGTTGGCACTCCACTTTAAAAGCAGCTACATGGCAAATGAAAGACCATCCCTCTCTTCAGCAAAGGAAATAAAGAGCTGCTTCATCTTTCTAAACTCATTTACTCTCATGAGACAACACCAAAGCTAATGATACATATCCAAGGTGTAAAGGACCCCCCACCTCTCAGTCTCTACTTCAGCAAAGAAAATCAGAAGGTTGATGAACTGGTTCATGGATATATCTGAATCTACTTTCAGAGGAAATGTGAATGTATTTGAACATACATATATGGATCAACTTTCAGAGGAAATGTGAATGTGTTTTTATCCTCCAAGTAATTTTTGAAAAACAGAACATTTGTTGTGTGTGTATATAAGGGCTTTCAGTTTTGGCTACCAAAAATCCATTTTCCAAGAAATAAACTTCAAAGTTACTAAACTGGCATACTCAAATGGCAGATACATTAGCCTGTCAAACATGAAGTTCAGATCCCACAGGGAATATGTTTCTTAATGGGGGACAGAAATGCGATAATTTCTTAAGGAATTGTTTGACCAACCTCTACTTTCTGCAAGGTCCTAATGTATAAAAATACCTGGAACCTTGCATTTTGTCCACAGAACAAAGGCCCAGATCTTGGAGGTAGCTGCAGTAAGCCACAATCATCTTTAGACAAGGCAACTGAGGCAGTATCAAGTACAGCTTTACATGGGTCTATATTAGAAGAAAAAAACAGCGGACGGACGATTTAACGCAGGGAAAGATTTCCCTTGGCTGTTTGCCGGAGTTTGCTATTTCCCCTACTGTTGAGCGATCTCGGAGTTGGTATATTTAGCTAGGGGTGGTGTGGGGAGCACAGCCCCCTATGTCGGGGGTGTGGGGGGCAAAGCCCTCCACTTAATTTAGATGTAAAGTAATGTTTTTTGTGTTGTGGCCGAGGGACGTGTTTCCCTGGGACATTCGACATTGTGCAGTTCGATATTAGAAGATCGATGTTTAGGTGTTCGATCACCTAAACAGTCGGTCTTCTAATATAGACCCCTTTATCCAACTTGAGAACCTCTTCCACACAGAGGCATAGGCCTGCTAAGGATAAGAATTCTTGGCAGCCACATTCACCGCTGAGATTCCAGCCAGTAAGTCCAGTAGACTGATGGTGTCTCTAGCAAGAGTCAGCTTCTAAAGTGGATGCAGCCATCCATACATCATTCTTGGCAAGGAACAGGAGGGTTCCCTGTACCACAAAGGACTTCAAAGCTTGAAGCATTGCTCTTCTCCAGTCACTGAACTTGCAATGAGGCAACCAATCGGTTCCTGTGCCCAAAGAGGGAGAAGGTGACTATAGTCTCCTCCTACCTCTTCTGCTGAACTAATCAAAAGATAGGAAAAACCACAGTCTTTGAGCTGGTAAACCTATCAATCTCCAAAGCATCTTTGGAAGACCTGAATGTGGCACAGCTTCTAAATCTAAAGCAAAGAACAGGACTGAACATGAGTTTTAGATTATTCACCTGCCTGTTTACTTTCTTGGAGATATGAACTGGTAAGACAAGGACGTGCCTTATGACTCGATGCATGTGAGCACTGTTTATCTACAAAAGGCATAAGACTTTTTACATCTTTGCTTTTTAAATGCTACATAATAGACTAGTGGTCTGAAACAGGAGAAGGCCTGGAAGCATCTATTTTTCTAAGGCCTTTGGGCCTAAAGTACAGAGTTTCAGCTAATGGATATGTAGTTCCCGTTCCAGTGGGTGAACTACACTATTTGCACAGTATGGAGTCCAGCTGAGCCCCCCCCCCCCCCCATTTGCAAGAGAAGCATTATCCAGATCTGTGATGGTTTTAATGGTAGAATGAGAAGATCCCCCCTTCAAAAAAAAAAAAAAACAGTGGAGACTAGCCAATATTGTGGGCTTGGTGACTAGGGCTTAAGAACAGAAGCAGCAGATCTCTCAATACATGGCAGCTCTGAAGCCACTGACATACCTCACATTCTAATGCAACACTCATAACCTCATGCATGCAAATGGAACTATGAATACTTAGGTAATCATAAACATAAGACAACAAAGTAAACTCTACGCCTGGAACCCATGCTGTACCTTTATTTAGTGACTAATACCATGACCTCCTGGGTCCTTTCCAAATACAGATACAACTGAAAGAAATCAGCAATCAATTCTGCCATTGTAGAAGTCTTCCTCCTACCTTAAATAAAAAAGGTGAGTTGCTTCCAAGAAGTCTATGATTGCTGCTATCAAGAGATGGTCAGCAATGTACAGAAAAAAAAGATTACTTTCCTGCAAAGTTTCAGCTACTGCAGTTTACATCTTGGTGAACACTCTGGAGGCTAAAAATGACGAAAACACCACTTTTTTGGATGCGATATACAGCTAGAGTGAAAAAGATAGTCTTTTGCAAGGACCTCAAATGGTAATGTGTCAGAGGCCATCCATTTTATTTAGCAACATCATTCAGCCTCCCACAAGAGAAAAGAGATGATCCCTGGCAGGGCAGCCATCAGAAACTGCAAGGATGCTCTGGCTAAAGCAGTTGAGGTCCAAAATGGTATGGAAACGGTCACCATTTTTTGTGGCCAAGAAAAGTGTAAACCCCCTATTCCTCCTCCAACACAAGAAACTCCTCTTGTACCACTTTCAGATGTAAAGTCTGGGTCTTCCCCAAGAGCTACATTTGACATGGATTGATCCACTAGTGAAGCTTTTCAGGAGAGGACATGTAGCTCCAGGACACTGGAGAAAATAACTACTCTAGATGGTTCTTGTAATGGTTCTCCGAGCTGGAAAGAACTCTGATAAATCCCTCTGTGGCTTGTCTTAGACTACAGTCAGGACTTCAGTGGGGTTACCAGAGGAGTTGCCATATGTGGAAACTTTGCTGACACCAGGGGGTAATGACTGTACAACACCTGAAGGCTTAATTCGGATGTCAGGAAGACTTTAGGTTGGTCAGTCAAGAGTGCAAAAGGTGACATTTTCATTTTTTCCCGACCTGATCCTTTGAAATGGTGGACCACTCAATATTATTACCCAAGCTGCACAGTGGTTTAAAGACTTCTTGACTAACAGATCCTTTAATGTAAAGAATGGCTCCTCTCTGTCACATACTGCCTACAGTCATTCAGGTGTACCACAAGGGTCAATACTTGCCCCAGTCCTTATTTCCATTTTATAAGTGAGTTATTCCTTAACTTTTCCCAGTTACAACTCTTCTTATATGTCAATGACAGGGTTATCTACTGATCCAACCCACAGCAACGGTAATCCAAACCTAATTACAAACTGACCTTCTGGAACTAAAACACTGTCTCACCTCCAAAAAATTTCTCCGTTTGTATTACTTTTCTGTTCTATTGTTGGCTGTATTTATTAGATTTTTTTGCTGCTGCTATTTTGAATGTAATTCAGGCTGAGCCTGCAATCAGTCATGTTGTAATCAGTGCTCTACTATGGTAACCCGCAGGACCTGTGAACAATGCCATAAGGTTTGCAAGGCTGTAGATTAAACCAAGGTTGCTTTGATGCCTTTGCATGTCACTGAGGAACCATTTTACAAGGCAGCTATGGATGCTGAGGGACCCCTGAGCACCCACGTTCCACAGATATAAAATATATCTTGGTAGTGGAGGAACATGCCACTAGGTATCCAAGAACAGTAGCTTGTCTTCCTCTGAAGCAGAAACAATAACAAATGCTTTACTAGCATTTTTCAACAGGATATGTTTTCCTAAAGAAATACTGACAGATAGTGGTACCAACTTTATAATCAGACCTACGGACATGTTTGTGGAAGTGCTGTGAGGTAAAACACCTGCCATTCACAGAAAGTGGTCTGGTGGTGAAGTTCAACTTTACACAGCAGACAGTGCTGAGAGTATTTGCACATCAGTTCAAGATGGAGTAGAGAAGTGCCTGTCCCATCTTCTCTATACATACAGGGAGGTGCCCCAAAAATCTACAAGTTTGTTACCATCTGAGATACTGCATAGTCATAGGGTAAGAGGAACCCCGGATTTTATTTGTGATGAGTGGGAGGGTAAGTGTGATTCCCTCGGAGAGTCTGTTATGGAATATGTCCTAAACCTCAGGACTAGGTTTAGGGAGCTCATGTGGATTGCTCAGAAACACCCATCACAGGCACAATAGCAGCAGAAATGTGAAGACAGACAAGTCAGAAATACTTCTATAGGACAACAGGTGATGGTACGTGTTCCCGTGAGCGATAACAAGATGCAAGAAGGCTAGAAGGGCCCTTTCACAACCGTAGGAAATGTAAGTGATTTCAACTACGTGAAAGTCACCAGTCAGAAGGCCAATGCACAAACTCTACCACATTAACATATAATAAAGTCCTGTTATGAAAGAGAAGCCCCTATAATTAGTATCTGCATGAGTTGCAAGAGAAGTCATGAGGGATCTAGAGGTAGTGCTGCTCAGTCTGAACCTCACTGGATGGGGTTGCCCTCTCCCCACAACTAATCCTTGACCATTTTCAGAAAATCCAAGTAGTATTGAAGGAATGTATGTTTTCTGGCAGCTCAAGGTCTACCCACCTGGTGGAGCACCATGTAGACACAAGATGCCAGCAACCAGTCAGATAATCTCCCTACAGATAAACTCTGAAAGAGGAACTGAAGGACATGTTAGAACTGTCCAACAGCCTCTGGACCTCACCAGTGGTGCTGGTGCCAAAGAAGCAAGGTAGAACACAATTCTCTATGGATCACAGGAAACTGAGCAGTCACACAGAGTCATATGCTTACCCAATGCCCAGGACAGATGAAGCCTTAGAGCAGCGGGGTGGGGTTAATTATTACTATTTATTAACTTGACCAAAAGTTACTGGAAGGTGTCCTTGTCACCTGTATCCAGGAAAAAGTCAGCTTTTTTACCCCAATTGTTTTGAATATGTTTATAAAAAATTTCTTTTGTATGACGAATGTCACAGCAAACTTCCAGAGGCTGGTATATTGCATTCTACAAATTTCAAATAAACAGATAAAAATAATACAGGCAGCCCCCTGGGTTATGGACATCCAACATACGGAAAACCCATAGATACGAACAGGAAGCTGCAATGTTGGAAATAACATGAAAATAAATAAAAATCTTTAAAGTTGCCCTAATCTTACCTTAAAATAAAGAATTCCATTGTATTTTCCTTTTCCCCGTTCGTAAAGCTGCTCGCATGTCTTGTTAGAGCAGTTACTTCCTCACAGAGAACAAGCGAGTGGTTAAGAGATCGCTGTGTTGGTGATCTGATTGGTCAAGACTGCTGCCTTGTACAGTACACACTATTGAAGCAGTTACTGTACCGTACAGTAGAATGGGCAAATGACATTGCGGCTCACTAAGGTCTAGGTGACAGTAGGAGGTCTGGCAGAGGTCTGAGAGTTCAGTAAAGAGTGGAAAACATTTGTGGGTGATGCCTGTAGTACCGAAATGTAAAGTGAAGCTTAAAAGAAGTAAGTTTAACATATCTTTTTTATGGAATGTTCTACTGTACTGTACTGCAGTACAGTACAGTAGAACATTCCATGTAAATGTTCCGACTTGCATACAAATTTGACTCAAAGACAGACTAAAAAACAGATCTCGGCCTTAACCTGGTGACTGCCTGTAAATCCTAGCAGAAGCAAGAAATCAAGCCCTTGCTTACCCGGAGGATATTGCCATGTATGCCTAGTCCTGGGCAGAACATGTGCAGCATGTCAAGGAAGGGTTGGGCAGATTGCAAAGGGCAAGGCTAGTCTATAACTGCAAACTGAAGTTTAGAAATGGGGTCACAACGAAAACAAACAAAATGTGGAACAACAGTCAACAGGTAAACTTGAAAAAAATAAGTGATTTACAGAAGTGAAATGAACCACTGGAATAGAATATATTGAAAAGCAATTAAAAGAAATTTAAATGATCTCATTCTTGGAGTGCAGAGAGATAATGCCCTAAAAGTGACCTGGTCAACATATATTCAAATCAGTGGGTACAGGATGGAAGAATGGCAGTGAGCAGCATACCATTTGTCCATCCCAGAGAAAGGTAATGGGGACTGCCTTGTCATTTAGGTAACACCCACTGGGAAATCTAGATCGTGCAGCCATCAAACTTGGGCCAAACGGAAGTGCTGCCATGGCACAGCTGCACAAGTCAGGGGCAGTCACACAAGGAAGATCAAGTGCTCCTCCCCTAAAGACCTGCAGTGCTTCTCTCAGAAGCTGCTGAGGGTTATTAGAAGTTCCTGGGGTCAGGAAAGGAGCTACTGTGTGTCTGCCTGGATGATGGCCCCTCAATTGGCTCTCACTTCACATATGCGCTAGTGATGGCTCTTGCCCTCATGAGTAATAAGCAGATTATATAGATCAAGAGGAGTTCAAAAAAGCTACAATGTCTATGCGAGTACTTAGAAAATATGAATGAACATACACTATAGCAGTACATAACACAGACAAGATGTAAAGGCTGGAAGTAAGACACAAGAAAGTACATTTGTGTAAGTAAACAACATAACAACAGATATTAGAAAGGGGTAAGGTGGAAGAAGGCTGAGATTCCAGGAAACCCTGGAGAACAGTCGTATCAATGCTTGCTCTGAAGCAACAGAAAGAATCTAGTTTGTTGTGCTTAGTAAAGGTATGCATAGATGACCAAGTCACTATTTATACTTACAGAGTCCACTCCTTTCCAAAATTTCACAGAAGTATTCAAAACCTTAGAAAAGTGGGTCCTGGCTTTGCCTGGATGAGTCTTACTATGGTGAGAACAGTAAAAGTTAATAGCATGGGACAACCACTTAGAACTTCTTTGTTTTGATACTGCTTGTCCCTTTTTCTTACATTTACAGGAAATCAACAACTGATCAGCAATCATGAAGGTTTTTGCCCTATCTTGTATTTGCATTGCTGTGGACATCTACAGTGTGCAAAATTCTTTCTCCCTTATGTTTTGGTTCTGGAAAGAAAACAGGAACATGAATAGGCTTGTTCAAAGTAAACTCTGAAACAACCTCAGGCACAAAGGAAGTATATGTTCTCAAACTAATCCTATCTGTGTGAAAAAATTAGACATAGATGACATCATAAAAGCTTGCAACTCAAATACTATTCTTGTAGAAGTCAGAGCAATGAATAGCACCGTTTTCCAAATAAGAACTTCAAATCAGCCTGGAGAGTTGGTTATAAAGAAAAATGTGAAAATTTTCTAGTAACATTTAAGATCCCAAGCAACAACTACTTGTCCTCTAGATGGATGGATATGTAAAACCCCTTTCAAAAACTACTTCACTTGAGGTAGGGCAGAAATGAGAAAAGAGTAAGAAAAAACAGAGGATAAAAACTCACACAAATACTAAAGAATCATGGGAGTCTGTGCCTTAAAAGGGTCCTGGTTCTTGGTGTGACATCAAATAAAACGTCTTTTAGACTTTCCTATATATGACTGTGTAGTAGAAGGCTTCTTTGCTGTTTTCTTTAACCTGCTGCATGTTTTCAGAGAAAAGGTGCCTAAAAGGTATCGAAATTCTATCATCCAGGCAGTCAGTTGAAGGCAGGGGTGTATTAAACAACCCCTGCACTGTGCGAGCAGGTTCATTCGGTGAGGAAGCTTGTGGTAACTGACCTTGGCCATTTTCAACAGAAGGGAGAAAATGAGATTGTGTAAGTAAATTTAGCATAACAGCTGATATTTGAATAGATCACTGTTGTAGTAGCCTAAGCTACATCGGACATATTGCCAAGGATCAGACCAAATGGCCAGCTTCCAAAGCTTTAGGGCATCTTCCATGCACCCTAGCCACTGTACAGCTTGAGAAAAACAATATTTATTTATTTATTTTTATTTTTATATTTGATTACTGGGAAAGTCTGACTGAACGGAATGTCCATTTTCAGCAGAGGCCAGGGGCGAAAAGCTCCAGATAGAACAAAAAATAATAAAATAAAAACCAGCTGTACGTAGAGTAAAGAGTTTGAAGGCTTTTAGTCTGGGGCAGAGCAAGAGCAGAGTCATTTAGTGGTAAGGTGGGTTTTTAGTGTTTGTTTAAATTTAGTTAATGTAGTGCTAGATGTGATGTAACTAGGTACAGAGTTCCAAATCTTAGCAATATAATGAGAGTAGGTGGACTCTCCAACACGATTGTGTGCTGTTGAGATTTGTATGAGGGGCTTATTGTTTGACCGCAGCATTCTGCCACAGGAATAGGGCTCTAGCATGTCATGTACTGATGAGTTTTTGCAGAAAGATAGAAGACTTTGTAAGCCATGTTAAGCTGAGACAAGTGTAGGAGATGGGAAAGTTCAAACCAGTGTAGTTTCCTTAGGGCAGAGCAATGGTGTGATCTCATTGTAGAGTTTGCTGCATATCTAGCTATTTTTTGTAGCAGGCTTACAGTTTTACCAGCTCAGTTTTCCTGAGGTTAATAAATACAGGTAATGCATATAAAAGAGTTGAGGTCAAATAAGTTTGGACAATAGCTATTGTTGTGTTATTTGTGAGATATTGCCTGTTCCTATATAGTGTACCTAGTTTTTTGTGTACTTTCTTAATTGATTGAGAGACTCAGCACAGCTCCTCGTGGTGTCCTGCAGAGTTCTACAAGGAGCAGAGAGTGAAAGAGTTATTTTCCTTGATTTATAAGTATTTTTTTCTGGCTTTTTTTTTTACTACTGTATCTCGACTGTATTTCGCCTAAAAACCCTTGAAATCAGCTCTGCATATTGTTTATACTGTATTTGTGTTGCTTCTAAACTGTTTGCACTTTAAAAGTTAGTTTTTGTTTAATTTACCTGTTAGGCTAACACACTCAAGTGCGCTAGACATTTTAACACATTTACTGTTTGTTACTGTATCTTTTTCTTCTGTCTCTGAAAAAAAGAAAAAAAAAAAAAAATACCCTTGTTTACCCGCCTTACTGAACTAGAATAGTCCAGTCTTCAGATTTTGCTGATCTCTGGGCTTTGTCATAGTTCCTGTGCTATCCATATCCTTATTTGGATAAGAGGAAGCTTCTTTGTTCACCAGTGGGAGTGGGGAGCACTGAGCAACCTATTTATCCCTAGAGGAGTGGTTCCAGCCCAGCAACTTGTAGTTTATTGGTCATTTTGGGTCAATTCCTAGCTCTTTTCTACCTCCTGCTATAAAGCACGCTTTTGTGCTTGTATACGACTCAGCACAGCTCCTTGTGGTGTCCTGCAGAGTTCTACAATCAGCAGAGAGTGAAAGAGTGACTTTACTTGATTTATAAGTATTTTTTTCTGGCTTTCTTTTTGACTACTGTATCTCGACTGCATTTCGCTTAAAAACCCTTGAAATCAGCTCTGCATATTGTTTTTACTGTATTTGTGTTGCTTCTAAACTGTTTGCACTTTAAAAGTTAGTTTTTGTTTAATTTAACTGTTAGGCTAACACACTCAAGTGCGCTAGCCGTTTTAAAGCATTTACTGTTTGTTACTGTATCTTTTTCTTCTGTCTCTGTAAAAAAAAGAAAAAAAAACAAAAAAAATCCTTGTTTTTCCTCCTTACTGAACTAGAATAGTCCAGTCTTCAGATTTTGCTGATCTCTGGGCTTTGTCATAGTTCCTGTGCTATCCATATCCTTATTTGGATAAGAGGAAGCTTCTTTGTTCACCAGTGGGAGTGGGGAGCACTGAGCAACCTATTTATCCCTAGAGGAGTGGTTCCAGCCCAGCAACATGTAGTTTATTGGTCATTTTGGGTCAACTCCTGGTTCTTTTCAACCTCCTGCTATAAAGCACGCTTTTGTGCTTGTATACGACTCAGCACAGCTCCTTGTGGTGTCCTGCAGAGTTCTACAATCAGCAGAGAGTGAAAGAGTGACTTTACTTGATTTATAAGTATTTTTTTCTGGCTTTCTTTTTGACTACTGTATCTCGACTGCATTTCGCCTAAAAACCCTTGAAATCAGCTCTGCATATTGTTTTTACTGTATTTGTGTTGCTTCTAAACTGTTTGCACTTTAAAAGTTAGTTTTTTTTAATTTAACTGTTAGGCTAACACACTCAAGTGCGCTAGCCGTTTTAAAGCATTTACTGTTTGTTACTGTATCTTTTTCTTCTGTCTCCGAAAAAAAGAAAAAAAAAAAAATATCCTTGTTTTCCCTCCTTACTGAACTAGAATAGTCCAGTCTTCAGATTTTGCTGATCTCTGGGCTATGTCATAGTTCCTATGCTATCCATATCCTTATTTGGATAAGAGGAAGCTTCTTTGTTCACCAGTGGGAGTGGGGAGCACTGAGCAACCTATTTGTCCCTAGAGGAGTGGTTCCAGCCCAGCAACTTGTAGTTTATTGGCCATTTTGGGTCAATTCCTAGCTCTTTTCAACCCCCTGCTATAAAGCCCGCTTTTGCACGAATTTGTGCGAAGTTGCTCATAGAGCAGCATCGGGCAGCGCCGGTTAATAAAGTTTAAACTATTACTGGCTCCGCAAAGTCTGCTCTTCAATGTTTCCCTTAGAACTGCTCTACTTGCAATCTAAACAGTCTATTCTCTATCTGAAAAACCCAGCACTTGCTCCTAAAGCATTTTATACAGGTAAAGCACTCTTAAACAAAAAGAAAGTACTTCATTCACCTAAATCCCCTTGAGTACCCATTTCCCTATAGGTCCTTTCTGACTCAGTTACACAGCAATCCTTTACACTATTCTAGCATGTCACAGGGTCAGTTGCTGGCATCCTCTCCTGTTCAGCTGGTGAATCTGGGAATCTTGAGGCAATGTTACAATTGCCTCATGTACACAGACAACCCTCTCCTCCTCCCAACAAATACAAATATATGTGAGAGATGCAACTATATAGCCAAACTGGAGGTGGAGCTCTCTCAACTCAGTACTGGCAAAACCAGTCAGGAGGAGAAGGTAACCACGCACACCACAAGCCCAGTCTCACTTAGACCTATCACAACTGCAAACCAAAGACATAAACACACAAAAACATACTTGGAGGCTCTGATTAAAAATCTACCAAAATAACAGAGGCCTCCAAAGCAGACAACCAAGCGACCACTACCTCAAGACATAGCACATGCAACACATAGTTCACAAAGTCAGTGTGCTAAACAGTCACAGCCCTTAAGGCCAAACAACATGCCAGATATACTTGTAATAGGTGACTCCAAAGTCAGACACACTGACGTCCCGCTCACCAGACTGAACAAGGAAAAGGTTACAGTAAGCTGCCTGTCGGGCGCTAGAATCCGCCACATAACACAAGCACTCAGGTCACTCCAAAGCAAGTACAAATATGACTCAGTCATTGTCCATGCCGGTGTGAATGACCTGAGATGTACCTCCCTGGACTACATGAAAAGAGACATAGAGGAGCTCTCTGATTATGTAGCCCAGGCTGGTATGACCCTGACCCTGAGCAGCATCTTACCCTCACCAAGAATGATGCCACAGTACAAAGGCAAAATGATCAGCTTTAACAATTGGCTTAATTACTGGTGTCATTCTAAGGGGATCCAATGTCTGTCTGCTTGGGATGACATGCTTGACAAGCCACGCTGCTTCGCAAGGGATGGCTTGCACCTGTCACCCCTGGGCTTCCGGATATTGGCCAAGGCTCTTCCCACCCCCATAGTGCCTTTTTTAGGCAAGGCTCAAAAGACAAACCCACCTCCCTAGAAAATACAAGTGAAAAAAAACTAAGGGTAATGCTGCTCAATGCCAGAAGTCTAAACCTCAAGATGCATGCTCTCGAAGCCCTCCTCAGTATGGAGAACATCGATGTCTGCGCAGTGACTGAAACCTGGTTCAAGGCTCCTGAGAGCACCCCAGCACTACCAGGTTTTATCTCATATCATGCTTTCTGGCCCCAAAACTTGGACCGAACCACAAAAGGAGGGGGAGTATCCATATTCATCAAAGATACCCACACCTCCAGGTTAGTGGCAATGCACGAAGCATCGGAGACCATCCAGGTGCAACTAACCATAGGCAAAACTGCCCTACAGTTTGAAGCATGCTACAGACCACCCTCTCAAACTCAGGAACCCCACTCAGCCTTCCTAAAGACACTGGAGAGTATGAATGTCTCTCCAAATACCATCATATTGGGAGACATCAACTACCCAAACATAGACTGGGAACATTACTCAAGCCCCAACACCCTAGCCCAAAGGTTCCTAGAATTCATAAACTCAAATGCGATGGAACAACTAGTCACCACTCCCACAAGAGGAGATAATATACTAGACCTGATCATCACAAACATGGGGACAAAATGCTTCACACCGGAAGTATACCCCTCATTGGTGAGATCAGACCATAAATTAATCTCACTGGAAATCCACATCCCGCCCCCACCCCCTGCACAAAAGACCACAGTGAAGAACTTCTCAAAAGCCGACTTTACACTTCTTAAGTCTGAAGTGGTATCCTTCAAGGCCCTTGGGCCAATGGAAACCACAACCAACACCACTGAATCCTTTATAAATGCCTTCTACGGGCACCTTCAAGAATGCATGGATCATGCAATCCGTAATAAAACCAAGACCCATTCCCCCAAAGGCAGGCGCCCTGTCTGGTGGACCCCAGCCATTAACAAACTCTACAACAGGAGGAGGAAGCTACTACATGACAGAGCAAAATCCCTAAAAGGGAAGGCATCTTTGATCAGTACTAGCAAAAAACTACGATCACTCATAAAATCATCCAAGGCCAACTTTGAGAGAAAAATTGCAAAAGACACAAAAGACAATCACAAGGCCTTCTTTAGCTATGTTAGAAACCTGGGTGGAAACTCCCAGATATGTTCAGAGTTAGTTCAAAATGACACAAAATACACTGAACCCACAGACATTGCCAACATTCTGGCAGACAGGTTCAGTGCAAATTTCTCCGCCTCCCCCCCAAAAGGAGAAATATCTATCCCAGCAGAGTGTAGCCTCCCTAACATCTCAGATGCCCAGGTGAGAGCCGCCCTCGCCAAAGCTAAAAACACAGCATCAATGGGACCGGATGGTGTCCCGGGCTGCGTGTTACATGAACTCCAAGAGGAACTAAACCCGCACATAAGGCTGCTGTTTAATCTTAGCCTTACTACAGGATACGTACCCAAAGAGTGGCGTACAGCAACAGTGGTCCCACTCCACAAAGGCGGTGCTTCTACGGACCCTGGAAATTACCGCCCCATAAGCTTGATGAGCCTGGTTTGCAAAGCTATGGAAAGGATCATTATGGAACTCATAAACAAAGGCATTGGGGACCTACAGACATTGGATCCTACCCAGTTTGGCTTTCTCAAAGGCAAATCCTGCCTTTTGAAGTTGGTCGACTTTTTTGAAACAGTCACTAAGGCCATTGATGAGGGTAAGGCAGTTCACACAGCCTACCTTGACCTTGCAAAAGCCTTCGACACAATACCCCACTCGGGCATCATAGACAAACTCACCAGCTTAAATGTAAACCCATATGTCACAAGATGGGTTGCAAACTGGCTCAAGGACAGAACCCACAAGGTCAGAATTGCTGGAGCCATGTCATACTCTAAGCCAGTCACAAGCGGTGTCCCACAAGGCTCAGTCCTGGGACCCCTCTTGTTCGGCATTTATTTTTCCGAGGTGCAAGCAAACATAGGAGGATTGTGGCTGACAAAGTTCGCAGATGACTGCAAACTGGGCGCCATAATTGATACTCCAGCGGACACAAGCATCCTTCAGAGAGGCCTCATAGAAACGGATAATTGGTGCCAGAGCCATGGCCTTAAACTGAACGCCAAAAAATGTATAGTCATACCCTTTGGGAAAAACAAGGTACCCACAAATTACCACATAGGTGGTAATCCATTAAGTACGGAAGAGGTAATCAGGGACCCAAGTTGACAGTAACCTCTCATTTGACACTCACATTGCCAAAGTGGTTAGGAAGACCTTCTATATTGCCCACCTTATCATGAAGGGATTCACATCTAGATCAAGAGAGGTCATTGTGCCCCTGTACTCTTCTCTTATCAGGCCCATGATTGAGTACAATGCCCCATTTGGGATGCATCTTACCTGACACCTGCAGCAGTTGGAAAGACCCCAAAAGTTCCTCACCAAGAGGATAAAGGGTCTCAAACATATGTCATATGCTGCCCGGCTGAAGAAACTCCAGCTCTATTCAGTCGCCACCTACTCAGAGGTGATCTATGCCTGACGTACAAGGCCATGTCCAATCCGGAATTAATGGACATGCTCCACCTCAGAAAATCCAAATCCATCAGAGCCACGAGAGCAAGAGATTTGAACCTCAACACAGAAATAAATAGGACGTGCTGGAGGGACAGATTCATAACCCAGAGGCTCCCTACACTCTGGAACAGAATCCCAGTCCATGTTAGGCAGAGCCCCTCACTAACTCTCTTCAAGAGAAATCTTGACGAGTGGATGGGAGATCGTAGGTTTACCCCGGGGGTCATCTCTGTGTCACTACTAGACAGAGGCACAGTAAACTAAACCCTAAATGGGTGTAGTATTCTCATCCCAAGGGGTGGCGAAAGCCACACACACTCTGGCTAGGCTTATAAATGCCCTAGGGCAGATAGCCTACTATGAACCTATGAACCTATGGATGTCAAATCTCATATTAGTGTCAATTGATAAAACCAGTGGCTAGGGTGCTAGAGTTTTCTTGCCTCAGAAGAGGGAGGCTAAAGTCCTGACAGATAAATATGTGCCGAAAAAAAGAAAAACATGTAAATCAACACCCTATCCAAAAGCATGCGTGGCTACTACAACAGTAATCTAACTGAGCATTTGCAGTTATGGTAAGTTTATTACGCAACTGTACTATGCTCATCATTAGATCACTGTTGCAGCAGTGTAAGCTAAATGGGATTAATACCAGAGCTCAGAAAGAAAGGGAGAAGTAAGAAGACTGATAGTCCAGGAGCCCCTGGAGAATAGTACTAGCAAAGCTTGCCTTGGACCTAGATAAAGAATCCAGTTTGAAATGCATGGAAAGGGGTGCCCAGATGATGGAGATGCTGTCCAGTGTATATTTCCCCGAGTCCACTACAATTTAATAATTTTGCCTTGAATAAAGTGAAGATATCTACTAGTTACACAAGTAATGTAAAAGTCATGCAAGATGTGGTAAGGAAATGCTGGCCAGTTCTGACACATGAACCCTGAATTAGGGAAATTGTAGGGGATGAACCCAGCTTCCTATTCAAGAACAAGAAATCCCTGAAAAGGCTACTTGTTATGGACCCAAGAAGGATGGATCCATGGGGGAACATCAAGGAACTATACCATGTAAAAATTGTAATCAATGTGGGTGGATAGATACAACTAATAAATTCAAACATCCTGACAAATGTAAGGAATACACATTTAAGGTTACAGCTAATTGCTGCACTAAAAATGTTGTATATTTAGCAGTTTGTGGCATGTGTTCAGAATACTATGTAGGAAAAACAAACAGAGAATTTAGATATAGGATAACAGAACATCTTTTGGGTATTAGGAACAGGGATAAAACCAATGCTTTAGCCAGACATACACTGGTAAAAGGAGAAAATCATTCCTTTAAGTTCGTGGTTATAGAAATGGTGAATGAGAGAGAGGGGTATATCAGTAACAGTACAGAGACTTCAGAAGCGAGATGGATCATTCGATTACAGGCTGACAGGGGCAGTGGCTTAAATGATACAGTTCCCCTGAAGACTATTTTGAAGAATAGGGGTACTCATAAATAATAGGATGTATTTTATCTTTATTTTTATTTTCATGCTTATGATTATCATGTATTTTATTGTTAATGTGCATTTTTATTGTTAGAGAAAATTTTAGTAGCATCTGTATGGCATATATAGACTTTATACATCTATTTACATATGATCTGATATACATTTGTGTATATAATTTTGGGACTATCATAAGTCTGTGATAATAAAATATATTTTATTGAAAGTGAGAAATGATAGATGCAACTGGACATATATGTAGTCTATGTATGTGTTTCAAACATGGTTTTGTCTATATAAGCACTTAGAAAGACAACGTTTTAATAAGAATATATTAGGGTGTGCTTATTACTTTATGACTGGAAAATGGTGTAGTCATGATTTGATTGATACCAATTAAAGTTCCCTATAAAAATGGAGTGGTTTTAAATGTATTTTATTGAATGGTCTGAAGAACTGGGAGTCATTCCCATGAAAGCGCTTACCAAATAAAGTATCTTGATTCTACGAACTGAGCTGAACAGAAACTGTTTTTCTTCTACACTGTTTATGATCCCTGAAGTTCTGTCTGTTGTTAAAAGTATTTTATCTTTAGTGTTGACAGTGGGTAAAAAAAGCCATAACTAGAAAATGGAAAACCAGTAAGAGAGATCAAACAGATGATTATACATATTAAAATATGGAACTGATAAGTATTAGAGAACATTAACAAAGCTCCGTAGTTAAAAAGAAAAGCTGCATGGGATTCATAATGGAACAAATCTTGAAGAGTACATTGATATGGAACAAAGGTCCTAAGACACAGATCTATTTATTTATTTGTCTTTGTTTACTGGGAAAGTCCGACTGGGTAATATCCATTTTCAGCGGAGGCCTGGGAAGAAAAGCTCCATTGCTTTACATTGAATTATTCTTAGTTCCAGCTAAACACAAGAGTAGCTACATTTCTATTTACATTTATACACCTTAAGTAGTTACATTTAAACATTCTAAGATTTTACACAGGTAGAAATTACTAAAGAGAAAGCCCATGTGCAACTTAATGCATTGTACAAGCAGTAGTTATGTATAAAAATTGTTTTGTCATTTCGGTGAGAGGTTGACAGAATTCTGTTTAAGGAGAGTATTTGGAGCTTACTGTATTGTACATTGAGCACAAAGTCTTAACCTGGTGATGAGCATGTGCATGACCAGGACTGGTTAAGATGTTCTTTAAGCAGTGGTTTAAAATTATTGCACTTGGAGAGTTTTTATTTGTGTGGGGATACTACTCTAGAGTTTAGCAACTTATTGAGAGTAGAGTGAATCTCCTGCAACATAGACTTATTTGTCAGTATTAAGAATTTGTTACTAGAACGGAGGTCCCTTGCTAGACAGTAGGGAAGTAATAAGGTTTGTAGTGTAGGGCATTTTTCTAAATGATGAAAAAATTGAATTGTGATACAAAGTATGGAGTCACTGATCCAACTGGTAAGACATGTAACCTAGCAAAAATAAACCAATATATTAGTTAACTTGGTGACTATTTGAACCGTCAAGCCTCACACAGACTGAATGGCCTAAAGAATGGACTTACATATAATTAGTCCAAGATGGCCATTTCTTCAGATATTTCCCCTTTTCCAAGATATGGTGATCTTGGAGTTGGTATATATAACTTTAGGGGTGAAGAGGGCTTGCCTCCTGCAAAAAAGGAAGATTAAAGAACAGCAATCATCAAAATTCGTTCTTCTCCTGGATTTTTTGTCCCCCCCGGACTGTCAGCTCTCGGGCATTTCAGGCACCGACAATTCTGCTGGGAGCTGGTTAACTTGTGTGTGTTTAAATGTTTTTGCTTAAGGAGCAAAGGTAAAGCCATCTAAAGATCAAGATTAGATACAACACTTGTTGTGATATATGGATTGACATGCTTAACAATGGCAATTTACTGAAAGTTAACTGTAAGCACTGACTGTCTGACAAGATTCTAGTTTATTAGTATCTTAGAAACATATAGTTATAAAATAGTTGTATAAGCAGTACTGGCAATAAGTGCCAAATTAACCAGTGTGCCTTGCTTCGGGATTGCACAGTATGCAAAAATTAAAACATGATAATTAGTAAAATGTTGCTCATTAAAAAAAAAAAGAAGAAGAAAAGAAAAAAAGAAAGCCTTGACTACAACACAGATGACCCAGGACAGACTAGTGACCCAGACACTGGTAAAGCCAGCAAAAGAAGGTTAGAATGAGTAGCTGATGGTGGCTTAACCATTGGGGGAGGGGGGGAATCCAGATTACTGCACTACTGATACCTCATGGAGACTTGTACAAATGGCAGGCAGCACAATGACGATGGCACATGAGCCTGGCACTGCAAGGTTGTGTTTGTGTGTTGATCTCCAAGTATAAGTACAATAATACAAGAGAAGTAAACCGAAGACTCCAATACAGTGTGATCATACACATCAGCTGCCAAAACAAGGTTAGCTACCTAAAGTCTTGATCTGGACTGGATGACGAAACCTCCCAGCTCTCATCTTTCACTTTAAAAAGAGGAACAAATGGTCACGAATAAGATTGCAGAGAAGGACTGATGGGCAGGCCAGTACAAGGGATAAAAAGGATCTTTTTTATTGATTAGGATGAAAAGGATCTTATTCCTAAGCTGCTCCTTGATGGAGTACAATCTCAGCCAAGCATCTTACACACCCAACCCCACAATGGGACAACACAGTATCCTACAGTGAAGGCCAGGAAGAGCGTCTCAAAAAGATCCTCATTCACCATCCTTGAGTACAGATTCAGGGATATTTTCATGTTTTTCCAGTATCTTCCTCAACAGCTGGGTCTAGAAATGGAATAGGCGAGACAAATATGTGAGGGACCTGAGCCACAAAAACTGCTGGAGGAGAAATTCTCCTCTCTTGCTACACCTAACCAAAGCTCTAGCTCCTTGTCCAATAGCAAGGTGGAAAAAAAAGCTGTGGCCTGGAAGTTACACTGGACCAAAGCTGTCACAGAGAAGTCAGCACTGGGATGCTCAGCAATCTGATTTGCCCACTCAAGCAGAAGCTTGTAAAGGGCATCAATCTTCTTGCAGGCTGACCAGAATAAAAATCAGAGGGTCTTCAAGCTGTTTCAATGCCATCCCAAATAACTGACATTCGTAAAAAAATGTTCTAAGTGGTGAATAAACATGGGCTCCTAAAACTTTCTTCCCTATGAACTCCACTATGTATTTTGGATTGGAAGGAGGCTAACCTAAACTGCTCCAATTCAGAGTGAAGGCACATCCAAAGGAGAGACCATCCAGTGGCGACATGGATGGGGGGGGGGGGGGGTTAGCTCATTATCTCTGTATGTCCTAGAGACAGTGACCATAAAATCATCAATATCCTCACAGAATCTTGAGGATGAGGCAGTACCATGACCTTCACCACAAGCAGCCACGACCTTCCACAGAAGTGAGAATGGGACAGACTAGCTCCAGGAATTAGGGGATTAGGAGTCAACTGTGGCTCATTTGCTAGTAAAAGGCAGCACAGAGTTGGAGAAAATCTGCATCAGACTAGACCAAATTCCCTAACGGTGCAACCCATACACATAACTCAAGCTTCCACCAGATATCAAACATCTGTTTGATGTCCATATCTGAGTTGCAAGCCCTAGGGTGAGATGATCAATTGGACCCTCCTCAACTGAGGCTTGTTGTCTTGTAGAGAATAGGGGACTGGACCCAAGAGAAGACTCACTGGTCTTCAGCATCTCTGATCCATGACTCGATAACTCAACAGTCTGACCTCCAGACTCACAGTGGCTATGCACAGGTTAAAGCTAATCATCTGATGGCAGGGCAGATCAAGAATCCCAGAATGTCTACCACGCCTTCGACATCCAGCAGCTGGGTTGAATCTTTGTCATTAATGACAAGTTATCAAAGCTCCAGTCTTCCTAGTGACAGCCCTGGAAATACCAGTGCTGGACCTGGCTGGTAATTCGATGGCTACATGGATGCTGAGCTGTGAAATTTAAGGATGCAAACACAGAGTTCTATGAGCAAGAACAAGGCCTGAAAACTGAGATGTGTGAGCAACAATAATACTGTGGGACTCTGGAGAAAGTATAGTTGAGTACACTTGCCATAAATGTAGATGTTCGAGTGTATTCACTGTTGCAGTCATTACATTTGGGTTATCTGCTTGCAGTAGCCCTCAGTCGGCCTGATTAACAAAGTCTTGGGTCCTGCGTCGGTTGCTGTCCCTTCTTCCATGACGTCAGGTCGTCAGGGGTATAAAACATGCAGCTGATGCCATTGCATCAGTTTTTCTTGCCCCAGATGTCAATTGCCCCCTAATGGGAAGCAATCAAATCTATAAATACAAGGAAATACCTCCAACAAAAAAAGCAAATACATCAAAAAGCTTTTAGAGCATAGTAAGTGAGAGTAGAGGTATAGCCAAAAGAAGAAGGGTGCTGGAGGGAGGGTAACCAGGACTGTAACAGTGAATACACTCGAACATCTACATTTATGGTAAGTGTACACAACTGTACTATGTTTTTCGTGTTTCACTGTTGCAGTCATTACATTTGGGTAGATTCTCAAAGCTAAGGTTGGGATGAGGAATTTAAATAGAATTAGGACCAGCTATAAGGCCCTGCAAGACTGCAGTGACAAAACCAGCTCTGGATTTAGAGAAAACTGGCAAATGATAATGCTTGGTGAAAGTATGTACAGAACTCCAGGTAGCAGCTTCTAGGATGTCCCTAGTAGGGACGTTCCTGAGAAAGGCTCTAGAGGTAGATGCAGCCCTTGTTGAATGGGGTCTGATGCCCTGTGGGATAGGTTTTCTGTGGTGCTTATAGCAGGAATGAATGCAGTGGCCTATCCATTTTGAAATGTTTTGTCATGAAATAGCTTTCCCCTCAGTCTCTGCCGCAAATGCCACCAGCAGTTGTTCAAATTTCCTTTGAGGTTTAGTCCTCTCCAAGTAGAATCTAAGCTGCCTGTGCACATCTAAAGAATGCAGTGTTTGTTCCCCTTTGTTCTGTGGGTTAGGAAAGAAGGTAGGCAAATTAATGGACTGATTAAGAGCCGATACCACCTTGGCATGAAGGAGGGATTGGTTCTGAGGGGCACCCTGTCCGCATGAAAGATGATGAAAGGTTCCACTGCCATAGTGATTGCTAAAATGAAAGCTGTTTTCCAGGAAATAAATTTTAAATCTGCAGTAGCAGCTGGCACGAAAGGAGCAAGAGTGAGTTTCTCCAAGACAAAGGTAAGATCCCAGGCTGGAGTTGGAGCTCTCCTGGGTGGCCTTAAATTTTTGGCCCCTCTGAGGAACTGCTTGAGCAGTGGGTGAGAGAAGAGTGGAGGTTCTGTGCTATAATGAGCTGAAATGGCTGAGGCTTGAATTTTGATGGAGGAAAAAGACAGGCCTTTATGAAGCATCTCAGTCAAGTATTGCAGAATCTGAGGCAAACTGGGCACTGCTGCGTTCATTCCTTGAGATTGGTTCCAGGCACAGAATCTTTTCCATTTTGCAGCATAAGATTTGCTAGTAGTAGGCCTCCTTGCCTCTGAAATGTTATCCATCACTGATTTACTGAGGGATGGTAAAGGCGAGATTAGGTAATTAGCCAGGCTGCTAGGTTCAGGGTTTGCAGCTGAGGGTGCAGAATCTGGTTCTCCTGCTGAGACAACAGGGAAGGAGTCTGAGACAGGTGCCATGGAGCCAAGCGTGACACATTGCGCAAGAGTGGGTACCAGTGTTGGTGAGGCCAGTCTGGTGCAATTAAAACGTCCTTTTCTTGTCCTGTTTGACCTTTAGTAGTACCTTGGAGAGCAGAGGCAGAAGAGGAAAGGCATAAACTGATAGGCTTTTCCAGCTGAAGGATAGAGCATCCATTTTCCAAGCTAGCTTGTGGGGAATCCTTGTGCAAAATTTGTCCAGTTGATGGTTCTGTGGGGAGGCAAACAGGTCTATATCTGGGTCCCCCATTTGCTTGTCAACATGTTGAAAATCCTTGGTTCCAGTTTCTACTCATGTGGGTCCATGAGGTTTATGCTTAGTCCGTCTGCCAATGTATTTAGTTTTCCTGGCAGGAATTGAGCCTGTAGATTCACTTGGTAGCTCAAGGCTGTGTTCCACAATGCCATGCATAGTCTGCAGAGGGGGTAAGAATGTGTACCCCCCTGCTTGTTTATGTACCACATGACAGTGGTGTTGTCCGTCTTTACCATTAGTTGTCCTGGAAGAATGTGGTCCTTGAAGGCTGTCAGAGCATTCTGTACAGCTAACATTTCCTTTTGATTTATGTGCAGGTGCATTTGACTTGGGTTCCATTTGCCCTGAATGCACTTCCCTGCCAGGTAAGCCCTCCATGCATAGTCTGATGCGCCTGTTGTTAAGATTTGGGCTGCAGGGGGTAATGTGAATGGTAGTCCCCTGTTTCGGTGGCAGGCCTCTACCCACCAAAGGAACTCTAGGCATAGGCAAGGTATGATAGGAATCCTTGCTTCTAGATCCTGTGAATGTTGACACCATAGGCTTTTGAGATACCATTGTAGTTTCCTCATATGCAGCATTGCATGAGATTAGAGTGCAGGAGGCCATGAACCCCAAGGCTTGCAGTATTTGCCTTGCAGACAGCTGTTTTTTTGTGGCCACTTGTTTGAAGTAAGTTGTCAAATAAATCTGTTTCTCTGGCGTGAGGAAAGCCATCTGGGAAGTTGTATTCAAGCCATCTCCCAGGAATATAATTTATTGACAGGGTACCAGGTGGGATTTCTTTTCATTTATGGTGAACCCCAGACAAGTCAGTACCCTTTGAACAAAAGCCAGATGATTCAAATGAATGTCCTTGCTTTCTGCCTGAATTAGACAATCGTCCAGGTATGCGTATATTTGAATATTTCTTTGCCTGAAAAATACAATGACTGGAGCTAGGCACTCTGTGAATACCCTTGGAGCAGTGCATAAGCCAAAGGGAAGTGCAAAGAACTGATAGTGCATGTAGCCTGCTTTGAAGCGTAGGTATCTTCTGCAAGATTCCCTGATAGGAATGTGCAGGTATGCTTCTTTTAAGTCTAGTGTTGCCAACCATGCATCCTTGCCTAGCATAGGAAGCAGCTGGTGAAGTCAGCATTTTGAATTTTGGAATCACCAGAAAGGTGTTTAGATTAGAAAGGTCCAGGATAGGGCGCCATGAATTGCCTTTCCTGGGTACCAAAAAAGGTCCCTAATAGAAACCTTGTCCCTTTTCCTCTTCTGGTACCAACTGAATAGCCCCCATGTTTAAGAGAGAGAGTACTTTATTTTGGGCGTCTGCCCACTGAACTGGGGGTAGATCTGGCCACCCGCTTGGTGTTGGCAACGTGTGGAAATGAAATCTGTATCCTTGGGACACTATATTTAAAACCCATTTGTCCTGGGTAATGAGTTCCCAGTTTTTGGCCTGCAGACCAATCTTTCCACCTAAAGGAGCATTCAGATGGGAAGTGCTTGGAAGTTTTACAAGCAAGTCATTGAGACAGTTTTCCATAGGGGGGAGTCTTACTACTCCCAGGTTTGGGTGCGGAAACCCCCCACTGCCTAGTCTTGTGTGTCCCTTGGGACTGAAACCTGGGGTTTCTGCTGTGTCTGGGTTTGGCTTGAGAAGACCTGGAAGGGGCTGGAAAGGACCAATTTTTAGAGGGCCAGTGCCTACTAAATCTAGGAGGCTGAACTTGTAAAATCTTCAACAGTTTGCATAGATTTAGCTTTACCTTACATCTTTTTAAGAACTTCCTCAGCCTTGTTGCCAAACAGGCGGTCCTGATTTAAGGGAGCATCCAGCAATTTAGCTTTAACATGATCAGGCAATCCTTGCTCCTTAAGCCAAGCATGCCTTCTGAGCACAGACCCAGTAACAGCAGCCCTGCAAGAGGCCTCTAATGAATCAAATCTACATTGCAAAGTATGTTTTCCAACCTGTTCAGCAAAATGCATTAAATCCTGTAATTCTTTATTTTCAGCACAGTTAGGAAGTAACATCATTTTCTGTTTAAGCAATCCAATAATATGCTGTTGATACTTTAACATATGAAACTGGCAGTTTAAAGCTCTAATGGCCAAGGTTGCAGAAGTGGAAACTGTCTTACCCCATCTATCCAGCGCCCTGGAGTCTCTATCAGAGGGGGTAGGATTTTTAGCAGTAGAAGCCTTAATGCCCTTGGGTCCCTGTGAAATAGTCTCTGGATCTGCAATAGGATTTTTAAAAAGGAACTTGTGAGAATCAGGAACTCTGTAATATCTGTCAGGTTTTCTGGGAGAAGGAGGCAAAGAATCAGGGGCCAAACTAGATTCCAAAAAGACATCATCAACAATGTCTAGTACAGAAGGTATAGCTAAAGGCCTATGCTGAGGCAGGAGTAAGAAATCCCTAAGCCTCTTTTTTGAATCAGAAAAATCCTGGCTTTCCCAGTGGAAATGCTCCCTTAGAGTATGCAAGGTCTCACCAAAAGAAAAGTCCTCTGGAGGGGAAGCAGAGGGAATACAGTCCTCTGCAACAGAATCCTCATAAGTAGATAAGGGCAACTCCAGAACATCGGAAGAATCAGAAAAATCAGAATCCTGTTCAGAAAATTCATAAACAACTTCAGTCCTAGGTCTCTTAGAAGGGGGAGGTTGGCTTCCCCTGATTAGAGTTATAAGATCTTCAGCCATTCTTATCATTTGTTTTTTAGGCATAGAGGCCTGCGTATGCGGCCTGGGCATCAGTTTCTTAGGCATGGTTCGAGATTTTGGCCTAAATGAAGAAGGAGGCGTCGGTTTAATATTCAAGTCCATAGGCCTGAATACACCCTCAGAAGCCAGTGCCTGCACAGCGACTCCAGACTCATCCAAGGTAGAGACATCCGCAGGTTCCACAGTTGAAGCATCTCCCGGCATACCGGACTCCAAATGGGTCTCGGTAGAGGCCTATGAGTCAGAAGTAGTGGGTATCAGGGGCTGCGAAAGCACCTCACTAAGTACCAGCGAACTGGCAACTGGCTTAGGAGAAGCGTCGTCGGCAGCTTTGGACCTCGGTGGCCTGTCTCTGTCTTTATCTTTGAGTTTTTTCGGAATCCCGGTAGTTGGATGGCTAACCGACGACTTTTCTGAATAATTAAACCAAGAACCAAAATATTTAGAAGTGAAAATGTACCAACGACAGATCGTGAGCTGATTAAATAAAGCACAAAACCAACAGCAAGGTACATCGTGGTCAGGGCCTAGGCAAGGAATACAGTACAAATGAAAATCTTTGTGAGGTATTTGCTTTCCACAAGTAATGCAATTATTAACTTTTACTGACATCAGAAAGGAGCAAGAAAAAGTTTCGCCAACGGGGTACTTAGCTTTAGTTGAAAACTTTGGTTCTGAAACTCAAATGAAAATTTCAGGAGTCAGCCGACCAGCACTTGCGAACTGCTTCTGCTTCGGGCACCGCATGGCAAGAAAGACTGATGTAATGGCGTCGGCTGCATGTTTTATACCCCTGATGACCTGACATCATGGAAGAAGGGACAGCAACTGACACTGGACCCAAGACTTTGTTAATCAGGCCGACTGAGGGCTACTGTAAGCAGATAACCCAAATGTAATGACTGCAACAGAGAAACACGAAGAACATCAGTTTGCTTATGCAGCTGGCACATAGTTATATGTGCTGGCTGGATGCATAGATGGTCCTCCAAACATGGGATTTCATCCCAAAATCCAAATGAAGTAACACCCAGCTGAGGCTCTGTCAAGAACAGATGGCAGATTTTACTTTAGAAGCACTGCAGTTGGAGACCCATTTTTTGTGCCACCACACTCAAAGATTTTTAACAAAGTATATACGACAGCTACACTTTTGACTGTATCAATCTCATGTGAAACAGACAGTGGGCTTCTCACACTGGGTAATATTGCATGATATTGTCACTGAGTTTTATACTGCACATCTAGCCAGGGTTAAGTTCGAAGATATCAAGTGCAATCCTAGGAACTCAGAATATTTAAGTGTGACAAGGAAACGTATACGAAGTCCAAAACTGTTTTAACTTGGAGAAATCCTTTTCTGAGGTACAGCACTCTGAATTAGCATATGTAAGTAGTGAGAAGGTGGTAGAGATGGCCCCTCATGAGGGGTGGTTGCAGGGCAGCCTGTCCCCCTGCAAAAATAAGATTTTAAAGTGCAACACTGACTTTCACAGTTCTCTCTCTCTCTCTCTCCCATGAACAGCACTTAAAAGTTTTTTTTGTTTTTGAGTCTTATACTACCAAATTATGAACATCCACTAGGCACCTAAGAGCACTCCTAAGAATAATATGCTAATAATAATAATAATAATAATAATAATGATAATAATACAGATGAATAACTATCAGTATCAGTGTATGGGGACTTTGCATAACTAGGGCTGGTTCATGCCAAGCCCCATTTTCTTCTTATTATAGGTTCTAGCTCCTGTGACCTTTGACCGCTTACAGCAGGTACTACGAAGATAAATAGAAGCATTCATTAGAAAACAATAATCACTACTTGTACAAAAAGACAACTGCTGAGAAATGCAGACAATGCAATGGAGAAACTGCAGCCAACTTATTTTTTAACTCTAAATCTACATTTTCCTCTGTTTTTCCCTGGAAGTGTCTATCTGACCTACTGAATCACAAGGGTGACACCCAAAACTTCAGGGATTTTCTTAACAGAAATTAACACAGGGCAGAAAAGAATGCAAGAATAATGCAAGGTATAGCATATACACCATTGTTTTCTCTGTCTTCTGAACTTGCTTCCAAAAGCTTTTCACAGAGTGTTCATCTCCGGAGGGTCTCCCTATGTGCATAAACTGGTGTGCATTAAGAAAAAAGGCTTACATCATGCCAAAGATTCAGTAAACTAACACCTAAATTCTCTGCTATTATGTCTCAGCTGGGCTTCACTTCTGCAAAGGCAAGCACAACAAAGAAGCACAGAGCCATCCAGTAAATTAAATTCCTAGTGTATTTCTATTCATCAAAACCTTTCATTATGGTCAACCACACACTTTCAGAAAGCAACACTCTCTCTGAAAACTGGCACTATGCCACCACAGTAAGCAAAACAACAAATTCTAGCATACCTTTGTTAACTAATTTTTAACCAGGCTTTAACCACAGACAGACTGAAGGAGTTCATTATGTGTACTTTTAAGCAGACAGCAGTTAAGTCAGCACAACTTTCAAAACATAATGTCTTTTATGTGGTCAATTACATACAATTAATGATACTACATTTTGGTGATGTGTACACCTCACCAGAATGATGCCTGCTACTAAATAGAGATGTGAAGATCATTTATTACTTTAAGAGTCGTGTAGCACATTGCTATGTTGGTGTTTCACTTTATCAAAATGGAGTTCAACTTCCACAGGAACAGACTGCTTGCTCAACAGTGTTCCCAACAAATCAATGTCCAATGTTGACAGGACTGCTGCTGAGGAAAGAATAAGAGGTAAAAATACTGAAAGGTTTTAAACAAGTAACCCACATTCACAAGCTAAAAACTGTTGAATATTTATTGAAATATTAAAAAATATAAGTTG
This sequence comes from Protopterus annectens, assembly GCF_019279795.1. Taxonomy (NCBI): domain Eukaryota; kingdom Metazoa; phylum Chordata; order Ceratodontiformes; family Protopteridae; genus Protopterus; species Protopterus annectens. Next base: position 1,133,588,610 of record NC_056731.1, read on the forward strand.
CAGAATGGATTTTTTCTAGTATAATGCTTACTAAATAACAAAATTCCACTCCTAGAGCCAATAACCTACGACTGCAGTTGAAGAAACAAATTTATTAATCCACAGGTCACAATTCACAAGTGTAATCCACAAAGAATCACTGTGTAAAACACAACAGGTCAAGCGCTTTCGTCAATAGACTTCATCAGAACAGCTCAAAACTTGTGCAATCAACCCTTTTATATAAAAAACTGCCATCAATTAAATTAAACAATCCTGAATTAAAGTGACACGTGTTACTCTAAAAGTTACAAAAACAAATAGAAGTCTGCAAGTCACTCAAAATATAGTATATACAATGTGTATGCATCTATGTTAAAAAATATATAAAAAATATATATAATGAACTGTTTAATTTGGAAAATGTTATTTACATTGTTTCCAGGACGAACTATTAATAAAATAATAAAAAAAATGTATAAAAATATATATATATATAAAAAGTGTTCAATAACAGAAGCCTTTAGGGTATTTCAAAGTTTAGTTGCTCAATACCTCAGTTCAGGCTTTAAACTAATGTGTTCATTAATCCCTGGAGCTACAGTGGCATTTAATCTAAGTTGCCACCTTACTTCTGCTCTAAGCAGTTGATTAGCCCAGTCGCCTCCCCTGATGTTCTTGGCCACAACCTCCAAAATCCCAAACCGAAAGTGATGGTCTGGATAATTGGCAATATGTTTATAAACGGCATTATTATCGGCCTTCCTTAAACTACTGTACATGTGTTCATAAATTCTCCTATTCAGTTTTCTTTCTGTTTTCCCTACATAAAAATATCCACAGGTCTGACAGACAGCCAGGTACACCAAGCCCGTGGTAGTACATGTACCTGCAACAAAGTTAACAGCGATCTTTGTAGGGCCCAAGTTCCACTGATGGAGTGTCAATTATAAATTTACAATGTTCACAAGCCCCACATTTAGTAGTTCCTTTTTTATAACCTTTTTTATCCAGAATTTGATTTTCCAATAAATTAAGGGAGGGGTGAGACGGAACAGTTACAGGAATCAAACAGGTTGGAGAAAGAACAGTTACCATCAGTCTTAGCCAGTGATGAATGTCCTGGTTATGGGGTCCAGGAGATTATCACGGTTAAGCATGATGGTTTATTACACACATATAAAAGTTTTGCAAACCATGACTTAGTGTTACTGTAGAGACTTCTTATACTTACATTATCAAAAACAGATGCTATGAAGTTTAAAATAGGGTACAGACAGATAAAAGAAAAAGTGATCTGGTTAAGAAGTAACAACAATTATTTAGGGGGGCTGACAAAGGTTAAAATAATACAGAATAAGAGGAATCTCACAGAACAAGACAACGTGCAATTGCAGAGTTCCAAAAAGAAAATAAGAGAGCACCTGAACAATATGCATGTGTTTAGAAAGACTGTTGTTAAGCATCTGCTTTTTGATAATAGATGCAGAGCACAAAAACTTTTGGCACAATGACTTGGAAACCAGAAAGTAGAAAGGGTTGCTAGCAAACTTAGGAAGCTTATAACAAAATAAATAAATAAATAACCAGACATTTTGTAGAGCTAATAGAGATATTTCGGAAATGTTATGAAAATTTGTATAAAGCAAAGAAGTGGGTAAATCAAGAAAAGGCACAAATGGAAATATTTATGGAAGACATAAATAAGCCAAGCTTAGAGGGAGATGACCCTCAACAATTAATTAAGATAGGAGGAGATGAGATAAAAAAAATGGTGATGTATAACCAATCTGCAGGAAAATCTCTAGGAATAGATGCTATTCTGGTGGAAGTTTGGAAGCTAGGAGGAAAGAAAAAAGATTTAGAAGGTTTTGTTTAACAGTATTTTAAAAGGAGGGGAAGCACAAACAACCTAGAAAAAACTGTGGTGGCTGTAAAGGTAAAGACCCATTCAAGATCCAGCTTCATAAAGCCCCATTTCAATTTTAAATCACAATTATAAAGTGTTGATGTCTATAATGGATAAAATAACGGCAAAAGTGATACTCAAATTGACAGATGCGGATCAATATGGTTTTGTGGAAGTAGGGGCAAACACTTTGCAATATTAACAAAACAATGACGAGCCAGAGGAAATCAGAATGTTAAGAAAACACCACTATTGCTGGTGAGTCTTGACACAGAGTAAGCTGGGATCTTTATGAGTAGGGTAATGGAAGGATTTGCATTTCCTGATACAATAATAAGGTTAATTAGAAGGATACAAGAGGGATCAGAGGCAAAAATCAAAGTGGGAGGGTTCTGCTCTGACAAGGTGTGTCTGAACAGAGGAACCATGCAGGGTTATCCTCTTTTCCCCTTTGTTATTTACATTATATTTAGAACCATTAGCAAAGAAAATAAGGGACACAGCAATTCAAGGATATAATTGGTAAAAGTGTTCAAGAAAAGTTGGTTTTATTTGCAGATATTATTTTGTACCTGATGGAACCACAAAAGGACATCTCCGTGTTGTGGAACATTCTGAAACAGTTCTGTCTTTTCCCACACATGAATTGGTTCAGCAATCAACATATTTATGGGGACATGATAAAATGAAGTATTTAGGAGTATGGATTAAAAAGGATTCTGTTACGGCAACAAAAGATAAGTGGGAAGAGACAAAATGAAAGATAATACAAAAACTGAGAAACTGGAAACTCTTGCCTATGGATATGGATGGCAAGATACAAGCAAAAATATGTTTTAGTCCCCTCTGTTTATACATAGGTCAGCTATATTTTATTGATCCAGGTGGACAGTGATTAATAAAAAGTTGAAGGATTTTATCTGGGAGGGAAAGAGGGCGAGAGTCAAGTGGAATAAGCTGATCCTCCCAGCGTAACAAGGAGGTTTAGGATTACCTGATTTGAAGGGATATTTTAAGCAAACAGCAATCAAGTCAGCACAACTTTCAAAACATGATGTCTTTTACGTGGTCAACTACATATAATCAATGAAAATCTGTACATTTTTGCATGAACAAAGACTGCTCTGAAACTGCATATTAGTGTGATGTACACACCTCACCAGAATGATGCCTGCTACTAAATCAAGATTTCAAGATAATGTGTTTATTACTTTAACAGAGCCTTGCAGTGCAGTGCTGTGCTGGTGTAAGGCTCTTATGCATAACACACGCAGAAAGCGACAATTCAAAGTGAAAGGCATGATGATGAAGTGGGGAGGCGTAACTCAAGAAATAAAGAAAAGTGGGATTTTGGACTCAGATACTTATGGAGAATATCAACAGTCATACAGAACATTATATTTGTAAAGTAGCAGAAAGTATACTAAGAACTAATCCAACACGGGAATGGACAAAGGAGATTCTGCTGATAGGGATGACTATATTTAGGGGTACAGCGAATAGGCAACAGGGGGCTGGAATTTACTGATGGAAGCTGGCAAAGGAATTAAGGTATTGGGAACAAATAATTAGAGAGGCAAAGGTAAAAGAATGGGAAGAGGCCAAGGTGACATTTGCATTACATGCTAATGATTGCTATCAATCCCTGGTGGGGAATACAGAGTATAGACAAAGAGAAACAGATAAAGGAATCCTAAATGAATAACCTCCACTGCACATGTATTTTTATACCCCAAGGAAACTCCAAAGAATTTTCCTTAGATGGCAAATGTTGCAGGTGTGACAGAGAAGAAAGAGGTAACTGGGAACATACGTCTGGGAGTGCAGTGAGTTGGCAAACTTTAAAAATTGCCCCACAGAGTATTCTGCCAGAAATACTGGGTGAGAAAATTAGTGTAACTAAACTTTTTTTTTTTTTGAGCTGGGATACAGGATCTGAATTGCCTAGACATAATAAGGCCTTGCTAAAATTAATTCTGGTGCAGTTACTTGAAAATGGAAATCAAAGACTAAACCAACTGTACTCGAAGTAGTGAATACTGTAACAGAGACAGAAGACCTGGAAGTGGGATCCTTAGAAAAGTGTAGGAGCAAATCACATAGAAAAAATTGCAATGCATGCGAAAAAAAGTTATGTACTCACCATAACATTCCATCTGAGTAGTTCTACTTCATTTGTCTTCAACCTGTGGGATACCGGATCCGTATCGAATCCGAGCCAGTAACTCTACTAGCATCTGCTTCGAGCTCCAGGCTCCTCCCCTTACCCATAATACACCTCCACTACCTTCCAACCCCCAGATCGAGTTTGCTGAACCTTATATTGATAACCCGACCTGAAAAAATACTTGTGACCTACAACTGCAGCCCGTAGGCTGTTCACATGCCAAGGTCCAGGGGAAGGAGGGAGGGATGGCTGAAGACAAATGAAGTAGAACTACTCAGTTGGAATGTTATGGTGAGTATAAGTCAGCACTAAAAAATTAAAAGCACTACACCCTCACTCCCCACTGGCCCTGGTTTTCAATTATTAAGGAATTCCCAATATTATTCTAGCATGTCCAAAGGTCAGTTGTCAATCTCCTCTCCAGTCCAGCTGGTGAATCTGGGAATCTTGAGGCAATGTTACAACTGCCTCATGTACACAGACAACCCTCTCCTCCTCCCAACAAATTCCAACACAAGTGAGAGATGCAATCATATAGCCAAACTGGAGGCTAAGCTCTCTCAACTCAGTACTGGCATAACCAGTCAGGAGGAGAAGGAAACCACACTCACTACAATTCCAGTCTCACATAGACCTACCACGACAGCAAACCAAACACATAATCACACAAAAACATACTCAGAGGCTCTAAATAAAGATCTGCCGAAGCAGCAGAGACCTCCAAAGCAGACACCCAAGCAGCCCCTACCCCAAAACAAAACACGTGCAACACATATCTCACAAAGCCAGTGTGCCAAACAGTCACAGCCCTTAAGACTAAACAACACACCTGATACACTTGTAATAGGTGACTCTATCGTCAGGCACACTGACGTCCCGCTCACCAGGCTGAACAAGGACAGGGTCACGGTGAGCAGCCTGTCGGGTGCTTGGATCCGCCACATAACACAAGCACTCAAGTCACTCCAAGGCAAGTACAAATATGACTCAGTCATTGTCCATGCTGGTGTGAATGACCTGAGACGTACCTCCCTTGACTACATGAAAAGAGACATAAAGGAGCTCTCTGAGCATGTAGCCCAGGCCGGTATGACCCTGACCTTGAGTAGCATCTTACCCTCACCAAGAATGATGCCACAATATGAAGACAAGATGATCAATTTCAACAATTGGCTTAAGTACTGGTGTCATTCAAAGGGGATCCAATGCCTGTCAGCTTGGGATGATATGCCCGACAAGCCACGATGCTTCGCTAGGGACGGCTTGCACCTGTCACCCCTGGGCTTTCGGATATTGGCAAAGGCTCTTGCTACCCCATAGTGCCTTTTTTAGGCAAGGCTCAAAAGACAAACCCACCTCCATAGGTATCACAAGGGATAAGAAACTAAGAGTAATGCTACTCAACGCCAAAAGTCTAAACCTCAAGATGCACGCACTCGAAACTCTCCTTAGCATGGAGAACATAGATATCTGTGCAGTAACAGAAACCTGGTTCAGGGCTCCCGAGAGCACCCCAGCACTACCAGGTTATACCTCATACCATGCTTTTCAGCCCCAAAACTTGGACCGAACCACAAAAGGATGGGGAGTATCGATATTCATCAAAGATACCCACACCTCCAGATTGGTGGCAAAGCACGAAGCATCAGAGACTATCCATGTGCAACTAACAGTGGGTAAAACTGCCTTCCAGTTTATAGCCTGCTACAGACCACCCTCCCAAACCCAGGAACCCCACTCGGCCTTCCTGAGAACACTAGAAAATATGAAGGTCTCTCCAAACACCATTATATTGGGCGACTTCAACTACCCAAACATAGACTGGGAGCATTACTCTAGCTCCAACACCCTAGCCCAAAGGTTCCTAGAATTTATAAACTCAAATGCTATGGAACAACTTGTTACCACTCCCACAAGAGGGGAAAACATACTGTACCTGATCATCACCAACATGGGGACTCTATGCTCCAGACCAGAAGTGTATCCCTCACTGGTAAGATCAGACCATAAACTAATCTCACTGGATATTCACATCCCGACCCCACCCCCTGCCCAGAAAACCACAGTGAAAAACTTCTCTAAAGCAAATTTCACACTCCTCAAAACTGAGGTGGAATCCTTCAAAGCCCCCGGGCCTGTGGAAAATAAGGCCCAGACTGCAGAATCCTTTATAAACGCATTCTATGAACACCTTCAGGAATGCATGGATCATGCGATCCCAAATAAAACCAAGACCCAATCCTCCAAAGGCAGATGTCCTGTCTGGTGGAGCCCAGCCATAAACAAACTATACAATAGAAGGAGGAAGCTACTAAACGATAGAGCAAAATCCCAAAAAGGGAAGGCATCACTGATCAGTATTAGCAAAAAACTACGGGCACACATAAAATTGTCTAAGGCCAGCTTAGAGAGAAAAATTGCACAGGACACTAAGGATAATCACAAGGCTTTCTTTAGTTATGTTAGGAACCTGGGTGGTAATTCCCAGATATGCTCAGAATTAATCCAAAATGACAAAAAATACACCGAACCCACAGAAATTGCCAACATCCTAGCTGACAGGTTCAGCCCAAACCCCCCCCCCCTCCCCACCAAAAGGGCAAATATCTATCCCAGCAGAGTGCTGCCCCCCTGACATCTCAGATGCCCAGGTAAGAGCCGCCCTCTCCAAAGCAAAAAACACAGCATCAATGGGACCAGATGGTGTCCCGGGCTGCGTCCTACATGAACTCCAAGAAGAGCTAAACCCAAACATAAAACTACTGTTCAATCTCAGCCTTACTACAGGATATGTGCCCAAAGAATGGCGTACAGCAACAGTGGTCCCTCTCCACAAAGGTGGTGCCTCAACGGATCCTGGAAACTATCGCCCCATAAGCCTGACTAGCTTGGTCTGCAAAGCTATGGAAAGGATCATCATGGACCTCATAAATAAAGATATTGGGGACCTACAGACACTGGATCCTACCCAGTTCAGCTTTGTTAAGGGCAGATCCTGCCTCTTAAACCTGGTTGATTTCTTTGAAACAGTCACCAAGGCCATTGACGAGGGGAAGGTGGTCCACACAGCCTACCTGGACCTCGCAAAAGCCTTTGATACAATACCCCACTTGGGCATTATAGATAAGCTCACCAGCTTAAATATAAACCCCTATGTCACTAGATGGATTGCAAACTGGCTCAAGGACAGAACCCACATGGTTAGAATTGCTGGAGCCATGTCAGACTCCAAACCAGTTACAAGTGGTGTCCCACAAGGCTCAGTCCTGGGACCTCTCTTGTTCGGTATATATTTCTCAGAGGTACAGGCCAACACGGAAGGACTGTGGCTGACCAAGTTTGCAGATGACTGCAAACTGGGCACCATAATCGACTCTCCAGCCGACACAAGCATCCTCCAAAAGGGCCTCATAGAAACAGACAACTGGTGCCAGAGCCATGGCCTCAAGCTGAATGACAAAAAGTGTATAGTCATCCCCTTTGGCAAAAACAAAGTGCCCACAAATTACCACATAGGTGGTAATCCATTAAGTACAGAAGAAGTAATTAGGGACCTGGGGACCCAAGTTGATAGCAATCTCTCATTTGACAACCACGTGGCCAAAGTGGTTAGAAAAACATTTTATATAGCCCACCTAATCATGAAGGGATTCACATCTAGATCAGGGAGGTCATCGTGCCTCTTTACTCATCCCTCATCAGGCCCATAATTGAGTACAATGCCCCTTTGGGTTGTACCTTACCAGACACCTGCAGCAACTGGAAAGACCCCAAAAGTACCTCACCAAGAGGATCAAAGGGTTCAAACAGATGCCATATGCTGCCCGGTTAAAGAAACTCCAGCTCTACTCAGTGGCATACCGCCTGTTCAGAGGCGATCTGTGCCTGACGTATAAAGCCATGTCCAACCCGAATTAATGGACATGCTGCACCTCAGAAAATCCAAATCCCATCGAGCTACGCTCGAGAGACTTGAACCTCAGCACTGAAATAAATAGGACATGCTGGAGGGACAGATTCATAACCCAGAGGCTCCCTTCACTCTGGAATAAAATCCCAGTCCAGGTTAGGCAGAGTCCCTCATTGACTCTCTTCAAGAGGAATCTTGATGAGTGGATGGGAGATCGTAGGTTTACCCCGGGTATCACTTCTGTGTCACTGTTAGACAGAGGCACAGTATACTAACCTCGAAAAAGGGCATAGCAAAATAAATTTAAAATGGGTGGCGAAAGCCAAACACTTTCTGGCTAGGCTTATAAATGCCCTAGGGCAGATAGCCTAGTATGAACCTATGAACTTCTTTATCTGAAGTAGTTTACTTCATTTGGTCTTCAACCTGTGGGACAGAGTCTTCAGCTACAAAACTCCTGGGAGGCCCTCATGGAAGGATATTCCGAAACACTGTGGAACCAAAGGATGCTCTCCTTCTGGAAGTCAAATCCAATTTGTAATGAGAAATAAATGTATGAGATGAGGACCAAGTAGCTGCAGAACAAATATCATCCAAATACACTCTAGACCAAAAAGCCACAGACGTAGCCATCAATCTAGTGGAATGAGCTCTCACCTGACCCGGAGGAGACATGCATCTGTCCTTATAGACCTGAAGGATACATGAAGAAATCCATCTAGCAATAGTGACCTTGGGGATAGATTTCCCCAAAAAGGATAGAAGGAAAGAAACAATTGATCAGATTTACGAAAATTTTTTGTCCTGTGTAAATAGAATCGTAACTGTCTATGAACATCCAACAAGTGGAGTTTGTACTCCATCTTGTTAGTAAAATTAGGAAAGAACACAGGCAAATCGATGGTCTGATTGATATTGACTGGTGATGCCATCTTAGGAAGAAAGGATGGATTGTTCTGAAGGGAAACCCTGTCTTTATGAAAAATCATATAAGGAACTTTGACGGATAAGGCCTGCAGTTCTGAAACCCTTTTGGCAGAAGTAATAGCCACCAGAAAAGCTGTTTTCCAAGATAAATATTTCACATCTTCTGTCACAGCAGGCTCGAAAGGCAGAGCAACCAAAGCTTGAAGAACCATAGTAAGGTCCCAAGGGGGAACAGGATCCTTGACTGGGGGGGCGTAACAAAAAAGTGCCTTTAATAAAGGCTTTACACAGTCTGGAGGAGGCTAAAGAGGCAGAATTCTCGACCACATGAAAATGAGAAATGGCAGCCAACTGAACCTTGACCGTAGAAGAACTAGCTCCGTGTTGAAATATATAAGCTAGAAAATCAAGAATGGCGGAAATAGGAGCCGTAAAGGGGTCTAAACTCCTTTGAGAGGCCCAAAACGAAAAACGATTCCACTTGCTGCGATAAACCTTCCTGGTCGAAGACTTATGAGCAGCCACCAGAATAGATCTAACTGAGGAGGATAGTCCAGGAGTCCTAGCAATCATGGGAACTGGAGCAGCCAAGTTGTGAGCTTCAAACTGTCCAGATTCGGATGAGGCACCCCCAAAGGGTGTGAAATCAGATCCTAAATGGGACCCAGGATCCAAGGCGGAGTCAGAAGATGAGATCAAAGAAAGGGAAACTATACCTAGTGAGGCTAAAATTGGCAATGAGGATCACTTTGCTCCCCAGTCGATGAGCCTTCTGTAGAAACCTCGGAATAAGAAGTACTGGCGGGTAGGCATACAGAAGACCGGGAGGCCAAGCATGAACTAGAGCATCTCTGGGGGACTCCCCCGGCAGGGGGTTCAGAGTGAAAAACTTGCTGCACTTCGCACTGGAAGGAGATGTGAAGAGATTGCAGTAAGGTTGACCCCACTTGCGAAAGATCTGTTCTGCTACTGAAAGATTCAGAGACCACTCGTAAGGCATCAGAATAGTCCAACTTAGCCTGTCCCCTAGGATGCTGGACCATCCTGGAATATGCGTTGCGATGAGAAAGCAACCAGTGGAGATCACCCATTCCCACACTCTCATGGCCTCACGACAAAGGAGGTAAGATCTGGTCCCTCCCTGTTTGTTTATATACCAGACCACTGACATGTTGTCTGACTGAATTGCAATCGTTCCCAGAGGAAAAAAGGCATGAAGGGCCTGCAACACTAGAAGGATCGCCCTCATCTCTAGGACATTTATGTGCAAGCTGGTCTCTACAGGGAACCACAGGCCTTGGACTGTCCTGCCGAACAATGCCCCCCCCACCCGAGTTGGGAGGTGTCCATGGTCACTGTGGCTTGGGCAGGGGCAGGAACAAAGGGTTGTCCTTCCAAAATGTCCTGAGAACACATCCACCATATGAGGAACGACCGACAGACTTGACTGAGTTGAATTGGATATGCCAATGGCAGTTCCAACAGGGACCACTGTGCAGCTAGAGTCCATTGTAGAATTCTCATGTGTAACCGGGCACACGGGAGAAGAGTTATGGTCGCCGCCATCGAGCCTAAAGCCCTCAACACTGATTCCGCCATTGGGAGATGAGAATGATAGATCAGGGAGACATGCATCCTCAGGTTTTGTACTCTCTCCGAGGTCAGGAAGATTTTTGCACTGTAGAGTATCTATCCTGGCATCAATGTAGTCTTATCACCTATACAGGATCTAGGAGTGATTTGGATGCATTGATTGTGATCCCCAAACGCAGGGCAAGACTCAGGAAATAATCCCTGGTTTGGGTGTGTAGACGCCTGGTGGGAGCAGTGAGGAGCCAATCGTCCAAGTACGGATAGACCTGAATCCCCTGAAGCCTCAAGTGAGCCGCTACCACCACCATCACTTTGGTGAACACCCTGGGGGCTGTGGTAAGACCAAAGGGTAGGGCTCAAAATTGGTAATGATTGACTCCTAGCCGGACGTGGAGGAACCTCCTGGAGCTTCTGTGCATCTTTATGTGATAGTAAGCATCCTGGAGGTCTGATGAGCACATCCAGTCGCTCTCTTGCAGGTACGGCATGATGGACTGTAGTGTGACCATCCGGAATTTCTCTTTGGCAACTTACAGGTTCAGGGTAGAAAGGTCTAGAATGGGCCTTAAGTCCACCATTTTCTTTGGCACCAAAAAAAACCTGGAGTAGAAGCCCGATCCAGACTGATCTGGGGGGATAGTTTCAATGGCTCATTTTTCTAGCAGCTTGGAAATTTCCTGTGCTGCTGCCTCCCTTTGTGTGGGTGGTACGTCAGGGAGGTGTTTGGGAGATTTGGGGGGACCCACAAAGGGGATAGAGTATCCTCTGGATATGATCTGGAGCACCCAGCAATCTGATGTTATGGACTCCCATACCGCTAGGTGCAAGGACAATCGTCCCCCGACTGCCTCCAGAGTAGAGCAGTGGGGCCACCCCTCAGGGCAGCTGCATGGGTCTGTCTGAAAAAGGTTCTCGAGACCCAAAATTGTTTGGAGCCCCTCTGCCTCTGGGGGAAGAAGAGCCCTGAGTGTCCAAGGAATACTGTAACTTCCGGAACCACATCTTCTTTTGCCCTGTCTGGTTCCGGGAAAAGGACCTCTGAGGGCTCGAGAAGCAGATCCCAATGGCAGACAGTGTCTTCCTGTCCTTCTCACTCTAGACTAATGTCTCGGATGGTCTTACCAAAGAAAGTAGAGCCGTCATAAGGGGCACTGACAAAGGACGCCTTGAAAGGTTCCGAAAATTGACATAGTCTGAGCCAGGCATTGCACATCATGGACACGTCGGACCCAGCCGCCCTAGCCACTCCTTCAGTAGCATGTGAAAGGAGTCGCATGGACGTGTTGGATACTGCTTTCAAAATGGCCATCCTCGCAGACAACAAGACCCTGTCCTCCTGCGACATGGATTTAGGGGGAAGACTCCTCCAGCTCCTTTACTAGGTCACATTGGAGTCTGGTGAATTGGGCCAGGTAGTTCAGCATCCTAATTGAAAAGGTAGCTGAAGAGTAAACCCACTTCCCTAGGCGGTCCATCATCCGCGACTCTCAGTCAGGAGGATGAACCGAGGAACTCTCCTGGGCAAGCTCCTTCTTTGTGGCTGCTGCTACCACCACAGCGTCTATAATGGAGCCCTTGTTCCATGCTGGCCTGTCTGTGGGGGGACTCAAAATTTTGTCAGGTCTTTTTGGAATTGGTTCCATGGTGTCCGGCTCCTTCCATGCCCATGAGGTGACCAGATCCACCAAATGATGCAAGGGAGGGGACACCCAAGAATTAGATGGGCCCATGCAAAAAGCCTCCAGGAACACAGACTTATCAGAGGAAGGTTTGGGAGTAGACCAACCTCCCCGCTGGCATATGATTTCCATGATGTCTCCAAAGGAGACATCCTCGAGAGGTGACCTAGGGGAACCTTCTCCATCATCCAAGCCCATATCCTCGGTGAGGGACTCGGGGGAGTCCAAGTTCCTCCTCTTGCACGTATGCTTGAAAGGCACCTCTCTGGTGGGACTCTCCGGGGGGAACTCACAAGCCACTTGTTCCTCAGGGGGAACCGTCTGGGGCTCCTCGAGCATGGCTGTCCCTCTAGTAAAATGATGGGGACCGTAGAAAGAGCCAAGGCGGTCTGGGTGGAGTCCAAGGGGGCAGTCAGGGGTCTCGATCCAGTGGAGAGAACCCTTTCTACCACGAACACCGAAGGAGAGTGAACCTCCTGAGAAACCAATAAGGAGGCCAGTCTCCCCAGGTCTGACGAGAGAATCTGAGCTGGGCCCAAAGTGGATGGAGCTCCGAGGGAGGGAACTTGCCCCGAAAAAGGCGGAGCCGATGAAAAAAGTTCCACTCCCTCAGATCGGACACCTAAGCTCTGGCTCCGAGAACGGATTGAAGAATGAGAGATCGGCTGGAAAAAAGGAAGTGAGCTCCCCCCTCCTGAGGGAGAGGGGCTGGCAAGACCCCCATCTGGATCTGAGTACGGATGAACCTCCTCATCATTTTATCCATATTGACCTCAGACAAAGACCAGGTGGACCTCGCTGAGGCCACGGACTCCGACCTTGCGGGTCGGGACACTGAGGCCCTAGAAGCTGAGCATGTCTCCTTCTGCTCTGGGGAGCACCTCGGAGATTGGAGCCGAGGGGAGTCACGGATCCTTAAAGTTTTGACTGGTGAAGGGAGATCCGGAGACCTCTTATGCCTTTCCCCTCAACTTCTACTCTCTCTCCCCTTCTCTCTGCCCCTTTTCCACTCCGCTTCCATAGGCTTTTGCACAGGAGGTTAAGTCCCAGCCTAGGAGGGAGGAGAAGCCAGGGGAAAAGAAGGAGAGGCAGCCACAGCAGCCGCTGTGACCACAGCCGAATACAAGGCAACAGTCTCAGAAGGGGGAAGAAGGCCTTTCAGGGCCAACTTCGCCTTCCTGTCTTTAATGGAGCGCGGGTTGAACCATGCGCATATAGTGCAGTCTGTGCTCAGATGGGCCACACCCAAGCACATAACACACAGAGTGTGGCCATCCGCAGGAGATAACTTATGGCTACACTCAGTGCATCCTTTGAAAATAGGCTTGTCAGCCATAATGTCAGAAGAAAGAATAACTAAAAAAGGAAATGTTATTTCTTTCTTGCTGAGAACACCCACTCACCACACTCGGGGGGGGGGGGCAAAAAATACACACAACTACTCTAACTAAGCTAACTACTCTACAACTATGAAACTTGACGCAGCAAGTGAGGAGAGGAGAAAGGGGAACCTACTCTATCACTATCTAAACATTTTTAATGAAAAAAAGAGATATTTTAAAGTTTTTACCCACTGAAAACCTGGAGTTCTAGAGATCACGATGCATAAGCTATTCGTGGCAAACGAGATCTGGAAGTTGGAAGGTAGTGGAGGTGTATTATGGGTAAGGGGAGGAGCTTGGAGCTTGGAGCAGATGCTAGTAAAGTTGCCGGCTCGGATCTGATATGGATCCTGTATCCCACAGGTTGATGACCAAATGAAGTAAACTACTTCAGATATAGTGTTTTGGAGGAGGAGTGAGGTTTAAAGGAAGGTAGGAATTCATCAGTTTATTTAATGTTTGATTGTTGAGAATTTTATAAATGTGAACATGTTAACCTGGTTTGTTTTCTTTGACATATATGTATGCTTGCCTACATCTTAGCTCATTCATGCCTACAGTGCCATTTTTGTATACTTTTAGTTAACATCCACAGCTCCTTATGCCATACATATCTTTTTTGGATCTGGCTTCTTTAACTAAGTGATTTACCAGTTAATAACAGACAATATTAAACAGGGCAAGGATTTACTAACAAAATGACACTAAGACTGTTATTCCAGGATGTCTTGCAGTGAAGAAGTTAACCACTGTTTGCCACTTATTATTCATATTTACGATCATACATTCGTAACTAAGAGACTTGCATGCTGTTGAGGGGCACGGTGTGAAATACGAAGGTGAAAGACAGAAGCATTCATTCTCAATGTCCATTTATATCACACTGTAGTTGAGACTGTTAATAACTATGAAAATAAGCAATATGTCTATAAGTACTTCATATTTCAAAAAACAAGTGACTTACAAACTGCTACAAAGCATTAAGTGAAACCTTAAATTTTGTTAAAGAAAACTGTCTTTGATATTTGCATTTTAATGTGCACATCTTGAGTGATATTCAGTGTTATTTATATTGCTAATTATAGACTTAAGCATGTTTTCATATTTCTGTAAATATCTAAATAAACGTACTCAGAGAAGAATTTCTTGCTTTCATCATCACGTGAAAGTTTAGTCTGGTTAACCAAAGTGTTCTAACAATACATGTCTATGCTGTACATTTTCCAATGACAATTTTGTTTGTGAAAGTTTAGCATAAAATACAATGCTGGGTTTGTGTGTAGTAATAATATATTATAGTATTTATGGAAAGACTATGAATGCATGAGCTATTATCACCTCAAAGAACACTTCTTACTGATAACATTGTTATTTGTACAGTTTTAATAGCTATTTTTTAAAAAAAATATTGACATTTGCTTATCTGATGCTTTTGAAGTTAATTTTTCAGAAAATGCTCTGGAATGCAAGTATGCGTGTAGGGTGCTAGTGATGTGGTATTCCACACCACATATGTGTCAATTAGTTAAGTGATAATTCAGTAATGGGGTTTAAAAAAAGCCCTTTGAGAATAGAGTCCCCAAAGGAATCCCAGGATCTAGAATTCAAAGTGAACTTGTAGTGTTTAGAAAAGGTATGCAATGTCAACCATGTTGCTGCAACACAAATACTGTCAATATAAGAATTCTTAAAGAATGCTGTAGACGTAGCTACAGAACACATTGAATGAGCCTTTGCTTTAATTGAAACTAGGTCATTGCAGCTTTAATAAACAAAAGTGATACAGTGTGACATCCACCTGGACAGAATTATTCTGAAAACATTTACTTCCCAATGTGCAAACAGCTGAAAATTCTTCCCAAGTCCTTTTGTGCAGTGAAAGTAAAACATCCAAAGCATGAAGAGTATGTTCTCCTTTATTGGAATAATTACAAAAGAATACTAGAAGGTTAATAGTCTGGTTAAAGTTGGATTTGGATGCCACTTTAAGGATGAAGGATGGACTGGTTCTGAGGAGGACATATGACCTGAGCAAAGACAAGGTATGTAATTCGGAAATTTTTCTGGCCTAAGTAATAGCCACAAGGAAAACAGTTTTCCATTACAGAAATGTCAAGGCTGTAGAAGAAGTTGGTTCAAAAAGAGGTTGAGTTAGGGCCTCCAGCACTAAATTTAGTTTCCAAGAAAGGGCAGGCTGTCTCAGTGGTGGTCTAAAAAGAAAAAAAAAACATCTTAAGAAAGCCTTGAATAGTTTAGTTTATGTCAGCAAGCAGAAATCTGGCTGAAGGAGGAAATTAGAAGCTGAAACCAACTGTACCCTAATTGTTGAGAAACTGGCACCTGTATGTTTGCCTATGTCTT
The DNA here is from genome assembly GCF_019279795.1 of Protopterus annectens. Lineage (NCBI taxonomy): Eukaryota > Metazoa > Chordata > Ceratodontiformes > Protopteridae > Protopterus > Protopterus annectens. The sequence goes on from NC_056731.1 coordinate 1,133,604,517, forward strand.
GACTCATTCTGGTCACTAAAAACTCTGTAAGACATTAGGTAGACCTTACAAGTACACACCGAGAGATTTTTTAACAAGATCTCAAGACAAAGCAGAGTACAGCAAATTAATGGACTTCGAGAAACCAAGCAATTAATTTTAGATTCCAGAGATCTAGGTGAGGCTTCTCAGATAGGTGGGACATAAGATCTGGAGCTGGATCTAGAAGTCAAGGTGCTTTCTTGAGATGAAATCTTAGCAGACAGAACCAAATTTGCCTGGGTCAGAAGGGAGCAATCAGGATAGCCTATGTTCCGTACAGAAGGTATTTTTGTAAAAATATGAGAGTCAGGGAAATTGCAGGGTAAGGAAATAGGATCCCAAAATGCCACAGTTTGACTACAGCATCTCTTGAGGACTGACTGCCTTGGAAGATCAATGTACAGTACGTGCTGTACATGGTGTTGAGCAGGGATGAAAAAAAATGCAGTAAGGATGCCCCTAATGGCTGAAAATGGTCTTAGCCACAGTTGGATTAACAGACCACTCACAAATCATGAGGCTCATCCTGCTGAACCTATCCTCAATGCAGTTGTACTTCCCAGGGATATGCACTGATATTAGAAAGTGGTGCAAGATCACTGCCCATTGCCACACTCTCACTGCTTCCCAACACAAAAGGTAGGATCTGGTTCTTCCCTGCTTATATACCATACCATTGTCATGGTGTCAGTCTGATCAGAAATCTCACCAAGAGGGAGAAAGTCTTGAAGCTCTTGCCAAAGCTATGAAAACCACCCTCATCCCTAAGATGCTGAAGTGAAGTCCGACTTCAGGAGCATTCTAGATGCCTCGTACCATCCTCCTCTGAAAATCTCCCCACTCCATGGTGGAGTCATCCGTGGTGACTATCCTCACTGGAAGAAGAAAAACAAAATATCTCCCTACATGGACATGGGGAGAAGAGATCCAACAAAATAGATTATCGCTGCAAGTACTGGTTAGAATGATGTGGTATCTGAGAATGTGGGTCAAGTGAGACCACTGATTACAAAGTACCCACTGTAACACACTTATGTGATAATGAATAAACTGAACCATCAGAATACAACAAGCCATGAGATAGAGGACCATTAGGACCATATAAGCTGGAGGTTTGTTGCATTGCTGAAGATCTTGTATTGTCTTCTGAAGAGTCTGTATTCTTTCCGAAGACAAGACACTACATGATGAACCATGTCTAGAAGGCAGCTAATGAAATGTTTGGTCTGAATTGCTTCTAGTAGCTTTTTCGATACTGATTGCAATACCCAAGGGCAGAAAAATTGGATAAGGTAATCCCTGGCTTTCTGTAGAGATTGCACCGTTGTGGAAGCAGGGGCCAATAGTTTAAATATGGGAACTCCCTTGTCATAAGACGTCAAAGACAGGCTGCAACTACGGACATGCACATGATAAACACACAGGGGGCTGTAGTGAGACTAAATGACAGGGCTCTGAACTGATAGTGATTGTCTCTTATTCTAAAGCAAAGAAACCTTCTGGACACTGGGGCATTCTTACGATGTAAGTAAACCTTCTGAAGGTCCAGACAGAACACCCAGTCAATCTTCCTTAGACAAGGCAGAACTGATTGCACTGTGACCATTCTGAATGGGGTCTTCTTCACACATTATCTCCAAAATTGGCCTGAGGTCCTTGTTCTTTTTCAGGACCAAAAAGAATCTTCAGTAGTGACCTTAGCATAACTGGTCTGGTGAAACCTTTTGGATGGATCTCTTTTCTATTAAGGACTGACCTGCCTTTTGAGCCAAGTTTAACTGGTAGACTGGTACATCTGGGAATGGCGATTAAAATTTGGGATGGAGATGGGAAAAGAGTAATCAATAATCTAAGGATATTTTCTCTGTCACCCAGGAACTCTATGTTCTTGCCATACATGCAAGGGCATAAAGGGGATATCTGATCCCCTACTGCCTCCAGAGGGGAGGGGAGGAATTGTGTAGCCCTTCAGGGACATGCCTGCTGGTTTTCTGAAAATGGCCCATGTTATGTCTGGTTTTGCTGACCTCCAAAATCTCCTGGTCTGCATCCCTTAAAGGGGCCTCACTCTGCTCCAGCCTCTGCTGACAGAAGAACAGTCAAAGGAAAGATATTTTTCCAAAAAAAAAAAAAGGGGATATAGAGATGTGGGCCCTTTTTGGTTCCAATTGTATGGTCTATGGGGATTGTCAAATCTCATTTTGACAGCATATAACATCTTCCCATTCTGTTCACACTCCTGCATTCACTCAGTAGGGTCAAACAAGGGAGATCCTTCATATGGAATGGTGATGAAGGATGCTCTGAAACTGTACACAAAGTTGCACAAGTGAAGTCACACAAGGCTCCTCATGAAAATTATTGATCCTGCTCCCCAGGCTGCTCCATCTTTTGCACTATGCATAAATTGCATATGAAGAGGTTGGTAATATTACATATTTGACTCAAGGTTGTTTCTTCAGTTTGGTGTATAGGATTTCTTTAGAGTGTCTAATTCTTGCTTGGCTAGGTCTCTCTGAAGTCTGTGCATATGTGTGGTGTAGCTCAAGACCCTAAAAACAAACGTGGCAGAAACATACGCCCACCACTCTTGCCAGTCCATCACCTGCGACTCCCTATTGGGCAGATGGCCTGTGATCTTGTCTTCAGTCAATTCCTTCTTAGCAGCAGCTGAGACAATGATGGAATACACCAGGGGACCCTTCATCCAGTAATGCCTATCCTTCAAGGTCTCAAAATGTTTTGGGGCTTCCTTGTTGCCATCTCATACGAGTTAGGCTCTTACTATGAGTTCTGCACAGCTGAACTGATAAGGTGATCTGCTTGGGGAAACACCCAGGACAAAGAGGGTGCCAAGCCTTAAGCCTCAAGCAAAACTAGTGACAAACTCTACATAGGAAACAGAAAGGTAGCGGCACCCTCACTTTAATTCAAAAATCTATATTACTCCCTAGCCTGGTAACTTCTAGACTCTAACATCCATTTCAAGAAAGTCCCCAAAGCGACCCTGATCCAAGTTACCTTTAACAAAGAAATGAAGATTTACTTATATCCTACCACCAGCAATTCTAACTATAATTCCAAACACCCTTCTAGATATACTTGCTTCAGTCAAACACCAGAAATCAATTACTACGGAAGACTAACTACCACACTAAGGACAAAAACATAACATACCTGATGTTTTAAACACACCTTTATTAAATTATCACTTAAGACATAGGCAAACATACATTAACAGAAAAAACAAGCTATTTTAACATTTTTCCATTTAAATATTATATACATCACATTTATTTTATTATTTATTTATTTATATTTGTTGACCGGGAGTGTCCGACTGGACGTAGGTCCATTTGCAGTGGAGGCCAGGGGAGAAAAGCTCCACAGTTAAAATAAACAACAGTAGTTACATTGGATTACATAGCGATTAACAATTTACATAGCAATTACTTACAACATATTTACAGATGAAGAACATAGTACATCAGTAGACAACTAGAATCTTTATCTGTGAAGTACATAACAGACATTAACAAATGTTACAAGATGAAGTTCCTGCTGTATAATAAGTACTGGCTTATGAGCATCTGAGCTTGCTATAATCAAAGTAGTTAGTGGAGTGGAAAGAAAGGTAGTGGTTGGATGGGGAGGGTGATATTAGAGTGGGAGTTGCAAGGGCATAGCCAGCATGTGTGCTTTTAGTAAAGTTTTGAAGTGGGTGCATGATGGTACGGAGGTAATTGTGGGTGGGAGGGAGTTCCATAATTTGGCTATGGTGCAAGAGAATAGTGCTTCACCAGCAGAGTTATTGGCTTTAGTGATCTGCAAGTGATTTTTGTTGCTGGATCTTAGTGGTCTGGTGGTGCGATAGGGTTGGAGTAGATTCTGGAGGGATGGGACATTTAGTGGATGATTTACTAGTTTGTGGGCGAGTGAGAGTTGATACCATTGAAGGAGGTGAGGGAGTTCAAGCCAGCCCAGTTCAGCAAGTGAGAGACAGTGGTGACTATGTTAGGATGCCCCTGTGGTGAATTTGGCAATTTTGTTGTAGCAGGTCTCTAGCTTGTTTAGATTGCATTGCCTTAGGTTGGTATATATTGGACAGGCATAAAGAAGGGTGGAGATAAGGTGGAAATTTGCTATTGAAATCTTTGCTGCTTTGGTGAGAAGTTGATTATTTCTGTATAGTGCTCCTAGTTTTTTTGTGGACTTTTTTTATGGTCAAGGATATGTGAATGTCAAATTTTAGTTTATTGTTTATTTCCACTCCTAGCAATTTGGTGTGTTCAGTTAGGTATATAGTGGTGTTGTCTTTTGCTGTGATGTTAAAGTGAGAGTTGTTTTGAGTATGTTTGGTGGGTTGGAAGATGAGTAGTTTAGTTTTATTTGGGTTGAGTATTAATTGGGCATCGGATAACCAAGTTTCAACAGAGGAAAAGGCTTCCTGTGTGACTTTTTGCAGTTTGGGTAGGGACTGGGCTGAGCAGATGATGGCCGAGTCATCTGCGTATTGTATGAGTGTGCCATGTTTGGTGGCAGAGGCTAGATTATTGGTGAAAACAGAGAAGAGTAGGGGTCCAGGGATGGATCCTTGGGGAACCCCTATGGAGACAGGTAGTTGGGGAGATATGTCATTCTGCCATACAACAGATTGTTGGCGGTCAGACAGGTAACTCTGAAACCAGTTGGTGACTGATTGTGAGAGGGATAGGTTATTGAGGACAGAGATAAGTTGTTTGTGTGGGACCATGTCAAATGCTTTAGATATGTCTAGGAAAGTAGCAGAGAAGAGACAGCCATTGTTTTTATGCTGAAGGATAGTGTTAGTAAAGGAGAGTATGGCAGTGGTGGTGCTATGGTTTGGTCGGAAACCATGCTGAGTATTGGAAAGGAGGTTGTTAGTAAGGAGGTAGTCTGAGACCTGAGAGTGTATGCATCTCACTAGTATTTTGGAGAGTGGAGAGAGAATAGCTATGGGGCGGTAACTGGTTAGTTCTGTGGAGGGTCCGCCTTTGTGGAGGGGAATTATATGTGATACTTTCCACTGTGTGGGAACGTAACTTTCTGACACAGATCGGTTAATCAAGATGGATACTGGGTAGGCCAGAGCATCAGCTGCGATTTGTAGGTATTCACTTGGGAGGTTGTCTGCTGCTAATCTGGTGGGCTTAAGTTTAGTTAAGAGTTTTTTTATGTTGGAGGTAGGTACAGGAGAAAAAGAGAAAGCAGTGGGGAGATTACTAGTTGAAGGTGTGGGTTGGAGGGGAGGGAGGTTGTGTTGTTTAGCCTGTGATAGTATGGTTTGTGTGAAGTGTGTGTTGAATGAGGTAGCAATATTTTCTGAGGAGTGAGGAATGTTAGGAGGAGGGTTACTGACTTTACCTGGGTGGAGGATGGAGTTTATGGAGGACGAGAATTGTTTGGGGCTGTGTTGAGAGGAGTCTAGGGCAGACTGGTAGTATTGGAATTTGTCCTGTTTTATTAGCTTTTTGACTCTATTGCGTAGTTCTAGGAATTTCTGTTTAGTTGAGGGGGTTTTGGTTTTGCGCCAGTGCTCCCAGGCTTTATCCCTGTTTTTCATTTCTGACTTAGTGGTTTTCTGTAGCCATGGGGAGGGTTGTGCTTTGATTCTGGAAAGTCTTATGGGGGCATGGTAATTAAGAATGCGCAGGAAGGTAGTATTAAAAAATTCAACTGCGTCAAGACTGAGGTATTTTAGAGGATGCCAGTTACATTGTTTGAGGGATGAGACGAATGTGAGTGGGTTAAAGTTTTTTACGCATTTGACGGTAGATGATAGGTATTTTTTGAGTAGGAGTGTTGGGGAGTGATCACTGAGGCTACCTGATAAGCAGCCTGTTATATATGACTGGGGGTTCTTACTGACTAGTATCCAGTCCAGGGTAGTGTGCTTGCTGGAATTTTTATTTATCTTGGTTGGCGACTGGACTAGTTGGGTGAAGCCATGAAGGTTTACATGATGGGTTGGATGGTTGCCAGAACAGGATTGCCAGTCAATATTGAAATCACCTAAAATTAGAAGTTATGTACTCACCATAACGTTCCATCTGAGTAGGTGACTTCATTCGGATGCAACCTGTGGGTATCGGATCCGATCTCGGATCCGAGCCGGCAATTCAAAAGCTTAGGCTCCGAGCTCCTAGCTCCTCCCTCTTACCCATAACCCCTTGCCAAGCCCTGACTGACCTCAGATTGAGTTTGCCTCAAATACTGACCACAGTATACTAAAACAGCATAAATACTCGCCTATAAAGGTCAGGGGATGGAGGGGAGGGTTGCATCCGAATGAAGTCAGCTACTCAGATGGAACGCTATGGTGAGTACATAACTTCTAAATCTGAAGTAGGAAGACTTCATTCGTCTGCAACCTGTGGGACAGAGTCCCTAGCTACCTGAATCTTGGGCGGCCATCATGGAAGGATGTTCCGAGCACCGCTGAGCCAAAGGATGCTCTTCCTCTAGAAACAACATCCACCTTGTAATGAGAAATAAAAGTATGAGGCGAGGCCCAAGTAGCTGCCAAGCAGATATCATCCAACGAAACACGGGACTTAAAGGCGGCTGACGAGAAACTGCCCTAGTAGAATGAGCCGTAACCCTCTGAGGAGCAGGTCTGCCTGAAGTGTCATATGCCTGCAATATGCAATTAGCAATCCATTTAGACAGAGTGACTTTAGACACTGCTTTACCCAGAGCAAATTTAGCAAAGGAGACGAACAGCTGATCTGATTTCCTGTGGCCAGCTGTCCTGTTAATATAAAAACGTAATTGTCTATGAACATCCAATGAATGCAATTTGTATTCCCCTTTGTTTGAATACTTGGGAAAAAAGACAGGCAAATTGATTGACTGGTTAATATTGATTCAGAAGAGACCTTCGGAAGAAAAGATGGATTGGTCCTGAGGCACACCCTATCAGGGAAGAAAGAAAGGTAAGGCGGTTTGACACAAAGAGCCTGAAGCTCAGACACCCTTCTGGCTGAAGTGATAGCTACCAGAAAGACAGTCTTCCAGGAAAGGAATTTTAAATCAGCAGAAGCTGCAGGCTCAAGGGAGGAGCAGTAAGGGCCTGCAGGACTAAAGACAAATCCCAAGGCGGTACAACCTCCTTGACTGGAGGCCTTAATAAAAACTCCCTTGAGAAAGGATTTGCATAATTTCGCTGTCATAAGGGGAGCTGTGTCCTGTCCAATGTGATAATGCGATATAGCCAATTGTACTTTAATCGTGGAAGAACTGGCCCCTTGATGAAAGAGGTCTGTTAGAAATTCTAGCACCGCAGAGATAGGTGCTGAAAAAGGATCCACCGCTCTCTGCCCTGCCCATATAGAGAACCTCTTCCATTTACTCCGATAAACCTGTCTGGTAGACGGTTTATGAGCAGCCACCAAAATTGCTTTGACCGTGAAGAGATACCGAGTCCTAATTAAGGTTGGAATTGGAGCAGCCAAGCTGTCAACTTCAGGGTCCGCAGATTGGGAACTGGCATTCCCAGAGGGTGAGAGATGAGATCCGAAATTGGATCCAGAATCCATGGTGGATTGATTTTGTGAGACCATACAAGGGGAACCAAGGTTGTCGAGGCCAGAATGGGGCAATGAGAATCATTCTGCTCCCCAAACTGTTGGCTTTCTGCAGAAACCTCTGCATCAGAGGAAGTGGAGGGTAGGCATAAAGGAGACCGGGAGGCCAAGCATGCACCAGAGCATCCTCGAACTCCCCTGGTGGGGAAGTAGAGCCAAGAAATTGTCGCATTTGGCGCTTGAGGGAGAAGCAAAAGATCGCAACAGGGTTGCCCCCAAACGGCAAAAATCTTCTTCGCTACTTGAAGGTTTAGGGACCACTCGTGTGGAGAAAGGATGGTGCGACTGAGCTTGTCCGCAAGGATGTTGGACTTTCCGGAATGTGCGTTGCTATCAGAAAGCGCTTAGTGGAAATTGCCCATTCCCAGACTCTCATGGCCTCTCGACAAAGGGGATAAGACCTGGTTCCTCCCTGCTTGTTGATATACCAGACTACGGACATGTTGTCTGTCTGAATCGCAATAGTCCCTGTAGGAAGAACGTGGTGAAGTGCTTGCAACGCTAGGAGCACCGCCTCATTTCCAGGACATTTATATGCAATGCTGTCTCTGTGGGATTCCACCTGCCTTGGACAATCTTTCCCCAGAATGCGCCCACAACCCGAGGCAAGAAACATCCGTGGTCACTGTGGCTCGGGAAATGCAGCTAAAAGGGTCTTCCTGCTAGGGGCTCCGGAGAAAGAAGCCACCACAGAAGGGAGTCCCTGCACGCTCTGCTGACCGCAATCGGAGCGTTTAGAGACGAACAAAGAGGAGACCACTGAACTTGAAGGGTCCATTGAAGAACCCGCATGCGTAAGCGGGCATGAATTAGAAGCGGGATAGCTGCCGCCATAGAACCTAGGGCCCTCAGGACCGAAGCTGCAGTTGGTGACGGTTGAAGGATTGCTGTCACATGACACCTCAGGCTGACGATACGGTCTGGGGTGAGGAAGGCTCGCATTGATATGGTGTCTAGTCTTCCTCCTATGAAATCTATAATTTGAGTTGGATTCAGGAAAGATTTCTCCCAGTTGATCGTTATGCCCAGCCTTGGTGCTAGTTGAAGGAAGTAATCCCTGGCTGAGCACAGAAGATGCCTTGATGATGCAGTCAGGAGCCAGTCGCCCAGGTACGGAAAGACCTGTAATCCCTGGAGCCTCAGGTGGGCCGCTACCACCGCTAACACCTTGGTAAACACCCTGGGGCTGAGGTGAGACCAAAGGGGAGGACCCTGAACTGATAGTGACTGGCTCCCAGTCGGAAGCGAAGAAACCTCATGGATCGCCTGTCCATCCGAATGTGGTAGTACGCATCCTTGAGGTCTATGGAACACATCCAGTCGTTCTCCCTCAAAAGGGGGAGTATAGATTGCAGGGTGACCATCCGGAACTTTTGCTTGGTTACTGACAGGTTCAACAGGGAAAGGTCTAAAATTGGTCTTAAGTCCCCCGTCTTCTTTGGCACCAAAAAGAACCTGGAGTAAAACCCTAATCCGGCTTGATCTGGGGGGACACGCTGGATGGCTCTTTTTCCTAGCAGCTGCTCGATTTCGAGAGCTGCCGCCTCCCTTTGGTCGGGTGGAACATCTGGGAGGCTGCGAGATTTGGGGATCTTGATTAGGGGTATTGAATATCCTCTGGATATGAGTCAAAGCACCCAACTGTCTGTTGTTATGGACTCCCAAGAAGTCAGGTGCATCGAAAACCGCCCCCCGACTGCCTCCAGAGACGGACAGCCGGGCAACCCTTCAGGGCTGCTGCGTGGGTCTCTCAGAGAAGGGTTCTCTGGACCCAAAATTGCCAGGAGCCCCTCTGCCTCTGGCACGACGACCTCCCTGTCCTCCTCTGCCACGGAAGGACTGGTTATCCGGAGCAGGTTGGGACTGCTGCGACTTCGAACCACATCTTCTTCTGTCCCTTTTGGTTCTTAGAGAAGGACCTCTGGGGAGCTGAGAAGCGGACTCCGACGGCAGACAGCGTCTTCCGCCCTTTCGCTCTGGACAAGTGTCTCGAACAGTCTTGCCAAATAAGGCAGAACCATCGAAAGGGGCATTCGCGAAGGTCGCCTTAAAGGGCTCAGCAAAATCACAATGGCGGAGCCAGGCCTGTCGCCTCATGACAAGGCCTGCTCCGCTGGCTCTAGCGGCTCCCTCAGTAGCATGAGACAGCAGCCGCATAGATGTATTGGATACAGATCTGAGAGTGGCCATTCGGGTGGAATAAACCTGCTTATCCTCACTCGAGATGGACTCCGGGAGATGCAGCGTACTCTTTAATCAGATCTCGCTGCATCCTAATGACATGCCATGTAGTTCAGCGCTCTCAAGGAGAAGGTCACTGAACTAAACACTCGCTTCCCAATTCGATCCATTGAACGGGACTCCTTGCCCGGAGGATGGACGGAGGGACTCTCCTGGGCCAATTCCCTCTTCGTGGCTGCAGCCATCATCATGGCATCTACTGGGGGACCCTTACTCCAGTGGGTGCGGTCTGATGGAGGAGAAAGAATGCGGTCCGGGCGTTTTGGGATAGGCTCAATGGTGTCCGGATCCTTCCACGCCCTGATAGATATAAGATCTACCAGGGGGTCAGCAGGAGGGGACACCCAAGAGGTAGAAGGGCCCGCCTCGAATGCCTCCAAGAACACAGACTCGTCCGAAGAAGCCTTGGGGGCAGACCACCCCTGATCCTTAACATCTCCATGATGTCTCCAAATGAGACGCCCTCAGGGGTGACCTAGGGAGCCTTCCCTTCATCCAAGTCCGTGTCTTCAGTGACGGACCCAGGGGAGTCCCTGTGCCGCCTGTTGCACTTTCGCCTTCGAGGTACTTCATCGGGGGGGCTGTCCGAGGAGTACTCTTCAGCAGATGGATGTTCCAAGGGAACCACTTGGGACATCGAGGCGGGCTGTCCCTGGGACCGGCTGGTGGGGGCCTGGCCCAACTGCAATGGAGTGCGGGATGGAGCCGTGGCAGGGACCGGGGTCCGGATGTCCTCGACAGTGCCCTTTCCATAACGTTGAAAGCCGAGGGGAGCCAGCTTCTCTAAGCCCGAGCCGACCCCACTCGGATCCGGCGTGCGGATCGGAGTCGGAGCCGAAACCGCCGGATCCGAGACCAGTGTGCTCCGACCTGGACGGAGCCGAAGACACACCAGCTCCCTCGATCCGAGGCTCGCCTCGGCTCCGAGAGGTCGGGTCCGGCACCGGCACTCAAGGGATGGGACGGATCCGAGGTGCGCCGACCAATCGGATCCGACCCACCCCGGATCCAAATCTGCACGGCGCCAAAGCTCCGAACCCGTGGTATGGGTCGGAGAAGGAGCTACGGGGCGAAAAAGGGGTCAAGCCCCTCCCGGTTGGGGGCTAGGAGCACTCCCATTTGCATTTGGGCCTGGATGAATTTCCTCATCATCCGTCCATATCAGCTTCGCTCATCGAAAAGTCGATCTAGAGGAGGCCACCAAGCGGACCTAGAGAACCGCCTCGGTGACCTCCTGGAAGGGCTAGTCTCCTCCTCCTCGGGTCCAGGAGAGAACCGAGGGGAGTGGAGCCGAGGAGGAGGAAAGCTAGAAGGCACAGGGGAAGCCCGCTAGATGGAGGAGCCGAGCTGGAAGCTTCGGCTCTCCTCTTGTGGTGCTTCTCCTGTGCCTCTCCTTCTGTCTCTCCCTACTAGAATCCTTCCTCCGGCATTTTAAGGGAGGTTGAGTCCCAGCCGGAGGGAGAACTCACAGCAACAAGTTGCTGACTGGAGGGCAGAGGCCGAAGCAGTATCTGGGGTAAAAGACCCGCCAGCACTAACTTCACCTCCGTTCCCTTAAAGCCCGGGTTGAACCCTGCACAAATGGTACAACCAGAAGACAGGTGTTCAACCCCCAAGCATTTAACGCACCGAGTGTGGCCATCTGCTGGGGACAGCTTATGGCCACACTCGGTACATTTCGAAAAGACAGCCTTAGGGGCTTCAGACATAACACCTAAGGCCTAAACACACACACACACACAAACAAACAAACTACGAAAAACCCGAGAAAAATTAACTAAAGAGGGAGGGAAAGCCTTAACCACACACAACACTAACTATATTTGTAACAAAAAAAGAGAATTTGAACAATTTTCCTGTCAGAAAACTACTTATCTCAAAACCACGCCAGGAGCTCAAGAATTCCGTTGCTTCTTGAAAAGCGGCAAACGAAATCTGAGGTCAGTCAGGGCTTGGCAAGGGGTTATGGGTAAGAGGGAGGAGCTAGGAGCTCGGAGCCTAAGCTTTTGAATTGCCGGCTCGGATCCGAGATCGGATCCGATACCCACAGGTTGCAGACGAATGAAGTCTTCCTACTTCAGATTGATAGTTTCTTGGGGGAGATGATGGGTAGACCAGCTGAGGAGGTTTTCCAGTGGAGGGATGGTTTGGCCAGGTGGGAAGTAGCATCCAATTATGTTGATGGTTTTGTTTTGGTTTATTTTGAGGTTGGTATATATTATTTCTTCACTGCCTATTTGTGGAGCTGATGATTTTAAGATCTGGATGTTTAGATGCTGTTTACATATTATAGCTACACCGCCTCCTTTCTTGTTTCTGGTCTACTCTTAGTATGCCATAACCTGTAGGAAGTATTTGCTCACTGGTAATGTGAGGTTTATATATATTTTCTTTGGTACTATCACCAATCCAACATTAAAATTGTTAAATTCTTGCCTTCTCTTAAACCTTGCTCTTCCTCCTGAGTATTATTATGCATGCATTGCTCCCCCAACTTCCATTTATTTCTATGGAATTTGCTTCTTCCCGTTTCTAAGTATCCCTCTTTCCAGTTCTTTTATTTCTTTTACAATATTCAACACTTCAAATACAGCTGGTGTAGACTCTGATGTCCATTTTCTAGTATTTTTTTTGGGCAGCCAACAGAATTAAACTTAATAAGGCCTTACTATGTCTAGGCAATTAAAATCATGTATCCCAGCTCAGAAGAAAATTTGTCCTTATTTACAGCTGTTTACTCACCCAATATTTCAGAAAGAGTACTCTGAGGGTTTTTTAAAATCTGTCAACTCATCACACTCCAAAACGCATATTCCCAGTTATCTCTTTCTTCTCCATCACACCTCCATTTGTTATCTACCTGAGGAAAATTCTTTGTATAGCTATTTTTACACTCCATGCAGATATCAAACACTTCCAAGCATAGATCTTAAACCGTCTGGAATTGGTTGTATACTTGGGAGCCATACATATGTATTCCCATTGGTTTTCTTGTCAACTGCTTTTCCAGTCTTTCTTCCCAATCTTTTCTTACCTCCTCTGATTGATTCTTACAGTTATCATACAATATGTTATACACCGCACTAATTATCCCTTTTTAACAGCTGCTTCTGTTCAGGATTCATTTAAAAACTCTACTACAGCAGGTCTCTCAATTAAAATTCCCCTACCCTTTCTCTTTGCCTGTACTCTGGGATCATGCCCTTGTAAGGAAGGCAGTTTCTAGCCTGCAATCCAAATGTTCTCTTGGCCTTAAACCACTGTATTACCTTTCCTGCTTGAGTTTGCTCCCAATATCTTGGTTCCTTTGCCAGGTTTCTCCAGTAAATTCCAGCCCCTCTTGCCTATTTTTTGTACCCTACTTGGAGTCATTCATATTGTAAAAATCTCCTTTCTTCATTATTGTATTGGCTTAGTTCTTAGACTACTTTCTGCTACGTTATGAATACAATATTCTGTATGGTTATTATTCTCCTTAAGGATCTGCATCCAAAACCCTTCTTGAACTTCACCCTTGCTTGACCATTATCCCTTTCCACTTTGAATTATAACTTTCTGCCTGTGTTATGTATATGAGCCTTAACAGTGTAGCTCTAAAATTTCCCTTTAAATTAGGTAAACCTAAACCACCTTGTTTTATTGGAAGGATCAACTTATCCTACTTAACTGTTGCCCTCTTTCCCTTCCAGATAAATTCCTTCAATTTATTAATTATTGTCCACTTACTTCCTCCCCGGTTGATAAAAGTATGCCTGACCCGTATACAAAACTAAAAGAACTAAAAATTTTTTACCTATTGTATCTTACTATCCATAAATAAAATGTTCTAGTTTCTCTGTGTTTGTATTATCATTTGTTTAGTCACTTCCCACATATCCTTAGCTGCCATAACAGAAGCCTTTTAATCCATACTCCTAAATACTTCATCTTATTTTCCAATAACTATGGTTATTGCTGAACCAGTTTGTGTGTGGGTACAAAAACAAAACATCCCTTGATCATTTTCTATTCCTACATAATCTTACCCAATTGGTCACCTGAGGTACACTTCCCTAATAATAAAATAACCTAATAATTTATAATCAGCCTAATTATTACCCAACATGCCTACTGAGTTTAAAAAATGGCTATACTGCTCCCTCTTTAAGTGGCCTCAACATCCTATTTTCCCAGTGACTATTCAAAACTCCATCCTTTGGCAATACACACTAGGTATATTCCTGAAACCTGTTCCACTATTACACAATAAGAATTACAGCACATCACCTGGTCCTCTCTTTACACCTGTGCAGATCTTATGCATGGGTCTTTCAACTTGCTAGAGTATACTTTTCCCTCTCCAAGGTAGACTTTTCCTACTTAAACAAGAATGAAAACTATAATGTACAATGGATTAACTCCTCTTTCAGAAAACTATTCAGGGACAGGAAAAAAGCCTAGCAAGCACTGAAGTCTAACCTAAACAATACCATAAAATATAACAATTATTATTTATTAAAAACTGCCTCAAGAATGCCTCAAGAATAAAAGATAATGAAGCGAAAGCATCCTACTATAGAAACCTACTTAACACTCAAATCATACCCCTAAACAATTCTGGAAAATGATAAAGCAAATCAGCTCCTCTAAAACTTTTCCTAAACAAAATAAAATCTTTACTTGACTGAAATATATTCAGAGAAACCCATTCAATATTTTCCCCCACCTCCCTAAATATTTGCAAATATTTTCCACTCATACCCCCAAGCCTGACATTCCCTTCCACTGGCAATCTTACAGAAAAAAAACTATTTTCTATTTAAGCTGTATCTCTTCAAAACTAGTCAAGGCCGGGTCCTCCGTTATACTTTGGGATTTATCTACAACCCAAATTTCACAGTACTCTACACAGTAATCAAGGAGCCTCAATCCTCATCACTATCACTAGTGACGGGGATGCACATTGGGAAGGATAACAAGTACACACAGTAAAGTACAATTTCCCATAAGAGCACACAGACATCACTGTCCGTCTGGGGCTGGTTTCTCCCTTTCTATCCAGATCCCCAATAAGACTCCCCACTGGCACAGCTATAGAGTGGAGTCCTTAGCCAGGGTTCCAGGGCAAGTCCTCCCAGCACTCCCCCTGTTCAGCCAGTGCTTCGTGTCCCTGTCCAAATAGCTGAAATACACACACACACACACACACACACACACACACACTGAGTTATGATTTACATACAAACACAAAGACACTCCTGCGGAAGGCTGGCACAGGCTCACCAGGAATGCCCCTTCTGCCCAGGCTATAAGGTAGTAATCCACTGCCACCAGAACCCCTACTTAACTACTATAAGGCCTTTCCCAAAGGGTGATAAATTTTGCTGTGTAATAAAATTGTTATCCAATTAGTAAGTGTGACCAGAACCTTTAAGGCTATTGGAGTGGCTTAGTACTGTATCACTAAATACATGCAAGTACTCTAGAGCTTAAATTATCTCTACACAAAACAGCCACAGCTGAAAGTTTTAAAAATATTTAATAATAAAAAATAAAAACACAAGACAAATCTCCTCAATTGAACACAGTGCTAGTTAAGAGTTCAGACACAGGAACTTTAAAACAATACTGTAGGACAGTCTGACATAAATATAGAAAAAAACAGCTAGTCTAATCTTACTATTTTCTATCTATTTCTAAGAGAAATACTAAGTTCTAAATAACTTACATATAGAGCAAAGGCAGACTGCTGGTGATGCTGTCTGTTCTGAAGACAAATGCAAAAATGCTATCTTAAATTGATAATACATCACTGCTGACTCATTTTCGATTACATCACTCTTGACACTTCTCTGGTTCCCAGGCTACCAGAACTCTAAATTTACATTTCTTAGTTTTCTTAGTAAGCTTGCACCTGGCCAGGAAACCACAGCAATAAAAGACATTATACAAGTAAAATCTTGCAATTAACTCTTGTCTCAAAACAATAGAAGGAATTCCTTCATCCAGACATCCTGTCTCCGAGCAGTCATAAAATGCTTTACTTTATCAGCT
Source organism: Protopterus annectens (assembly GCF_019279795.1). Lineage (NCBI taxonomy): Eukaryota > Metazoa > Chordata > Ceratodontiformes > Protopteridae > Protopterus > Protopterus annectens. The sequence goes on from NC_056731.1 coordinate 1,133,620,419, forward strand.
TTTTTCCAGCAGGGTGCACTGCAGTTACATTTTTGAAGTTCAGAACATATAACATAGTTTTTCTTACATTTAGTTTTCTTACATTTGTAAAACAGACTGTGGATTATATTAATATTTACAATGACATAGAATTACCTACAAATTTCTATCTAGCTACTGGGCTGGGAGCCTTTCAGTTTTTCACACCAACAAATTCCTGAATACCTTCTGACTTATGACATCCAATCTGACAAATACTATGGGTTCATATCACAGTACAGCACTACATCAGTTGTTAACTATTTAACAGATCAAATAATGTGCAATATGGGTTACTATTTAACAGATCTGATAATCTGCAATTTGGATCAAGGTGTCTTCATTCGTACCATTTTCAAAGGCCTAAAATTGCCTTTTATAATATTAACCATGACCCAATAACTGACAAACTAAGTATAATGATTTCTCAGACAACATTTGCCTTTGGTTTAGAAACTATCCTTCTAAGGGAACCTTCACTAATGCCTCTGGGAAAAACACCACTCAGTGTGGTCCACACTCCAAATGTTTGGCACAAGGATCCTTGGCCCATGTCTCCTTTTTCTATTTATCAACAATCTCCCCTTTGCATACCACATACCGATCTTCGACTCTGTGCTCAGAGCTGTCTTGGAAACAGATTTTCCCAACTTTATTTTGGAAAAGGAAACAAATAATTGGTCGGATTTCCTGAAAGTTTTAGTCTTGTCCAGATAAACAAGTCCCCTTACTTGAACAAATTCTGCAGGATATATCTGTGCTCTTATGGAACTTTACTGTAAAACATTTTACAGCTTCTGCAAAAATAACCTAGAAATCAAACACCCTTTAAACTTAAGTCATGTTCTTTGCTACATCTAAAAAGCTATCTTAAACTAACTCCTGCCTATTTTCCATAAAAGACCCCACAAGCTCTGCTCTACCTATAGTAAAAGAACAAAGGTACTTCTTTTTGATCAAACTCTCTCCTTTACAGTTCATATTGAACAACAAACTGATAGTACACTAAATAAGCTAAAAGCATCTTGTAAGTTCTTTAAGCTCCTTAGAAGCCAGAAGGGCTCTAAGCTCACCTCATAACAATTTTGTGCTCAGAGTACTGAAAACAGAATGCTCAGACTTGTCTTGCCCATAGAACAGCATAATTATATCACCTTACAGAAAGCTAAAATCTTCCCATCACTCTCAGCTCTGTTTCTAGATATATTGAATTTGTAATGTGTAACAAAGGTATGGATATTTGACCAGGAAGCAGCTGAACAAATATCATAATTGGATAATCTAGACCAAAAAGCTGCTGAGGTGGACATGGATATAGTACAAACTGTTTTTACATGGCTAGGTGGTGGTAATACCTTTAGCAATCTGTTATCCATTTAGCCAGCGCTGTCTTGGAAACAGATTTTCCCAACTTTATTTTGGAAAAGGAAACAAATAATTGGTCGGATTTCCTAAAAGTTTTAGTCTTGTCCAGATAAAAATGCAATTGTCTATGCACATGAAGAAGGTGAAGAGTATATTCATCCTTTTTATGAAAGTTAGGAAAGAATAGTGGAAGACTGATAACTTGGTTGATATTGTGTTCAGAAGCAACTTTTGGTAAAAAGGATGGATTTGTATGTAAAGTGACTATGAAATGGGAGGTCTGAACTTGGGTCCAGCACCCAGGGAAGACGTATTAGATGAGACCAAAGGAATGGAAACCAAATCTGTCAAGGCCAGAAGGGGGCAATGAGGATTACTTTGCTCTTCAACCTTTGTGCTTTCTGAAGAAATATGAGGATGAGAGGTAGGGGGAGGATAAGCATAAAGGAGAAAGGAGGGCCAAACATGGACTACAGCATTTCTCAGTGATTGTCCCTAAGGAGGGATTAGAGCAAAGAACCTGCTGCATTTGTTGCTGGTTGGGGATGCAAAGAGGTCGCAGCAAAGTATACCCCATTTGTGCAATATCTTGTTTGCCACAGAATGATTTAGAGACCACTCGTAAGACGTCACAATAGATCTGATTAGCCTGTTCGCTAGAATGTTGGATTTCCTTGGTAAGGGCTTTGCTACTAGAAAGCAGATAGAGGAGACCACCTATTGCCAAACTCTCACTGCTTCTTGACAAAGGGGGGGGGGGTAAGATCTGGTTCCTCCCTGTTTATTGATATACCAAACTACTGACATGTTGTCCATTTGTATAGTAATAGCCTCTACAGGAAGAAATATCTGTAAGGTCTGCAACACTAGAAGCACTGCTCTCATCTCTAGAACATGAATATGAAGAGACGTCATCTGTCTCGACCACAAGCTTTGAACAGTTCGTCCCCAAGTAATGCCCCACCCACCCCAACTGGGATGCGTCCACAGTCAACGTGGCATTGGGGGGAGGAAGACATGCATCGAGAGAAGCCACCATGACAGGGAGTCTTTGCACACTAGAGACAGTTTTACAGAGTGACTCAAAGGACAGCAATGTAAGGACCATTGTACAGCTAGAGTCCACTGTAGAATTCTCATGTGAAGGCGAGGTGTTGGAATCAAAGTTATAGAAGCAGCCATCGACCCCACTGCTTTGACAACTACTTCTACTGGTGCCAAAGAAATTGTTAGAATTTGTTTGCTATGTAACCTTAAGGACACAATTCTGTTCTGAGGTAGGAAGGCTAGACAATTGCGTGTGTCCAGACTTGCCCCTATAAAGTCTATCACTTGGACTAGGTGAAATTGAGACTTTTGTGTGTTTATTGTGATCCCCAATGTGTTTGCTAGATGAAGCAGATAATTTCTGGCTTGTATGAGCAGATGCCTGGTTGATGCAGTCAGGAAAAGTTGTCCAGATAAGGAAACACTTTGAATCCAAGCAGTCTCAAGTCAGCCACTACTACTGCCATACACTTAGTGAATACCCTAGGGGGCTGTAGTAAGACCAAAGGGCAGAGCTCTGAATTGGTAATGACTTGCTCCCACACAAAGCTGGAGAAACCTTCAGGACCGACCGTCCATTTTGATGTGATAGTATACATCTTGAAGGTCTACACAGAGCACATCCAGTCATCATCCTTGAAAAGAGATAGAATAGATGGTACCATGACCATCCGGAATTTCGAGTTCTTTACGGACTGTTCAGGGATGTTAGATCTAGGATTGGTCTCAGGTTCCCTGTGTTTTTTGGCACTAAAAAGAACCTTGAGTAAATTCCAGATCCTATCTGGTCTAGTGGGGCCTTCTGGGTGACACTTTTTTCTAGCAACTCTGTAATTTCAAAGGCCGCTGATTCCCTCTGATTGGGTGGAATATTGGGAAGATTTTTCTTGGTTTGGAAGTTTTGAAAAATGGAATGTAATATCCTCTGGATATGATTCTTTGCATGACATGGTCGTTTGTAATGGCTAGCCAAGCATTCAGGTCCAAAGACGGGTGCCTCCAACTGCCTCCAGAGAGGCACAGTCGGGCAAGTGTTCAGAAACACGGAAAGGATCCGTCTGAGAAAGAATCTCTAGATCCTTGGTTTTGAAGACCTCCTCTGCCATGTGGGCGGTGTGTACAATTATAATCATTTCCCCCTCTGCTTCCAGGGGGAAAAATCTCTTGTGAATCCTGGAAAGGCCATTGTGGTGTTTTGAACAAGAATTTCTTGCCTCCATGTTGGTTCCTAGAAAAAGGCCTTTGTGGGGTAGAAAATCAGATTCCAACAGCAGACAAGGTCTTTCCCACCCTTTTCACAGTGGGAGAGAGTATCTTTTACGGTTGGGCCAAAAAGTGATGATCCAAACGGTGCACTGATGAATGATGCCTTGGGTGGTTCTCCAAAGATACAAAATCACATCCAGGCATATCTCTTTATGGGGATGCCTGAACCGGCAGCGCTTGCGGTACCTTCTGCAGCATGTGAGACTAACTTCATGGACACATTTGAGAGTGATTGTAGGGTGGCCATTCCAGAAGGAAAGGTTTTCTATTCCTCTTGAGAAATGGACCCTGGGGTAGTGTTAGAGAGTTCCTTTAGTAAGTCTCTTTATAACCTGGTAAAATGAGCCAAGTAATTCAGCAATCACAATGTGAAAGTCACTGATGTATAAATTCGCTTCCCGAACCTGTCCAAAGCCCTAGACTCCCTGTTAGGGGGATGAACAGTGATTTGTTTGGCTAGCTCCTTTTTCATGGCTGCCGCAACAACCATGGCATCTACCAGGTTACTTTTTTTTTTCAGTGAGGTTTATCTGAAGAGGAACTGAAAAATCTTGTCAGCTCTTTCTGGGATGGGCTCCACGGTGTCCGGCTCCTTCCATGCCCTGTGGCAGATCAGGTTTATGAGGTCATCTGCAGGAGGGGTCACCCAAGATGTAAACGGGCCAGACCTGAAGGCTTCCACAAACACATACTCCTTTGAGGAAGGGCTTTGGGTAGATAAACCACCTTTCTGGTGTAGGATTTCAAGGATGTCTCCAAAGGAGATATTATCCGGTAGAGATCTTGGGGACCCTTCCCCTCATCAAAGTCTGTGTTATCTGTCAAAGATTCCTAGGGAGTATCCAGGTGCCTCCTTTTGAACAGTGTCTTGTGGGGGACCTCCTCAGTGGAATGTTCCAGGGAGTTATTGGAAGAGATAAGGAGGTCCGCGGGTGGAACTGGTTGGAAGCTCTTGGGTGCTGGCTGTCCCTGAGGTGGAGGATGAGCAAGCTCAGGCACAGAAGTTAAAACAGGGATAGGATCCAAAGGAGGTAGAGTCGATGGAGGTCTCACCCAAGCGAGTACCCTCTCCACCACCTCAATTGCAGAGGGACCCTCAGAGGCCAGTGGCAATCCCTCTAGAGCTGAAGCTCTCACAGCAGACATCCCATGACCTTCCAGGATCCCTCGATCCGAAGGGGGAGTAGGAGCCAAGTTGACTAGCGCCGATGCACAGAGGGAAAATGACATCTCTGAAAGCACTGGAGTCGAAGCAAACACCTCAGATCAGATGATGCCACTTAGGCTCCGAGATCCATCGTGCTCCAACAGAGTTGGAGCAGACAGGATGAGAAGTCGTCAGAGAAGATAATGTGATCAGATCCAACATATCGACTCTGGTTGCCCCTGGATCTGAGGGCTCCAAAACAGAAGGTTGGATCAGAGAAGGAGTTAGTAAAGGAAGAAAGTCAGATTGGTGGCTCACGGATCTGGTGGAGGACGGAACAGACAAAACCCCCATCTGAATCTGCTTACTGAGGAATCTCCTCATCATCATGTCCACCTCTTCTTCGGATACACTCCGGGAAGATCTTACAGAAGAAGAGATGGAGGGGGGTCTTGAAAGTTTCTTGGGGGTCTCCTGGAGAAAAGGAGACCTTAGTCTCTGGGATATGGGATCCGGGGAGAATCTGGGAGCTCATCTCCAAGGGGAAGTAATTAATGGCTGTGTCGGATCTGAGGGTTTCGGGTCAGACAGCTTTAAAATCTTAGTAGGTGGTTCAGATGAAGATTTGGAAGAAGACCAGGCATGGGTGCATTTGTGGTGCTCCCTGTGCTACTTAGATTTCTTAGTGGGGGTTTGAGCCCTTGACTCTTTGGAAGATCCGGCTGAAGAAACAGCAAACTGGGGGAGAAGGCCCTTCAAAATAAGTTTGTTTCGGTGATCACTTAGAGCTCGAGCATTAAAGCCTGCACAACTATCTCAGGAGGTATCTAAGTAACAAGGGCCTAACCAATAAACACACTCCCTGTGGGGATCACAGTTGAGGATCTTATGTCCACAGGAAGTGCATTTTTTGAAACTGCTAAGTTTTTCAGCCATACTGGAAAGCTTAAAGAAAACAGAAGTTGTCTTATTTTTTTGTTTTTTGAGATAGAAGGAGATTAGAAAAAGAAAGGAACTACCAGCAATGGTAGAGGGATAGGAATATCAGAATGTATAAAGTTATTTAAAACTTGCAAGAAACTACGAAAATAATAAAGTGAATAGAATGATAAGGAGGAATGAAATATAAAGAATAATAAAGTTTAACATTGAAAAAGTTTAAACCACTCAGAACCCCAAATGGAAATGCAGGAGGTGAAAATTCCTTTCAAGCATGGCAAACAAGATCTGAGGTATCTGGAGGACAGGGGCATTATGGGTAAGGGCGGAGCTTGAAAATCGGATCCTAAGCTATAAAAAGTGGCAGAGTCAGATCACAGGTTCAGATCCTAACACACAGGTTGAGGAACGAATGAAAATGACATCAGATTTGTACTTCAAGTCTTTTTTTTTTTTTTTAGCAAATGTGTAACACCTTATATCTGTTACTGAGAAACATATCACAGTTATCAAAAGACTAAAGTTAAACTCTACTTCTTGACTATGCAGATCCGCAGTGCAAGTCTAATGCTCTTCGGACATTGTAGCAGTAGGTTATCATGACAGTAGCACCTTATTTGGGCAGTAGCATGCAGCCCCCCCCCCCAAGTATACAACTGTAAAAACAGGAAAGATATCTCCGAAATTCAAGGTTAATAACAAGAAATACTGTTAGTAGACTTATAAATAGAATGACCATTACTTCAAACAATAACAAAAGCTGCAAAAGCTATAGGCATCACTGCATTGTCTGCTGAAACATAACCTTCGGACAAAGCTCAAATCATGGCTTTACCACCACTAAGGTCTTTGCAATTTACATTTTGAACTTGAAAGGCAGAATTAGTAAGGGACATTGCACCTCCGGCCAAAAGCAAATGTTTCTATTTTTCCTAACCTTTTTCTTTTTAATTACTTGTGCAAGCTTTTTACTGTGTGTAAGTTGCCACCTAAATGAAGTACTTTAACTTACTTATTTCAAGTAATGCATTTTATTATTTAACTTCCATTTCTTGTATCCGTTTCATTTGTTGGTTTAAGAATTTATCCATTTTTACTTAGTAATCTTCAAAAGGTGTGGCATCTGCTCTTGGAAGGGTTACCAATCAAACCGTTGCTACCATTTAAATATTTAAAGGCTGGATTATTTAACAGGTAAGATGTGTTCTTACTCTGTTAGCTGGGGCTAGTATGTGGCAGCATATCATAACCTTGTGAAGAAAGGAGCTGCTGTTAGAAAGTGACCATTTACCCCCCCCCAAAAAAAAACCCCAACCCACCACCACCATTTTGGTCATGTTTTAGAAATCAAAAGGCTGCACAGAAATGCAATGGGCTCAGTCTGAGGTAGATGAAGCCCTAAGGAACCACTGATTTCAAATGAATTGTAGGTGTGCAGTATGGATCTTATTTCTGTTTGGCAGATGTTGACTATTACACAATTCAGTAGTGCATTTTTACCATATACCCTTAAATGTAAGTTTACTCTGCAAGTTAACTGTGCTAGTACCTATAGTGTGAGTCAAACTCACATTGCTGGCTTCATCTTGCACCAAATATTAGCAGCAGTGACATGGGAGTAAAAGTCTGCAGTGCCTGTCTGCTACAAAAGATCCCAGCAATTAAATATTCTAATACAAATAATACATATAAATAAGCTGTGTTACAAACTGATGCAAGTTAGGACAGTATAGTACAGGAGTTAAGACTGGAAAAACAGAAAGTCGCTTACGGGTCAAGAAAAATTTAGTGATACACTTACAGAAAGAATTATCAGCAAGAGAGTACAGATATCGCAAATTCCACAAATAAAGTTTTGGAAAATATACATACTTGAAAAAAAAATAATAAACCCATGCAAACCATATTCAGAAAGTCCTTGTATAAGGTACCTCTGAGATTACAGATGCTGCTGCTTAATCTACAGAAATATAATCCATGCTAAGAGCTACAATCCTGCTGATTATAGTATATTTAATTGAAAAGAAAAAAAGAGCTACTGCAAGAAGAAACAGATATTTCAGATGCAACCACAGTTGCCTATGATAGAGGCAAAAATAAAATAATTTCAAATATGTACTGACAATGATTTGCAAATGCAGTTACTGAAAGAAGTAATATAAAGTTGGCTACAGCAAAAAAAAACATCAGTCACAAAAACAATGCAGCCAACCTCAGAAGAGGCCTCTTCAACATACGAAAAAAGTGTTGAAGCTTACTTGATCTTGCCCTCTCCAATGTTAATCATTGAAACAGAAAAAAAAACACAAGCTGCTCTGTAGGAGTCTTGTCTCTGCTACAGAACTGCTTACTGGGAGGTTCTCCAAGCTTCTTCTGGTTTAAAGAACTATCACCAGGGACCAATACACTCTAGACTTGGTCATTATCAGTCATGTGTAGGTGCTTTTAGTTGTTCCTACCACAGAAACAGCTCCACCAATGGACCAGTCCATCTCAGAGGTGGTCTTGGAATCATCTTGGTCTCTGCTTTTCAAAGATGTTGTACAGGTTGTCATTACTCCAAGAGATTTTTTTTGGGAGGGGGGTCAACCTCATGCCTTTCTAGTCCCAAGGTAGCACACGCGTTTAGCACATTTTGAAAATTCAGCATCTCAAAAAGGTTTATAGCACTTGCAAGGCTTAACCTACTGTTACTAATTCTAAAAAAGTCGAAGTGTATTGCCATCTTACCCTTATACCAAAACCCATGAGTGATGTTATAATGCATGCATGTTCCACAGACCAGGGAAGCATCACTTGTGAAAAACTAAGATGGGTTCTAGGAAAGAAAGGCAAAGCCTGACTGCTGGCAGTGCAAGGATAACAATCACTATGCAGTATTTTCTGCTGAACTCCATCAGCCAGAACCTACTGTATAATGGGAAGCTTGAGAAAAGTGGAAACTGAGGCACCTCTGCGAGTGCCTTAAGTGAAGCCTTACATCAGTTTACGAGAATAGCTGCTGCCACATAGTCAGTAATGTGCAAAGTCTTGCCAATGTACAGGCATTGTACACGAGTTGTGATACTGAAGTCATTAATATGTAAGCTCTTTCATCTAATAGAAGGTCCAGTTGTAATGTGGCAGCAGGCTGAATTTGCACAAAATCTTAAATGATAAAAACCTGCTCTTTACAGAAGTCCTAATACCATTCAACACAGCTAACTATCACAAAACTGCAAACTGCAAGACCACGTCTACATCCCCTGCCAAGCAAGATTTTTACTTTAGTCAGACTTGAAAAAAATAACTATTAAATCTAATGCACTAATTATGGGAGATTTAACTACCTTTCCATAAACTAGCAAATAAATACCACTAATAACATACATCCACAGAGATTCTTTCATTTTGTTAATGATAATTCCCATGACTATGTAGTCCCTTCCTCACTAGACATGCAAACCTTTTCAATCTAGTCCATACTACTGCATTTTATGATTGCACTCTGCTTTGCATTTTTGCCTCCTTGGTAAAGTCTGACCACTAGGCTGCCATCTTCTCACTTAGGACCTGTGTCATAAAACATAGGAATTTGACAATATCGGGACTACCAAGATGGCTGCATGCTGATCAACAGATAAATTTCAGCTCCCTCCAGTGGGAAAACAGAAAATAAGAAAAAAAGTATCACCAAAATTGCAAGCTTAGGTAAAATTCAGTTACTGGCTAGTAGTAAGTACACTTGTCTGAATGCCAGCAAAGAAGACATTTTGAGAACCTGAAAAGAAAATCAAACAAAAAAGGTAAAGAGAACATACAGGCTGGGAAGAATCCTGTAGCTGTTCAGCAAAAAGCAGTTCAAACTTTGGCTTTGGTTCAAGAGATGGATTCCAGTAATTTAGAATAAAAACTAAATAAAATGTACAAACAGGTGATTAAAATCAGTGAAACACTGAAGGAATATATCAACTCAAATAACAAAATGCTGCAATAACAAGAAGTTATGTACTCACCATAACGTTCGATGTATGCGGTCCATCTCGCCTCACATTCTTAATCACGGGTTCGGAGCAGAGTATCGGCTCCGACTTGGCCAACTTTTTATTTTCTAGCATGAAGTCTCTAATTGGCTGGGCTAAACAGGTATCCCATGTTGCACTGCTCCATAGCCCCAGATCTAGTTTGCAGCAATCCACAGTCACACCTCATGCACAACCACAATCCAGGAAGGTAGAACACTATCCAGGGTAGTGAAGAAAAAACAAATATTGAAGGGTACTCAAGACCAATTATCGCCTCCAGATCCTCTAGGAAGGGGGCAGGTGGGAGGGTACGTAAGAATGTGAGGCGAGATGGACCACATACATCGAACGTTATGGTGAGTACATAATACTCACGGGACAGCGTCCCCAGCACCTCTATCCTGGGAGGCTCAAAGGAAGATACTCCTGAGAACTGTGGAACCAAAGGAAGCCCGGCCCCTAGAAGCCACATCTAGTTTGTAATGAGTAATAAAGGTGTGTGGAGAAGCCCATGTGGCCGCAGCACAAATATCATCCAAGAACAGTCTGGCATGGTAAGCCATTGAAGTGGAAACAGCCCTGGTAGAGTGAGCCTTGGGAATGGTAGATCTCTGCCTGTTGACGAATAGATAAAAGAAATACAATCTGAAATCCATCTGGAAATTGTAATCTTAGAAATAGGGGAACCTGCTCTACTTTCTGAAAAAGACACAAACAGTTGGTCAGACTTCCGTAGTTGTTTTGTCCTGTGTAAGTAGAATCGTAATTGCCTGTGTACGTCCAACTGATGAAATTTAAACTCTGCCTTATTGGAAAATTGAGGAAAGAAAACTGGCAACTCAATAGACTGATTGAGATTAACAGTAGAAGTTACTTTAGGAAGGAAGGAAGGATTAGGTCTCAAGGAAACCCTGTCCTTATGAAAGATTAAATATGGGGATTTGATGGGCAGAGCTTAAATCTCCGACACCCGTCTGGCTGATGTAATAGCTATTAAGAAGGCAGTCTTCCAACACAGAAACTTTAACTCACAGGTGGCAGCCGGTTCGAAAGGTGGGGAAGTCAGGGCTTTCAAAACAAAGTTTAGGTCCCATGGCATGATAGGTTCTGACACAGGAGGCCAGAGTAACAAGGTGCCCTTCAAAAAGGCCTTACAGAGTTTATGGGCCATAAGAGAGGGCTCGCACGAGGTATGAAAATTGGAAATAGCAGCCAGCTGGACCTTAATGGTAGCAGGAGCAGAACCCTGCCAAAAGAGCAGGGATAAGAAATCCAAAACAGCAGGAATTGGGGCTGTGTAAGGGTCCAGTCCCTGGGCCTGAGCCCAAACAGAAAATCTTTTCCACTTGCTGGAATAAATCTTCCTGGTGGAAGACTTATGAGAAGAGGATAAAATGTGCACTACCTCAGGTGAAAAATGATGAAGTCTGACTAATGATGGAAGTGGAGTAGCCAGGCTGTCAACCTGACTGTCCGCAGGGAGGGATGGAACTGTCCCGACATGTGTGTCAGTAGGTCTGGTACTGGGTCCAGAATTCAAGGACTGTCCATTGCGTATTGATGAAGAAAGGAGAACCAAACTTGGCGAGGCCAGTGTGGGGCAATTAGAATCATCTTGCTTCCCAAGGATATGGCTTTCTGAATCACTCTTGGTAACAGAGGAAATGGAGGGAAAGCATACAGCAGACCGGGGGGCCAATCGTGGACTAGAGCATCCCTGGGTGACTCCCCCTGTGGGGGGATCAGTGTGAAGTAGTTGCTGCACTTGGCATTGAGGGGATTGGCAAAAAGATCACAGCAAGGCTGACCCCACCTGCTGAAAATCTGTTCTGCAACCCGGCGGTTCAGGGACCACTCGTAAGGCATCAGAATAGCTCTGCTCAGGCTGTCTGCTATCACATTGTCCTTCCCCGGAATGTGCGTTGCCACTAGAAACCATTGGGAAGACACTGCCCACTGCCACACTCGCATGGCCTCTCTGCACAGGGGATAAGTTCTGGTTCCCCCTTGCTTGTTCAGGTACCGCACAACGGACATGTTGTCCAAGTGAATTGCAATCGTTCCCAGAGGAAGAGAGCTCTGAAGTGCTTGCAACGCCAGTAACACCGCTCTCATCTCTAAAACATTGATGTGCAGATGTACCTCGTGATCTTGCCACGTGCCTTGGACCGTCCTGCCAAGATAATGCCCCCCTACCCCATCTGGGAGGTGTCCGTGGTCACCGTGGCAACAGGTGACATAGGAACAAATGGTTTTCCCTCGTCCAGATTGGTGGAGCATAGCCACCAACGGAGGTCTTGTTTGCACCGATCCGTGAGAAGGATCAAGTGGGAAAGGGGAAATTCCTGAAAGGACCATTGGGCAAAGAGAAGCCACTGCAGAAGCCTCATGTGTAATCTGGCTAGAGGCACTAACATGATGGTGGCTGCCATGGATCCCAGCAGCTGGAGAACCCATCTGGCCTGAACTTTTTTGAGGGGTAACAATGCGTGAACCTGACTCTGCAACACTCCTATCCTTTCTTGGGGGCAGGAATGCCCGCATTCAAATGGTGTCTAGCTCTGCGCCTATAAATGTGACACGCTGTGAGGGCAGCAAGGCAGACTTTCCCCAGTTCAAGGCAATTCCTAGTCGTTGACAGAGGGTAATGGTAGCTTCCCTGGCCCAAATGAGAAGATGCCTGGTGGGGGCGGTGAGGAGCCAGTCGTCCAGGTATGGAAACACTTGGAATCCTTGACGTCTGAGGTGCGCCGTCACCACTGCCAAACACTTGGTGAACACCCTGGGAGCTGTGGTGAGACCAAAGGGCAGGGCACGAAACTGGAAATGAATGGCTCCCAGCTGGAAGCATAAGTGACTCCTGGATGCCCTGTCCATTTTGATGTGGTAGTAAGCAACTTTGAGGTCAATGGAGCACATCCATACTTCTTTTCCCAGCAATGGGAAAATGGACTGGAGGGTGACCATTTAGAACTTGGACTTCAGAACACAGTGATTCAGTCGACTGAGATCCAGAATGGGTCTCGGGTCCCCTGTTCTTTTTGGCACCAAAAGGAGTCTTGAGTAAGTCCCTAATCCGATCTGGTCTGAGGGGACAGGTTGGATGACTCTTTTGCGCAGCTTTGAGATTTCTAGTGCTGCTTGATCCCTTTGACTGGGTGGAACGTCTGGGATTCTCTTGACTGGAGGGGGCTCTGATAAAAAGGGGATGGTATAACCTCCGGTAACTATTCGAAGCACCCATCGATCCTGGGTGATGCTCCCCCAGGCTTCCGGGTACAACAAAATGTGGCCCCCGACTGGCTCCGGAATAGCACAGTCGGGCAACACATCAGGAACAATGGTAGGAAGACCCGCAAAAGGAATCACGGTCTCCCGAGTTGCTGGGGCCTCCTCTGCCCCAGGGACGACGTCTTCCAGAATAGCCTCCCCCTCCTCTGTCTCTGGAGGGGGACTCACTTTGAGCTGCAGGGAAAGACTTCTGTGATTTTTTGAACCACATCTTCCCTCCTCTCTGAGCCTTGGGGTAAGGCCTCGAAGGGTGGGAAAAACGGACCCCTACGGCAGACAGGGTCTTTCCCTCTTGCTCACATCTGGTGAGGGTGTCTTTCACTTTGCTCCCGAAGAGTGAGGACCCATCAAAGGGGGCGTCAGTGAAGGAAGACTTGAAGGCCTCCGCGAAGTGACACAGGCACATCCAGGTTTGCCTCCTAAGGGCTACTCCTGAGCTGGCTGCCCTACTCGCTCCTTCGGCTGCGTAAGATATGAGCCTCATGGAAGAGTTGACAATCAAACCAAGGTTAGACAACTGGGCGTTAACAGTCTGCGCTAACGCCTCAAGTACTTTACCCGTTAGAGTATCTCCTAATTCCTTAAGGAGATCTCTCTGGAGCAGAGTAAAATGACGAAGGTAATTCAGCGACCGTAGGGTAAAGGTCGCTGATGAAAGGGTACGCTTCCCGTACCGGTCCATACTCCTGGACTCCTTGTTAGGAGGATGGACAGAGATAGAAGACTTGGCTACTTCCTTCTGAGTGGCCGCCGCCACCACCATGGCATCTACAGAAACCCCTTTGGACAGGAACTCCTTCCCCGGGGGAGCTGGAAGAAACTTATTAGGTCATCTGGGTACTGGCTCCACGGAATCAGGATTCTTCCACGCCCTTCGACAAATTAAATCCAGGAACTCGTCAAAGGGTGGAGACACCAAGGAGGTGGAGGGTTGAGCACCAAAAGCCTTGAGGAATACAGACTCCTCCTCAGAGGGGGTCTTGGACGGCCAGTCGCCTCTCTGCCTCAAAATCTCCAGGAGAAAGAGACGTCATCGGAGGATGACTTGGGGGACGCCTCTGACTCCTCGAGGTCAGTATCAGAAGTGAGAGACTCGTCCTGGGAGTCTATGTGCTTCCTCTTGCACAACTTCTTTTTTGGGGGCTCCTCACGCACAGACTCCGAGGGGCCCTCAGAAAGTTGTGGACTGCTCATGGGGGGTATCCCCAGACCTTTGGGCTCCACCATCTACTGATACGGGGACATCAGAGGCGCTAGCCGGGGTAGAAGGGGACGGAATGACTGATCCGGGTGATGTAACTGAAGATCTGGCCAGTGCACTCCTCATGGCCTCAAAGGCGGGTCCCCCCGAATCCGAGGACTGACCGGCCTCTGAGGCCATGACCGGAGACAGGGTTCTCCGAGCCGAAGCGACGAGAGGGAGGCTCGGAACCGACAGGAGTCCCGAAGTATCCCCCTCGGCCCCGACAGAGGAAATCCGAGTTCCGAAACCAGAGAACGGAGCCAACATAGGTGGAGCCGACATCGGCACCGATAAACCCTTGAGGGGTATCGGAACCGGCACAAGAAAGTACAGTTTTGTACCTACCATAAATGTAGATATCCGAGAGGTATGCATCTGCAGTCCTAACATATGGGTTGTCCTGCCTCAGGCAGCCCTTCGGTCGGCCGGATTCCAAAGTCTGGGTCTGGCCTCGGCTGATGTCGCACTTCACCCGACGTCATAGCTGCTGTGAATTGGGTATAAAGGCATCAGCCGACGCCATTTTCCTCAGTGTTTCTTGCCCCAGATGCCAGGTGCCCTCTAGGAAGGCTAAATTTGGATAAATGCAAATGATTCCAAACAGTAGAGAGCAAACAAAAATAAACATATATATATACATATATACAAACAAATACACCATAATAGATTCCCCCAGCTAGCTACAAGATGGGCAAATACCCTAGGAGTACCACAGAGGGGAAGGAGGGTGGGTAATCCTGACTGCAGATGCATACCTCTCGGACATCTACATTTATGGTAGGTACAAAACTGTACTATGTCCTTCAAGGATGCATCTGCAGTCCTAACATATGGGTAGAATACCATAGCCAAACTGGGGGAGGAGGCACTAAGATGATTATGGTGTAGTTAATATCCCTTGCAAAACAGCAGTTGCAAAACCTGCTCGGGATCTGGAGTATAAAGGTAGATTATAATGCTTGGCAAATGTATGCACGGAGCTCCAAGTAGCAGCTTCTAAAATGTCTTTGGTAGCCACTCCTCTTAAGAAAGCTGTAGTAGTGGCTGTAGCCCTTGTGGAGTGAGGTCTGATGTTTTTTGGAGTTGTCTTTCCATGAAAAGAGTAACAAAATCTAATGCAATTTCCTATCCATTTTGAGATTGTCTGTTTTGAAATTGCTTTTCCTTCCATTCCTGTTGCATATGCTACCAGAAGCTGGTCAGTTTTTCTATTGTTCTTGGTTCTGTCCAGATAGTAGCGCAATTGCCTGTGCACATCCAAGGTATGTAGTAGTCTTTCCCCCCTGTTCTGTGGGTTGGGGAAGAATGTTGGTAGGTGGATTGCTTGGTTCAATGATACCCTGGAGACCACCTTTGGCATAAAAGTAGAGTTAGTTCTCAAGGACACTCTATCCTGATAGAAGATAAGGAAGGGCTGTACTGCCATTAATGCCTGTAATTCAGAAACCCTTCTTGCTGAAGTGATTGCAAGCAGGAAAGCAGTTTTCCAAGATAAGAATTGTAATTCTGCTGTTGCTGCTGGTTCGAAGGGGGGAAGTGTTAACTTTTCCAGCACAAAGTTAAGGTCCCATGTAGGCAACGGTGGCTTCCTTGGAGGCTTTACATTTTTAATTCCTCTCAGAAACTGCCTGAGTAGAGGATGAGAGAAGACTGGAGGATCCATGTTGTTTTCTGCTGAGATTGCTGATGCATGAATCTTAATGGAGGAGTAAGACAGGCCATTGTGGAAAAGTTCTGCTAAATATTCCAGGATATTAACTATGTTTGTTAATGATACATTTTCTCCTTTTGCTGCATTCCAAATGAGGTATCTTTTCCATTTGGCTGAATAAGTCTTCCTTGTGGAGGGTCTGCGAGCCTCCAGGATAATGTCTTTAACCCTCTGAGATAAAACTGGGTTATTTTGTTTTATGTAATATTCCAAGCAGCTAGCTGCAGTGTTTTCAAGTTTGGATGTAGGATCTTGAAGTTGTTCTGTGTTAGCAGTAAAGGAACTAGTGGTAGAGGTCATGCATGCGTCCGAGACATACTCCTCAGTAGCGGGTACCAATGCTGCCTCGGCCAGTCTGGAGCTATCAGGATGATCTTTGGGTGATCTTCTTTGATCTTCAGTAGCACTTTGTGCATCAGAGGAAGAGGTGGGAATGCATATGCTGTCAGATTTTCCCAACTGAAGGAGAGGGAGTCCACCTTCCAAGCAAGTGGGTGGTATGTCCTTGTGCAGAATTTCCTCAATTGGTGGTTGTGTGGGGATGCGAACAGGTCTATTTCTGGTAGTCCCCATTTCTTTGTAATGGATTTGAAGATGTCTGGATGCAGCATCCATTCGTGGGCACCCGTGGTAGTTCTGCTTAAGGTGTCTGCTAGTATATTTTCTTTTCCTGGCACAAATATGGCCTGGAGCTGAATGTTGAGTTTCAGGGCCACATTCCACAGGTCCATTGCCATCCGACATAGAGGATATGAGTGTGTGCCTCCTTGTTTGTTGATATACCACATGACTGTGGTGTTGTCCGTCCTTATCAGCAAATGACCCTGTTGAAGAAGCGGTCTGAATGTCTGAATTGCCTGTTTCACTGCCAGCATCTCTTTTTGGTTTATGTGTAGGTTCAGCTGGTCTTGTGTCCATAGGCCTTGTATACACTTGTCCACCATGTGTGCCCCCCAACCGAGGTCTGAGGCATCCGTGGTGATAGTCTGGCTTGGGTGAGGCTTGTGGAAAGGCAGTCCTCTGTTCAAATGACAGGCCTGAGCCCACCACAGGAATTCTTGCTTCAGGCATGGAATTATTGGAATTTGGGTTTCTAGACTGTGCTTGTGTTGAGACCATAAATTCCTTAGGTACCATTGCAACTTCCTCATATGCAGTCTGGCATGTGGAATCAATATTATGCAGGATGCCATGTAACCCAGGGCTTGCAAGACTTTCCTTGCTGTAAGCTGGTTCTGTGTTGTTAATGCCATGAAATAGAGTGGTAGTTGCTTTTGCTTTTCTGCTGTGAGAAATGCCATTTGATTTGAAGTGTCCAGTTCTGCACCCAAGAATGTTATCCTTTGGGATGGGACCAGCCTTGATTTTTTCATGTTGACTGTGTATCCCAGGGCTTGCAGTAGTTGTATAACCTTTTCCAAATCTTTTGTTAATTTGGTCTTGCTGTCCGCTTGTATTAGGCAGTCGTCCAGGTATGGATAAATCTGAATTCCCTGCAGCCTGCAATGAGCAATTACTGATGCCAGGCATTTCGTGAATACTCTGGGCGCAGTAGATAAGCCAAAGGGCAATGCTGAGAATTGATAATGCTCTGATCCTGCAAGAAATCTGAGGTATCTTCTGCAATCTGGTCATATAGGGACGTACAGGTATGCCTCCTTGAGATCTAGAGTCACCAGCCAAGACTCCTTGCCCAGCATGGGAAGAAGTTGCTGTAGGGTCAGCATTTTGAATTTTGGAACAATGAGATATGTGTTCAGAGCGGACAGGTCGAGAATAGGTCTCCATTGGTTTTCTTTCCTTGGTACCAGGAAAAGCCTGGAGTAAAATCCTTGTCCTTGTTCCATAGACGGTACCTTTTCTATAGCTCTCATTCTTAGTAAGTGGTTGATTTGTCCTAGAGCGTTTGTTTTTTGGTTCGGTGGTAGGTTTGGCATTCCTCTCTTTTTTGGTAGAGTATGGAAGTGAAACCTGTAGCCTTTGTCTATTGTCTGTAAAATCCATTTGTCTCCAGTAATGTAATGCCAGTTTACTGAAAATAAGGATAGCTTTCCGCCTAAGGGTGCTTCCAGTTGTTCCCTGGTAGGCGGTATCAGAACCAAGTCATTGTGACTGTCCTGTGGAAGTGGTAGCAGCTGGATCTGTGGCAGTACTTCTCTGATTGTTAGGCTGCCACTGACGTCCCCTGTAGGCACCTCTGGATTGACCTCTGCCTCTTGGGTGCCTATTTCTGCCTCTCTGTGCTCTGGAGGTGTCTGGAAAGGACCAATTCTTCGAAGGCCAATTTCTACTAAACCTCGGAGGCTGGACCTGTAAGAAATCCTTGACTGTTTGGACAGATTTTGCTTTTTCTTCCACCTTCTTTAGCACTTGCTGTGCAGGGGAGCCAAACAAACTTTGTTTCTCCATGGGAGCATCTAGGAGCTTTGACTTTACATGGTCTGGTAAGGATTGCTCTTTTAACCATGCATGCCTTCTGATCACTGTACCAGTCATAGCTGATCTAAAGGAAGCCTCCAGTGCATCATAGCCGCATTTTAAGGAATGGTTACTGACCTGCTGAGTGCTATGTACCAAATCCTGAAGGGACTTACGGTCTATAGGTTCAGGAGAGGACAGTTTTTTATTTAGCTGATCTAACAAAAATTCCTGATACTGAATCATGTGGAATTGACAGTTTAAGGCCCTAGCCGAAAGAGTAGCAGAAGTATAAACTTTTTTACCCCATCTCTCTAATGCTCTAGATTCTCTTTCAGAGGGGAGGGGGTTTTTGGCAGAGGCAGCTGCTACAGCTTTGAGGCCCTGTGAAATAGTTTCAGGATCTGCAATAGGAGCCTTATACAAGTGAAAGTGTGTGTCCGGGACCCTGTAATATCTGTCGGGCTTAGCAGGGGCCGGGGGAAGAGAGTCAGGGGCAGTACAAGCATCATTAAATGCATCATCCACAACTGTTAATACTGGAGGAATGGCTAAAGGCCTATGCTGTGGTAAATGTAAAAAGGTCCTTAGCCTTTTCCTTGAATCTGAAAAATCCTGGCCCTGCCATTGAAATTGCTCTCTCATAGCATGCAAGGTTTCCCCAAAAGAAAATTCCTCAGGAGGAGAGGCAGAAGGAATGGAGTCTTCTGTATCAGAGTCCTCATATGGAGAATAAGGGCCTTCTGGAGGATTTCAGTTTTCTGAATCATCCGAGGAATAATCTGTTGAAACTGGCTCAGGGGGCTCTGCTCTAGGCCTCTTCTCTGGAGGGGGATGAGAGGCCCTGTCAGGGTGAGGTTGGGATCCCCTGATCAAAGAAATGAGATCCTCTGCCAGGCTGAGCATTTGGGAACTAGAGGTAGGCCTGTGTGAGGGGGTTTTAGCAGGCAAGGCCTTAGAAGATTTAGCTGCTTTAGCCCTGGAAAAAGCCTTGATAGACATAGATGCAGGGGGCCTAGCAGCTCCACGTGCAGGAGTAGATATGTCTAAAGGAATAGTATCTGATAAATCCTGGGAACCTGCAACAGCAGGTGGAATTTCAGTAGCAGATTCAGCCATGCTGTGTGAGGCCTCGGCTATAGGAGGCATGCTTTCGGCCGAAGGAAGAACCATGGACTCGGTTTCAGCCGAAACCGAGACACTCGCGGTTGGCTTAACCGTGGTTTCAGTGTCGGTCCTTTTCCTTACGCTTTTTAGCTAATTGTGAAGTCGGAGTCTCCGACGGCATTTTGTAAGCAAAAGCGGGGCCGAAAAACTCCTCTGCAAACTCCGACCGATGTCTAAGTGTCTGTCGGTTGAAGGAAGCACAGGCTAGACAAGCTGCTACGTCGTGGCCTGGGCCTAAGCAAGGAAGGCAGTAAGAGTGGAAATCCTTATGAGGTATTTGTTTCCCACAAGTTAAACAGTTATTTACTTTTTCTGACATCGGCTGAGGCAAAAAAGAGTCCCCAACGGGGTACTTAGCTTTTTAGAAGTCTTCGGTAGTAGTAATCTCTGGATCTGACCGACCGGCACTTGCGAACAGCTTCTGCTTCGGGCACCGCGCGGCAAGAAAGACTGAGGAAAATGGCGTCGGCTGATGCCTTTATACCCAATTCACAGCAGCTATGACGTCGGGTGAAGTGCGACATCAGCCGAGGCCAGACCCAGACTTTGGAATCCGGCCGACCGAAGGGCTGCCTGAGGCAGGACAACCCATATGTTAGGACTGCAGATGCATCCTTGAAGGACATCATCACTCCGGCTCCGAAGACAAGGAAGTGCTCAGAGGAGGAACCATCGGTACAAGCATCGGGACAGGCTCCGGAGCCGACTGGGTCAGAGCCGAAAATAATTTTGCTAACACCGGCAACTGCAGGAGCCTCTGAACCACCCTATCCACATCCAAATCAGACAGCCTGGAGGATATGGAGGAAAGAGATGGAGATTGGGATCTCCTATCTGGAGACCCATGCCTAACACTGAGCGACCGGCTCCGAATGGGTTCCAATAGAATTGGAGCCGAGGTCGATTCCAGCACAACAGATACCTCCTGCAGCCCCGAGGACAGAGGAGCTGAGGTGGTAGCATCCAATTTAGAAGTCTTCTCCGGAGGATCCGTGGAGACAGGTGGAGCCAGAGATCTCTTCTTCGCCTTAGAAGCCTTAGACTTAGACTGAGTACTCGAGGAAGAGTCTAAAGACTCCTCAAAAGAAGGTTTTAGGAGACCCTTCAGTATAAGTTTGTTTTTCTTTTCCTGTAACACCCTCGGACTGAAGGCGTGACAAAAACTACAGGACGCTTCTAAATGAATTGCCCCTAGGCAGTATACACAAACTAAATGTCCATCAGTAATGGACATCTTGTAGTTACATTTGGAACATTTCTTAAACCCCGAAGGTTTATGTTCCTTTTGATCCTTAGACATCTTAACCGAGATTGGTACACCAAAAAACACACACAAGCCACAAAACCTGGAAATAAAACGGCAAGGCGGGAAACTACTGTCACAAGAAACAGCCAAAGAATCTCTAATTCAAACGGTTCTTTGGGAGTCTACACTCACTCTAAAACAGTGGGAAAAAAACCTACTCTTTACACAGAAAAGAATCAGAAATAAATTTTACACAAAATAAGGGGGACTAGGTCCTCTAATTTAAACGGGCCTAGCCTGCCAGAACAGAAGGGATACCCAAAACACTCTCACAACAAATTCCGAACAACGAACAAGGAGAAATAGCTATTAAAATAGCTTTGTCTGAAAAACCACAACTTTCTGAGAAATTAAACTTTACACAAAATAAGGAGGACTAGGTCCTCTAATTTAAATGGGCCTAGCCCACCGGAACAGAAGGGATACCCACAAAACACTCACAACAATTTCAGAACAACGAAGAAGGAAAAATAGCTATTAAAATATCTTTTGTTTGAAAAACCACAATTTTCTGAGAGAAAAAAGAAATTTTAAAGTTACTTAGCCACAGCCAAGCGAGACCACGTACTAGCTACACGAGTGGCAAACGAGATCTGGGGCTATGGAGCAGTGCAACATGGGATACCTGTTTAGCCCAGCCAATTAGAGACTTTGTGCTAGAAAATAAAAAGTTAGCCAAGTCGGAGCCGATACTCTGCTCCGAACCCGTGAGTAAGAACGTAGGCGAGATTGGACCACATAACATCTATATGATGTATAATGTGTATAACGTTTTTTTTTCTGTTAATGTATGTTTGCCTATGTCTTTAGTGACAACTTAATACAGGTGTTAATAAATGTTCCCCATAATCACTGACTTCTTCCACAGTCCTGAAATTTATGATACAGACTAGATTCCTCACCTAATTCTGTTCACATCTAGCATATTCCTTAATCCCATACCTAACTAGATCGGTAGATGCTATGCATATACATTGAAAGGACTTTTCACTTTCGCCTACGGCCAATCATCTCCTGCACTCCATCTGGAAAGGAGCTTCCATTTAAATCAGGAAAGACCCTACTCCATTTACTGTTCTTTCTCTCCTTGACCCCCCCCCCCCCCCACTAATATTAATTTTCCTGCAAAGAATGGATACCAGGTGAAATTCCATCCTAGCAGAGATTCACACCATTTGGGGTTCTTCACCCCTCCTCTAAACTGAAAGAATCATATAACAGGATGTACAAGACATCTGGAACATGTGGCCGTTTATGCTTTGCTAATCTCTACCATTAGACCTTACCTCCTTTCTTGAGGAGTAACAGGCCAATCATACCAGGTGTCAGGAGTTGAATTTATGAATACCTAGCCAACTGTCTAGTTCCTTCTTAAAAGAAGATAGTGTGCCATATAGCTTGATGAAGAGAGGAAGTAGGAGTAGTCATTGTGAGACAAATCTGACTCTACACTGATCTACTTGCTGAAGAAGGTTCAGACCTCTGGTTTTAGTGTTTGCTGGATTGTGATTTGTGAAGATCCCTAATGATGTGGAAGGCAAGGCACATATCACTCCTAGGGAAAGTCTATAGGACACTGATTACAGAAACAAGGCCAGCATAGCTTCTCTTGGTAACTCAGGTCCTTTAGGCCTATGATCTTTCTGTCAAAAACCTTTGAGGTCTTTCCAACTGTCTGATATGCTTAGTAAGATAAATCCCAAAGAGGCATTGTATTCCAGAATGGACATGATCACTGCAGAATACAGAAAGGTAAGGACTTGTTTGGATCTAGAGGAAAGACCCTTAGTGATCAGCTGTGCCAAATAGAAGGTTTTGTCAGATAGAAGGTTTTCCTGACCATTGTTACAACACTGATGATCAAAGGAGAGTCATCTTCCAGGTCTCACAAAATCTTTATTTTGGATTGGGGTATTTTGCATACTATAATATGGATGAAAGGTTTGTTTACTAACTGCAACAATATTACTGTTTTTTTTAGAATTTGGTCAGAGCACTGGCTAACATGTATAAGTTCATTTTATACCAAAAGGGGATTACAGTATAACACTCAATTTTCAATCATCTGAAAACTTGGTTAATCAGAGTTCCTCATTTTTTTTTATTCGTGTATTACAGAAATATACGCTGAATAGCAATGGTCACAGCATGGAACCCTGTAGTAGCCCACTGGTTAAATCCTGCTCTCTGAGAATTATCCTGCTACCTTACAGTGAGTGTTCTGTCCCTCAAAGGAATTAAATATATACATCTAACTACACAGAGATCACTCTGGAGTGAGTTAGCTTCTTGATAATGAATTTGGTAAGGTATCAAATGCTCTGGCAAGGTAAAGGTATGATGTATGGACAAAGTGACCAGTGTCCACTGCTTGCATTATGCTCTCAAAAAATTCACCAGATTAATTTGACAGGAACTGCCCTCAACAAAGCCAAATGGCTGCTGATCCAAGTCTTAAAAGACTTTCTTTTATATTGTAGTTTCTCAGGTTTGTTATGACCCATTCCATGCCCTTGCTGATGAGACATGTCAGGCTGATTGGTCTATAATTCCCAGAGTCTCTTACTGAGTCACTCTTGTGAAGTGTCATTGTAACTGCTGTGCACCAAATCAAGGGGCAAGTTCAGATTGAACAGTTTGCAGGAGTTGGTCCACAAGCACACGTTTACTGCTGCTCTGTAGGCAGCCTCTTGTGCTATCAGGTCCTAGACAGGATGCATTCCTTGTTTTGGAGTGTACTTTTAACAAGTGTTCTATGTAATAACAGTGGTTTGAGATCCTCAGGAAGAGTTTTATATACATGTTTCCTAGGTGAAATTTGCACTGAATTTGTTTGCTAGTATGTTCATGATATGTAAAGGTAAGGGAAAACAGCTCTTAAACTTTACAAAAAAGCACTTAAACAGGCATGTCCAAGGGTCAGCTTCCGGTGATTTCTCCTGTCCAGCTGGTGAATCTGGGCATACTGGGGCAATGTGGCAACTGCCTCATGTACACAGACAATCCTCTCCTCCTACCTCCCAACACTACAACCTGTGAGAGATGCACTTACATAGCCAAACTAGAAGCAAAGCTCTCTCCGGTCAAGATTGTGCTAGACAGTCAAGAGGAGAAGGCTAACACCTGCATTACACCTCTAGCAACTCATAGCCCTTCAAAACCCACACCATCAACACCCACACAGAGCAACACTAAACCCACATATGCGGAGGCCATTAACATTAACCTGCCCAAGAAACAAGGACCTCGGAAGCCGAAACGCAAGCAAACACCAGTCACAACCAAAGTGACACATAGCTCACAACACCAGTGTGCCACCCAACAACAGCCCCTAAGGCAAGACAATGTACCCAACACTTTAGTCATAGGTGACTCTATAGTCAGGCACACTGATGTCCCACTCACCAGGCTGAACAAGGAGAAAATTACAGTCAGCTGCCTGTCGGGTGCCAGGATCCGCCACATAACGCATACACTCAAGTCACTCCACAACAAGTACAAATACGACTCTGTCATTGTCCATGCTGGAGTGAATGACTTGAGATGTACCTCCCTGGACTACATGAAAACAGACATGGAAGAGCTCTTGGATCATGTGACCCAGGCAGGTATGACCCTAGCCCTGAGTAGCATCCTGCCTTCGCCCAGAATGATACTACAGTATAAGGACAAAATGATTGACTTCAACAATTGGCTAAGCTTCTGGTGTCATTCAAAGGGGATCCAGTATTTGTCTGCCTGGGAAGACCTGATCGACAAACCACGATGCTTTGCCAGAGATGGTCTGCATCTGTTACCCCTGGGATTCAGGTTACTGGCTAAAGCTCTTGCCACCCCTATAGTGCCTTTTTTAGGCAAGGTTCAAAGGATAAAACCACCACCGTAACAGATACAAGCATGCAAAATCTGAAGGTAATGCTACTCAATGCTAGAAGTCTAAACCTCAAAATGCACTCTCTCGAGGCACTCCTAAAAATGGAGAACATCAATATCTGTGCAGTGACTGAGACCTGGTTCAAGGCTCCAGAGAGCACCCCTGTAATACCAGGCTACAATTCTTACCACACTTTTCGGCCACAAAACCAAGACCGAAACACTAAAGGTGGAGGAGTGCCCATATTCACCAAGGATATTCACACCTCCAGGCTAGTTGCCCAACATAATGCATCTGAAATTCTCCAGGTGCAACTAACACTAGGTAAGACAGCAATCCAAATTGTAGCTTGCTACAGATCCCCCACCATACCCCAAGATTCTCATTACACCTTCCTAAACATATTGGAAAATATTAAGATACAACCAAATACCCCAATACTGGGTGATTTCAACTACCCTGCCATTAATTTGGAAAACTACTCGGGTACCAACTCCTTTTCCCAACAGTTCTTGTAATTCATAAATTTCAATGCCCTGGATCAACTAATCCATTGTCCCACCAGGGGCTCCAATATCCTACACCTGGTCATTACCAACATGGGTGATAGATGCTCCACACCAGTGGTCACCCCCTCATTGGTCAGGTCTGACCATAAGCAAATCACCCTTGACATCCACATCCCAAACCCACCCCCCAGTAAGGAAACCTCCTTAAAAAACTTCTCCAAGGCCAACTTCATGCTACTGAAGTCAGAAGTGACAAACTTCACAACACCCACGCAGACAGGATCTGGAAGTTCAACTGCAGAATCCTACACTAAGGCACTATACGAGCACATCCACTCGTGCATGAATTGTGCCATCCCAAATAGAACCAAGATGTTCTTCTCCAAAAAAAGGAAGCCAATCTGGTGGTCCCCTGCTATAAACAAACTATACCACAGAAGGAAGAAACTGTTGCAGAAAAGAGGAAAACCCCAGGATGCAAAACACTCCCTCACCAGCCTCAGTAAGAAGCTGCGATCCCTTATAAAATCCTCAAAAGCTAGTTATGAAAATAAAATTGCCAAAGATTCCAAAGACAACCACAAGGCATTCTATAGTTATGTCAAGAATCTATATGGCAATGCTCAGATCTGCTCTGAGTTACAACAGAATGGCATTAAATATACTGATCCCAAGGATATTGCCAATATCCTGGCAGATCGATTTAGTGCCAACTTCACCCCTCTCTCACCCCCTAAAGGGCCCATCTCAATACCAAAAGATTGCCAAATTCCGATAATCACAGCCACACAGGTAGAAACAGCACTCTCCACAGCTAAGAATACAGCATCCATGGGACCAGATGACATCCCGGGCTGTGTACTACATGAACTACAAAATGAACTGGCACCTCACCTAAGTGTCATGTTTAATCATAGCCTCACCTCAGGCTTTGTGCCCACTGAGTGGCGCACAGCTACAGTTATCCCGCTCCACAAGGGAGGATCCGCCTTGGATCCCGGGAACTACCGTCCCATCAGTCTGACAAGCCTGATCTGCAAGGGCATGAAACGCATTATCATGGAACTTATAAACAAAGACATTGGCAGCCTTCAAACACTGGACCCCACCCAGTTTGGGTTTGTGAAGGGCCGATCTTGTCTCCTGAATCTCACTGGCTTCTTCAAATCGCTCTCCAGAGCTGTGGACGAGGGTAAGGCAGTCCATACAGCCTATCTGGACCTTGCCAAGGCCTTCAACACCATCCCCCACTCTGGAATCATAGATAAACTTACTAAGCTGGGCATAAATCCCTACGTCACTTGATGGGTTGCCAACTGGCTTACTAACAGAACACAGACTGTAAAAGTAGCAGACTCCAAATCCAGCTCCAGACAAGTGACAAATGGAGTACCTCAGGGTTCAGTCCTGGGACCACTCTTGTTTGGCATCTACTTCTCTGAAGTACAGGCCAACACCAAGGGACTCTGGCTAACAAAGTTTGCAGATGACTGCAAACTGGGAGCCATTATTGAATCCCCAAAGGATGTGGATAGTCTACAAAAGGGCCTTACAGAAACAGATGCCTGGTGCCAGAGCCATGGGCTCAAGCTTAATGCCAAGAAATGTATAGTTATCCCCTTTGGAAAAAAACATGTACCCATGAACTACCACATAGGTGGCAGGACACTAAACATCGAAAGTGTGATGAGAGACTTGGGGACAGAAGTGGACAGTGGTCTCACTTTCGATAACCACATCGCCACAACAGTCAGGAAATCCTTCTATGTGGCACACCTCATCACTAAGGGCTTTTCATCCAGAAAAAAAGAGGTCATTGTCCCACTGTACTCATCCCTCATTAGACCCATTATAGAGTATAATGTCCCATTTGGTATGTACCTCACAAGACATCTGCAACAGCTGGAAAGGCCACAGAAATATCCAACTAAAAGAATCACAGGCCTAAAGCAGATGCCATATGCCGACCGTCTAAAAAAACTCCAGCTATACTCTGTTGCATATCGTCTACTCAGAGGTGATCTCTGCTTAACATACAATGCCATGTCAAACCCTGAGCTGTTGGACATGCTCCACTTAAAGAAATCCCAATCCCTCAGAGCCACACGCTTCAGGGATCTAAACCTTATCATCACAATGAACAAAACATGCTGGAGGGATAGGGTCCTGACCCAGAGACTCCCCATACTCTGGAATAGACTGCCCATACATGTCAAGCAGAGTGCCTCATTGGCCCTCTTAAAAAGGAACCTTGATGATTGGATGGGAGATAGGAAATTCACCCCGGGGATCATGTCAGTCGCCCTGCTAGACAGGGGCCCAGAGAAGTAAATATTGTGGGAAGAAATTTCCAGGGAATTGTTATGGCTAGGCTTGCATAGGCCTTAGGGCCGATAGCCTAGTACCAACCTATGAACATATGGATCAGTGTTGGTAGTGTCATAAGTTCAGAGCAATGTTGGGTGTTATTTTGTAATTGTCTGACACAAGAAAGAAGAATCTGTAACTATGCTTACCTTCTGATGCCAGCCTAAGCTTGTTTGAAGCCTTTGTTTTTGTGATGGTATTTTTCAGTACCTTAGATACATGGTATTTTTCAGTACCATAGATAATTGTTTGATGTGGACCTTGAATTGTGGGTCTTTAATTTTGTTATACATTTTAAAGAGCTTTTTCTTTTATTGCATTGTTTATTTATGCCAAGTGGACCACCAAGCTTTTTGCTCTTACTTATTTTGTTTTGATTTTGTTTTGTTAAGGACTGACAGCTTATACAGTTTTCTATGTGACTGTACAAAATTTATAGAACTACTGTGTCAACATCTTGGTAATTACAGTTTTACTTGAACTTAGAGACTTTGTCACAGAATTGTAGGAAATTTGTAAGTCTGAAGTCTTTAAAAAATACTGTGGAATTTGCATGGTTTATGGATTTTGAAAGAGAAGGTTACCAGTTTCTGGTCAGATTTGACTGAGATCCTAACCTTGTTGCTGGTTCTTCAATTCTACTCCAAATTGATATCCCATGTACTGCCTGAACTATCTGAAAAGCTGTAAAAAAAATAATCACCAAACCTATCTTTCACTTCTTCACATGTAATCAACCTGTTATCTGCTCGCAAACTCTGAATACTAACTCCTTTATACTGATTCAGTCATCAGTATGGGATGCAGACCTGCAGCAAGGTCAGCTGCTGCCCTAGGTAATGCCTCCATCATGTGCTACCCCC